>NC_089035.1:40198750-40932500 GCF_034140825.1 Oryza sativa Japonica Group
ACGCTGCGGAAGCCGGTGGTGTCCAACATGCGGCGGGCGCTGCTGCTGCAGTACACGGCCGGGGCGGCGGTGTACTACGGGATCAGCGTGGCCGGCTACTGGGCGTACGGCGCCGCCGTGTCGGAGTACCTCCCCGACCAGCTCAGCGGGCCCAGCTGGGCCACCGTCCTCATCAACGCCACCGCCTTCCTCCAGAGCATCGTCTCGCAGCACGTACATATATCATATACCACATTCTTCTCCTCCTCCCCGTTGATGGCGTGAGAGCTCAGCCTAGAACAAATTAATTAAGCTTTAAGCGGATTGATACATTTTAGAAACGTGGAGCAAATAATCCATATTAACAATTCGACAAATAATATGAAAAGAAGCCATAATGATGTAGAACGAAAAAGGTGTAAGATTGGTTGAGTATTATTCACTAAAAAAATTTAAAAAATATTTATTTAATTTTTAAAGCATTTTTTAAAAAAATATTTTCACAAAAAATATTGTTTAACGGTTTGAAAAATATGCTAATAACAAAATTGTAGAGTAACTAAGTTGAATTTTAGCTCTTTAGGGTAGGGCGTTTAATTTGCCGTGGATTAATGCGTGCGTGCGTGCGGGTGGCGCAGCTGTTCACGGTGCCGATACACGAGGCGCTGGACACGCAGATGCAGAGGCTGGACGAAGGGATGTTCTCGCGGTACAACCTCGGGAGGCGGCTGCTGGCGAGGGGGCTCGTGTTCGGAGCCAACGCCTTCGTCACCGCGCTCTTCCCCTTCATGGGCGACTTCGTCAACCTCTTCGGCTCCTTCGTCCTCTTCCCTCTCACCTTCATGTTCCCCAGCATGGTCGTCCTCAAGGTATGACGACACATTTCTGTTGAGAAATTGATAGCACTATAATTCTATCAAGATCATGATGGATGGATGGATGGATGGAATGGTGATGTGCAGATCAAAGGGAAGGATGAAGCAGGGAGATGGAACAGGATTTGGCACTGGGGCATCATCGTCGCCTCCTCCGTCCTCAGCGTCGTCACCACCGCCGCCGCCGTCCGTCTCATCGTCCACAACGCCAGCGTCTACCATTTCTTCGCGGACATGTAATCAATCGACGCCGGAGATTACCATTTGCACCGTCGATTACCATTTGCAAGTGCAGTGTGCTGTGATCAGCCGGGTTTAGAGCTTTGCATTCTTCCATTAAGGATGAGATTGCAAGCGCAGCGCTGTGATTAGCGGGTTTACAGCTTTGCATTCTTCCGTAAGGATTATATCATCTTTGACGAACACATTGGACCTAACCAATGTTAAGCTATGCCAACCTATTACACTTGACGCCGAACACGATATTATTTTTACCGAGGACGGCATGATACCAGTGTAACATAGTTGAGGCAATTTGCAGGTATGCCGGCATCAGAACAAAAGCAGGGGACAAATTCACTAGAAAAAATGGCACCAAAAAAAGTCACTTTCAATCATATACGAAAACTGCAAATCTTTACAAAAACGCATGAATAAACAAACAAATCTTGCATGAAGACGGCACTGGAAAACGAATCCTCTAAAACTTATGTCGGCCACGGTGACGAAACCAACATCGCGATATGTACAAATGTTCGACTAATCAGACAGACTCCTGTTCGATCCATCAGGATTTCTCCTTTTCTTTCTTTTCTTCAATTCGTTAGAATATTTTATCAACCCACTTCTTGCACTGGAGTTCGGATCATTCCTAGTGGGTTTCAATACTTGAGACATCCCCTGCTCCACAATCTTGGAGCAGTGGATTGCTGGCCTTGCGATCCTTGTCGATGCAAACCCAGTACTTAACGGGCTTGTCTGCAAGCCGTTCAAAGGCTTTGCATGGATTGCACTTGAAGCATCCAATACAATCCATCGCCCAATGTGACACAAGGTGGTCTCCAGTATGCCACCCATTCGCAAATGATCCAAACTGCCATTGCTAGTATAGCTTTATTCTTGTGGAGATTGGACTGCGACATATTGGGCACGATTCGAGGCTCTGCCCACAATCACAGCAGGTCTGCAAAATTATATACTTTGTTAGAAAAGGATGCTGACGCTGACGTTTCAACAAGCCCACAAAAGCAGAAAATGACACCCCCAAGAAGCAAGAAAACACTGAATCTAGCAAGAGGGTGAATGTCTCACCTGGTGTCCGCAGCCAAACGCCATGTCTTTGGGGTTCACAAGGCAGATTGGGCAAACCTACAGGAGAAAAAGAATTATTTAAGACACAAAATTATGCAAATGCCTGCCTTAAGAAACAAGCAACAGATAGCATGTTGTCACCGCACGCGAAGGTATACCTGATTGTCATAAGTAGAAGAAGGTACAGCAGGGCTCGAACTCTGTGCAGTTTCATAGTGAGGATATGACGATGATGATGTACTACTCTGTGGGTAGGTACTTGGTTTACTAAAGCTTTTTGATCCATACGAGTAAGCATCATGGCTTCCACCAGGGGGAGGGAGAGGAACCCTTTCAGGCGACTTGAAAGAGCGACGACTGATGCCACATCAATATTAATTTTAGTCAGAATACTACAGAATGAATCAATAATTCAACAGATCAAAGCATTAGAGTAATAACGTGTTAGGGGCGTACCCTAAAATTCCTAATTCAACAGTTGCTTTGTATTGCTGAGGTATCTCCATCAAGGCTGAAAGTGCAAATGCTGCCTCTTTCCTTGATTGGGGCATGTTTTTGTTCATGATCTCCGAAAAATTCACAAACTACACAGATAATAGATCCTCAGTAAGGAGTAACAAAAATTTCATCTACCATATACAAACATGCCTACATGGGTTCATTAGGGTTCTCAGTGACTTACTTGAAAATTGTCAAAAGCACGAGAAGGAATGTTGTCGTCAAACTCTTTCATCATGTCCCAAGGGCCATCACCAACTCCTACTAGCACAATAGACAACGGCAATTCACTGCAGACGAAAACCAGAAAGCAAAACATCAGCAACATCCATGACAGAGGCAACGCAAACTATGTGAACATATAAAGTAATCGCCACAAAAACAGGAGTCAAAATGCATGGGAGTTACAGGCGGTATGAGCATATCAAAACAATGTAAAAAAGGAACTTATGAAGTACGAACCTAGCTCTCACAATAGCATCAACAGTCTTTTGCTCTTGTGAACTCAGCTGCCCAGATGCAGTGTCTACACTCCTTGTAACCTGTGATAATATGACAGCTAATAAGGTATAAAGAAAATGAATGTCTAGTCGTTAGGTTGGTCCAACATGTAGAACAAGCTTCAAACTAAGAATAACCTCAAATAAAAAATTGCTCGACTAAGGATCATGTAGGACAGAGTATCAAATGACATTACAACATGCTTCAGATGGAACACAAGTGGACATAGAACATGCCATTTCTAATCCTCAAATTCAACAGTCCACCGATCCCAGCACGTGAAACTCCATATATGAAAAACATGTTTTGTCATTCAAAGCTTTAAAATAGTGAACTGAAAACAACGATTCATATGGGGAAAACAAAATTTCAGCATGAATGTTTTATTTAACAAAAAAAATATTTCCCTTTGTGTGTTTTACACAGTACCTGCCCATCAGCAATTATCAACAGAACATGGTACTGCCCGCCACTTTGTTCCACGATGGTCATTGCCATCTCAATGATTGGTGCAAAGGATGTTGGTCCTGTTCAAAAAACAACATTCCAAGTATGAATTAACAGTATAGAACCAGCATAAGAGGCATCACTGGGCAACATCAGCTTACCAGCTAAGCGCAAGTGTGGAACAAGTTCCCTGTACCGGCTTAGAGCTTCTGAGAATCCATTGCAAGGTCTCAAATCAGGATAAAAACAGAAGACGTCTTGGTCATGTGTTGTTGCTGAAAAAACACACCCAGTTGAATTATGATTGGACAAATTATAATATAGTGCGAGAAATGGTCAGCTAATGAATAGAATCGCTACCATCTCCAAATCCAAAACAGGGAATCAAGTTATCTTCATCAAATTTCGACAGTGTCTGTCCAATGATCGAGATTGCTTGTTCATACGGATTAGGTGCATTGCTAATGTGATGTAAACTGCGTCCATGGAAGGAAAATTTTCCTGTAAATGAAAACAAACCATAAGCATCAAGGGGCAATGCAACACAAAAGACTGATAAGAAAATAAACCAAACAACGATTTGTTAGTACTAACCTAACCATTCATTGCTCTTTGTGAAATCAATGCCAACAATAAGATTCGAAGACTCAAGTCCTGCTTGAGCTAGTGCATCAGTAACCTGCAATTAATATTAATCCTGAGCAAACCAATTCATGGGAATAATAGCAACACAATAGAAACTGGATTGTTTGCTTATGTGCCTGATTCTTATACTAATGGTTATGAGGCCAGAATACAGAAATGTTAGAAAAGTTTAAATACAACATATGAAACAACTTTTACCGATAAACAACTAATTGTGAACAATAGCGTAATGTGCTACGCAAAAAATAAAAAAAAAACATTCAGAAAACTTAGACATGGAGTTAGTAATGTAAGCAGAAAATTGGAAGTGTGAAACATTAAACTGGTGGACCAGTTTATCCCACCAATAAAAATAAACATCCTCCAATTGCCGCATTTTGGACATTGAGGCAAGGAGCATTCAGGAAGTACAGAGGCCAGACTCAATTGATTAATGCTAATTTGCGTACTCATAAGATCTTTGAGAATTGAGAAGACCAAGCAAAAGAGACCAACTACAACCAATAATGATGGTTGGCCGAAAGCTGGAGCCGCCAATAATGCCCAACCTCACAACAAACATTTTTTTTTAATTCTTCATCAACAGTGATTGGCAGTTGACCAGCAGGCTTAACGAGTCGTCTCCTTCTGATTTTTGCACAAACATCAATTCGATCCACCACTACAGATCATCCTAATCTGAAGTTTCAAGTGGCTACAGCTACAGATTGACCAACTATGAAGTGCAAATCGGTAACGAGCGATTCGCTAACAATCCTAAGATGGAAAAACAAAAAACCGCGATTAAGGGAGAAAGGCCTACACGAGCGGGTTCGAATCAACCAAATCCGATGCTCCGAAAAGCAGGATCGAATATCCAAATTCCACACGAATCTACAGAACCGCAGGATATGATGCTCGGGCAGATACCTGATCCACGGAGTGGTAGTCGTCGGCGATCCGCGAGTAGCGGCGGTCGAGGCGCGGCTTGGACGCGCCCCCCGCCCGGGCCGGCGGCTGCGTCGCCGCTGGGGACGGCATCGGCGGCGGCGGCTGCTGATAAGCCGGGTACGGCGCCGCGTATCCCCCTTGCGGCGCCGGCGCGCCGTAGTAGCCTCCTCCATGCGCATCCTGCCCATAGGGATACCCACCGCCGCCGCCGCCGCCGCCGCCACCGCCACCGCCCCACTGCTGCTGGAACGACGGCGAGTGGCCGTACCTCCCGTGGCCGCTCCCGTCCCGCGGGCTCCTCGACTGGCCCCCTCCCATCTCAACTAGATCGACCAAGGAAAAAAATCCAACAAAACCAACCAACCAACCGATCGATCGATCAACCAAGCCCGCGACGCGGGGGGCGTATATCTCCTCGTGCGCGACGCGGAGGCGGCGGGGGAACGACGACGACGACCAAGGTGAGTACGCAACGCAACCGCTCGCGGCGCCGCCTTTGCGGTTTATTTTTCGGGAGAGGCGCGGCGAGGCTTCGGGGCTCCTTCCTTCGCGTTGCGTCGCCGCTTGGGACTTGGGAGGCGTGAGCTGGTGGTGGTTTGGCTGCTTCTGCAGTGCCACGGCCTCACGGGTGCAACTGTGCAAGGAAGGAAAGACAGTAGTTTGGATTTACTCCGGTATATATACAACGCGTGTTCGATCCAATCACCACACGGTCCACACCGCATTTGGATTGGAGTTGGAGTTTTTCCTCGTCAAACTCCTCACGTGCGGGAAAACTTCACCCAGGTTTAACTTCACCGCGTTTAACGTACAATAGCATTGGGAATCTGTTTCAGGGCCTGTTTGAAATTTTTTGAGTGGATTGCTAGAACATATTATTTATATTTTATTAACATGGTAAATTAGTATTTTATAAAAAATAAAATTCACAAACAACTTATAAAAAGTGGCCTATACATTGCCGCGAAGAAATTTTATGAAGAAATTTTTTTAAAAAACCGTAAAGCAAATAATCTAGGACAAAAATCAAGAAAAAATTGAAAAGAACAGGGGGGCATGTTAGGAATTTTTTTTGGTGGCAGTTGAAAACTTGAAGTGTTGGATTTATTGGACTGGGAATCCAATGATGGGGAATTGGACATACCATGGGCACTCATTAAAAGGCAAATGACTTTTGTGGGAGCCATGTGATGCTGACATTGTACACATTTTATCACCAGGTGGGCGGGCCGCAGAGGTAACCGTGATCTTAATAGATTAGCTAGGAAAAGTGTTAATAGAGGTTGCTCGGGCTTGAATGGAATGTTTGTAGTCTTCTAATCACTACTACGCGTAAAAAACCGTAAAATTCATACTCCCTCCATCCTAAAATATAATGATTTTTATGTAGTGTTTAGTCAACCATTTTTAACTTTAACTATTAATAAAAAAAATATTACTAGATTTATTATTAAAAAAACTATCATAATATGCAACTCTTTTTATTTTTTTAAAAAAAATCTTATTTTTACAGATATTGTTGGTCAAAGTAGCATATCGAAGACTATACCGAAGTCCAAAAATACTTATATTTTAGAACGGAGTGAGTAACGTTTTACTACAATTGTTTTGGCTAAACTATTAGAATATGTTGTGACTCTAGATATAGTATTTTAGATTAGATAAATTTTGCTATGGTGCATTTAAAATCTGTATATTTTACTGGTATACATCATAAAAACGTGTCAATATTGAAAGACACCTTAAAAAAATAATAATTTGTTGGACACACTTTCGGTATAATTAAAGAGAGAAAATCTTTGAATAGATCATAATACCTCTAGTGCCACAAACTTTCTAACACAGTGTTGAAGTGAAAATTTGCTTTCAGATTATTGCAATGTAGCACATGGTTTTATTGGAAAACTGTAACTTCCCTCATAGTCTATTAAAAATATTAATGGATGTTGGATGAAACTGAGTTTATGACTATTATTCAAGGGTACAAATAATCAAATACAAATATTAGAAAGTTAATAAAATGATTCTAAAAGGTTTTCTAAGAAATAATGATGAAGTTTTTTAATAAAAAAATCACATCATTTAAGATGTTTTAGAAAGTGTGGTCGTGGTAATTCAGTGGATGTAATCGAAAAAGAATGACTTCATATAAATATATGTCATATTGTTTGTGGGATCGCGGTTATTGATAAAGTTGTCAACTTTGTTACGTTTTCCTCAAATATCTCAATAAAAAGTAGTGAGCAATAATTTATTCAGAAACAATTGCAGTCTTGTTATATTTTAGATAGACTCCGTATGTAGGCTTTTTATGGTTATAATTAGTCAATGTCATGGTTTGTACAAATTCCTCATCCGCCATTTTTTTTTATATTTAAGATGTTCTTGGCATGATGTTATAATATATTTGATTTGGCATCATTTCTTTAGAACCCCAAGACATGGTCTGTAAATTTACCTTATGATGTTATGTATTTGATACACATGAGGTACCTTGTTGAAGCCTTGGGGAGATAATTCATTCAAAACCCCGCACAAAAAAGCTAAATCTATCACTCAATTTTGTGCATATACCACTTCACAACCTAATTGATAGTTATAGAAGTTTTTTTAATAAAAATTCCGTGCCAATACCACTTCACAACCTAATTGATAGATGTAGCATTTTTTTAAATAATGAAATGAATATTTCAGTTGTTGTAACCGTCCATCCTATAGAACCGTGTAGCTCAAACCATCCGATAGACGGACCCACTTATACATAGTACCCTGCTTACACTTTCGTTCTCTGTGTATAAGAATTAACCCATAAGTGGTATGGTTGGAGCGACTCGTTGGTTCCACTTTTTCTCAACTAGCAAGCAATGTAGTACTAATCAAGTGCACATGTCACTCATGTGCTACATAGGCCGCATCCTAATTGAATTAGAATGTCACAACTGCACTAGGATATGCACAAAGATATTCTTAGCTAATATGTCATTTAAGATTTATAAATATATACACACATGTAATATGTGTATGTAGTGAATTGCTTAGATTGCCTTGCTGACGAGCCAATACAATTGGATCACATTACACATCAATTGTAATACACGTTTCAGTAAGTGTCAATAAACGCATTTGAGTGGTCATATATGTTGAGGAATTACATATTTAAGAACCTGTCCATTATTATAAAAAAACATATTTAAGAACCTAATCTCAAGAACTTCTTCAAGTTATTGCAAATGGCCACATGCTACCACTAACTATTGGTCCAAGCAAATAATTAACCGCCTAATATAATGATTACTTCAACGTTCCATGGCAAGTTGGCCGATTGTACTAAATTAAAATATGTACCAAGTGCAGTGGACTAAATTACGATAGATAAGGTATGCTTAAATGTTTAGTTTGATGTCATTTGAATCGTTGAATGGGCCTTAAATAAAGAGTTTCTTAAGGCTACGATACACTAACTTAGTTTTATTTTTACAGGTGCATCGGCTATATATGCATGTTATCCAAAAAATTCTCCAGCCATTATATCACACTTAAGGCCTTTTCTTTTTACCTTATTCAATCACCGGATACTCGTTCCGTGCTTTAAAAAAATTTTCTTCTACTGCATTACTTAAACCACTTATTTTAAAAAGTTATGTATTATGTTTATGTTTTAAAAATATAGTTTATCCGTATAATAAAGTCGATAGCCAGCACTGTACGTAATAATTTGCTCAATACTCTAAATTAAACAAAAACTACTTGAGATTAACCATCCATTGGGCTACATCCCATTTGATACTTTGCAAGTGAAGAATATATAATTGACTTTACCTACAACACACTAGTCCACTCTAAAGGAAAATAAATAAGTAGATTCGCGGGACTGCCCGCTTGCACCACCTCCACCACCACCGGCCAGATTTCGTTGAAGACTATATGTGTTATGCAGTCTTCAACGACAACGGATTTATCAAGTCGTGTTAGTAATAAACCGGTAAAGTGGTTGGCATTTTCCTTGATATACACCTCATTAATTATAAAACACAAAGTGGTAGTTCTACAATAATGAATGATATCGACAAGCTATCCACTGGCTATATATATCAATATATGTGAATTCGCAATGTATTTGTACGCTAGCTAGTGGCGATATGATATATATTAACATGATGATATATACTTAACTCAGAAGAAACCAAAAGGGTTTGCCTGCTAATCAAGGTTAGCAGCCAGCTGGGAAACCAATCGGTCATTTCGAACGAAATTGATCATCATATATTCATATATATACTGATCGATATACACCTGAATCGTCATCTTCACCGGGTTGGCGCAGCCGGAAGTATTTTATTGCTGCTTTTTTGGTGTTGACGTTAATTGGATTTGAACCCCAGGATTACGTGCTGGACCGGATTAAGTAACACCAAACACATCTCGTCAGTCCTTAATTTATACGGCCCATTTTGCTAATCACATTAGCTGCCTTGCTCTATCGGTTAATTAATGCTGACTAATTGCCAGGTTGCAGGACTAGGGGTCAAATGGTTAGTAGGAGAAGGAAGCGCGGGGTGAAGACGAAGACGAGGAAGAAATTAGGCCGAACCATCCTAATTTGCAAATTGTCCACTATGGTAATTATTTTGTTGGAGTACTAAAAGTTCGGCAAACGGCAATACTAGGGTTGTGTTTAGATCCAAAGTTTGGATCCAAACTTCAGTCCTTTCCATCACATCAACTTGTCATACACACACAACTTTTCAGTCACATCATCTCTAATTTCAACCAAAATTCAAACTTTGCACTGATCTAAACACAGCCTAGCTTACGAGTTGCAAAACGCGAAACCCATTCCACAAAGGAAAATGGGTACGTAAAAGCGCCATCCTTTTCTCGATGGCTTAGCTACCAGAAATACAGTTTCTAGATTGGCTGATTTGCCTAGTACTCGTCTCAAGGCTTTAACAAAAATAGCATTTGAACAAAGATGGACGAAACGTACGTGTCAATATGTCATACGGAGTGATGGCATACTTCCTCCGGTTTTATTTTAATTAACGCTTTAGACAATGACACGCTTTACAAGATATACCTTTAACCTTATTTTTTTATTATAATATATACAATAAATAAATGCATGTATATTTTTATTATAGTGTTTTAAAAGACAAATTTATAGTTTTTTAAACTAAATATTTTTAAAGTTATTGATAATTAAAGTTATAAAAGTTTAACCTTAACATTGTCCAAAATATTAATTAATATAGAAACCGAGGGAGTATATACGTATATATATCGAGAAAAAGACCTTTTCAAACTTGCCAGGGACGACGCGCCGTCTACTACTCTACCACTCGTGTCTCTCGGGTTTGGATTAGTTTGCTGTGTTTGCGTGCGTGCGTGCGACGCGCGAGGCCAAGACCGCCAAACAGGAAGCCAACTTCCCCGCGAAGCGACGCGTGCGTGGCTGGCTGCCGCCTGGTGCTTTCAACTCCCTCCGTAAAAAAAAAAAAATAAACCGTAGGTTTTCGTACCAATGTTTGACTGTCCATCTTATATGAAATTTTTTAATAATTAGTATTTTTATTGTTGTTAGATGATAAAATATGATTAATACTTTATGCGTAACTTATCTTTTTAATTTTTTTCATAATTTTTTTAAATAAGACGGACGGTCAAACGTTGGATATGGAAACCAAGGTTTGTCTTTTTTTTTTTTACGGAGTGAGTAGCCATCTAGGCGGAGTATATGACTCTATGACCAGCAACCAGACGTCCAGATGTGTTCGCGTAGCAAAGGTCAGATTTCGGTTGGTTGTATGTACTTGTATGACGACCCTGTCCTGATATTGATGGCGAAGTGAATTGCCGTGAAGCCTCTCAAATGAGGAGGAGAGTTTACCTAGTCGGCTGGTCCATGTATAAACTGTATGCATATATGTCACTATCATTAGAATGTTCTGAGTCTGTGTCTACGTTAAACTTATGACTTATCACAATCGACAGGCGTAGCTGTCAAATTTCCAATTTTCTTTTCCGGTGAGGAACTGAGGATTATACGAGGTCATGACTCATGAGTTTTTTTTTTCACATTTTATCGGAATGACACTAACATTACAGGCACTAATGTATAGGGCAATAGTAGGTTGGAACTCGCATACCAGTAACTATAATAGTAATGACATTATGGTAGACGATCCTCACCCGGATTTTGTTTGGGCGAGAAATTGGATTAAACCAGAGATTTTGTTATACATTTGTCGATAAATTTTCTTCTAAAATTTTGACAGATGTAAATATAATACAATCGTAATGTAATTAATTACATTGTAACTGGTAAGTAACTATAATATAACTCGTATGCAACTTCGTAAAGTTTTAAACATTAGATTTGCTTTAGAATTTGTGCAAGCGAGGAAGAAAAGAATCACAGTTGGCGCCTATGTGAGAAGATTAGGTCCCATGACCTCCGTTTCACACTAATAGCATGTTACCTAGAGAATTTTGAAAGTTATATACAAATTAGATTATAGTTACATGCAAGTTACAATGTAATTACATTATGATTATACTATATTTACATATATCAAATTTCTTCGTTTAAATTTGACGACAAATAGAGTAAAATGTATTCAAGGTGAGTCAACTTGGCAGGTGAGTGCAAATTGGTGCAACAACTTGAGAAATAAACGTCATAGTGCAACAACTTGGCAGATGGGTGCAATTTAGCGTAAGAACTTTATAATTGAATGTATAAGTCATAACAACTTTCAAGGTGGGTCCAGTTTTGATACAATAAGTAGAAGTGACGCGACAAATAATTATTTTGAGATTTTTCTATACAAATTCAATTTTACGTACTTATACTAATGCAAATTTGTGTAAGCATATTTAAATTTTTATTCTAATAACTGAAAGTCAACTAAATTTTACTAAGTATAAAAATATTATATTTCGGTTGAGATTTGAGAAGGTGAAGAAAACAAAATCCAAACCGTTGGTGCAAATTGGTTGTGGAACTTAATTCTTATGGTCGAGTTCAAGATTATAAGGTAATATTTGTAAGATTGCTATATGAGAGCATATTGATTCAGTGAAAAAAATTATCTAACACTCATTTACCAGAACAACATATACTTTGCTAAGTTGTTGTACCAAAAAATTAATAAATTGTATTTGTATTAGAATACACCCACTTACCAAGTAATTACACTTGGACGTTCAATTATCAATTTTTTATACTATATCGTATCTATCTACCAAGTTGCTAGATCATGTGTAATAATTTACTACGATGAACCTTGTTGGCTTGTACTCCCTCTGTCTTAAAAAAATGAATCTAGTACTGGATATGACATATTCTAGTACAACGAATTTAAGATTATAGGTATGTCTAGATTTGTAGTGTTAGGATGCAGGTTAGTTTTTTATGGGACGGAGGAAGTATGGTTTAATATATTTGGGCCGATTTCAACCCATCAGATTTGGGCTAATCTTTCAAAAGAGAACTTATGGGCTCTCTCCCTTCAGTTTATGGGCCTTCCACAGTAAAAAGCCTTGTGCTCTTTTCCACTTCGTCTTCCTCCTGCGAACAGTCCAACCCCTCCGCCTCCGCCTCTGCAGTCCGCCGCCGGCGGCCGGCGGATGGCCGCCTCCCGCCGCCTCGCGCGAAAGCTCCCGTCTCTCATCTCCAAGCACCAGCGCCTCATCTCGCCGGAGATCGATGTCGAGCAAGCCGCCGAGAGCCCCGCGTCGTCGTCGTCCATCCCGCTCGACCCCTCCCTGCCCATTCTCCCGCTCGCCGTCTCCCACCTCTCGCCGCCGAGCCCTCTCCCGGCGCTCCCCTCGGTGCACGCGTCCACCCCGGCCGCGCTCCTCCGCATCCTCCGCCGCGCGCGGCACCACCCGCGCCTGGCGGCGCTCGACCTCCACCTCCTCCTCGCGGCCGCGTCCGACTCCCCGGCCTTCCGCCCCGACCACCGCCTCACGTCACTGCTCGCCTCCCGCCTCGCGGAATCCCGCCGCCTCCCCTCGCTCCGCCGCCTCCTCGAGCTCGTCCTCTTCCGCCCCTGCCCCTGCACCGACGACTCCATCTTCGCCTGCCCCGAGCTCCTCCCCACATTCCGCAAGGCCATCCTCGCCTTCGCCGCCTCCGGCGACATCCCCGCCGCGTCTGACGCCCTCGCGTCCCTCCGCCGCGCCGCTGATTCACCTCTCCCCGCCGAATTCTACAACATCATCCTCCACGCACTCGCCCGCCTCCGCCGCCACGAAGACACCGTCCGCTTCTACGGCGAGATGACCTCCACCCACCGCGTCCATCCGGATGTCTACACCTTCAACATTCTCATCAACAGCTCCTGCCGCGCTGAAGGCGTTGATGCTGCGATGCGCTGGTTTCAGGAGATGCGACGTTGGAGCTGTTCACCGACTGGTGTGAGTTTCAATACTCTGATGCGTGGGTTCTTCAGAGAAGGAAGGTGCAAGGAGGGCATTAAGGTTGCACGCGAGATGCTTCAGCTTGGATTTGGGCTATCGGTTGCATCCATGGAGATCATGATCAATGGGTTGTGCCGTGGTGGGGAGCCTCTGAAGGCGGCCGAGGTTTTCATCGAGTTTTTGGTCGATGGAGTGGTGCCGGAAGGGTTTGATTGCTTGGATCTGGTTGAGTCTCTGTGCCGTGTTCGGAATGTGGAGAAAGCAGTGGAAGTGGTGGAGTTGATACTGGAAAGGAATTGGGTATCCTGCTTGGGTGTCCCTGCTGGTGTAACGGTTTTGGAGTGCCTGATGAAGGAGGGGAAGCTGGACAAAGCATGCCAGATGATGGGGAGGATGGTTGCTGCGGAGATAGTTCCGGATACCATTTCTTGTAACTATATTTTTGAGGCGCTCTGTGAAGCTGGGAGGACAGTGGACGCAAACAGGCTGAGGCTGCAGGCTAAAGAGAAAGGTTTTCAGGCTGATGGCTTTACATACAGCATCATTGTGCAGGGCTTTGGGAGGCAGGGAATAAGGAAAGAGGGGGAGGCTGTATTGGATGAAATGCTGGATGCAGGATATGTACCAAACATTGCGACTTACAATAGGCTGCTTGATGGCTTACACATGGGGAGATCTATGCAATTACAACAAAAATGTTCAAGGCATAGGAATGCAGCAAACTGAAAGAATATCATAGAGATGAAGAAGCTAGCTTGGATTTCAGAGAGATGCTAGATGATACCTTCTCAATTGCTCTGATACAGGTTAGAATTTTGCCAAGGATTTGAACTGAAGCGTTTCTGATTATACTTTTCCACTGCAAATTACTAATCTCGATTGCGTCACCCTTATGCATTCTTAGTAAAAGTGCCTCTATATCTTCTCCACAGGCTCTTTCATGTGTGATGTTAATCATATCTGGCTATCGGCAAACAAATTGAGTATTTTTATCTATCTTCATGCACATTTTATGTTTATTCTGTTAATCACTTTGCTTAGATTCCTAGTAAGGCCTTCTATGGAACAAAGGAAAAAAAAGGTTGTCAGGGTTGTTTAATTTATATTATCTTAGGTTGTAATGTTTTATCTGTATACCGTCCAGTGGTCAGTTTTAGGTTTTTACACAGATGCAGCCTAGATAAACCAGAATTTGCTAAAGAAAGTTAAATCTGATTTTTTAATAGTGACGTTGAGCATTGGTTTTGTAATTACTTCATTTACCTCCCGGCGTAATTACTTCATTTACCTGTTTTGAGTACCACTTGGATTTTTTTTCAGGGATCATAAACCACATTTTTATAGCATTTTTATGCATGTCTCTATCAGTAAATTTGGTATGGATTTGAAATGTATCATCCCCTCAGTTATCTTGGCTCCAAGAACTGAATAGGAATAACTTTGTAGGAACCTTGCCTAAGCAACGAAGGGTCAAATATTTCATGAACTCGTCCTTTTCTTTTCAGGAGCTTGAGATCAGAGATCAATCAGCACCGGTCTGCCACAGCAACCATCCAAGCCTGAGCTGCGCGTGGCCACTGCCAAACGAGTTGCAACTGCACTAGGCCGAGGTTGCCTATCCGGTCCTGTTTCAGCCCCCAGAACACCACCACCACCTCATGCTGCTCTGCTCACTGCTATTCTCTTGGAGCAGGAGGCTGCCGTTGAGTTGCTGCTCAGGATTTCCAGTAAGATGTTTCCTTGCGAACACGCTGGCGGTGGTGGCAATGTGGATTCAGTCATCAATGATGGGAAATTGGGAACGACATCAGAGGCAACAAGTACTGAACTCTGCAAGAGCCTCAGAATTTTCTGAAGGGAAAGGATGTGAGGATGGTATCTTGTGCCTGTGAATGTGACAAGCAATGAAGCAAATCCCTGGAAGTTTTGACATCGGCTTCACCCAAAAACCCGTTGTCACATCAGGTACCAAAAAGTTTTGGCAAATATATTACAAGATGATCTTGTCAATCTTTCATATGTTGGATAGAAATGCTTTAATTTTGGTCGCTTCAGAGATCATGCATCTACTTGTGACGTTGGCTGGCATGCATGGCTATTTGGTCATATTGGTTATGTGTACTTTCGGTGGTTGAGCATTTCATTCAATTATCATTTTTAGATTATTGTTGTTCTAACATATGCAGAAATTCTGAAGTAGAGCAAAGTATTCTTGTTTTCATCTATTAGGAGGTATACTCAAAATTCGTTCATTTCAGCTTACAAGTTTTGAGTACATGCATGAACCCTTGGGATTTATCTCCACAGAGAATTGACATCTTCTGATTCCGAAATCCCAACCAAACTTCTTAAACTGGATTTGACTAACTTGAAATTCTTCAGTAGTTTACCGAGCCACATTTACTCTGGAACATTGGTCGATGCATACAAATACTCTGTTTTACTTCATATTTACACATTTTGTCAAGTAGAGCAACCAATATTCTACCAGATATCCCTAATTCGTTCTAATATACCCGTGAAATGCAATCGATGAGCAGCAAAAGGGTCAGCACCGCGAGCGTCGCAGTGCGCCGCTCGGCGGCGGGTCGAGCCAGAGCGTGCACTGCGGCTTGACCCAGTATCTGTACCTGAAGAACCACCGGTCGAAGTTGAGCTGCGTGCGGAACCGGCCGGCGAGCCGCAGCGCCACCGGCCTGCCGCCCTTGGCCGTCGCGTTCCGCCACAAGGCCGCGTCCTGCCGCGTCACGGACACACTGCTGACCACCAGGTGCACTCTCCGGGGCACGCTGCCGCCGGGCGCCACCTGCACTGGCGCCGGCCACACCGCCTGCGCGGCGACCACGCTGTCCTCGAAGTAGAGGTCGAACCGCACGTAGCGCAGCACGATGCCGATCTTGGTGTTGGGGTTGGAGATGGCGGCGAGGACGGTGAGGTTGGCGCTGATCGCCCGCCGCGCGCTGTCGCCGCGCTTTGTCGATGTGCGCCGCTGCGTTCAGGGTGGCGGAGGTCACTCTCAGCCGGGGTGACTTGGGGTGGTAGGCGAGGGAGACGGCGACGGTGGCCAGGCAGACGGCGATGATCAGAAGCAATACGTGGATGTAGAACAGGATGTGGCAGAACGCCAGCGGCTTCCTCTTCATTTTGATCTGATAGTGGAGACTCGGTGTCAGCGGCCGTGCTGCGCCGTCGCCGTCGCCCGGGTGCGCCGCCGGTGCGCACGGTTGTCTTCGGGATGGTGATAGTCCTGGCTGGCCGTTCTCCGGCTAGCACCACTACCGGCGTCTTCTCTGCCTGCTGCTGTTCTTCCGGCGCGGCTGCGCGCGGTGGCGCCGCGGCGTGACGCTGCTTCTTCTTCTCCTCCTCCTCCTCCACCCTTCTCTGCCACAAAGGCACATAGGACGGCCGTCGCGGCGGCGCGTGCTTCTGCCACGGCTTCGTCGCGGGGCGCGACGCCATGCCGGAAGCATTCGTCTTGGTGTCTCGGCTCGCCGCCGCCGCCCGCATGTGGCGCCAACGGGCGGTTGCCCATGGCTCGGCAAGGCCACACACGTACGTGAAAGGAGCACGAAACGGAGTAGCTAGTCAGTGTCCTTGAATTTATGGGACGAGGAAGAAGCGAGAATTTTGGAGGGAAAAGGAGAAGAAATGAGAATTTTGGAGGGAAAGGGAGAGAAGGAAGGTATCCTTGCTTATACAGTGGTAGTGGTACTGACTAGTAGGTGGTAGCCAAGGAATTTTTCGCTGGCTTGGCAAGCGAGCTTACTTCCATTTTTCTGAAAAGGAACAGAGAGCTTCCTTCATTGCCACCTATTCCAAAACTAGCTCATTAATCCAGCAGAGAAATCACTCTGTAACACATCAGGTAACAGAAGGTTTTGGCAAATATTGTCCAAGATGATATTGTCAGTCATCCTAATGTTAGAGACTTTCTGTTTCATGCACTTGAGCAGATCAACCCCATCCTTGTGAAGCATTGCGTCTTCAATGTACCGATATCGTGATCACATAGATTCTATTCATTTCAGCCTAAGTTTCGAGTACTTCACGGCTTCACCGGCTCCTGGATTTATCTCCAAGGCAAAACTGACATTTGCTGATTCCCAAGATCCTTAAACCGGTAATCACTAACGTTTAAATTTGCAAAAGTTTATCATGGAAAAACTTGCACATTTTTGTCAAGTAGAGCAGCCAAATATTCTTTGCTTGCCATCTCTAATTAACTCTATCCTTGGTTCCATAATCCCATTCGAGCAGCAAAAATTGCAGAAGAATTCAAATTAATTCAATCAAAAAATAGCTAATCGAAGATAATAGACCAGTAGTTTGTAGTTTGCTCTTCTAGGCTGATGAAAACGACCAGAAATTAAGCAGATTGACGCAGCAGCAGGGGGACGAACGCGCGGGGTCAGCTGCACCGCGCGCGACGCAGCGCGCCGCTGGGCGGCGGGTCGAGCCAGAGCGTGCACTGCGGCGAGACCCAGTAGTTGAACTTGAACCACCGGCCGAAGATGAGCCGCGCGCGGAAGCGTCCGGCGAGGTGCAGCACCACGGGCCCGCCCTTGCTCGTTGCGTTCTGCCACTCGTACACGTCCTCCTGCGTCATGGTGACCTCGCTGACGACGAGGTGGACGCTCCGGAGCACGCTGCCGCGGGGGCCCTCGTGCAGCGGCGCCGGCCACACCGCCTGCGTCCCGATCATGCTGCCCTGGAAGTAGAGGTCCAGCTGCATGTAGCGGAGCACGACGTGGAGCTTGGTGTTGGGGTTGTAGATGGCGGCGAGGACGGTGAGGTCGGCGTTGAGCGCGCGCGCGCCGCCGACGATGCCGAGCTCGTCGACGTACCCGGCGTTCAGGGTGGCGGAGGTCACCCGCATCCTGGGCGACTGCGGGTGGTAGATGAGGAAGATGACGAGCACGGCGGCGCCAACGGCGATGACCAGCAGCCAGAAGAGGATGCAGCACGCGGTGAAGCAGAACGCCACCGGCCGCCTCTTCTTGTCGTTCCGAGGGCGCAGCATCGGCGACTTGGCCGGCGTCCGCGCCGGTGCCTCCGACGATGGCGATGGCGATGCGTACGACCCAGGCTCATTGTGCGGCCGCCATGGTGACGGAGAGCTGCGGCCCGGCAGCGCCGGTGTCCCCGGCGACGTGCGCGGATGTCGCGCCGCCGTTGCGAACCCAGGCTCATCTTGTGGTGGCCGGGCGGCCGGGAAGGTGCGGCCCGGCGGCGCCGGTTCGGCCGGGTAGGTGACGCCGTCGTCCTCGTCTCTGATCGTGCTGGTGCGCTCGATACTCTTATGGGTGTCTAAGATCTTCGCCGGCTTTAATCCTGGTGGTCCTAACCGCGGCTCCTGCGGTTCTTCCGGCACGGCGGCGGGCGGTGCTGGGTGGCCAGCAGGCGCCGACCATGGCGTCCGGCCATGGCTACCCTCCTCCGCCCTTCTCAGCCGCGCAGGCAGGTAGGACGGCTTCTTCCCTGGCCTCCTCGCCAGGGCGGCTTCCTCCCCGGCGACGGCGTCGCCGTGAACCGGCGATTGCGGCACTTCCGTTACTTGGGTCACGAAACGAGTGCGTCGGTCCGGACGGGCGCTGGTACCGGCGCCACCGTCGCCCGGCGCCACGGCGTGCCGTACGCCATGGACGATCTCTTCTTGGCGACGCTCCTGCGGCGGCGCGTGCGTCTGCGGCGCCGGCCCCCGCGTCGTCGGCGCCGCAGTGCCGGACGCACGGGCACGGCTCCTCGGCTCGCTGCCGCCCGCCGGCTGTTTGCCCATGTCTCAGCAAGTCACACAGCTACACAAGTGAGAGAGAGAGAGAGGAGAGGATGGAGATGGATCGGAAGTGTGAGAGGTTCTTGGCTTTCTTCTTCTAGTGAGCAATTCAGCGTCCATGCACTTGAAGGAGAAGAGGAAGAAGAAGAAGAAGCAAGAAATGGGAATTTTGGAGGGAAAGGGAGGCAAGGAAGGTATCATTTGATTTGTGACTGAGGCAAGCAACTTAGCAGCCATCATGTCTGGCTGTCTGAACATGCAATTTCATAGTATTACACTGGAGTACTTACCACTACTAGTAGTAGCCAAGGAATTTTTCATGGCTTGGCAAGAGGGCTTCCTTTCTTCGCTGCCACCCAGCTCCAGCTGAGACCAAAACTTGTACTATGCATCCAGCAGAAATGGCTGCCATGATCTGCACAAAAGTGGTTTTTGTCGAGAGGATATATAGATGTTTAATGATTTTATCTCCCATTGGTTCATTATTACTGGGCAATCTCGCTGACGAATTAAGGGTGCGTGTTAGTGACCCATGTTATAAGCAGAGGTTAAAAATGACCTTATCAGCCACACTCAAAATGAGAAATATAATTAACATATAATTAATTGAGTATTAATTATTAAAAAAAATATATTTTATTTTTAAAATCATTTTTTATGTAAGAAAACTTTCATACAAAACATATCGTAGCGATATGTAAAACGTGTTAACAAAATTTGAGAAAGTAGCCAAGCCAATCCCGATTTTAGAACATGCGCTCAACGTGTGCTTAGGGGCTGTTCAAATTGATGCCATTTTCAATCATATCATTTTTGGTAAAGTTACTAAAATAATATCTATGTTTAGTTTGTTGCTAAATTTGATAAATACATAAGAAATTCTGCTAAAATTTTGGCAATATTGCCATCTTGCTAATTTGGTAAGATTTATTTTGGCTACAATCTGAATAGGCCTAAAGTGCTTGCTTGGTTCGGATTCAGGTGTTCTTTTGCGTTTTTTTTTTGATTTTTTTCTGTTTAAGAAAAAGTTTTCTAAATCGAGATCACCAAAACTCCAAAAAGCGATCGTGTTTAGTGGACGAGTCTACGGGTCGGGCGCCCGATTGGTTTGGAGAAAAATAAGACGCTGATGTCCCGATTTACGTGCAAAATTACTTTAAATTGATTTTTTATTAAATTACTTATTCAAATCATAATCCGATTGTACCATTAAATTCGTTGCAATTAAATCTTCAAAACAAGACCACACATGGATATATTTTGACGAAATTTTTTTAGCTTATTATTGAATTATTTTTAAATGTTGCATGATGTTCCACCAGGTATATCGGAATTGTTTTATTAAGTAGATCGAAAATGTTTCACTCGTTAAAATCGGGTGTTGTTTCACCTTATATAAAAACAATGTTTCAGCAAATAGCGAAAGAATATTTCAGTTCACTGCAACATTTGATCCATACATAGTGAAACATTATAAGTACACTAGGTGAAACATTTTTCGGTGGAACAAAAAATAAAACGAATTCCCTTAATAGGGGGTTTCTAAAATATGTGGTTTTTTTTGTTGCAATGGAATATTTTAGTTCACTGCAACATTAGACCTATATATAGTGAAACATTGTGAGAGTCTAAGCTGCGAAGGGTTGGTGGTCCCTGTAGCTCCAAGGGCTCCATCGGAGCTTTTCTCTTGCCTTTAGAAAGCTCCTCTTTCGGGGACTCCACACTCCCCCCACTTGGTGCTCTTCTCCAAACGGCATGGTTTGGAGACTCAAATGATGGATATACAAGCGTGATAACTTATATGCTTTTCCATATCTCCATAAATCTACCCACTTTTGCTTGCATTGTATTATTTGGTCTACGTACCAGAATTGATAACATTCGAGATTATGCAGGATTATACACGAAAGATCCTTTTTTGGCTCTTTCTTTAGCTGTACACTAGGTGAAACATTTTTTGATGGAACAAAAAATAAAACGAATTCCTTTAATAGGGGGTTTCCAAAATATGTGGATTTTTTGTTATAATGAAATATTTCAGTTCACTGTAACATTAGATTTATACATAGTGAAACATTATGAATATAGTGAAATATTTTTGGTGCAACAAAAAATAAACCAAATTCCTTTAATAGAGGGTTTGCAAAATATGTTTGTGATTTGTTGCAATGAAATTATGTGTGTGGATAAGTAGCAGGTGGGGACAGGGGGCATGTGGTGGAAGCCCAGAGAAGCTGCTGGTGTACACGTGATTGGGGGAGGGGGGAGCGACCAATTTTTTCCCATCCCCCGTGTGACCGAGAAGGAGCATTCTCGTGTTGGAATAAGTTCATCGTAGGTCCCTTAACTTGCCAACGAATCTGATTTTCATCCCTCAACCGAAAAACCAGATACAACGGTCCCTCAACTATCAAAACCGGTGCAGATTAGGTCCCTCGGCGGTTTTGAGGGTGGTTTTGTCTGACGTGGCGCCTACGTGGCTAATTTGACTCGGTCTTCATCTGACGTAGCATTGACGTGGCGCCTACATGTCAATTCGATCCGAAAAAATAATAAAACACATGGGACCCACATATCAGTTTCACAGAAAAATTAATTAAAGAATGGTGGGGTCTATGTGAGCCCCATATGTCATCCTCACCCCTCTTCTTCCTCCACTCTCCCCATCTCCCCTCTCTTCATCTCTCTCCTCTCCTCTCCTTTCTCTCTCCAGGCGACGGAGAGGCAGCGGCACACGGCGGCGGAGCTGGAGCCACACGCGCGGCGGCTCCCGGTCGTCGCTGGCCGACTTGTGCAGCGGCGCCGGAACAGGAGGAGGTGGCGGCCGCGACGCCAACTACGACGTGCTCGTGCCGTCGTCCTTCGTGCGCACCGACGGCTGCGGCGGTGGCGAGTGGTGACCGCTTCCCGCCGGTCCACACGTTTGGCTTCGGCAAGGACCACGACGCGGTGGCGATGCACACCATCGCCGAGGTCACCGGCGGGACGTTCTCCTTCATCGAAAACAAGGCGGCCATCCAGGACGGGTTCGCGCAGTACATCGGTGGCCTCCTCAACGTCGCCGTGCAGGAGTTCCACTTCGACGCCGAGACATGGAGAGGACCGGACGGACCACGAGTCCACGAGCGTGGCCGGCGACGAGGAGGCGGAGTCCGGCGTCGCCGAGCGCTCCGTGGAGGTGGACCGAGCTAGTCCGGGTGGAAGCCATCGACGACATCGCGCTGGAGCGCAAGTTCCGCCGCCTCGACGAGAACTCCGTCGTGGTCTCCTTCATGCAGTGGTTGGCGCGGAGCTACTGATTCCAACCGGTGCTGAGAAAACTCAACAAACTAACAGACTCTGAAACTGAAGAAAAAACTGACGCGCTACAGTATCTAAGACTGAAAATAACAAACTCAGGAGAAAACACAAGTTTACATATATTCCAACAGCTACCACCACGTCGCCTGCCACGACGGCTTCAAGGTGCTCCACCAGCTGTAGAAGGCACCTCTACAACAACAACAACCTCTAGCTCCGCCGCCGTGGGCAGGAGTCCGACGATGATCTCGGGTTCACGTTGTGCGACGATTACTACTCGCCGCCGCCGAAGTTGGTGGACTTCGTCGCCGACCATCCGTTCGCCTCCTTCTAGCTACTCCACGCCACGACCCCTTCCCGTGCTGCCGCTCCTAGGCACTGTTGCGACCGGTCACCTCGCCGCGCGACGCCCTGCGAAGACGATGGATTGCGACCTCTCCTCGACGATGAAGCCCTGCGAGGACGAGGAGCTCGCCCGCCGCCGCTCCTCCTCTGCTCCCCCAGCCCGCTTCGCCCGCTCGTCCACGCCTCGCCGCCGAAGTGCTGTCCTGCTCGTCGGCCTCCACGCGCGCTCATCGGCCTCCCTCCGTCGCCTGGAGAGAAAGGAGAGGAGAGAGAGATGAAGAGAGGGGAGATGGGGAGAGAGGAGGAAGAAGAGGAGGGGTGAGGATGACATGTGGGGCCCACGTGGGCCCCACCATTTTTATTAATATGTGTGTGAAACTGATATGTGGGTCCCATGGGTTTTATTATTTTTTCGGATCAAATTGCCACGTAGGCGCTACGTCAATGCCATGTCAGATGAAGTCTGAGTCAAATTAGCCACGTAGGTGCTACGTCAGCCAAAACCACCATCAAAACTGCCGAGGGACCTAATCTACACCGGTTTTGATAGTTGAGGGACCCGTTGTATCTGTGTTTTTTCGGTTGAGGGACGAAAATCAGATTCGCTGACAAGTTAAGGGACCTCAGATGAACTTATTCCTTCTCGTGTTTAGTGCCGGCCGGCCCACGCAAGGTATGCTGGGCCGGACAATGCACCGCAAAACGGCGTAAAAACCTCTCCCCCTATTTTTTTATATAGAAAGGATTTGGACGGATGTGATTCCCTCGCTTCCGATCGGACGGACGGGATAACACCCATGGGCCCACTTGTCATTGAGCGTGGAGACGACCAGCCACCCCACCCGACGCCTCGGCCCCCTCGCAAATGTAGGAAAATCAGAAGAGAAGAAGCGAAAGCGACGCCGCCTCCACTCCGCCGCGCGGCTGCTCTCTCTCCCTCTCTAAAACCCTAGCAGAGGAGCACGGCGAGGAGAGGAGAGGAGGGGGAAGGAGGGAGAGGCCACGGGGAACGCGATCGCCTTCGTGCCGCCCATGGAGACGACCATGGGATTCTGGGGTGCGTTCCTCTTGCCCCCGAACCCTACTACTGTTTCTCGCTCCCGATTCGACGCCATCTTTAATTTTTTTTGGTCGCGCCTAGTCGATAGGGGAAATTTTGAGGGGTAAAAATGGTGTGGTGGATTGTTGATCCTCGGTTTCTTGGTTAAATGCTGGGTTTCCCCCCATATGCTCCGGAGATCTGGGGATATTTTCACCGGCAATGCTTCCTGATAGGATGCGGTGGTATTTTGGTGTATTTGGGGGAGAAATAGAAGCAATATTCGTGTAGGAAAATGCAGTCATACCCTTGAACTTTAATCAGGCTCTTGGCAGAACTGCAGGAAATTTGGCTATTCCATTGATGAGTTGGATTCAAGTGAACAAGTTGATATCTAGGAGTAATAAGGCAGTAGTTTGTCTTAATGAACTGTGCCTTGCTCTGGAGAGTAATACATTCCCTGCTTCTGTTTGGTGGTTCCTGGATTTAGTATAGTTTGTATTTTCATGTTATGGTTGGATGATTTAGTGCTTCAGTTTTTTTAATGAATTAAGCATGGCATGAAGCTTACTGGAGAGTGTTGACTGGCAAGGTCGATGTTGATTGGTCAATCTTTGATTTTTCAGGTCTTCATGATTGACTATGGTTTCTTCTTGCCCATGTAGATATGAAATATTTATCACTGAAATACGCGCATTCTTCTACTTATATTTGCCTTCGATTATGCGTTGTACTTATTCTGAACACAAGTGTGGCATTCAAACTGCCCGTTGGCATGCCACTAATGTTTTTTCCCCTCTGTGTCAACTGTGAAGAGATCTTTTGATCGCGTTGGACACAAGCGTGATGGGCATATTTGTAGAGCTTAAGAAAGAAGCAAATGTTTGTCATTCCCAATTTCACGTGTTGCTCATTTTTACCAATGTTTACTAATGGCTTTCATGAATGTAATTCACATTTCTAGGAGTTGCTGTCAGACCTGGAGAGACAGTGATGTGTGATCCACCAGGAGAATTCTATTATCATATTTCACAGGTTTGTTTAACAAATTGTACCTAAAAGCTCATTTGGAGGTGGATCAAGTTTGTTTACTTTAAGTTCCCATTTTCACTGCAGATAGCGTTAGAGCCTGGTGAGCTGAATGAGAACGTGCAAGTTTTTGGTGAAGTTGATGGTAAAAGGATTCTGCTCGGCACACTTTCAGTTGAACATCGTCCTCAGTTGTCAATTGATCTGGTGTTTGAAAAGGAGTTTGAGTTACTGCATACCTCAAAGACCTACAACATCTTCTTTTCTGGCTACCAAGCTGCGGATGCGAGAAGATATCCTTTTGCATTTATAATGATCTTTCTTCAAATAAATCATGAGTAGGAATATTTTTCCTTAACCTTTTGCCTGGCTGTATGCACATCTGACTCTCCTACTGAAGAAGGTATGTGTCCTTGTTCTTTACTAGTAGTAATTGGTCATCTCTGATGTTTCCGCTGCACTTGGCCTGATTCTCATAAGATGTGATGTTTCAGGTGATGAATCTGATGAGGAGGTTCCACTGGCTATTCCACTATTCCCCAATTCAGATGGTATATAATTTGCTAATCGTAACAATTATTTTATAAGACTTAAGAAGATAGCATGGTAATTGAACTTATAAGACTTTATATATTTTTACGCTAGAATCTGATGCACATGCTAATACAAGCTGGTAAGCGAATCTTCGAATGATACACTCTTTTATGTTATCTACTTTCAGATGATAAGATCAAAGAAGTTCAAAACAGTCCAAGTAAGTTTGCCACACTTAAGTCTGCTGCTGCTGCATCCCCTACACCAGAGGCTATTGTAGAGGAAAGAAAGAATTATGGGAAATCAGAAGCTGATGATGATGACAGCGATGAAGAAAGTGATGCTTCAGGCGAGGATGAATATGATGATGATGAGGTTTGTAAAACAGTAACACTATTAAAACTAGCAGCATGCTGATTCTTGTTCAGACTGAAACCATGACATGGTTTTGGACTTCGGTAGGTGTGCGAACAAAGTTTTCTTTATGCTAGATATGTTATGATCATGCGATATATTTGTAGGATATGATTGATAAACAGGATTCTAGTGATGATGATGGTGATAGTTCGGATGAAGAAGAGACTCCTTCAAAGGTGTGAGCTTGTTCAAGGCTAGCAACCCCAATTATGGACAGCAAAGCTGGTCGGAAACTGTTTCTTTTGATTTGTTTTCCCCCCTAAATTCACTGTTTTTTTTATGGCACAGAGATTGCATTTCTCACTTGTAGATCTTGTGTGCAGGAACTGGCAAGAGAAGTGGCTACGTCCATGTCGCGACTCCTTATCCAGCAAAACAGGCAAAGAAGACACCTGTAAACAATGACATGGCTAAGCAATCCTCTGGCTATGTCCACGTTGCGACCCCTTATCCAGCAAAACAGGCAAAGAAGAGGACTGCCAATAATGACATGTCTGAGCATTCTGCTGGTTATGCCTGCAAGCCATGCAACAAGTAAATTTTTGTTCTTTTCATTTGAATGATTTACCTTAGTAATGCTGCTATATCCTCACATATGCACTTCCTATTTTGCTCAGGACTTTCAACACCTCTATGGGTCTGGAAGCTCATTCCAAGGCGAAACACACTGCAACTAAGTGATCTGAAATACCTTCTGGGCAATCCTGTGTAGGTGTGTTAGTGATAGGTAACTGAATTCTGAAGCTGGAGATCCAGATATTTTGATGAAGCACAATTTTGGAGCACTTGCCAAGTTTCTGAAACATGTAGATATATGGCGCTTTTTTAATGAATGCGTATGGATGTTGCACGTTTCATTGTTCTGGGATCTGCTCTTTTTTTTTTCCTGAGTGTGTTTGGACGGACAAAATCTGGTTTAACGATCCCAATACCGGGATAAAAAACTGCTCATATCGGACACAATCTGGGTTAACGATCCCAATACCGGGATCAAAAACTGCTCGTATGGTATCTTTGGATTTCGTGGAAACCAATGATAAACCAACAAAAACTGGTGGTGTATGTCTGTAAAAAAAACCGTTTCGTCTGTGTTTTAGACAAGTCTGGGATGTCCAGATTTACATACAAAACTTGTACTAAAATTCTCAACCGTTCGATTCCTTAAGTGTGATTAGCCACGAGTCCATGATCGTGGCAATAAAACAAATCATTGCCTTGGAGTGCAGAAATCAGCATATCATGATTTCATCGCAGAGTTGAGTTACTCCCTCCGTACGTTTAGGATAATGTTCAAGGGTCTGCTTAGTTGGTGAAATGAAAATTTTTAGGGGTTTTATCGGACGTTTGACCGGGTGTTGGAAGGGTTTTTTTTATACGAATGAAAAAACTAATTTCATAACTCGCCTGAAAACCGCGAGACGAATCTTTTGAGCCTAATTAATTCATCATTAGCACATGTTTTGAGCCTAATTAATCCATCATTAGCACATGTGGGTTACTGTAGCACTTATAGCTAATCATGGACTAATTAGGCTAAAAAAAATTCGTCTCGTGATTTCTATACAAACTGTGCAATTAGTTTTTCTTTTTATTTATATTTAATGCTCCATACATGTGTCTAAAGATTCGCTGTGATGTTTTTGGAAAAAAATTTTAGAATTACACAGGGCCTGTTTAAGTCAAACATTGGGAATATAAATCATGAACAAATCTCAAGTTGTTGAGTTTGAAAATATAAAAGTTATACAAATATATTTGTCTTGAAAAATATTTTCATAAAAATATACATATATCACTTTTCAATAAATATTTTTTATAGAAACAAGAACCGTGTCGCTGTTTAAAACGACTTCCGTTACAAGTATGGAGGGAGTACATGCGATCGTGTGCACAGAATGGAAAGAAAACGAAGAACTTGACCAAATATCAAATACCCAAACCACAGTAGAGCATAGAAGACAGAGTATAAAACCTCGTAACCAAGAAAGCAGACTAGTCTCCGCATTGTCACAGGCCATCACAGCACAAATAACATCGTTTTGTAATTAATAGTCACACAGACCATCACAGCACAAATAACATTGTTTTGTAATTAATAGTACTACCTAGCTTGTAACCTCATCCAACTTGGATGTTTCTGGATTTTTAAGCAACGTTTTCGCCAAAAAATAAAATAAAAGAAACATTTAGCAAGCAAAATTGGGTATGCCCCAGGTTGTAGGGCCAAAACTGCCTATTAGAGGATCATCTTTGAAGCAAAAGCAGCTGCAGTCAAACATGCCACCAGTAGTTCACTTGGCTGGATGTCTTGCCTTCTGATGAGACCGGAGTGATTTATCACTACTAAATGCCCTGTGAGAGAAAAGAACCATCTAATGTTAGAATGCTTGTGATAAGACTGCATCTTATCACAGCATAATAATAAACTGCCAAGCTGTATACATACTTGCTGCAATACTTGCAGGCATGGGTGCCGGAGGATTCGGGAGTCTCCTTATTTGGTTTGCTGATTGCCGGCGTCTTGCCATCTTCCTTTGCTGGATGAGTATTCTTATCACCTTTAGTAAATGCGAAAAATTAGCTAAAGTTGAGTCCCCTGTGTGTTGCAAGGTTAATAAAAATAGCGTCAGTCCGGCAGAGCTAACCTGTTTTCTGGCCAAAGTGTGTTGCAGTCTTTGACTTCTTACCAGAAGAAAGTGTAGATCCAGCAGCTGTCAGCTTGCTGCTCTCAGGCTGCCGAGCACAAAACAAGAGTCAGATCGCATCTTAGAGACAAATCAAGAGTCAGATCGCATCTTAGAGACAAATCAAGAACAGTGGCAGATATCGGGCATACTTTCTCTGGAATTTCATCTTCCTCATCACTTTCATCCTCTTCATCAGTGGACACCATCGATGAAGATGATTCATCCTGCCCATCACTCCCATCCTCTTCTTCACTGGACTCCATTTCTGCTGGTAACTCATCAGATCCATCATCCTCATCACCTGACTCATCCTTAAGGGGAAAAAAGTGAGCAATATTACAAAAACTATACATAAGACTTTCTTCGTCATAAAACTATACATAAAACTTTATGAGGGTAAATGCACTTTCATCATAAACTTACATCATCATCATCGGATGAGGACGAGTCCAAAGAATCATCATCATCATCAGATGAGGACAAGTCCATACCATCATCAGAATTATCCTTTTTACCTTCCTCTGCAACAGGCCTTCCCAGATGTTTACCTTAACAAATATAGTGATATACAGCAATCCCAGAGCATTAATTCAGCCATTGTCAAGAAAGCGCATGTGTGATCTTAAACGCGCAACTAATAAAAAGAAAATAAATCTGCATACCCATAATGTCACAGATGTCAGACATGTTTTCATCTTCATCTGAAATAAGGACATACTAGTTAGTTTATGTTATAATAGAAATATTGGATACTTAAACAATAGAAATTATTTCAGAAATATCAGTCAATGAATTTACCCTCATCTTCACGAGAATCGGATGTGAGAAAAGAAACAACATGGTTAAGGAAACAAGGTTCCCAAAGGATATTTCAAATAAAATCTAAATATGATTCGAAAATAATTCCAAGTGCATATGTTGAAGGATATTCATATGGGTTAGGCATGTCAGTCTTGTAACCACACAGGAAGACACTAGTAGTCTTTGAACTGTGTGAAAGCTCAAAGTCATTGCCAATAAACAAATCACACATAAATTGAGGATGATTTTTAGCCGATAGATTTCCAATAACTGTCTTCTTGCCATCAACTTTAACAGATACAACTACATTCTCACTTCCTGCCTTCTTTGTTTCTCCCAGTGCAACCTAAAAAAAGTAACAATAACATGAAAAGATCAATTATGTAAGGACCGAGATTGAGAACGAACACAAATTATAAATAATCAGACAAGTTGTATTTAAATTTTATTCTCTCCCTCCCTTTTTTTGTTCGTTGTGTGTGTTTGGAAGATGAGGGTTGAGGGTGCTAAACCTGTGATATGTGAATCACACACTCATCATCAACGTTAAATGAAACAGCCTTTCCTGGCTTCACTTCAATACCTGCATGATTCAGATCAATCATTCAAACTCCCATCATAAATCACACTTTACGAATTCCCTTGCATAGCTGGAGATTGAAAATGCAGCCCATAGTGCATTGAGAAAACGTAGAGTTATGCCAAATAACAAATCAGCGCTTGAAAAGCTCCCACAATCTAGCATCAACAATAAGTCAAAAAAAAAAACTTTTCACTACTTGAAATTTGACAACCCACTAAATGATCATCCCATCACCCCACATATAATGGCATAGGAGACCCTTATCAAGTTATCATCAAACTACAAGGCTTTCTACAGGGAAGGAAGGGTGATACTTAACAGTACATCATAAAATTCAGATTATAATACAGACAAGATGGCGAATTTCTCAACCTCGGAACACAAAACCGATGATAAGCCCGTTCCTCGGCACTAGACAAAACAGAGCCTAAAGTGGGATCGCGGAGAAGCTCGTTGACGAGAACACCATCTAAAATCGCACACCCCCCAACACCGTTTGAAGCATTACCAACATCTCATCACGGGAACACGACACGCCCAAAATTCGCACCAAAATAATTGCAAATAAAATCTCCCCGAGAACACAACACAAATATAATCAACCAGAATCTTGGAGAGAGAGAGGGGGGGGATCTTACCCCAGAATTCCATCGCTGCCTCGTTGGGACGACGAATCGGAGGCGCGGCCGCGCGAAACCCTAAGATCGAGGAGGAAGCGGGGACGCGGGGTTTAGGGTTTAAGCAGGGGATGCGAAGCGGACGGCGGGGAAGGTGAGGCGACGAATCTGGGCCGTCGATTCGTTCCGGTAGCCGAGATCTGTGGCCGTTGGTTGGTTGGCTTTCCCGGTTTTGATTTTGGAGGAGGGAAGGGGATCAGGGACACGAAGTGGTGGAGCAGATAAAATTATGAAATTGGGCTTTGTCTGGGCTTAAATTGAGAACGTGGCCTGTTTAGCTGGGATGGTATCCATATTCGGCCCAATTTCACATTTGATCCCCCAGAAAATCACGATTTCCATTTTCTGTTCATATTTACGCAAAGAGTAATCGAGTGATCACTGATCAGATGTCAATTATACATTTGATGATCACCATAACATCACGACTTCCATTTTTCTGCTCACATTCACGCAAAGAGCAATCGAGTGATCAAATGCCAATTATACATTTGATCACCATAAAATCACGATTTCCTTTCTGTTCATATTTATGCAAGAGTAACCGAATGATCAAATGTTTACTGGAGTAGTTTTTATAAGAAAAAAAGTCCGGTATGTTTATGTAATAATAGAACAAGGAAACATGATTTGAAAATGGTCTCTCTTTTTATCCTTGAACAATTGGTTTAACACCTACAGGCTACAGGGGCATGATATTTGCGTGTTTATCGTCAGCAACAACTTTGGGGGCTTATTCAGTTTCTACGCAGATAACATATGGACAAACACACATAACAACTGACACACACCAGAACCAGGTCAGCTGTTCTCCATTCTTTGGGTACCCTCTTATCATAATTCAGAAGGTGAACACTGGAGAAGATGTACAAAGCTGAGTGGTGGCAAGCAACTGGTTGGTCTATTATTCCAACTTCCAAGCAACTGGTTGGCAAGCAATCAGTTGTCGTTCCTTCACACCTCCTGGAGTTGCAAAGTACCTCGCCGCTGAAGCTCATAGAGCAAGAACAGGGCAGCAGAATCCTGTGAGCTCTTCTTATCTGCACGGCCATCTCCTGTGAGGCTGATCACATCAGCATTTGGTATATGCAATGTAATGGTTGAAGCGAAAGCGAACGCTTGGGGGGTAGCTTTCTGAGAGGAACCACCAGGGGAGGAGCACACGCTGCTAAAGCTGAACCATGAAAGATTAGTAAGTTATTTTGCACTGTTGCATAGATAAGTAAATAAACAGGCATTCACAGGCTAGTATGAAATCTTAGTACCTTGGTTGTACTTTCTCAGATTCCATTGTAGGCATTGGCCATTGCAACTTTTTACACAACTCATATAATGCAATGCGTGGTCCTCCTTTACTCGTTTTCACAATCACGTGCACTGAAACAAGATAAAATTGTTGAACTTTATCAAATTGATTCGTTCTACAGACGTGGATATATGAGGTCCTGATATGAATGAAAGCACAGAGATAACAACAAAAACAGAACCACTGGTGATTGAGAACATACATGGTTTACCAAGCAGGGGATCAGAAATGTTCCTTGAATCAGCTGCGTTTTTTTCCTTGGTTGGTTTTGGAGTCTGTGTATCCATTGCATCGACATGCAAATTGTTGAAGGGATTAGTGCTGCCACAATGCTTTTCAAATTGTTCTGTCTTGCTTGCATTCTTTGGGATTATTAGTCCTTTTTCCTGCAAAAACGAATAAACCTGTCAGCTTATATTATCCCCTAAAAGAACATTGCAACATACACTACCAAAATAGTGGAGCACAAAAATAGGACACCTCGAGATCTTTGAGCAGTAAGGAAGATGCATGCGCTTTCGCATCTTTTCTTTTCTTGCTAAAACCTTGCCTCACAAGAAGCACCTCTTTGAGCTGTACATCAAGAGTAGCCACTACTGTGTCTCCTTGATCTCTACAGTTAATTCCTACAAAATACCCATGTTTGCCACACCATTCGATAAGCTCTCTGTATGGAGGTAACTCCAGATTCTCAGGTGTGACAATTGGGGAAAGAAGGGGTTCAAAAATACCCCAGACTACATCCAAATCAAGTTTGGTGTCTAAAAGAATTGCACCTGCAATACTTTCTACAATATCACCAAGGACCTGTATCACAATAGACAAGTGAAATATGATATATTAATATAGATAAATTGTAAAGATGATTGTGTATGTCAATACTGGAAGATGACACTAAAAAGGACACAGGTAATGCAATGCAAATAACTTGTAAAAAGTATATTAAATACATAGCCATGCATTTATAAGATGCTCTAACTTAAAGCAAATGTCATTCATATGAACTGAAATCCTAACGTATTGACTTGATTTTATTCTGATAAGAGCAAACCACACACATGTTAAAACAAAGAAAGAACGTACTTTAGGCCCTTTTGGGAGTCCATCTGATAACAGTTCAACTTTGTCCATGGATGAACCTTCCAACCTATTCACATATTCAGTAATTTGGTCTAACAGAAGCCCAGAAGAATGCTGGAGAAAGTGATGGAAGTTGTGCTTTACTGCAACTTGTGCAAAGTTTTCATTATTGACTGATGCAGAACGTAAGTCTGTCAACTCCCCCTCATTAGTGTCTTTATGACTATTGAAAAGATATCTTGTTAACAGAATGTCTAAGACCGCATCACCGAGGAACTCTAGGCGCTGTTAAAAAAAAAACATTAGAGAAGTTGGGTAAGTTAAGACACAATATGAAGGACCAGCAAAATAGTTTTATGTTCACCCGATACCTCGTAGCAGTATTTTGCACCTAACTCCTGCTGTGATGGGTGAGTCAGAGCCTCTACCAAAAGACCTTTCACCGAGAAAGAATAGCCTAGTTTTGCTTCAAGCATTTCAAATACATTGTCTTTTGGAAGATAAGTCTGCACAGAAGCACTCAATATGGCCTGCACAATCAAGTCTTCTTCAATTTCAGCCCCGATGCCCAACCATTTGAGAACTGCCATGGCTGCTCTTAAACCACCCCCTGCATAATATGCCCCAATAATAGCCTCAACACAATCAGCAATGGTTTTGGAACACATCCATCTGTGTCCCTTGTCACACGCCTTGCCTAGAACAATAGCCTTGTCATCAATGATATGAATATCGTCAGTTACAACCTCAGATTTTACAGGGCATTCACAAGGAGATGGACGAATAGAGAGCTGTCCTGGTGCTAGCCATCGACGAGGATCAAATGCAGCATCACGTACGTAACCCTGTTGATTACATTCCACCAATTGTCAACTTAGCTCAGACAATTAAAGCTCAGTGTGTCCATGAAATACAAAATCTCTAGACACTGCCAAATGATAATGTGAATTTACCTGTACATTGCGTTCAATTCCAAGCTTATAAAGTGTGGCATTACAAATCATATGGCACCTTATGGATGATAGCTGCCCCTCATCCTTATTAGGAAATTTCAGGAAAAGATGACAACTCACTGCATACTTCAATACAGAGTCTCCCAATAATTCTAGACGCTCCATAGAGAAATCCTCAGAGCACCTAAGCGTTGTAATAGCTTCCAGAATCTAAAGAACATGTGCCAATATATCATTTCATATTAAAGAAACAGAAAATGTATGTATAGAAGAGAGAGGTATAAGCATCTATACCAGGAAACTTGATATATTAGAATCGCTGTATCCAATTTCACTTCTTAGTTGACTAGCTAACGTTAATGACTCAATCCGATACATCAAAGCCGGAAACAAATAGAATGATCTCAAAATTTCCACAGGTAAATCAAGGGGAATCAGCAACTCAGGAGGCATGTGGACACGGTTGCTTGTTTTATTTACAACTGGTGTGCCATTACTCATATTCTCCACAACATTACCTAAAAAAAAGCAACAGCAATCATAAATATTAGATCAGCCTATATACGACATAATCAACTTGGCTACAAATTACAAAAATAAAACAGTTTATGCAAAAGTAACCAGTCTAACAAATGGGTTTATCACTAATCATCGAAGTAAAAAAATAGAGATGCTTCAAACTAATCTTGCTTGAAAAAACTAATAAGTAACCAGTTAGGGAAGACAAACACAAGGTAGAACAAAACTAACTATATAGAAGAATAGATACAGACCTTCATCCCTGAACTTCGAGGAAAGAAGGTTGTGAGGATTATGACTAGGCTTCAAAACTAGTAGTGGCTGTGAGGGGTGGCGAAGTACTATGCCATACCTGTAAACGAATATATTAGACAAAAAAAGCAAGATTATACCTGAGCAAGCACATGGACATGCACAAAACTATACACACTTCTTTTTGAAATATTCTGCGAATGTCCGGAATTTACATTCTTTCTTATCAGATGCACCATCAAAAGCGCTATCGCCAGATAATTCAGTAATATCAAGAGCAGTATATATCTTCCCAGTGTGAACTGCTAGAACTACCATATCTTTGAGGCTGTTAGCCTTACACGACTTGTTAGCTAAATGAATTAAATCTCCAACATTTTGGTCAGAATCAAATATTCCAAGTAATTCTCTTTTATTCTCAGAATAAATCCTTCTCATAAGTTTAACTGCCGTAGCTGCCGCATCAATGACACTCCAATTAATACAAACGTTGGAGTCAAAAGAAGGATTTGTTGGTAAAAGCAAATATACACTCGCAGTGTTCCACACAAATGTATCCTCTTTATTAAGAATGAATTCCCTCGGAGCATTAGGTACTTTTGATCTAGTAAACAGCTTTCCAAACAAACCATTGAAGAGAAGCCCTTGAAACAACTTTGCTTGTTCCATCTGAGACAAAAAAAAAGGATAAGGAATTTTTCAGATTAAATGGGAAAAAAACAAAAGTAGGGGACAAACTTCATCATACCTGTTGAGCATCCAACTCAAGAAGTCCACAAGAAGAAACTGAAGTTTTGACCATCTTGTCGTGCAAATATAGGTCAATCTCCAAAGTAGCGACTTCATCCGGTAAAGTTGCATCAATTAACAGAACAAATTCAGAGTAAATCTGACCAGCTTGGTCACAAACAAAATTCATTTTGTAGCTTTGAAGCTTGAGTGCAGTTTTCTTTGACACCCAATTGCCAGACCAAGCATGAATTCTTGTTGTACCATGTAGCTCCTTCCGTTTGGTTGTACCTTCAAGAAGGTAATAGAGAACATTACCATGACATCTATTTCTTTGTAAGAAGTATAATGGAGTTCAGTCCTACAAATAAGCTTGACTACATACGCTGGTTACAAAGAACCAGCCAGCATATGGCATCTTAACTTGGAGTAAATTGCATGGCGAATCCTTAAACTTGTACACAGGACTAATCTAGGTACATATATGTAGAAAATGCAAATCTAGGTCCAAAAGTGCGTAAAGTAGATTATTAACTATACAATCCAGAAGAAATGGCATTTTATGTGTGGCCGTCCCTCTCTCTTCTCCCTTAGATATCTCCCCTAAATTGTTGTACTATTTTGCGGTGGATGTCACAAGTAACAACACAATTCATGGAGATGGAAACTTAATGAGGTGATGATGAAGCATGCAGGTGATGTTCACTCATGCTCCCAGAGATGCAGCTGACCTTAGGTGCAGCATCTAGTTGACAAAAACAGCATTTGTGATGTTGCACTCGTGGCACAGTTTTTTTTGGGAGGGTTGGAGGTTGTGGGGAGGGGCCGGGGGGCACAAGGATGCCAGATCCACCTCAGTGTATCATGTCCACAAGGAATGCTAGTTACCCAGATGGACCTAAAATGACCACCTTAATGTACTTTATGGACTAAAATATGTAGTTTCTAAGTACAGGAACCCAGATGGTGAACAATTAGTTCAAGTTAGAGGACCAGTGATACGATTTACTCCTTATAAAACTTGGCAATCACATACCTATACCAGTACCCTTATTTTTGCTTACAATTTCTGGAACTGGATCTTCAACAGATAGACAAAGGTGGTCATCAAGTGCTCCTAGCTCATGCAACTTCTTACATGCATCAAGGCAAACGAGCTGTTTTGCTTTGTGCATGTTTCTTGCTTTTGGGCCCACCAGAATTTGAAGCACAGCACTTGGTGGTAATGCTAATGTACACACATATCCATCATCATGATGAGTGAACTCAAATGTAGGTTTTGGGGAGTAGCACCTGTAACACAAGCAGAAATGGCAAGAAAGTGAATTGGAGGTCTCCAAACAAAAACGATAACAGACTGAAACCAGGTATTGCAGATCTATTTATAGGTGCAATCTGTGTAGTCATGTAAAAAGAGACAACTGAAAATGAGATCAACATACTTATCCTGCGGAAGCTTCTCACAGTATCGGTAGACAATACTGATGCTTGAATCAGCAGTTACTTTCGCTCCTGTTGTGCCTACATGGTATTCGTTTATTTCTTCATTGGGAACAAAACCAGGCGACAGATTTCCAGACTCTCTGCTTGAAGCAATCTTAACCATTGAAGTCTCACTTCTCACAATTGCAGATATCAAATCATTTTGCTTCACGTTCCCCCTGCATTAGAAGAAATGAATTATGTATCCTTGCATCCTTCTTGTTTGCCATTCCTCTCTGCATTCAGTTAAAAGCACGTGAATAAAAGGTGTAATGGGGTAGCATTAAGGTTATACCGTTCAATCATGAGAATGTACTGAGAGTCTTCCTGGCGTGCTCGTCCACGTGACTGCACATAGCTACGTGTTGTCCTTGGCAAATCAAATCGTATTACACAAGAGCATTCTGGGACATGGATACCCTCTTCAGCAACATCTGTAGTAAATAGTAAGTTCACCTGCATTTTAGAAAGGGAAAACAAGGTTATATCATGAGAACTATGCTTCAGTTTCTCCAAGTGTTGACATATCTTAATTACCTTTCCAGAGCGAAATGAATCCAATGTATCCTTCTGCATTTTGGGTGTCAGAGCATCCACCGAAGATCTCCCTCCAGTAAGAAAAGAAACTGTGAAATGTGCAAGGTGGCCAATTTTCTTAATCATCCGGTCAATGACTCTAGCAGTGATCTTTCGATCAACAAAAATGAGGCATCGAGCATGACGAGAGTTACTGTTAGGAATAGAAATGTGTCACGTCAGTTTAAAGGCACACAATTGAAAAAAATAAACAAGTGGACCTTCCCCAAGAAATAATACCTAAAAGAGTGAAAGATCTGGATGAGTTCATAGAGCTTTGGGGAAATATAGCCCGTCTTTGCTGCTTCAACACATCCACTTTCTGAGTTTAGAAGCATGTCGATACCTGGAAGATAGCAAATAGTTTAGAGAATACACAGAAGGACTGAGCATTTTCATATTGAGAAGAGAGCCAAAAGACTGAAGTACCATCTTCATGCTACACACAGACATCAAATGAAAGGATAGGAATTCATCAAGGAGATGGTACATGATACTTCCTATCAAACAGATTCATCATACTCCATAAGTTCATATAGGGTGTTGCAGTGCTATATATGCTTAGATCCATTGGCTAATGGCATGGCATAACAGTGTAAGGTTGCAAATAAGTTTACAGACATTACCAGTCCATTATTAGTTTATCTACATAGTCATACCTTGTTGGAGGCGTTTGTCAATTAAATGCAAGGCTTCCTCAAAGAACTTCATATGAAGCGCTGAATTTTCTGCAAATAGGCGTGATCCATTTGCATCAGTTTGCTGATCTGTGGCATCAACTACTTCCTTCAGCCAACCTTTCTCCTGGCCCCTTTCAATGCAGATTTTTGTGGCCTAAGAGAATGAATGATAAGTTATTATTTACCCATATTAAGACATGAACTCTGAAGCAAAGTGACGGTAAAAGAACTCTTCAAACATAGAAAGCTAACGTTGCAGTATGAGAGAGAAAAAAGAATTACTAAGAGATGGGATTTTTTTGGTTAAGAAGAAAGTAACCCAAAATTAGGCTGAAAAGGATTTAAATAGGTTGTGAGGCGTGCAAACGCGCTTCGCACCAAGTTAAGCTCAGTTCCTGTAACATAAGTAGCTAGAACAAATGAATATAACAAATACCTCACTTGCACAAATAAGACCAACATCATCAAGGCAGTAGCAAATTTTTGCTATAGATTTAGAAAGGCGTCTCTTTGATTCTTTTGTTATATCATCAGCATCTTTATACATGTCGCTTCGCTTATTCTGCAACTCTGTTATCAATGCATCATACTGCACATACATAAAAGAGTGTGTTCTTAGAAACATTAAAAATGCTGAGCTGCAAACTTTGATGACAAATTTGATCAATATAGAAGAGAAAAAAGAGATATAAAACCTTGGAACATAAAACTCCCAATTCTTCACTCAAATCTTCAAAACAAACTGGTTTCGAGTCATAGTACCTGCACATTTCTTTTGCAGAAGGAACACAAAACTCTATCTCTTCTCTATCTGAAACTGTGTAGATCTGTTACAGATAAAAATTAATGAGAATCAAAGTACGCAGATAACCGTATCACATTTTTAAAAGGGGTCATAGGTGTATCCCAAAATGGCATGGGTAAAACAGATAAATATATATCACCTAAGCTCTCAAAACGAACACAACAGTAAAACAATTTGCATTTGGTTGAAAACCACAATCAGTAAATAATTGGAATTCAGGTATGTATATATCCTTGCACTTCAATAGACAAAGTAGAATAGTGTAGTTATCAGAACTAACATGTCCTGTATAATCTAACCCAGCTTATTCAAATAATATGTGTGGCAAAGCAGGAAACTGAACATACCTTAGCATCTAACAGGTTCTCCAATTCACAGAACTGACCTTCACAATCCAAATGAGAAGAGATACCTGCAAAGAAAACCATGAAAACTCAAATCATCTAATAAGACTAAGTGATGCGAATAAATCAAATCTGCCAGAAATATTGGCATTTATGAACTCTATGGCCAAAGTGAAATTGGAGATTATGCGCACGATCATTATTCCTGGATATTTCTCTTAGATGGCAGGTCAGAATTAACACATGTCCTAAATGCCACTGTTTACAAGAAATTTATTGCTGATCTTTTCTGACTTATAAGTCTCTTAACATCCCATTCCTCCCCCCACCCACACCCACACAAAAGAAAAGAAGAAGAAGCATTCTATAGCTCTTGCAGATAACTGAATACTTGCCTTTTCTTATAACAGGTGATGCTGTCATACCAAACACACTTGGCTTATGTTCTGATTTGTGATAGAACTCCTGAGATAGTGATGAGTTATAACATATGACAAACACAAAAAAGAAAAACCTAAATGCTAATGTCAAAAAAAAAAAAACATGATAAGATGGTATTTCACAATACCTTCATTATTCTTGTATAAGGGTGGTTTCCAGTTGCATGATGGCATTCATCAAATATCATGAGACTAACCATGTCCAAGATTAAGAAAGCATTGCGTAAAGCTTGTAGGAACACCTGTGGTGTCATGACCATGACCTGCAATTTTATTATTATAAGTGTTGAAAGCATCAACAAGTAGATAGAACAGGGGAAAAACATCTATGGGATATTCTTAACAAAAGATGTTGAGTAAATTTCACAAAACTATGGATACTTCGATCAAACTGTCACAAAACTACAGAGTTTAGGTGTTATATCACAAAACTACAGATTTAGCATGGAATTTCTCATAGAACTACAGATTTAAGATAGAGTATCACAAAGATAAAGATTAAGTAGCAAATTTACCACAAAACTACAGGTTTAGTGCCAATTTTAAGCACAAAACTACAATGTTTATAGCTCTAACGTAACGGTAGTGCTATAGATTTATACTCTAGAATATGTTGTTTTGTGATAACTTTAGTATTAAATCTGTAGTTCTCTAATACTTGGCCTTAAATCTGTAGTTTTGCGATAATTTGGTTAAAAATCTGTAGTTTCGTGAAATTTACTCTATAATATAGTGAACAGAAGACTGCAGATCATAAGTGCTGCTAGCATGGAATGAGTATTTTCTTTAGCACATATGATGAATCAGTGAGCCTTTAAAACAACAACAAATAAATGCTTGCCTGGTATTTTGAGATTTGCTCTTGCCATCTAGGACCTGTCCATTGATCAACCCCCTTTGCACCATAGTATTGTTCTACCTCAAAATCTGTGTGGATTTCAATCACCTCGCATTGCTGTGGCAAAAAATAATGTTAGTATAAATTACATTACAGTTAGGATAAAACGAACAGTCTACAGACTGGTATAACCTGTGTAACAAGTTGAACTGTTGGTGCAAGAAATATGATGACTTTTCCAGCATTCTTTGTTCTGTTTATCTTTCCGAACTCCTTGATAAGCATCACAGCAATCATTGTCTTCCCGGCTCCTGTGTCAAGCATCGCAATCGTGTTTCTCCGCATTGCAACCTCATAGACATCAAGCTGATATCTGACCAATTTCAGCATCACAAAGCAATGTCACAGGATTGCACTCTTTTTCTGATTATATAATATAGTAACTGTGAAAAGGAGAACTCCGCAGAACCTTCTGGGAGTGAAATCTTGACACTCTCTCTTCTGCAGTTTCTGTTTGCCTGCTTCATGTTCCTGAGAAGATGATTCCAATGACCTCTTTAAAGGGTTCATGTTTACTGCCATTCCAACAGAGAAATTTACAAAGTGAGGTCATGACAATTCACCATTGAGAATATTCACACCCAAATAGAACGGAATTAGTAATCCTCGAAGCAGTGGCGGATCTAACATGGGACATGGGGTTCAGTTAAACCCCCAAACTTTTTGGGAACCATTGAACTGTTATTAGTACTATTTTCTAAGGTTAAGTCAGTTTCTAGAACAGAAGCTAGGATTAACGCAAATCCGAGAAAAAGTGCGTGGGTAGAAAGAGGATGTGCGTAACGGAAGCGGCGGAAGCAGCAGTACGAACGACGGCGACCCAGCTCGCTCGCGCGCGCGATGGATGGGGATCGACGCAGGCGGCGGTGGCGGAGGAGGTGCTCACCAGGATGCGGCGGATGCAGCAGGACGAACGACGGCGCCCTGCTCGCTCGCGGGATGGATGGGGATCGGCGGCGGCGGCGGCGGCGCCGCGGCGGGCAAACTGACGAGGAGGGGTCAGGGTAACTCACGGACGACAGAGGCCACTACGTCAAAATGGCGAGGGTAATTTCCTAATTGAGCCGAGCACTCAATTCACCGGGATTCTCCCGGGATTGCACATCTCATCCCATCCCCAACCTACCCAAACGGTGAAAATCTTTCCAAACGGAGCCCTTGGGACTGGACCTTTTTAAGATTTTTATTTTAATATTTTATAGGATTGAGATTGTTAGATAAATATTAAGGGCTTCTTTGGATCGCAGGAATGAGAAAACATAGGAATAGGAAAAACGCAGGATTTTGATAGGAATGTAAGTGTAAAACAGAGGATTGCAAAACACAGGAAAAACACAGGAATGGTTGTTTGATTGGACCGCAGGAAAAACGCAAGAATTATAGGAGAGATAAAGACTCAAACGAAAGTTTCCAAGAGGTTTTACCTCATGTTAGAATTCCTCCAAAACTTGCATAGCATTACGCAATCCATAGGAATTTCATAGGATTACATAAAATCCATTCATTTGATTCAAAGGGCTATATAGGAAAAATTCCTATAGTAATGAAATCCTCTAAAATTCCTATGAATTTCCTTTGAATCAAAGGGGGTCTAAGTACATCTGAGCATTATCGGATTAAGCACGGCTCACCACACAGGCGTGTCGTGTCAGCCCATATGTTGAGGCTGAAGCCCAGGTATGGTCTAGTGAGATGTCAGGTCGTGTTGTGTTGACCTTGCACGACTAGGGGGCGTAGCCTGTGTGGAGACCCGTTAACCTAAATTTGATATATACCAAGGAAAATATGCTAATAGAATCCATTCGATCCTCCTACACAAACTCCAGCAAAGCTCCGGTGAGGTTCTCCGCTCCGATAGCACATTCCTTTTCCTCCTCGCCAAGCACCGTCGTGGCCCTTCACTTCTTACTTCCTTCACCTGAGCCGATAAGCCCCCAAGGACCAACATACTTAGTGGATGTGCTTGTGAATGGGGTTAATTGCACCACCACCTACTAACATCGTTGACATGCATACCTTCGGGCGGAGCTTAAAAATACATTCTACATAAAAGTTGTTTATATAACTTATCCAAATTCATTTTTTAACATTTTAATATCTAATTAATTAATTCGTTTGTGTTGTAACATAGACGGATATACCCCCTCAACCCCAATCTACAATGAACGGGTTGTCATGATACCACCAACCAAATCCTGACGAGCTGTCGATAACCTATTGTCTCTTCATTGCAATTTGCAAGCTGTAGATGCTTAGGGGCAAATTTACTACATGACACCAAAATTTTATGTAATTTACTGACAGACATCGAAAAAACGTGTTACGGCTGATGACATTAAAAAAACTAGTAATTTCCTAGATAACATTTTCAGCTCAATTGGAGAGATGAATTCTTAAAAAAAAGATAAGAACGCCTCTATGGTCACATGCTTCAAACATGGTGTTAGAGTAAACTTTTAGAAATTATGCAACTCAAAATTTGCCATAGCCCAAAGTGGCAAAGTACATCACTAGCATACATCATATTTCATTTTCACTCTAGTCTCGGCTAAAAAAACGTTTGACCGGGTCATTGTCTTATTTTTAAATAATTTATCTATTCAATTGAGCTGAAAATGTCATCCAACAAATTACCAATTTTAGAGCGTCTTTCACTCGTGTCACTTTTTTAGGATGTCTATCATCAAATTACACAAAAGTTGGGTGTCCTATAGCAAATTTTGCCATGTCACATCGACATCATCCCGGCACGTAAATCGAAACATGTGTTAACACATAATTAATTAAGTATTATCTAAAATTTCAGAAAAAGATCAATATGATTTTTAAATAATTTTCCTATTATTTATTAAGAAAAACATAACATTTAGTAGTTTGAAAAACGTGCGTACGAAAATGAGGGGTTTGAAGTTGGGAACAATGACTTAAGAACACAGCAGCACCTCGAAACGACCACTCGGCGCTACTACGATACAAGCAGCCGCCCCCCGCCGGCCGCGGCCGGCCGAATGGCCGACCCGACCGTCTCACCCTGCACGCTGTCGTCCCTCTCCCTCTCATTGTTCCATTCATCTCCACACCAAAAAGGCAAAACCACCTTCTGATCAGCCAAACTCACGTTAGAACATCTCAAAAACACCAACCGGCCGGATACGTACGTGAAAGGATCGATCAAGAGGTTTGGTTGCCATGGAGGTGGAGGGGGCGCCGGACCTGGCCGACTTCATGAACGACTGGTTCTTCGGCACCGTCGGCACACGGCGCAGCGGCGGCGGTGCGTACGACTTGACCGGCGATCAGAGCAGCGGCAAGAGGCCTTCGGCGCCGGCGGAGAAGAAGCAGCAGCAGCAGCAGGGGAGGAGCGGCGGCGGCGGCGGTGGTAGCGCGAGCAAGCAGACGCAGGAGTGGTTGGAGGAGGCGAGGAGGATGGTCGGGGCCGGGTCGCCGGGGAGGAAGGGCGTCGGCTCGCCGTCCAGGCAGGTGCCCAGGTTCGCCGCCGCCGCCGCCGCCGGGACGGAGCCCTCGCCGTCGCTCGACCGCCGCGACCCGATGTCACGCTCCGCCCGAAGGTACGCATGTCAGTGATGTCACTACGTCGTCGTCCGTGCACGTGCGCGCGCACAGGCGAGCTGTATTAGCGGCCCAATCGTCAGATGGGCCAGTGGCCCAACAAAGCTATATTAGCGGCCCAGTTGCAAACCACATTTTTTTGGTTTGCCGCCCATGGCGGCCCCGCGCCGCCGCCGCCGGCATCCCGCTGCCGCCGCTCACTGCCGGTGGCGCCGTGGCGATTTCCTTCTACTATGTATTCGCTTACTAGTCTCTCTTCCTCCGGCGAGCTTGCAGGCACCGGCAGCCGGGAGGCATCGGCGACGAGATTCTGCAGCGCGCGTCCATCTCCTCCTCGCCTCCGCGCGCCGACCCGTTCGCCTCCGCGCCGGCTTCCCCCGCCCACTCCCTGCCCCCAAACCCGCCGTCTTCCCGCCGCAAGTCCCGCTTCCACTACCCCTCCGCCCCTGACGCCTTCTCCTCCTCCTCCGCCTACCGCCGCGCCGCATCCTCCGCCTCCACCTCGCCCACCTCCGCCGCAAAGCCTCACCACCGCCGCCACGCCTCCGCCTCCTCCTCCTCCTCCCCCGCCGCCGTCGACGTGTTCGACGATGGCGTCGCGCGCCTCAACTCCTTCCTCCGCCGCCAGCGCGCCGCCGTCGCTGAGCTCGGCTCCGGCGGCCGCCCATCCTCGAGGTCCACGAAGATCGTCCTCTCCGACGCCTCCAAAAGTAAGGATTACCACCAAATCCATCCCCAATTGCTCCAATTGAATCTACCCCACCACACGCTCACTTGCGATTTCCTGTTCTATCTCCCCGCAGGTGTCAGCTCAATCGCGGCGGCGATATGCTACGCGTGGATGCTGGCGAGCAAGGAGGACGCCGAGGCGGCGGTGCCGGTGGTGAACATGCGCCGCGGCAGGATGGAGAGGTGCAGGCAAGCGGCCTGGCTGCTCCACCACGTCGGCGTCGACGCCTCTGCTCTGCTCTTCGCTGACGAGGTACTACACGATAGTGATTTGCGTGAGCTTTCAGGCCGTTTAGCTTAGCGTGGGGGTTGGATTCGTCTCCGACAAATCGGACAACTGTCTAGGCCCCGGAGTTATTGGGCGTTTATTCTGGGCAGAGGCGACAAGGATGGGCAATATACAGCAATCACATTGCAGTCGTGTCATGTGGGTGTTCCGGTTTTTGATTGGCACCATGTGGCTGTGATTTGGGGTTTTGTGGTTGATAGGCTTCTTGCAATTGTAGCTTCATGTGCTGATATGGGCATATAAAGGGAAAGCAATTCTAGCAACAATAAGCAACATAATTTTGAAATTTGATGCATTTAACATCTGCGTAAGATCAATTTGACATGGGCATCTGTAATAGCACCTAGTAAATCTTATTGATGGCCTATTTCCTTCAAACTGTTTCCAGTTTTATGGGCATATAACATGTCAGGTTCTCCACTTTGAAAGGAACAATCAAGATGCAAGCACACCATTCATTTCCTTCAAACTATCTCCTGTTTTATGGTCATATAACACATATGTTTCTCCAATTTGAAAGGAACAACCGTGATCAAGCACGCTGTGAGTAATGGTAAAATGTTTATGATACTGATTTTCATAATCCGACTTAGGTTGACATGGAGGGGCTAATGATGGATAAGCGAGTCAGCTTGGTAGTGGTGGGGCAGGATGTTCTGAAACCAAACGATAAGGTAATGTTATGTACTTGTACAGTTGTACTGGTACTTCTCAAGACTCTTGCCGAGGTTAATGTATATGATTCCAGCTTTTACTTAATAAGCATGCTCGATTTTGTCCCCTAGATGGGCTCAGTTTGCACAATCCTCACCAATAATTATTGTGAAGATGCTTATAGTCTACTTCAGAGCCTGGACATAAAGAAACTTCTGGTTAGTGCATTTGCTATACATAAAAGAGACTGTTATGCATAATTTAGTGGAATGTTCTGACCATGTTTTCTGGGTTCCCCCTCAGCTTGCAGGTATCCTGTTAGATACGAAAAATCTTTCCAACATGTGCTCAAACAGAGATTCAGAGGCAGTGCAACTGCTCTTGTTTGGTACCTCTGAGCATATGAGGCACGAATTGTTTCAACAATGTAATATAGTAGTCTTCTTCATTCATACTATATTTATTTATGAGTATAGAATCAAGAAGTAGCAAAAATATGTAGTAATTTCCATTCGTAACTTGCTTTTGCTGTTCTCTTGTTCAGTGCTTCTTGATCACAATGATCATTCTTTTGTCGAGTACTTGAAGAACAACTACAGAGAGCCGTCCACAAAAGGTGAGCTTTTATTCATACTATATTTAAATAGATTCTGAAATCCTTCTGTACAATTTTATTAACTGGATGTATGTACATTTATGTTAAAGACAAATTTCACTGTTTGTCCCAATTCTTCTTAAAAATTTAAACAGCGTTGGTATGCAACAGCTCATGCTATTAGGGCAAAATATTCTTGTAGTAACTTCAATACCCATTTCACTTCTTACAACCTTCATGACTAGGATGAAATATCTGATAGCTCCTCCTGCTGGGTTATATTCTATCACTAAGATAGCTTTGATTCAAGTATAATGCTGACTTACTGTCATCGTCGTATATGTCCCTTTATTTTTACTTAACACGTGTTGCCTGTTTCTTGTTATTCCTGACATAATTCCATTCTGTTGTTCATATTAGGTGAAGGGAACAGTCCCCTGGACCAGAAACATTCAGTTTCAGCATCAGGGTCATCCCAAGATGCTAAGAAGCCCAATTCAAGTAATTTTTTCTAGCGCCTCCAGTATTATTTGACAAGTAGATTGTCTGTAAATAGTTGAGCAATTCACAGTTAATGATGAGGTCACACTTTGCTGGTTTGACCATGACTTAAGAAAGGAAAATACAAGCGATGGCTTCGGCGTGATTATATCAAATATTGAACCCTGGGGATTTTACATCTAATATACCACTAAGACTAAGCGAAATTCCAAAGTCAATTCATAGCCAATGCAACTTTAGGCAGCCCTCCCGCACACCTTTTTTTAAAAAATAATAATGCAAATTTCTTAAAAGAAAAAAAACATTCAACTTTGGTATGTGGTATACTCTTGCTAATTTGGTGGCAACTGTTTTGCATTGCAGATAATCAGAGACCGGTGCACGGGAATGGTGGAAAGACCTCAGATGAAACTCCCCGTGGGAAGAACAAATATTTCTTAGCAAAATGGTTTGGTTTTGGATCAAAATAGCATGTTTTGACTTATACTAATTCATATCAAAATAGCATGCTTTCACTTCTATTAATTCGACTATTCATTTGATTTACATGTTGAGAATTCATGATTTGTCACAATGTTGAGGAAGTATAATTTTAGATAACTTATTTATTGTCCTCATTATATATTATTGTGAAAAGAGCACTATATATGAAAACTATTGGAACTAGCAATTTTGGTCAAATTAATATATTTTCCATGGTTACATATTTTAATTTTTACTACCAGAAAATAGTTTTTCCATGGTCAAACTATTGGGAAAGAGCACTTCCTTTATTGTATTTTTGGGATTCTGAGAAGAGCACTTCCTTGGTATATTTCTGGCATTCCTATTTTCAATCCGGATGTCAACTAATGAGGACATGATGATTAAAAAAACATCAGGAACAGAACTTTATGAACTCAGTTGTCTTCCAGGATTCTGTTTTCTTTTTCCTGCATCCTGTATGACATATGCTAACTCATTTCTTCCAGCTTTTTTCAATTACTTGTAATGTTTAATCATTATATGATTGAAATCTTAACTGGAATTGTGGTGGTACCAAAGCTACATGGTCCAAATGTGTTACCGAAAACCATGATGAAAAGTATGCACTCCTTGACTAGTTGCCTTTAACAAAAGTACATCTGAATTATACAAGTGTTGTACTATCAGGGGTTTGCACCCCAATCTACTCTTCCTTTACTTGAGGATAGGAGAAGAAACTAGGGTCAAAGTAAATGAGTAATAGAAAAATGAGAGAGGAGGAGCAGAGCATAGTACTAGATAGGAGGGACCAGCCACCAGCCATTAGCTGGAGTTTCTCTGGATAAATAAGCATGAATGCATGATTGGGAAAGGCAGTGCCATTGTGAATCCTACCTGTCACCACCCCCTATGTTTCTCTATCAGGACCAGCCTGTTCCTACTCCCAGGACTATCCTGTGCGTGCCCCTCTAATGCAATCTTCCATGTGCCCAACACCCTCTCCATGGGAGAGGAAATACAAAATGGCATCAATAATTTCTTCCCTCTTCTTCTTCTTCTATCTTCCAATCCATTACATGATCTGAATTACCAGTTCATAGCATGGTTAAAAAAAAAAAAACGTCCGCCCGTATCGCAGTAACAAAGTGTGTAGGCTCATTCAACCTTCCATGCGTACAGAAACAGGCAGAAATCTGAATATTCATCGGTGCTGAATTCAGAGCTCGCTCCCGGCGGCGACGGCGACGGCGGCTCGGGCTTGAAGATGAACAAGGCATGCCTCATCCCTGTGCCGAAGAGCCAGTCATGGGCGTCCCAGTACACCTGCACCTTGAGCTTGTTGATGGAGATGCACTCGTTGCCTCTGAACTTCCACTGGAGGTGCCTGACGAGGACGCTGACGCAGCCGTCGATCTTGATCGCCATGTCGACGTCCGTGCCGCCGGTGAGGTTGCTGCTGCTGCACTCGATGCTGATGTCGTGCAGCTTCCCCCTGTCGCTGAACCTGGCCTTGGTCACGAACCTCTTCTTGCTGAAGACGTGCTCCTTCTTGCACACCAGCACCGCGTCCTGCAGCGACGGCCGTGACCCCGTCCGCCGGAACGCGTCCTTCTTGAGGTTGCCGAGGAGGAGGACGACCTCCTCGCCGGCGACCACCGCGACGTAGTAGTCGGACAGCGGCTCCGGCTCATCGGAGAACCTCGCGCTCCTCAGGTCCCACACCACGTCGATGGCGTTGCCGTCCACCTGGAACTGCTTCGCCCCGTACTTCCGCCAGAAGTGCCACGGCTGCATCTCCACCTTGCACGCGCTGCAGCTCTTGCCGCCGCCGCCGCCGCCACCGCCGTCCGCCGCCGTGGCGGCGACGGCGGCCTCGCCGTACTCCCTGCCGATCTTGTCCTTGCCGTTGCCCGCCGACCCTTCGATCGACACCGACAGGCCGTGCGTGAGCAGGTTCCTGCACCACGTCACGGTGACAAGCCGGCGGTGGCCGGAGATCTCCGCCCGGTAGACCAGCGTCACCGCGCTCTGCCTGGCCGCCGCGGCCGCCGCCGCCGTGCCGGAGCTCGGGATGTCCGGCAGCTTCTCGCCGGAGGAGAAGCAGGACGGCACCGAGAACAGGTCCTGCATCATGTACTACTGTTTGTGTACGATGATGAGACGAGAGATAGGACTAGGAGAGGCTATACATAGGCGCCATGGAGAGGCATGGAGCCATGCAGAGATATGGAGTTGGGCAAGAAGAAGAAGACGATGATGATGAGTAGGAGGAGGAGACCATGAGTTAGCAAACCGAGCTGGAAAGGAAGGAGGCCAAGAAAGTGAGCTGTACATGAAAGTGAGTGGAGGAAGCCCTCATGGGGTGTTTAAAAACTGGAGGAACCTTCTCTGCCTGCTTGGAATAAATGCTCTATCTTTCATGGACCAATCTTGATTTCTCTGCAGTACATCATGCTCCTGTTTTTCTACTCCCAACTCTCACCATGGGGCATCTCTCAAGATTAAAAAAAAAAAAAGAGATCGAAAAACTCACTATTGGGAGGAGGAGGCAGGCACAGGCCAATGGCTTTGAGGTATGAGAATTGCTGCATTGTCGAATCTTGCACCCTTCCCTCCTAACTGTATGTTTCTCCCATGCATTGGACTTGGGATCCTTGGTGGCTCAGGTCTCAGATATTGCAAGCAGGTGCATGTGGGTAACATGCTGAAGATAGCATGACATGTGGTGGAGGGGAGGCACTGGATTTCTTATGGCTTAGGGAGTATAACTGTATTGTGCTGAACACTCTGCAGGCAAGGGAATGTAGGGGATTAATCTGTGGAGTTTGTTGACCAACTTTAAGCTGGATTAATTCAGTCTGCAAAAGGTACTTAACTAAGACTCTGGAATAACTGCTTAGCAAATCATTTGCCACATGACACAACGAATCTCAGTCTTCAGGCAGTAGCAGGATCTTTCTGTTTACTGGATTCCTTCAGGTGGATCAGACGTTGAACTCACTGTGGAGTGTGGACTGTGGTTTGCAGGGGGCTTGAATGGATACATAAGTGGATGGAATAAAGTTTATGGATGAAATGCACACTGCAGCTAATGGCAGAATCTGGCCATTTTGTGTGTGGAACCACAGGAAAGTGAGGCTGTGTCCTAGTTAAGCCAAAAGAGTGGTCAATGGACACAAGTGACTTTTGGATAAGAGCTCTGATTTTCCTGAAAGGCAGGGGCTTTAGCTTGATAAATACTATACCCTACCTGCAAAATCTTAAAAAGAAGATAAGAGGCTGTGGATAAACTTGTGAACTTTTCTGTCGTTATCAGAAGCCATCAGGATCTATCTGATTGGTCGACTGATTGTTGATAGGAGGCTGGCTCCCTTGGAGGAGCTTTGCCTAGCTTTACAAAGCTTTTGGGAACGGTGATGGATGCAGTGTGAGTTGATCCATCATCCATGTGGACTTGATCAACGGATTTGGTGGCAAATGGCAAGTGACAGCAGATTCAGAGTTCCTGAAAACCTTCCGTGTTGGACTGGACCAGTGATTGTTAGTACTAGTTTATCCGATTTAGGCATTGAAATCCAAGGTAGAAAAGGGAAGAAAGTTTCAGCATGTGTTGAACTGGGAACCTAAATGAACAAGGAAAGAAGGGCTCAAGAGTTGTCTAGTCAAGAAGTTGGTAAATGCAAGCTATACTAGTACTTGCAGAGATCAGAGAGGTTGACTAGCGTATAATCCTATCCCGTGGACATCGCATCACTAAAAAAATATAGCGAAGTCGCTCTGGAATATAGAAGAAAAGTGTAGAACATGTACATTTGGCAGCCAAATTTATCAGAATGCATCGGTAAAAAGAACTGTAGCATCGTATTTTTTCAACGTTTAATCATCCAATCAATATATGTTTAACCGTAACAGTAGTTAATTTAAATTAAGAACATAGACAGTTATTTGCCATCTGCTGCAGGTTTTTTTTTCGCCGGGATCCTGCAGGGATTTTCACATTGGAAATACTATCCTGCCCCATTGTTATCAAGGTTCATTCCGAAATCGTTAGTGTACAAGTCTACAAGATAACTCCCATAAGCATTCAGGCCCTATTATCCAACTCAACGGATCGGAGTCCCTGGAGCTGACCAATGAGTAACGCAAGCCACCGATCAGAAGTGCAACGCTGAGGCACATACCTATGTCCGTGTTCCATCCCCAGAACAATGAAACCGTTCAGCACTCATTCATAAAGAAAATGTGTTCCATCCCCAGAACAATGAAACCGTTCAGCACTCATTCATAAAGAAACTGTGGTATCTACGTTCCAGAATCTTTTCACATAAAGTGTTCCAAAATTATGTTGAAGAGACCATCGTCTCGAATCCTAATATTGTTTCAGATGAGGCTAGGAAATAGCTGCTTCAAAAATATTCTCTCTCTCTCCCGGCGAAAAAAAAAAATTCAGTTACCTATGACTAACAATCTAACACAGACTAGTGTTATCTCGTATCAATTGGTTGCAGGGTGTTTCGCCTTTGAATGATCCTTCAGAGCACCAGAGGAGTTGAAAGTCCTGAGCAAGTTAGCAAGTGCCTATGTGAGGATATAGCAATATTTCAATGGTAAATCATTAAGTAAAAGGAACAATAATTTACTTTTTGCATGAGTTGCAGACATAGCTAGCAGAACGCTTAGGCGTGTCGTTCTTTATGGGCGTCCTCTTTGCCTGTTTTGCTGGGTGAGGGTTTGTAACTTGAAGATGACTACCTCTCTTGCTAGTATTAGTACCTGCACACAAGATCAACAAGAAGTATGAATTTGCAATCTTCATGACGAAAAAATTGTGAGTTCAACAAAAACAAATCAAAAGAAACAAATTCCAACCAGTTTTGTTGTCCGTAATTGGTGCTTCTATCTTTGCCATCTCATGTGGAAATGTCTTCAAGGGTGTTACCACTGGTTCATTTTCCTCTTTAGTATTCTGGGAGATCAAGGAAACAACAACAACAAAAAAGTTACAAGGTTTCTGAGAAATTAAGCATCAGAAACTATCATCCACTTAAGTATCTCATACTGTTGGTGTAATATGCAACTTTATGAGGGACCTACTTGTAATTCTGTTGAATAAAGATATGTATGTGTGGGGGTGCTGATCGGTGGTGAGGCCAACAAGCTCATTCCACCCCTCTCTCAGGCGTTAGGCAGCAGCAGCAGGAAGGCGGGAGAAGGTAGCAGCAGGAGCAGCACCGGCGTGCGGGGCAGCAGCAGCGCCGCCGCGCCACTCGGCGCGCTGGTAGCAGCCCCGCTGCGCGCACGCGAGGCCCTCAGGTTCGTGGGCTTCCTGGAGGAGAGGAGCTCTGTGTGCGCAAGCTAGGAGGAAGAAAAGACGGTACTGTTTTGGGAGTTGGATTTGGGACTGATTTGTGAGCTTGTTGTGGGAAAGAGAGCAAGTTTATTTCTGTTTCTTTGTTGACAGGTGCGGGAAGAAGCCTGGTCCAGTTATGTGATTTGGGTTGCTAAGAGCACAAGCGAGGATATGTTCCCGTTCTTTGCTTGCTGAAAACTTGATGGAATAAGAGTTGCCGTGATTGTGGTGAACACGGGCAGCAAGGAGTGTTAGTTGGCATCGCTCTAGGAGATGGATCCATTGAAAGGGGTTGAGGAATCATCGCTGGTCACTAAAGGCGAGATGAAAAGCCTACTACAAGACTTGATAGCTACTGGGATGATGGGGCCTAGAATAGGAGGGGCATCACCTGAAATAAAGCTAGAGCAAATGCCGAATGAAGTTAAGTTGGAGGAGAGCCAAAATTACTTGAGCTGGTCTAGAAGGACAAGATTGATGTTGAGGGCAAAAGGGGTAGAACACTATTTGGAGGAAACTTGTATTGAACCAGATGACAAGCTTAGTGTGGACTGGAAGGTGTGGAATTCCACCAACTCTACGGTGGCAACATGGTTAATGACCTCAGTGGCTCCATCCATTGCGAGGATGGTGGAGACAATTTCTAATGCATCAACTGTGTGGAAGACATTGAGCAAAATGTACTCAGGGGAAGACAATGCAATGATGATGGTTGAGGCTCAAGACAAGGTGGAGAACTTGAAGCAAGAGGGAAGAACTGTTCAAGAATATGCTAGTGAGTTGCAACAATTATGGGCAGATTTGGATCACTATGAGAGGGGGACTGGGAGGAGGATTGGGACTGGAGTCAGGCGCAATGGGTTGTGGTACATCAATAATGAAGAAGTAGGATTGGCTGCAGTTGCAGGAAATGCTGAGGAGATTATTTTGCTTCATTGCCGGTTAGGACATCCATCATTTGATAACGTAAGTAAGCTATATCCAATTCTCTTTAATGGAGTGAACAAAAGTAGACTTGTCTGTGACGCTTGCGAATTTGGCAAACATACACGGACCCCATATGTTGGGAGTGGCCTCCGTAGTTATGAACCCTTTATATTAATACATTATGATGTTTGGGGACCATGGCCAGTTACTTTAGTGAGTGGATTTAAGTGGTTTGTTTCCTTCATTGATTGTTACACTCGAATGACTTGGATTTATGTACTTAAGCACAAGAATGATGTTCTTCGATGCTTCCAAGATTTTCATAAATTCAAATCAGTTTGATGCAAATGTTCGAATCATTCGAACTGATAATGGGACTGAGTATATCAACAACGAATTTGTCTCTTATGTCTTGGATCAAGGGATCATACATCAAACCACTTGTCCTGGAACCCCTCCTCAAAATGGTGTAGCTGAGAGGAAGAACCGACATTTGTTGGAGGTGGCACGTTCACTTATGTTTCAGATGAATGTACCCAAATACTTGTGGAAGTGATGACTGCTGCATATCTTATTAATCGCATATCTTGTGGAGATGACAAGGAAGAATGATGGGGACCAAATTAGGGAATTTGCACGGGAGCAAGTTGAAGAGTCTGAACAACCTGAGCATCCAGTCCAAGAATCCTCCCCGTGCCTCTCTCCTCCAACTCCCTTGCCCCTCATTGAAACGTCTGGTGATGTTCCCCCTATACTTGAACAAGTAGAATTACCTCTTACACAACGTAGGGAAACTAGAAGTAATGCTGGGAAACCTCCTATACGTCTTGGCTTTGAACATATTAGCTCTAAGCATGACATTGCAAATTATATCTCATACTCCCACATTTCACCTGCATACAAAACTTTCATTGCATCATTACAAGCAGTGCCTGTTCCGAAAGACTGGAGATGTGCCAAGCAAGATCCTAGGTGGAAAGATGCAATGAAGGAGGAGCTTCATGCCCTTCAGGAGAACAAGACATGGGAACTTGTGAGACTTCCACCAGGAAAAAGAGCAGTAAGATGTAAGTGAGTATTTACAGTAAAGCAAACTCCTGAAGGGAAGGTGGATAGATACAAAGCAAGATCAATTGCAAAAGGTTATAGTCAAACTTATGGGATTGACTATGATGAAACATTTGCTCCTGTGGCCAAGATGGGTATAGTGAGAGCTTTGGTGTCTTCTGCAGTTAACTTTGGATGGCCTCTACATCAGCTGGATGTGAAAAATGCTTTCCTTTATGGTGATCTACAAGAGGTCTATATGGAGATTCCCCTTGGATTTGGAAATAACCAAACGGTAGGAAAGGTATGTAAACTCAAGAGATCATTATATGGTTTGAAGCAGTCTCACGTGCATGGTTTGATAGATTTAGGCGTGCACTATGTGAGATGGGATATTCCCAATGCAATGGAGATCACACGGTTTTTTATACACATAAGGGTTCATGTATTACCATCTTGGCAGTGTATGCTGATGATATAGTGATCACCGGTGATGATGGGGGAAGAAATTAGGTGCTTGAAGGAAATGTTTGGAAAGACCTTTGAGGTGAAGGATCTTGGACCTCTTCGATACTTCCTTGGGATTGAGATTGCTCGGTCGTCAAAGGGAATCGTTCTCTCCCAAGGGAAATATATCCTTGATCTATTGGCAGAAACATGAATGCTTGGATGTCGTTCAAGTGCTACACCAATTGATAAAAATCATCAACTATGTGCTCAGACAGGTGATCCAGTTGACAAGGAGGCTTGTAGGACGCTTGATATATCTGTGCCATACAAGACCTGATATCTCTTATGTAGTGAGTGTGGTAAATAGATATATGCATGATCCTAGGTCTGGTCTTTTGGAGGCAGCTCATAGAATCCTAAGATACTTGAAGGGATGGCACTATGGTGCTCCATTGTGATAATAAATCAGTTATCAGCATTGCAAACAATCCGGTTCAGCATGATCACATAAAGCATATCGAAATTGATAGGTTGTTCATCAAAGAGAAAATTGATAGTGGAGTGCTTAGCCTAGAGTATACTAAATCTTGTGAACAACTAGCTGATTGTCTAACAAAGGGATTAGGCCCAAGTGAATGAGTTATTTTGTAACAAGATGGGCATGATCGATATCTTTTGCCCATCTTGAGGGGGAGTGTTGGTGTAATATGCAACTTTATCAGGGACCTGCTTGTAATTCTGTTAAATAAATATATGCATGTGTGGGGGTACTGGTCAGTGGTGAGGCCAATCATTCCCCAATTCCCAAATCAATCTACACATACCTTTGCAGGAGTCTCTTCTTCATCAGAACTCTCACCTTCCTTTGCAGGAGTCTCTTTTTCATCAGTACTCTCACCTTCCTTTGCAGTAGTCTCTTCTTCATCAGAACTCTTACCTTCATAATCAGCATCATCACTTGAATCCTATTTGTCAATCATATCATACAAATGTATCGCAGGATTATAATATATCCAACACAATTCATGACTGCTCATTTTTAATAATGTCACTGTTACGTACCTCATTACCAGTAGATTCACCAACTACTGAAATATCACGGTATCGTTCATTGTTGTCATCATCAGCTTTTGATTTCTCATAGTGCTCTATTTCCTTTACAAAAGCCTTTTGCATGGCGGATGCAACTGTAGCAGACTTTGCAGGAAGTTTACTTTTCTGTGCTTCTTTGATCATATTATCTGAAAGTTTAACATAAAAAAATATATCATTCGAAGATTCGCTTACCGGCTCACATTAGCATGTCTAGCAGATTCTATCATAAAATGTAACATGGACGAAGCACTTCAAACTACACAAGCATACTGATGTGACCATGGTTACCATAGATACAACCATAGTTCACATCATAGCTCAACTAGAAGACATCGCCGTAGAAGTTCTAAAATCCAATTCGGTCACCTGCAACAGTGCTGATTTCAAATGGCCGCCAAATGTGCATACAAGCTCCGTTTTTGGCCCATGAGTACTTGATGGAAAGCTCTTGGAGTCTTATTTCCAACTAATCTAGTCTCATCTCCAAATTCCATCTCGGTCGACCGCAATCACAGAAACTAGGTGTTGCGTCATCTATAATGGACGTATAGGCTTGTAACTTCATTTAGGGCCTCGACCCAAGTGGGATGTGCCCAACCTGGTGGAGCACGACTCTAGAGACCCCATGGTCGTCCTCCCACCTCTTTAAATAACTAGGTACCTCTTCAGGGTTTTTCAGGTTTTGTTTAGATTAAAGTTTAGCTTTGCTACTTTGCCATATAATCTCGTGACTTGTTAGATCGTTACGGAATTCTAACTTGTTATTTGTATTCAATTCTTATTTGCAATTTACATTGCTTTTTATCTCGCTCTTGCTTGTTTCTTCGATTTGCTTGCGGGAACAAGGTTGATCTACACCCGTACGATATGGGAGAAACGTTTACGACCTGACTACAACCGTACGAGACGTTGTTGTGTTACGCCTTAACGATCGATACACCTTTTCGTGGGTTGTTGATCTTGCCGGTATAGATTAACCTTATTCCTGCAAGCAAATAAAAAAAAAACAAGCAAGAACAAAATAAAACCAATCTAAATTACAAATAGCAATTGAATATAAATGATAATTTGGGATTCCGTAACGAGCAAACAGACGATCTAACAAATCACGGGATTACACGGCAAAGTAGAAAAGCTAAACTTTAATCTAAACAAAACCCGAAAAAACCTGAAGGGGTACCTAGCTATTTAAGGAGGTGGGAGGATGACCATGGGGTCCCTAAAGTCATGTTCCATCAAGTTGGGGCGCACCCCACATGGGCCCTACTTGGACCGGGGTCCCAGACGAAGTTATAAACCCATAGGCCCATTATAGGTGATGCAACACCTAGTTTCTGTGATTGCGACCGACTGAGATGGAATTTGGAGATGAGACTAGTTCCGTTGGGAAGAAGACTCGAAGAGCTTTCCATCGAGTACTCACGGGCTAAAAACGGAGCTCGTATACACACATTGGGAATCAGCACTGTTGTAGGTGACCGAATTGGAATCCAGAACTTCTGCGACTTGATCGCGATGTCTTCCAGTTGAGCTAATGTGAACTATGGTTGTATCTATGGTAGCCATGGTCACGCCACATACACTTTATGGAAGTTGAATTAGCGTAGTATTCTATAAAAAAGGTAAGCGTTCTTAAGGCTTATAAAGTAATTATTATGATTAGCAAAGCATATACCATCTAACTTGGGGTATAGACGAATACCTGGTGGAACCTCCTCATCAGATTCATCACCTGAAACATCACATCTCAAGAATTGTGATTATCATGAAGCCAAGTGTAGGGGAAACATTAGAGATGACCAATTTACCTTCAGAATCAGTGAATTTTCCCAAATTCTTTACTTGATAGCCACAAAAGGCAACTTTGCTGATTAGTGAGGTGTGGAATAGTTGAAAGTTCTTCTTGAAACAGAAGTCAACCTTGATATGCGGATGCCTTTTGGAGGAAAGCGTCCCAATCGCAAACTTCTCATCATTAACTTCGACAAATACTTTCACATTGGAGTCTTTTAGCCCGTAAGCCTCATCAAGGGCTACCTGCGATTTAAGTTATAACAGTAAGATGAGACATCACTATAAATAATGAGACCTGGTAAGAAAATTGATAATATGAGAGATAACAAGTACTCCCTCTGTCTCCATCCTAGAATATAGCAACCTAGAACCCAACTTATTACAATCCTAGGTTGCTATATTCTGAGATGGAGGGAGTAGAACATACCGATGTTAGATGATACAGGGTATCCTCAGGACAAAAGATCTCCTTCTTATTGCACGGCTCAATTACCACTCCTAATAAACAATAACATTAATCACAAAGTTGTTTTTTTTTAATCTTAATGAGACAGTTGTTATTTAAATACACTAAATTGGAAAGAGGAAACAAACCCCAAAAATCGACGTCCATTGCTGCTTTTGTTATTTTCTTCCCGAGCTTTTAGAGATTTGGCCTGTTAAATCAAATCAACAAATGGATTAAATCAGCATATAATTATCTTCTAGATTGACATGACTAACATTTAGGTCAACAATAGATGCACTACAAAGATCTCCAATGCATGCATAATTATTGTTAGTTATGAATGCGCCAACATCAGATTAAGACCATCCCAGAAAGAATTTCACTTGGGAAACCCAACTTTATAATGCATGTAAAATCCTAGATTTTACAGGAACTCAAATATATGTACTGAATAAGGCTAACCAATCAGACAAATAATTAGTTCACCTAGAATTTCAAGGTGCTAAAAGCATGCTAGATCAAAAGGGACTAAAAGAAAAAAAAAATTACAAGAAAATACATTTGACTCTCAAAGTCTTCATTTGCCAAAGAAAGCAAATGTAAAGGGCGGCGGGGAAACACTATTAACATTATGGTCTAGGGCTTATGAGCCGGAGAGAGATAAGAGATGAAGCGTCTACCTACCACCCACCCCGCTCAGCGATCAACTGCTATAACGGTCACTGGCTAGATAAAGCCCCTATTGAATCGTCCTTGTCCCGGGCGGACGTTGTACAGGCCCCGCCGGTCAGCGCCTGCCCTCCTACCCTATCGTAGGTGGATATTGAAGCCGGTTTGGCATCTGGTGCAACACAAGGTGTAAAGAAGGGTTCGCTGCCATCTGGCCAACAACCGCATTTACTCGTTCTGTGTAGCCAGCTCGCCCTATCCTGCGTTGGCTCCAGGTGAGGTGCTTCCGGTGTCTAGGGATAGGCCATCTTAAGGTAGATTGCAAGGGGAACATCGGATGTTATCGTTGCTGGTACCTTGGCCATGTTGAGCATTTCTGCAAGTTTAACAAAGAAGAGCACAAGCGCTCCCCTGTAGCTGACGGCTCCCATCCTTGCCACGCTGCGGTGGCGATGTCCTTTGCGCTCATTATGGCTACCACTCTCTCTCGTGCACGCGGAAGAGGGGGGCTGCTACGACGGCTGTTGTACCCACTCATAAGATGGATTGCGACGATGATATAGGTGTTGGCGATCCTTCCATGTACCCACCCTATGGCTTTTGTGTCCTCTCTTGGACCCAAGGGATGGTGGAGATCGAGCAGCGTCTGTGCAAGCAGGCTTTGGAGGCATCCGTCTTGATGGGGCGCTGAGAGATCTCCTTGGCCATGGTGGTGTTGATGAAAAATCCGCGTCCAGCCGATGATAATGAATCTGTGTTGACGCGAACCGTGTCGACAAACATACGATGGCTTGGGAGATTTGCTTAGCTCCAGTGTAGGTCCTAAAATTGATGAGATGCGGGCATGCCATTCAGTTTGATCCTGCAACTGACAAGAACAGCATATCAAAAAGCCGATCGGCTGACGAGCCGATATAGTGATACTAGCCGATGTTGATACCAGTCGATGCTGATGGGGTTTTGAGCAATCGGCTATATGTCCAATGTAGAGTCTGACTCTTGAATGAATAATGATATAAAGATAATCAACTGATGATAATGTAATAAAATAATATATAATTCAATAGAAACCAATTAGTCAATAATGATATGATAGAATAATTGCTTGATCCGAAGGTTAAATTAAATCCATAAGATTCGATAATCAATGAAACCTTTGTTGCAATCGGCTAAAACCAACTTGTATGTAATCCTTGTAAGCCAATGCAATGTCCAGATAACTCATCGACTGAAATCGCAATGAAACCCTTATTGGCAATCAAAGGCAGCTTAGTTTTTATGATTCTAAGCACGACTTAGTAGGTCAAATCCAATTGATGCAGTTCTAAATATGAAAAGAAACATAAAGTCTAAACAATCAAGTCTTAGACTAATTTTCAAGGTGGTGGATACCTTAGCTAATCTAAATTGATAAAACAATTTAGCTGATACCAACAAAACCCTAGAAAAGATCTGTCCTATAAAGGTAAATTGAGACATCGACTTAGATTAACTAAGATATATGATAAATAGGTGTTTACGCCGACACAATTAGTGTCGAGGCCCTAGCCCCGCCAATACAAACAACCATAATTAGTCTTACCCCTTGTCGGAGATTGAAGCCGATGCAACCCAACTTGAAACAAGAACTCATCGAGAAAGACGAAAATAAAAAGGGTGGCGATGCGCCAAAGTTCTATTGATTGAGAGATAGATTACAAAAACCCCAAGTGTACATATTTATACCCATGGGTAGATACTAGTCCATATCGAACACGTCATATATTTTCTAAAGATAAAAGGAAAGATAAAAGTCTTGATCGGACACTAAATAAACATTTCCTAAAGATAAAAGGAAATTACTACATCCTACCTAATTAATACTCCCTCCGTTTCAGGTTATAAGATGTTTTGACTTTGGTCAAAGTCAAATTGCTTCAAGTTTGACCAAGTTTATAGAAAAAAATAGTTATATTTTCAACCCAAGATAAATTCATTATAAAAATATATTTAATTATTAATTTAATAAAACTAATTTGGTAATGTAAATATTACTTTATTTGTCTATAAACTTAGTCAAACTTGAAGCAGCTTGACTTTGACCAAAGTCAAAACATCTTATAACCTGAAACGGAGGGAGTAGATAGAATTAAGTCACCATGCCGTAGTCTTCACGATTCCTTCTTAAACTCGGTCTTTTCTGGATAAGTTTCTGTCGACTGACTGCTCTTTCTTTAACCGAATCCACTAAAGAATCTTACCAAATTTTGCCGTTAACAGGTGATTGACGCGTTGGGCCGTTCCTGTGGCATCCTGTGGGCTAACGTTAGAGTTGGTGATGAGGCCCTCTAACTTTACGGGGACTGCACAATGGTGCGGCACACAATCCAGCCACTTCCAGGTAGACAATACCTGGTTGTCTTTTGCCGGTGGCACCACTCTACCAACACAAGGAGTACCAGGATGCCATACGTCATCAGGCTAGCAATTGAGGGCCTACCTGCTCATACCTGTGAGCCAGAGGCCCTCAAGCACATCCTCAACAAGCTCAACCGCTAGCTTATCGAGCACTTTGAGCCACTCTACCAACACAAGGAATACCAGGATGCCATACGTCATCAGGCTAGCAATTGAGGGCCTACCTGCTCATACCTGTGAGCCAGAGGCCCTCAAGCACATCCTCAACAAGCTCAACCGCTAGCTTATCGAGCACTTTGAGCCAGCGGATGCATGCACGTTCAAGGTGCTTGCCTGGGCAGTAAATCATTCTCTGATCCCTAAGGAGCCGCCTCTGGACATCTCAGAACTGATGGTGGAATGGTGGTTGTCCAGAACTGATGGTGGAATGGTGGGAACCACCAGAGGACGACCACCTTGACATGTTAGGCGCTATCAGTGTAAACACCGCCACGCCCACTCCTTAAAGCCGTGCTTGACATTCGGCCTCCTCATCTTGGAGACGGTCGACCCGGTGCCCCCACCTCCTGACACCCTGCTTGCACACGTACAACACCTCCCTTGGCTAGATTGACGGCACCAACCCTAGGCCGGTGCTAGGCAGGACATGACGAGGGAGGGGGGAGGCGTATCGTTTCGCATGACATGGCACCGGGATGACGTGGCGCCTTTTTCTTCCAAGGAGTTATCATGTCCGGCATTCGCCTCGGCGTGCTTCACCACTAAAAAAAATTATGCTTTCAAGATCTTCCTCAGGATCTCCATGGCAATGCTGCATTTATGGAGCCAGTGAATTCCTAGCCAGTAACCTCAGCTGCTTCCCCGCCTGAGACAACCACTGCTTTGCTCTTTTTTACAGCCAAGTAGGAGACGAGAAGTTCCAAACCATCAGGAGGCGACAACATGCTTGGGCCAAGCAAGCGCTTCTCCAGCCTAATTACGACCTTCTCTAGGCGCGCAGCCCCGCACGACGCGAGGGCCAGGAGGGTGGTTGATCTGGATCGATCGGCGGGCCAGGCTAATGGGCTGGTTGAGCATCTCAACCTAAGCCAACCTAAGGTGACAGAGGTTGCAAGGTGGCCCAGAACGACATGTCGTCGAGGGCTCCAAGTGATAAAGCTAGGGCTACCCACTCTGCAGCAATCCTCGTCACCGTTTCTGCCCAACCGCCATCAGCTACAAAGGCGGCGTGTTCTTCACAAGGCAGCACCCCATTGGTTGTTTAAGCAATGGCGGACGTCATGCAGTCTCCAGCATTCTTGGTAGTCAGCCCCGCGCGTTGGTTTAGAACAAGCTAGCGGTCTTGTTCACACCACACCACAATGGGCGTATAGAAGTGAAGAACGGCGACAAGCAAGTGCACACGACGACCAAGGCGCAATGATCCATAATGAAGAGTTTGGGCATCATGGCGGATGAGAACAAGGTGGATGAACATGATATCCTTTGATACCTAGGGCTATTCAAGAGTCCTCTCGCTCCGTCGCATGTTTAGGCCCTTGCTACCTTGTGTGATTTGCAGGCGCATGCTGCTATAGAAGCTCGGTAAGCATCTATTAAGTTTGTGCCCGTCATGGACTTCTATTTCTTATGTCATCGTGTTGTATGTTGGTGTGGAATGTAAGGGGGCTCAATCAGGTAAGGAAGAGGTCCCTAGTCGCTGAAGTGGTTCAAAATGCCCATGTGTCCATTATCAATTATCAGAATCCAAATTAGTTGTTGTTGGTAAGGTGTTTATCGCCAAGTCCTGTAGTCCTGTAGTATCGGTTTTGATGTGTTCGATTTCCTGCCGACTGATGGTGCGATGGAAGGGGGAGGGTGTCTCTTCACAGCCTAGCGAAGCAATCGATTCGTTGTCTCGTGTCAGAAAAGGAACTTGGTCACTGAGCTTGTGTTCTACCAATTTTTAAGGGCGGAAGGGGGGGAGTAGGGATGGCAATGGATCGAGTCGGGCACGGGTAGAGCAAAACCATGCCTGACCCGACACCCAACTTTGCCCACCCGAACTCTACCCAATAGGGTTAGCGGGCAAAACTCTATGCCCATACCTATGCCCGACGGGCACAGGTATGCCCGGTGGATACCCAGTGGGCACGCCTTCCGCCTGCCGTTGCTGCCGCCTGCCGTCGCTGGCTCACCATTGTCGTCAATGTCGTCGCCCTGAGCCACCATTGTATGCATCACGCTAAGACGCCATCGCCGCCATCGTGGCCCTGAGCCGCCGCCACAACGGTGAGAAGGGAGCGGAGCGGTAGCAGCAGTGCAATGGAAGAGGCAAGGAGCGGTGGCGGCGTGCGCTCTCTCACCAGATCTAGCAACAGCAAACACCAGATGCAGTCAGGTGAGCGACGGCAGCGGCAGCAGTGAACTCATTGCCGCCTGCATGAGTTGCCGCCGCCGCTTGTTGCGCCGCCGCCGGACTCGGGAGAGAGGTAGACGGGATAGGTGGGGGTGGGGAATTAGGTTAGAGTTTAGTGAGTGAGTATATGTGTCTCTGTTAATGGGCCAAATGGACTAAGAAGAAGGGGATGAGAATTAAGAGATGGGCAAAAAATAGCTAATATATATATATATATATATATATATATATATATATATATATATATATATATATATATATATATATATATATATATATATATATATATATATATATATTATGTACATGTATCTGGTCGGGCATAGGTTACTCACGGGTAAAATTCAAAACCCGGCTATTGCCCACTATATCTTCAAGCATCGGGTGGGCATGCCCATAGGTAAAATGTTACACCCATGCCCGTGCCCATCGAGTCGGGTATCCGCGGTTACCCGGACCCATGGGCAAAATAGCCATCCCTAAGGGGGAGGGGGAAGGGGGAGGATGTATGGGCCACGGTTGGTGCAAAGGCAAATTGTCATTCCTGGAAAAGGTACTATCGGTCGGGCAAGAGTTTGTGCAAGGGGCCTGGTGTATTGTCGGGAACTTCAACCTTTTGGCAGCGGAATCTGATAAAAACAATGGCAATGTTAGTAGAAGGCTGATAGGCAAGTTCAGGGATGTCATGAATGCTTTGGAGCTTAGGGAGCTGTACCTTTTTGGTCGGCGCTATACATGGAGCAGCGAGCGAGAACGACTGACTCTTTCCAAGATCGATAAGGTGGTAGTGAATGCTGATTGGGAGGAATCGAGGAAGTATACAAGGATGCACACCTGCAAGCCCTCAACTCCTAAGCCCCGGATCACTGCTCGCTTCTATTGACTTGTGATCAGCCGATGCACCAGCACCGAAAGTTCAAATTCGAGGCCTTCTGGACCCGGATGGAGTGCTTCGATGAGGTTGTGCAGCAAGCATGGAATTCAGCTCGACCAAGTTCCAACTTCCAACGCGATTAGTGCCTTCCATTTCAAGCTTCGGTCAGCGGCGTCGATGCTAAGAACCTGGGGATCAAACAGAATTAGTGCCCGCATGATGCAATTGGCAGCGGCGCACTAGATCATCATCCAGCTAAACAAGGCGCAGGACATCCCGTAGCGCCTCCTCCGCACGTCGCTTAAAGGCCGTTGTCTAGCACTTGCGTCGCTGGATTGAATCAGGCTGAGTCAACGGGCTTGGCTATGTTTCCTCAAGCATAGTAGCACCAGCACTCAATTCTTCTAACCCAAGATCAATGCACGACAACACAAGAAAGCAATTCCAATATTATGTCACGTCGGCGAATGGGTGACAACAGAAAGCAACAAGCTGAGATTGGTTCACGACTTCTTCCTTGACATCATGGGGCGCCTTCCTCTCCTTCATCAAGCATTGATCTAGACGGCATTGACTTGCCTCACTTTGACCTATCAAAGCTAGATATTGAGTTCGCTGAAGATGTGAAGAAGGCGGTCTTGGAAATGCCAACGGACTGAGCATCAGGGCCAGATGGGTTCACCAATGAATTTTATAAGAGGTGTTCGGAGTTGATCAAAGGAGACCTGCTCACAATTCTAGCCCTTGTGTTGCAAGTGAATTCCTAGCACTTACATCTATTGATTGCACTCTTCCCCAAGAAAGAAGACTCGATACAACTCTCGAATTACAACCCAATGAGCCTTATCCATAGTTTTGCGAAGATTTTTTCTAAAATCATGGCTACCAGATTGGCTGCACAAATGGGTGAGCTAGTTGGACCAGCGTAATCGGCTTTCATCAAGAAGAGGCACATCCAGGAGAACTTCATTTATGTTCAAGGGCGATCGGGCTGCTACATTGGTCGAAAGTGACCAACCATCCTGCTCAAGCTCAATATCACCAAGGCATTTGATAGTCACTTGGGTTTTGGGGGAAAAAATGCAGGGATGGCATTGCCATCATGCTGGGAAGGGCGTCAACAATAATCTCCATCAACAGCTACAACGCAAAAAGGCATCGGGCTCACAATGGGGATTGCAGTAGGGAGATCCATATTGTTTCCCCTGCTTTTCGTCCTCGTGATGGAGGCGTTTGGGGCACTCTGCTCCACGCCGGTGCAACGAGGGGTGCTTTCTCCACTAGTTGACGACGTGATGCCCTTGCAAGTGTCCTTGTATGCAAATGACACCATCCTTTTCTTCCACCCCTCGACTCAAGATGTTGTGGTAGTTCATCCTGCAGCTAATGGGTCGTGTCTCTGGTTTGGTAACTAATCTAGCCAAGAGCTCCATGACTATTATCCACTGCTCAGACGACCAAATAGTCGAGGTCGCAACGATCCTCAGCTGCCAGGTGAAGGATTTGCCTCTAACCTACCTTGGTTTGTTGTTCTCCGTGCGCAAACCAACCAAAGCACAAGTTCAACCAATGATAGACCGACTAACGAAGCACACGGCAAAGAGTGAAAAAAATGTTGCGGTTTCTTGTGGAAGGGCGACGGAAAAGCATCGGGGGAACACAACTTGGTGGTCTGGGACAAACTCTGTTTGCCGGTGGAATATGGGGGATTAGGGATCCGAAACCTGTAGCTTGCGGGGGTCGCATTGCGGGCACGTTGGCCCGGCTACGCAAAGCGCAGCCAGAACGACCATGGACATCACTCTCTCGATATAAAAGAAAGTAGCACGGTGATTGTGGGGAACGGCAAGGGGACATTCTTCTGGACTGATAACTGGTTACCTAAAGAGGGCTCGATTGTTAATTGTGCTCTAATCCTCGCCTCCTTCGTTAAGAAGCGATCTCGTAGGGTGGCAACAGCTCTACATGATAATGCCTGAGTGGCTGACATCACAGGGGCTCTATCTCCTCAAGGTCTGGCGAAGTACTTCATGGTATCAGAAATGGTGTCAAGGGTGCAGCTTGCTGATGACATCGACGATAAGGTCTATTGGGCTCCAACGGTGGATGGCTTGTTCTCAATCCGCTCCACCTACGCCTCCTATGCGCCGCCAAGACGAAATGTCGCCTCGGAAAGATAATATGGAAGTCCATGGCCCTGTCTTGATGCAAATTCTTCATGTTCATAGCAATGCAAGGGGCCTGCCTCATGACGGACAATCTTCAGCGGCGTGAGTGGCAGCTTGCCTTCATCTACCACCTCTACAACATGGTAGACGAAACTTGTGCTTCGATGCTATATTTCCGAATTACAACAAATGCTATATTCGGAAACTTGTGCTTCAATGCCCTTCACCAGACCCTGACTTCCCGTCCTGGTGGTGCGAGGCATGCAAGAGTGTTGCCAAGAAGGAAGAGAAGTGTTTGACGCTGTTATGATTCTGATTACATGCAGGGCAGACCTACCACTATAGCATGTTGTGGTGCATGCCATAGCTAACCTTCGTAGAGAGCACCCTCACCCTCAGCTTCCCAGGGATGGCTACTACCACAAGGAATGCTCGAATGGTCTCCTAGAGTAGCATTAGAAGCTTTGGACTCGTGAGGAAGATGACTTGGTGTGTTAATGGATAGAGATGGGGGTGTGAGAGGGAATGGTTGTACGTGTTAATGTGCTAGGTTAGCTGGCCCATAGCCTACTCATTTTCCTCAATCCCCAATTCCCCATCACCGATTCGTCGTGCTAGGGCTGATGGAGTGGTGGGCATTGGCTGCTAGCTGCTTGATTAATTAGAGCTTGGCGTGTTTGAGGTTGCCGGCGGATTGGTGGCTCAGGTAGGCGTCAAATGGCGCGCGGCGGAGCAAATCATAGGTGGCGCATGTGACGATGGACGACTGGTCATTACCTCAGCTTTGATCTATAGCAGGAAGAGGAGCACCTAGCTGACTAGCTCGTCAAGCCGTGTAGGTGGGCCTGATTGTAGCAATGGCAGCCGACAAGGACAACAAGGAGGCGGCTGCTCGAGACACGGCAACAGCGAAGCTGGTCGCCGTGCGTCTGCGATTGTTCCCAGGCAATAGGGAAAGCAAGTAAGCAACAGTGACAATGGCCAAGACAACCAAAACTAGTGCTTAGTGAGTCTTTTAACTTCATTTTCTTTTAGAAAGCATCAACTACTAAGTATAATCCACCTAGCTACTTTGTTTATTTGGCTGGTTCTTCATTATTGTTTCATCTTGTTTAGAGGACTAAAACAAGAGTCTCAAACTGTGATATACAGTACATTAGCTTGGTATTTTCTTGTATGTACTGAGTTTATATTTTCCGTGTTTGCATTTTCACAGTAGATGTTGATTCGAAATCACTCGGTTAGTATGTATCTGCTTATTTCATAAATACAATATGGGCATTTAAATGTTTTTCCTGTGGTTGGATTGAAATGCTCTTAGACGATTCATTCGTCTCCGCCATAACTATGATTTTTTCCAGGGTCCGCCATTGGTTACATGGCTGGTGCGGAAGGAACGAAAGTACGAAACACACGGATTTTCAATGGAAAGGCGCTGTCAGTACAGGCCGGGCGCTCTGTGCGGCTATATATGGAGGACAAATGGAAGACATGGCAGGAAGCTGGTCTGCTAAACGCCCAGAATGACGACGGAAGCGCAATGGGGTGGCGATTGGCGAAAGTAACGCTGTGTCGCTGCGTATCTGGCTTGAGTTGTATATATGTGCTGGGCTGGTGATGTGCTCTGTGGCGCCAGCTCGAGTCTCTCGGCGGCTCTCGTGCTGTAGTTCTTCGAGTCCTGTAAATTTGTGGAACGTTTTTTCCCCCACCTTAATAAACTTCGGCCGCATTCTCGCTGGCCCGGCGAAATAAATTAAAATTAAGGGCAGCGGGCAGCCTGATTGCCTTCTTCTAGTACCAAATATCAAACTCATAGTACATCTAAATAACAAAATTAGATACAACTAGCTGGTACTCAAAGCACATTATGCAATCCCACAAACAAGAACCAACGAGCTTTAGTAAGAACCACCAAATACCATCAGCATAAGTACTAGTTTACTACGTGAGAGAAATATCACGAAATTTGCAAGTAATGAATGGTGCAGGATTTCCTAGTGCTCCTTGAAGCTAGATTTTCGTCCTAAAGTTGGCAAGATTTGTGTTATTGCAAGTTGCTAGAGCTGCAAAAGCTGAAGAAAAATAATCTCTATCCCCAAAGGTGTATCTCGAGCCAGAGACTTACTGGAGGCAGCGCCACGGAGGGAGGTCAAGCGGTGGGCGGCGGCGAGATCCGGCCCGGCCTCGCCGCTCGCCGGCGCCCGCTGTGGTGAAGGGGTGAGGAGAGAAGAAAAAAAAAATGGTGAAGTGAGGAAGAAGAAAGGGGAGAGGAGGAAGAAAAAGGAAAAATGACGAACACGATGAAGATATTTGCCTCCCAGTTGACAGCTGTTTGCCAATTTTGCAATCTTATCCTTCGACTTCTTCAAACTGCCACATAAGGGTCTTCTCTTTTTTGGCTTTTTATTTCTGGATCCTTAGAAACTTTCTTATTTGGCGGTTGAGTCCTTAGCATCACCGCAGCGTCCTACTCTCTTTCCCGTGCTCGCGGAGAAATTTAACAATATGCCACTCTATAGGTGTGACTTTAACATGATGCCACCTCATAGGATGACCTTATAAAAACGCCACTTCGTAGATGTGGCTTCTTAATGAAATGCCACTTTAGGATGATTAGAGGCTTTTAATCATACTTTGGGTGATTAGCACACTTTTTAACCGAACCATCGCCTTCTAACCACCTCGCCGCTGACCACGACGACCTCCTCCGCTTTCATCGCCGCTGTCGCCGAGCCCCTCTGCCTCGCCTCCCGCCGCCTCGCCGCCGTGCTCCACCCGCTGCTCTTCCTCCTCCTCCTCGCCGCCGCCGTGCTCCACCCGCTGCTCTTCCTCCTCCTCCTCGCCGCCGCCGCCGCCGTGATGGGGACGCATTGCTATCGCCGGTGGGCGGAGAGGGAGAGAAGGGGCTCACAGGTTTACGCCTTCGCCCCTTCTCACCCTTCCACACGGTTGTCGCCCACCTCGCCGCTGACCACGACGACCTCCTCCTGCTTCCCCCCTCCATCCCCTATCTCCTCTTCAACCTCCCCGACCCCGCTTCCGTCGCCGCCGTCACCGAGACCCTCTGCCTCGCCTCCCGCCGCCTCGTCTTCCTTCTGCCTCGCCTCTCGCCGCCTCGCCGCTATGCTCCGCCTGCTGCTCCTCCTCCTTCTCGCCGCCGCTTGCCAGTTTACGCCCTTCCGCTCAGTCGTCACCCATCCGCGCGCCCGCCGGCGTCGGCTCCCAGGTGGAGGGATGCGGCGGCGGGCCACATCTCGCTTGCCGGCTCCGCGCAGCCCGGCGCCGAGGCGGGCGTGGGAGTATTCGGCGAACGCGAGGGCAACGGCGGCAGCACAAGCGAAGAAGGGAGGAAGGAGTGGTGGGAAGGGCCGAGAGACGTGGAGCAGGCGGCCGGCGACCACCACGTCAGCTCCGGCAACAGGCGGCAAGGAGCCGCCTCGTCACCTCGTGCTCTCCACGGCAAGGCAGTGCAGGGACAGGAAGGAGGACCCGTCGCGCGTTGGCCGAGGTGGGGACCATGTGGAAGATGGGCAGACGGCCTCGACCCCGGCGAGCGCGCAGGCGAGGGAGACAGGGTCGGAAAGGTCGACGGCGAGGTGGTGGGTGAGTGGGAACGTGAAGAAGTAGACGGCGTGGGCGGGGCCGGTGCCGAGCGCCATCGCGGGGAGGCCTCGGTACAACGCCCTGACGCCGCCCTCGCCGTCGAGCTAGGCCCGTCGTCATCGCGTCCAACTACCACCTCGTTCCAGAGCACCGCCTCCCCGCGGCGCTCGAGGACACCGAGGTGGCTCTCCTTTGGCTCGCGTCGCAGGCGCCTCGGCGGCCAAGGAAGGTGGAACGGCCGAGAGAATCCTGTTAAAACCTCTAATCACCCCAAAGTGTGATTAAAAGCCTCAAATCACCTCAAAGTGGTATTTCATTAAGAAGCCACCTCTATAAAGTGGTATTTTTATAAGGACATCCTATGGGGTGGCATCCTGTTAAAGCTACACCTATAGAGTGGCATATTGTTAAATTTATAGTGCTCGCGTTATCTGTACGGCTGTACCGTTCGTTTGTTGTGTATTGCGGGAACACGATTTGCACCGAAAGTTTGGAAATTTGCCTCTTCAATAAAAACTTTTTTCATAAAAAGAATTGTATTGATAAAAAAAAGAAGTGTAACCTCGCAACCAGCCCTAATGGCGCTGAGATCCAACAGGTTAACATTGTGCTAAGTCTTCACTAATAAGAAAACATTGTGCTAAGTCCATACCACCGCCGTGGCTACCTCGTCTCGTTATCGGGTCAACGTAGCAAATGGGTGTACGCCATACCACTTGGCGTTGAACCACCGACCTCAACACAAGGGCTACTATAGATTTAACTTACATTCAGGAGATGCTTGAAAAAGTTAAAACAATCCTATCACATACTTCCTCCTTTCCAAAATAACTCAATTTAGTATGGGATGCGACTCATCATTTATTCTTCAGATTCGTTGTCCTAGGATGGGTCACATCCCATCCTATGTTGAGTTATTTTGGGATGGATGGAGTATAAAATCACAATGTCATTGTAGCATATGGTTACCGATGCTTGTTAGTTTTAATTTAAGTGAATTGTAATTTGGGCCACATTTTATTGCTAAAGTTATATTTTGCACTACCTTTAAACTAACCTTATTATTTTTGGATTGGATAACTGTGTTTTTTTTAGTTTGGACCACCCAAAAAAACTTAATTAAACACAGATGAACTTCTACATCCCTATACAGGCTGTATTTTCACCATAAATAGATGGTAGACATAGAATTGGGTGGTTCAAAGAAAAACTTTATTTAACAATAAAGAGTGGTTTAAACTACAATTTACTCATTTATTTTTTAGGCATGGATTTGACCAACAGTGTTATTTAAATATCAAATCACGTATTATCTTATTGTACCTTTTCATTTGTGTCCTTTTTACACTGCTAATAGAGTAACGGGAAAAGCCAGAAGGCTTAGGGCTTGTTTGGTTTGAAGCCAACTTTTACTTTACTACAATCTTGGTAGTGTCATAAGCTTGGTAAGTTTTGGCACTAACAAATTGAGTAGTATTAAGATTAAACTTTATGGTAAAAATTTGGGTAGCAAACCAAATATGTATTTACTACTATTGAAGTTACAAGAATTTAGTAGCACAATAACCAAACAAAGCCCTTAATTACTTTCGGTCAAAACTAACAAATATTAACCTCTCTAAAATCGAATTTGGTAGGATTTGTGAAGATTTAATGCGCCACGTCAGTCCACCTTTTGCAAAAGAACCCCGCTCGTTCAGTTAATTCCGCACCAGGTCCCCGCTACGGCTCTACGTCCACCGTCCGATCTCGCGGTAGGTTCGATCTTACCGTCCATGTGTCTCACTGTGACGGCCTTTCCACACCGCTCCCCCACCACCACGCGCGCCGCCTCGCCCCACCTCGCGCCGTCGCCGCCGCCGCCGCAGCTCCCTCCTGCTCCACTCCCTCGCCCTACTCCAGCTGCTGCCTGTCCCTCCCACCGAGCAGCCGGATCTCCCAGTGAGTAGGCCCGGGCCGCCAGATCCGGTGACCCCGGTCTCCTCGCCGGTGTATCCGGCGCCGCAGGGAGGGACGAGAGCCGCCGGCGCTGCCGCCCTTTCTCCTCTCTCATCCCTGCCACGCCACTGCCTCCCTCGCCCTAGACCTCTACGCCTCGATCAGTGCGGTGTAATATGGCTCGGGGACCGTCTGACTCATCGACCTTGACAGAAGGTGAGAAGGGAGGGGAGAGCGCCGACTCGGCCACGACCGCGACGAAGACAGCCGCGGCTCGGCGTCGGCAACGACGGCTACCTGGTCGTTCCTGCTCTCCTTTTTCCTTTTTGGTTCTAGCTCAGTGCCATGAGAAGGAAGTGGCTGGACCTTAGTTCTTGATGACGATTACAACCTTGATTTGCTTATAATGTGTGTAAGGCATGATTTAGTTACAGTGTGTAGGTTGTGCAGAGAAATTTCCCTCGGCATGTACTTCAACACTGTCATGTGTGATCAAACTGTTTAGTTTGAAACAATGCACACTGCTACTCACATTTCTCTATGCTGCGATTATTTATTTCAGTTAGGAATTGCATATACAACTTTGGAGGGCAAAACGATAATGTTGATAGGTTTATTTGTTACCATTTGTGCTGCAGGGCGTATTTTCATATTCAGACAGTTTTGGAAGCTGCAAGTACACATGGCTTGCCTCTTGAATGTACATCAAAGGAGTTTTTTATATGCTGCTGTACTGTGTTCCTTTCACTGATGTGTGCTATATGCTCCAAGCGCATAAATTACAGGTATGTTCCACACCAATTTCCATGTGGTTTATGGTTGTCCATCTACTATATTTCCTGAAATTTCCATGCTTACATATTTATATTAGCTACTTAGCTCCAAAGAAGTCTGTACCACTATTTGCCATTATCTCTGTTCAGTTATTTCATTTTGTAATCTTATCTTCTCGATTGGCAATGATGTGTTGTTTGCATCTGCTTGAAGCAGATATACTGCATGCATGCTTCAGCTTCACATCAATGTTGATGTAGTATGTTATTGCTCATCTAATATTTGGTAGCATTCTTCATTCATTAATATTTCATTTATCTCAGTGAAGACTTTCATTCTGTCCACCATTATTGCTGCTCAGTTTTTTTCTTTCCAACTATATAAACAGTGTTCTAAAAATCGCCATTAGGCGGCACCTCGGCGCCGTGATTAGCCCCTCGGTGGCGAGTTCGGCGGCTGCCCTGCCGCGACGGTCAACATCGGTCCACCTCGGCGCCTAGGCGGCCTAGGCACGGTGGCGACTAGTCGACGAGGCGGCCGACTGAGCTAGCTATGCGGGCTGCTGTGGCGGGTATATAAGGTGGGTGCATCCTGGCTGCTTGACTTAATCCCAAAATCAGAGTGCGTGAAGGGGCGGCTAGGGTTTGGAGCTGCCTTAGGACGGTGCGCAGGCGCAGGCGCAGGCGCAGCCGCCATAGTAGTTTGATCCGCCGGCAGCTCAGCTGCTCTGCTTCTCTCCGCGACCAAGCGACTAGCCTACCATCCTCTGTTCTTTTTCACACGGTCGTGCTTGCGCAGTTGTGCCTCGACTCGTCGATGACTCTGCTCAGGTGCTCAGGTGCTCTGCTCTGCCCCCATCCTTCCTGCCAACCACCGTGTTCTGCTCCAAGCTGCCGACACCAGCACCACCATGGTGAACACTGGCGAATCGAGCAAGTAAGCCATTCTCTTTGCTTTGCTGCTCTCTACCCTCTACTCCTCTGAGCTCGTCTCAAATCTCAATATTCTAGTATTACTATGTGCTATGCTCTGTTACTCTACTCTTTACTTCTTTAGTATTTACTTGATCTAAATGTTCTTGTACAAATTGCTCTTGTTTTTGTTGTGGGTGTGGCTGGTGGTGGTGGATTGGTGTTGATTGCTTGCATTACAATGCTTTCTTGCTGCCTTGCTGGAATGCTTGTGCTTGCTTGCTTCGTGCTGGACATGCTATTTGTGGTGGTGGATTGGCTGGTGGTTTTGGGTGGATGCTTGTTGCTGCTGTGTATGTTTGGGAAGAAGGGAGGGGGGGGGGGTCATTTGACTATGTAAGTATTTAGTGATCTGTCATCTGTGGCATGAAATCAAGATATGCATCGTACAACCTCAGAAAGTGTCTCAATCAGTCAATTGTGTGATGAAATTGATATAATCTCAGATTTAGATGTTCAATAATTTACTAATTTTGGTCCTCCTGTATATGCAAATTGTCTCATCAACCACCAGTGTTACTGGGGTAACAGAAGTACCCTATCCTCATTAGAGGAACTCCAATGACATGGGATGGGAATGAGGCAAAACATTCAATGAATCAAACAAAGATAGGGTCCAATGCTTATTATGTGGTCACAAAATGCAGGATCAAAGAACATATTGGCCACATTATACCATGCAAAGTCTATTCACATCACAAGACATTGGCCTTGATGAGGAAGCACACGAAGAAGAGAGATACCATAAGGCCGGGTGTGACTAGATTTGCTTTAGCATTTCTAACCTTGCAAAGCTTGATTGAGAAGAAGCGTGAGCTAAGGGCAATGGCGCTTAGTGTGGAGTGGGATTGTGGGAACAATGCACCCGCACTAAAAAAAGCAAAAGGCAAGATAGCTACCTCTACACTAATGAGTAGGACCTTTTGGAATGATGTTTCTCAGTGTTTGAAGGTAATACAAGCATCCTAACCTTATACCATGTGCTGTCCTGCATGTTGATCAATCAATATTTGCATAATTGACATGTGCTATTTCATCTCTTGCAGGTTTTTGAGCCATTAGTCAAAGTACTTCACATGGTTAATAGTGATGGTCTATCCTGACCTTCATCTGTGGACAAATTCTAGAGGCAAAGAAGGAAATCATGGTAGCTGCAAAAAACTTGGAGAACACCTACAATCCCATCTTTGAACATATTGCTAAAAAGATGGAGGGTAGGCTTGATGCTCCACTGCATTTGACAGCATATATATTGATTCCTTATTACACTTACCATGATCAATCTATCTTTTTGGATCCTTCTATCATGGATGGTTTCTTTGATTGTATTGAAACCTTTTATGTGGTGATGATGATCTTCAAGCTCAAGTGATCAATGAACTTCCCAAGTTTAAGGACTAGCTAGGGGCATTTGGGAAACCTGCTGCGGAACTGGATGTCAAAAATCGCATTTCTCCTGGTAATTTTCTGCTGCAACTACAATCTGCATTATATTTGTTCCATGTTGCATTGCTGTGTCATTAACTCGTTATTTCACTATTTGTTAAATGATAAATCATACTTCTTATAGCTGACTGGTGGGCAGCATATGGATGCCATGTTCCTAATTTGCAAAAGATGGCCATAAGGATCCTCTCCTTGACATATAGTTCCTCTGGTTGTGAAAGGAATTGGAGTATTTTTGATATGGTAACTTGTCAACCTTACATGCAGATGCAGTTAGCACTTTGTTTAGTTGCTACTTTCAATTAAGTATTTACTTCGTCACTTCTGAATCATAGGTTCATACAAAGAAGAGAAATAGGCTTGGGGCTGGTCGCCTAAACAACTTAGTCTATGTTCAATTCAATGCAAGGTTGCTGAAAAGGGCTGAGAAACGCAATGGAAAAATAACAAAGATGTGCTCCTAGCTACAGATGCATTCCATGCGCAAGGGTGGATCACTGATGGTGGAGATGAGGAAGATATTGATCCCATTTCAGGACTTCCATTCAGTCTCATCTATGAAGCAAGTGGGGCTACTAAAGCCATGCAACCTCGTAGGAGTGCTAGAGTGAGGGAGCTTCATGAAGATGATTTCAATTCTGGAGAAGAAGATGAGGCCAATGAAGAGGGTATTGACTTTGAGTCTGACAAGGATGAGATCGTTCCAACTAAAGTTTATGACCAGGAGGATGAAGATTGACTCAATCCTTGATGATTGATGTAATGATATCAATTTTGCTTGCTTAATGGCTACCTCTGTTTCCTCTACTATGCTTATTTTGTCCAAGACTTGTGAGAGTTGAGAAACTGAGAACTCTGGTTTAGTTTCATTGTGCTGATATGGTGTATTAGAACTGCTATTTGGCTTTTCCGCTTTGGCATATGTAGGTTAATTATTCTGAATTTTGGATAATCTGCTTCAACCTTCAATGTTTCATTGCTTCTTGCACCTTATTCTTGTTGAGGTGATACCGTATTTAACCATTTGTACTACTGTCCTGAGTCCTGTGGAAACAGTGGTGATTCAACCAAGGAACCAAAGCTATAAAGGTACATTTTCTCTTACCAACTTATTTTTGTATTGCACTATTGCCAACTTAAAAGTTGACAATTTTAATTATACTAGCTTAACTGACTATATGATTATTTTTCCATTGCATTGCTGGCATGCTGCTTGTTGATGATGAGCTTCTTCACTGAGCTGAAGGCCTAAGCCCTGGAATTGGAGGTGCAAGTTGCTATGTTCAGCCTTTGGCATGTTGGCACCATCAAACAAAAGGTAATATAAAATATTCAAATCCTAAACACATGTATTTTCTCCAAGTTGGCTGTTGGCATGCTGCAATTTGCTATGTTATATAAATGAAATTGATAAATTGGCTTAGCCATTGGATACAAGTTGCCTGCTGACTCCTCCCTCCCTAGTCAGACCTAGGCGCCACCTAGTTGGCCCTAGGCGCTAGGCACCACCCTCCCGCCCAACTAGCGTCTAGCGTCTTCTTGAACACTGTAGATAAATGCCTAGATGGGGAAAGGACATTCTCTGTACAAAAGAGAATGTTCATTTTTTTTAAGTAGCACAGCATCATTTTTTTTTTTAGATTTTATAGAATGTCTTAGCAAATTTTAGAGAGGTTATGAGTCAACCTTTGATGCCATATTTCTGTACAAAAAAAGATGAGCACCAAAAGAATAACATGTTGTTTAAAGAAAATGTAATTGTTGCCAGTCTCCAGATTATGACTATACACACTTTTAGGATATGTCTCGGACCCGATCATTTTCATTAAAAGGAAGATGACTCCAATTTTGAGTCTTGAAAACATTCGGTCTCTAGAATAACCTTGATTTATTCATGCTTCATGACATACCTCTATATTCCTTTTTTATTAGGTCGCAACAGAAAATGGATGGATTGGATCCATCATGGAGAGATGATTTCCTGTTCATCTTTTAAACGGACACAAATTTCATTTAAAGGTACATTTCAATTTAGTTTGCGCATCAACTTGTTCAATGGCAATGTTTTCCTAAACATATCCTAACTGTATATTGCTCACGATGCAAAGGTAAAGCAATATCATGAGTCAAATCTTTTTATATTTTATCTTTGAATTGGTTTGCTTTAATATATACATCTCTGTGCTCAGAGATAGATTATTTCATTGTTTAGTTTATCAATCTTTTTTATACATGTTTTATTTCATTATTTGTGAAGCCATGCTTTTGAATCCTAAAATTTGTGTAACCGATCTGTTTCGCAAGGTTGCTGTGGTTCGTCAAACTAAGTGTAATCTGCTGCCGCTGTGCTCTACAAAGCTCATTGTTTCAACGTTGTGTATTTGACGGCTACTGACAAAAGGACCAGGGCAGAAAAAAAATGGAGCCTACATGAAGAAATATGCAATATAGTAGTATAACTATAAGACTTCTGTTATTGCATCCATGTTTTTGTTAACTGATCATGCAATCTTTAGCTCATAACTTGTGGTAGAAAAATTGATTTCATGTGTTTAAGAGTGTGATGCGAGGCTGAAAACACTCTGTATAAATGGTTGATACTATATTTTTTTAGCTGTACTGACGTTCCTATTCAAACTTTCTACTACCACTGTCCATTCTGGTTCTGTATCACATGTATGCTTAGTTACACTACATTTTGGGACCGATGTAGTATACTTTTTTAGGTATACCGACTGATAGCAGTAACTGCACATCACGGAGGATTGTTATTGAGTACTCCCTCTGTCCCATAATATAGCAACCTAGTATTTGGATTGGATATTTTATAGTATATCGAATCTAGACAGAAGAGTGTCTAGATTCATTGTAATATGAAATGTCCTATCTGGTATTAAGTTGCTATATTATAGGACGGAGGAAGTAGCTCATTGTCAAGAATTATATATATATATCCGTGTTCGTCTCTCTCGTCGAATCAGCCTAGTCATACCAGTAGACATGTACCATATTATGTACCATATTTATCTGTTGTGCACGATATTGAGTGCCAACCCTTGCATCCAATCATATTAATATGTTTATATATGTAGTTAATATTATTATTTTTTGGACGGTGTAAAAATAATGCTAGATTCCGTGCTGACCTGCATAAGAGCCGATCTACCCCTACCGCACACTAATCACTTGTCAATTTGTCATTCCTAACTAATATCGACTCGTGTTCTCTTTAGCAATCGATCACTCATACGAATTACGTGCAAATAAAATCTTATATACTCCCTTAATTCTAAAAAAAAGGTCAACCTAAAATTTAGATTAAATTATGGATGGGATATAATTAGTACAACGAATCTTGATAGAACGGAGGGAGTAGAAAATAGCAACTGGAGTAGTACAATTAATTAAGTTATACACATCAAGAACGCCGTGATCTTTTGATCCATCACGTCGAAGCTGGAAGCCTCGGGAGGCAGAAGGAAGCAGCGGCCCCAGCGGCCGAGCGTGGCCGTCCGAAGCCCTCCGTCTTTGCCGTACTTGAGGCGGAACATCCGCACGTACATGAGCCGACTCGCCGTCGCCGCCGGCTGCTCCACGCACTCGAGCAGACAGAAGTTGCTGTCGCTGCCCATGTAGTGGAGAGCGACCCCTCGGTGCCGCTCCTTGTCCTTGCAGAAGAGGACGTCCTTGCCGATCTTGCACGACGGGACCCGCCACCTGCTGTCCCGGCCTCTGATGCGCGGGGCCGGGACGTCGGACGAGCAGAGGCGGCCGGGCTTGTCCGGGTGGCGGCAGATGCCAACCCAGGCGTCCAGCTCGGCGTCGTAGTGTCCCTGACCCTGGAACGGCAGCATCCAGCAGCCGTAGTCGGTCCACTCCAAGCTCTCCGTGTCGAAGCAGAAGGTGGAGCCCGCGTGCAGCCACGGCCAGCCACGGCTCAACGTGGGGAAGAAGGGCACGTCCTTCCTCGCCACGGACACGAAGAAGGCGCGGCCGTTGGGGTGCGCCGCGTAGGACGTGATCCTCGACGGGTCGAACGGCGGCGCCGCCGCCGAAGCGACGCTGCTCCACGACCACCACCCGTCGCCGCCGCTCGGGAAGAGCACCTGGAAGCTGACGGCGCGGCCGCTGTCGCCGCCGCCGTCCAGGGCGTACAGCCTGTCGCCGACGGGGACGAAGACGGTCGAGCAAGACGGCAGCGTGCTGTCACCCTCACCCGGCGGCCAAGCTGGGCCGGCGGAGACTGCCTGTGCCCGGGCATCGTAGGCCGGGATGGCGGCGCGGGTGGGCGACGGGTGTGTGGCGATGATCTTGGTGCCGAGGGCCTTGAAGAGCATCGCCTGATGACGCGGCGCCTTCACGCGGAGACACCGGCGGGAAGGCAGATACTCCGTCATCCTCTCTAACGCGCTGTCGTCGCCGGAGTCGTCGGCTTCGAAGTAGTACTCGTCCATATCGATTCTGCGGAAGCCGTAGCCGTGCTTGGAGTCATCCAGCACCAAGTACAGGCGCCGTTTCCCGCCGCCGCCGCCGCCGCCGTCGCCGTGTGATGACATGCTGCGCTCTGAACCCGTCTTCTGTTCTACCCACGTGTCACGGTGATTAATCGGGTTCCCTCCTCTGCTTTCGTAATTCGTATCGCGCTGATCCCGTGCTATATCGTGACAGGTTATATAGGAGTAGACACGTAGCTAGGCTGCAGTGCAGGGTCCGAGTCGGAACCGTACTTATTAGTTCTACCGACCTTAACTCCTAGGGAGACGCCATGCCAGCTTTGCTACTCCATTTGGACCAACTCCAAAATACAGCCCATAACTTGTGCGCACAAGTCCTTTTGTTCCACGGCCCACCGTGCCGGCACGACCCCATCTCGGCCTGTCACCCCTTCTAAAAATCTCTCCCGTTTGCAAATACTGCTACTTAACATCAGCCGTTGCCAGAATTAAAATATTAAAAACTTTTATCGAAATTTATTTTTTACCATACAATTAAATCGCTAAAAACATATATATATAAAATTCTTGACAATGAGCTACTCAATACCAATCCTCCGTTATGTGCAGTTAGTGCTATCAGTCGGTATACCTAAAAAAGTACTACATCGGTCCCAAAAATGTAGTGTAAAGCATACATGTGATACAGAACTAGAATGGACAGTGGTAGTAGAAAGTTTGAATAGTAACGTCAGTACAGCTAAAAAAATATAGTATCAACCATTTATACAGAGTGTTTTCAGCCTCGCATCACACTCCTAAACACGTGAAACCATTTATACGCACGAGTCACTGCGTGCGGCAGAGATTTTTGGGGGTAGGGATGAAAACGGATATTCCGATCGGATATGATACCTTTCAGATTGGATATTTCTCGGATAGTTCGGATGTGGATACAAATACGGATATTTTCTCCCAGATACAAATTAATACGGATATGGTACCTGGGTTTCCATCAGATACGGATAATCAGTGGCGGACGCAGGATTAAAATAAAGATGGGGGGCGAAGATGCTATTCTCAATAAGAACAACTAAACGCAAAAAATACCATATTTATGTTGTAATTATATGTTATATAAACATATAGTATAATCAATAAATTAAGGCAAACAAAAAACAAAAATGATATTAAAATAAAGTAATAATTTTTGCGCCATATTCATCATACATAAAAAGATACTAGTAAACATATCAATTTGTAAATATGAGTCAATTCAGAAAGCATAGTTGATAGATATCTTTTAAAAAATAAATATATGAAAAGATATCGCATACCCAGAATAAGATAATTATTATTTTGCTTAGAAGGGAGAGAGAGAGAAAAACATTAGGCACCTAACTATAGTAGGGGACGGGGGTGAGTAGTGTCGAGGAATTGACTCAGGAAAGCATCACATACGCAGGATTAAAATTGGACAGTTGGGCTGCTTATTTATGGGCTAATTGCAAATTGGATGTGGTGGTAGGCAGCCCAAGAAGGATATGGGGGGTTGGGGCGGTGCGGGCCGTAGCTGGGCCGGCCGCCCAACCCCGCCTAATGGGTGGTACCGCTTCTGTAGATAATAATTCGGATATCCGGTGAACAATGCTATTTGGATATCCACATAAGCCATGAGACATACCCCATTTCTTTTTAACTCTATAACATTTATATATTTTAATAGTAGTTTATCTCTTAACACTAGTGTACTATTAATATTATTTAAATTCTAAAAAATATTTATAAATTATACTTCATATATAAAATGAGCTAATTATATATGTTGATATTTGTTTCTATTAGAAGTTGAGTTGGTTTTCGTGTTTCGAGAAAAAATTGTTTCCGTATTCATGTCCGATTATATTCGATTCTTATTCATATTCGAGATAATCCGTATTTGTTTCCGTATTCGAACTATCCGTATTCGTTTTCATATCCGATAAAAAAAATGAAAACGAATATGGTACAAGCATTATCGGTCCGTGTCCGCTCAATTTTTATCCCTGGGAGGAGGGGGGTTGGCTGGAGGTAGGCAGAATTTTTTTTATTTATAATTTTTTTTATTAAAAGTTTTACAAAAATAATTTTCCATTTTGAAAATTGACGGAAGTAGTCCCCTACCACCCTCTGGGAGGGCGATTTTTAAAAATCGCCCTCTCAGAGGGCGGCGAAAATGACGTGACAGACGGCCGTCAACGAAATTTGCAGGCGGCCCCCTTGCCGTCCTCCGCTAGGGCGATTTTATACTGTGCGGGGGAGGGCGATTTTTGCCTCCCCCCTATAAAGCCCAGTCCCTCCTCTGTGAAATTTCATTATATTCACTAAAAATCCAAAAAAAACGAAAGAGAGAGAGGGGAGGGCAGCAGAAGAGGAGCGGCGAAGCCCTGCTGGTTCGCTCAATTCATCACAGGTATGCTCCCATACATCTTTTGCATTTGTACTAATATGTTATGTTTGAGTATATATGTTGCGTTTTAGTTTTAGTTCCATATATTTTAGCACATCTGTAGCACACAACACATATGTGTAGATCCAGAGCATAGAATATAATAGTATGAATTGAGACATAGACAGTAGTGTTAATTGTAAGATGTAGTTTAGTTTGATCTGGAGAATGTAACGTAATTTTAGAAATTTAGAGAACAATATTGTAGAGAATGTAACTTAGGGCGTAGTACAGAAATGCGAGGTTAACGCAGTTATTGTTTTCATCAGGCACAATGTTAAGTAAGGTCACATTTCAGATAGTTCACGGTGAAGGAAATATTAGATTTGGTCCAGATGGTGTTGATCTGTCAGATTTTGTAATGACATCTAAGGGCATCGATAGGCCTGCGGAGAGAACATTTCAGTCAATTTATAGTTGGTTGTTGAGAGGATTTAGAATAGACCAAGAAGTCTACACAATGTCAGTGTCAGTTGTAGTGAGTCGTGCAACAGAAGGTTATTTTTGGGAACTAATGCCGATGGACAACACTGATGCTTGGAGACGGTATGTGGAAATGGCTTTTGAACGGTCATGGCCCCTCGTTATATTTGTGTCGGTACAAGAGAAAGATATAAATGTTTCAATGCAAACCGAAGATGTAGAGGGTCCTATCAATGCAGGGGATGTTGTTGGACCATCGATGCAAAATGAGGAAAATCAACCAAGGGAGGAGCAGGCTATGGGCATGGCGGATGAGGGGGAGAGAGTCGGTATAATTGTTGATGAAATGGAGAGGGAAGATTCGGATAATGAGGAAGCGGACGACGACGCATCATCCGATGAGGAAGGTGATGTAATGGCCACTGATTGGGCAAATGAGGACTTCTCTGGACTTGTTATATCAGAGGGTGATCATGTACCCTGGGAGTATAAGGAGAACGAGGTAATTGAGGGTGCAAGGTATGCTCATAAGGATGAGATGAAGGAGGCGGTGAAGCATTGGGCAGTTTCCTTGCAGAGAGAGTTTAGGGTGGTCAAGTCAACAAATTATGTGTATGAAGTGAGGTGCATGAAGGAAGATTGTCCGTGGCGTGTCCATGCATATAAGGGTAAATGGAATGATTATTGGAAAGTTAGCATTGTGACCGAGCACAAGTGCTACTTACAAGGGGTGGAGAAGTATCACCGAAACATCACTTCAGCTTTTGTGGCAAGTGAGATGTACAGCAGTGTTGTTGGTAACATTGGCTTTGAACCAAAATCAATTATTAGGCACATCGAGAACAAATTCAAGTACACCATAAGCTATGCAAAGGCCTGGAGAGCCAAACAAAAGATCATTGAGATGAGATATGGCACATTTGAAGCTTCTTATGATAATTTGCCTCGTTTGTTAGCCACCATTGCCCAGAGGAATAATAATACATACTATGACCTACATACATTTACATCGGTTGATGATCGAACAAAGAGTGTGTTGCAAAGAGCCTTTTTCTCATTGGGTGCTTGCATCAATGCTTTTGTGCATTGTCGACCTGTTCTATGCATAGATGGAACTTTTATGACAGGTAAATACCGAGGTCAGATATTGACAGCAATTGGGTGTGATGGGAACAACCAGGTTCTACCTATGGCTTTTGCATTTGTAGAGAGTGAGAACACTGAAAGCTGGTACTGGTTCCTAGAGAGAGTGCACATTGCAGTGGTGCGTATGAGGCCCAACGTTTGCCTTATACATGATCGTCATGCAGGTATGTTGCGGGCTATTGACTACTTGCAGAACGGTTGGGATGAGAAGGGACTTCCAGCTAAGTGGCCTGATGTTCGGAGTCGGTGGTGCATGCGTCACATGGGTGCAAATTTCTACAAGCAATTCAAGAACAAGCATCTTATGGAGCTCTTTAAGAGGCTCTGTGCACAGAACCAAGAGAAGAAATTTAATGAGTTGTGGGACAAGTTGGATGAGTTGACAACGAAGCAAACAGATGAGCAATCTCGCAGACCACTAGTTGAAGGTGACGAGCCTCCCATACCTCTTGGTGCATTACATGATGACCCACCAACAATGAGAAGGAGGTCAGGGTCGTCCATCAGAAATTTCACTCAGTGGATTGAGAATGAGCCTAAGGAGAAGTGGTCTCTATTGTTCGACACCGATGGATCTCGGTATGGCATAATGACAACCAATTTGGCAGAGGTGTACAACTGGGTAATGCGAGGAGTTCGGGTACTTCCATTGGTTGCTATTGTTGAATTCATCCTTCACGGCACGCAAGCGTACTTTAGGGATCGATACAAGAAAATTGGTCCGTCCATGGCCGATAACAACATAGTGTTTGGCAACGTAGTGACAAAGTACATGGAAGATAAAATCAAAAAGGCACGGAGACATCGAGTTGTTGCTCAAGGCACACAAGTGCATCGGTATGAAATAATGTGTGTTGATAGGAGCAGGCGTGGTATCTATCGCAAGCAAGCCGTGCAGGAATGTGTCTTGAAGGCGGATGGTGGATGTACCTGCAGTTGTATGAAGCCGAAGCTTCATCACCTTCCTTGCTCACACGTTCTTGCTGCTGCCGGTGATTGTGGCATATCTCCCAATGTGTACGTCTCAAATTATTTCAGGAAAGAAGCAATCTTTCATACATGGAGTGAGGAGATATATGGGTTCGGGATCTCAGGATCTTACACAACGCTGAGTGCCCAAGTTTTTTATATTCCAGATCCATCTAAGTTAAGGGTGAAAAAGGGTCGACGCCAAACTAGACGCATCAAAAATGATATGGATGAGTCAGAAGCAGGTGGGAGGACTTTACGCTGCAGCAAGTGTGATCTGCGCGGCCATACTTACAAGAAATGCCCGAAGAATGCAGAAGTTCCAAGCGGCGCAGATGCTAGTCCATCTGGACAGGCAAGTGATGGTAGGCGACCACCTGGTGAAGGAACAACAAGCAGGCGCGCAAGGCCAAGGCGTCGTCGCGCAGCAGGCGATTCCATGGTGTAACAATGCTTTCGATTTAGGAAATAAAATGCTGTTGTGATGTAATGAGTGTTCGGACTAAATACTTCTATCGTGTAATTTCAATTCAATGTTGTTGTAATGAGTACCTCCGACTATTGTTGTACTAGTAGTATTGCGAACTATTCGGTGTTGTATCATAATGTTATCGTGATGAGTGTTCGGACTAAACACTTTTGTTTGTTTGTACTCTTGTTTAGTATGTGTTAGTAATTCGCTTATGAACATTTATTACTTATGTTGAACTAATTATTTATATGTTTCTGATCAACCTATTTGATGCAGGTATGGCGTACGACACACCGGCGCTGTTGAACCGTGGGATTGACAGGAACCACCGCTCGTTCCTGTCAGCAGTCGAGGGTGCACAGCTCGGCACCTTCCGTCCACGCACGTCGCGCGAGTGGTTGCGTGTCGACCCCCGTCACGTTCCTTGGTACGCGTATGTTCACATTTCAACTCAACTTTGCTTTGTGTCGTACTTATGTTTGAAGTTTGCTCTATACAGGTTGCATGCGGCAGGCCTTCTACCACTTTGTAGGCTTGTTGAGGCGGCGGCGGACGACCGTGACCCAGCGAAGCGGTGGGATGCAGACCGGTCACTCCTTGCCGCTCTTGTAGACCGCTGGAGACCTGAGACGCACACGTTCCACCTTCCCTGTGGGGAGATGGCTCCGACACTGCAGGACGTGTCGTACCTGCTCGGGCTACCGCTGGCGGGAGCACCAGTTGGTCCCGTGGACGGTGTTTTTGGGTGGAAGGAGGATATCACTGCGCGCTTCGAGCAGGTGATGCGCCTTCCACACCTAGGACCGGCCAACACCCTTCCTCCGTACTCTACAGTCGGGCCTAGCAAGGCTTGGTTGCTCCAGTTCACTGTAAGTAAATAAGTTGTTATTATCATACATGCTTATTTGCGACCGGATGAGTGTTTTGTACTAAAATTTCATTCTTAATTGTAGGCGGACCTTCTGCACCCTGACGCTGATGATTACTCGGTCCGACGCTCCCTTGAGGCGTACCTGTTGTGGTTGTTCGGGTGGGTGATGTTCACTAGCACCCACGGGCACGCTGTGGACTTCCGGCTGGTCCACTACGCACGGTCCATCGCGGATGCTCAGCCACAGGACGTGCCGCAGTGGAGCTGGGGTTCTGCCGTGCTAGCAGCCACGTACCGTGCCCTCTGTGAGGCGTGCACGAAGACTGACGCGGGAGCGATCATCGCTGGCTGCCCTATGTTGCTTCAGCTTTGGGCAGCCGAGAGGTTTGCCATAGGTCGACCAGTGGTGGACAGCGCACCCTACGGGGTTGGTCGCAGCGCGCAGTGGCCAGAGGACGGTCCCACGATGGGGACTTACTGGTGTCGACGTGGGGTTAGTGCAACTTCGCTGCGTTATAAGTTTATCAGTCGTCTTCTTTTTTTTCTTCACATAACATGTCTAATTCCGATCATGTTTATTGCAGCGTCGTTACGCTCACGTCCAGGTGAGACGTGGTTACCCGGACTTCGTGTTCGAGTTTGACCGTCTCCAGCCGAGCGACGTCATCTGGGAGCCGTACACAGAAGAGGCCGTCGCTGCGAGAGCACCGCTAGGAATTTCGTCCTTGTGCACACGCGACCAGGCTTACTGGCTCACCATCCTGCCGATGGTCTTCGACATTTTCGTTGAGCCTCACTGCCCGCAGCGTGTGATGAGACAGTTCGGACTTAGGCAGGTGTTTCCGGGCAACGTGCAGCCGACCGTCCTCCCTGCCGACCACTCGTGAGTTCGGATTGTTCATTTCTAAATTTTTATGATAATTACTTCATCGAGCCATATAATTTACCTCTCTTCACAGGTTGACTCGACGGGGACAGCTAGCAGGCGCACTTTGGGCTCCACGTGTACAGCAGTACGTTGACGATTGGGTGTTAGCTACAGAGGAGGTGATCAACGAGCTCTTCCCACACACGGAGGAGAACTACCGTGACTACCTTCGCTGGTACCTTCCTCGCACTCGTGCGCGTGTGACCTTCACTCCAGACGCCCCAGAGCCGCACGTTGCTGCTGTCACGGACGCGTATCCCACGCACCGTGACCGAGACTACTTCGTGGCGGTACGTCCAATTTGTATTACTTCTTACAATTATTTCATTTATCTTGCATAATATAGGACAACTACTGAATTTTTTATTTCCATCTTGCATAGGCTGATGCCGCACGGGATATCAGTGCCGATATCACCGCAGTCCAAGTGAGGTTGAACAGAGGTTTGCACTTGACTGACGTTGAGCAGAGGGTGACCTTCGACCAGATGCAGGAGAAGATGCGTGCGGTCATGCGCGTCTTCTCCTGTCGCAGCGCCGTGGACGTCGTACCTCCAGCTGGTCCGGTACAACCACGGCCTCGCGCGCCTACCGTCGGAGCAGGACCTCGACCTACGGCACCTGTTTCGCACGGTACTGCTCAGCCCAGAGGTTTCTTAAGTTTTGTTTCTGTTTTTCTACGAAAACATCACCCCGTCGTAACTTGATGTTCCATCCTCGCAGGACCTCGTTTGCCTTCGAGTGCCCCTAGCTTCGGAGCAGTGCGACCTACAACACCGGTTTCGCACGGTACAGTTCAGCCCAGATATTAGTTCATTTTTGTTTCAGCTTTTGCACGAATATGTCACTATGTTTTAACTGCACGTTTCCTCATCGCAGGACCTCGTCTGCCTTCGAGCACGTTCGCAGGCACGACCGGCGCTTCCGCGAGCTCCGCAGGGGCGTTCGCCACCTCTTCGGGCGCGTTCGCCAGCTCTTCCTCTCACGGAGCGTCGATCCCTCGCCCACACGGTACTTTACTTTTTATTACCACTGTTAAATACTTGTACGAAACTGATGGTCCTTGTCCAGCAGGATTTGCAGCCGGGATCTTCGGTACTGGGGCCTCTTCGTCTCACGCCGGTAGGACTGGTCCTACTAGCCAGTTCTACGATGACGACTTGCACGGTGCACACCACCACGACGTACTAGGCTCCTCTCAGCTTGGAGGAGCTCCAGAGGCGCACACTCAGGAGCAGCCAGAGGTCACACCTGTACAGGCAGGACGGGTTGGCCGTGCCGTACCCCCGGACCGACTCACGTACTCCCAGGGGCACATTAGGGCGCAGGGTAGGAGGGACAGGGGTAAGAGGCCTCGTCAGTAGTGTTCTACCTCTTCAGTCCTTATGTGACCGTTTCTTTTGGCTTACAAAATTGTAAAGCAGTACTACTTTTGCTATTACTACTGCAGTACTACTTGTGTTTGTCTCGTCTACATAGTTCTTTTCATTCATATGGTGCTAGAACAACTTATGCTCACGACAACACACTTTCGGCGCTTCACGGTAGTGTCAGATCCAGTAGCGCGCACAGTCCACAACAGCACACATGAAAAGCGGCAGCTCGAGTTATCACTATCAACTTTCGGCGCTGCCTGTTGACATAAAGTGATTCACGCCCACGCGTGATCGTCTTGTCACATCTAATGAATAATGTATCTCATTGAGTTCACATATATTGCAGTGAAAACGACGCTATATAATTGACAATCTGAAGGCAACCTCTTCATATCTTCTTTCCCACTAGCACACCACACACGAAAATAGAAGCCTATTCATTGGTAATACGTAATCTAGATTTGAGATTATGTAGAACATTCTTCACTACAATTTTACATTTTGGCAGCAAACCAAATATGATCAAATGCAATTTTACCTTACCAAATATTTGGTAGTGCCAAAACTTGCTTATATTTTGGCACTAACAAAATATTTGTACGGTAACAATCCAAATATGCCCTAAAAAATAATAAAATTGTATTTTACCAGTCTTGGAGATTTTAATCTTGTATAGTTTTCAATATAAAAAGATTTGATAACTATTGATATTTATAAAAAAATTTAGAGCACAGTATAAAATCGCCCTCCCCCAGGGCGGCAAGGGGGCCGCCTGCAAAATTCCATGCCCCCCTCACCGCCCATTTGCAGGCGGCCCCCCCACAGTACAAAATCGCTCTAGCGGAGGGCGGCAAGGGGGCCGCCTGCAAAATTCCATGCCCCCCTCGCCGCCCATTTGCAGGCGGCCCCCCGCACAGTATAAAATCGCCCTAGCGGAGGGCGGCAAGGGGGCCGCCTGCAAATTTCGTTGACGGCCGTCGCCCGAGAGCGAACGGCCGGCTGCCACGTCATTTTCGCCGCCCTCTCGCCCTCCCAGAGGGCGGTAGGCGACTACTTCCGTCAATTTTTAAAATGGAAAATTATTTTTGTAAAACTTTTAATAAAAAAAATTATAAATAAAAAAATTCGAGGTAGGCAGCCCCAAGAGGGGTATTTTTCATCCAAACAAACGCCGTCAGTGGGTGAGCGAAACTAGCAAGAAACGCGTGCGTACCGACAATGCAAGAAAAAAATATCTCTTTGATACGGCAAAAATCTGTATACGATCATGCACGACAATGTATACATAACACCAAACTCGGTATGCCATCATTTTGATTTACAGAGATCGGTACGTAATCATGCAACATTGGTTTTGGAACTCCACATGCATACGCGAATGTGCATGTGATTCTTGATGGCCAATCCAAAGAAACTACCAAAGCTGCACTTGGTCCTGATTAACTGAAGAAGTTAAAAGGCTTGTTACCTGTCAAAAATAAAAGAATAATAAAACGATAAATAATAAATATATACTTCCTCCGTTTCGCAATGTTAAGTCATTCTAGCATTTTCCACATTTATATTGATGTTAATGAATATATATGTCTAGATTCATTAACATCAATATAAATGTGAGAAATACTAGAATGACTTACATTGCGAAACGGAGGGAGTATCTTATAATAATCTCATTTGCAGGCCACTGGTAAAGTTCCATTTGATATTATAGCGACAACAAAGGATTATAGTGTTAAAAGGTGCGGAATGGCAAAACGAAAGATGCACATTGAGTTTTACTTTTGAGAGTAGCCAGCTATATTTCCGAATATGTGGTCTGCTATCATATACCCATATAGGTGACAACAAACTGTGACCGCAAAATTTTGCATATACAGTTAAAAACAACCTTTCAAAATGTCATTAGCAAGAGTTATTGGTTATGAACTTACAGGAGCAAGTTATATGGATACTATTCTTCTCTACCATAATACATGGAAGATATAAATTGACTGAAATCGATATGGAGTAAAAGCTTGCTGACAGCGAACTTCAATTGACTTATGCTGCGCCAAGGAAACTTTCAAATTGTACTAATTACTAAACATAAGTGGAAGCTAGCAAAACCTTGTGTAAACTTTGAAATGTTCATGTTTTATTTGGGGGAAAATATGCACATCAGTACATGACATGCATGATATCATGATGGAAGACATGGAGAAAAATGAGAAGGCATATGGTCAGCAGGCGGTGAAAGTGCAAGAATTACAAAGAGAGTAAATGCTTCAAGCTTGAGATTGCAGACATATAGAGTTTTTCTTTTAAAAAAGGTTCATAAAGCAACCATTACCAGCAAAGGATTGCTCCTACTGTTGCAGACCATGACTTAAAAAGTTGAAATAAAGCATGAACTTCCTAGTCTTAATCTATGTGAACCTAAAATCTCGCATTATAAGGTAAATCTGAGATCCTAAAAGTGAACTTTCTGGCTGGAATTTGTAAGATTAAGGTGGACAATGAAGTAATGAACCATCAATGTAGATGACACTGTAGGGGCACAACTACAGTCATTAGAAGAGCAGATTTTGCTGAACATATATAATGCATGAAACAATCACAGAACATTGATTGTCATAAGTAAGAAGCACTGCATATGACAAAAGTAATAATACTGCAGAAATTAGCACTTGTATGACCAAGCAGTATGAGCTTCATGTGCCCATGCAGAAGTAACTTTAATATGGTACGCTGGGATACTCACATCTTCACTAAGAATTGGGAAGCCGGCATTTCTGTAATTTCAGCTTGTTCACTGTTGCCATTTGAACCTCTTAAGGTCACTGAGAGCATCTTAGTATGGTTGAAAATACGGACCAATCATTTTCATGCATAGAGAATGAATGAGCCTTTGTTTTGATGCTTGAAAGCCATAATGTCTGTTTAGAAGCAAATCACAGTGCCCTGGCCTGGAACTCCTTCCGATCACAATATTTCTAGTTGCATAATTGATCCTAGAAAGAAGGAGAAAAAGGCATCATCACAAGGTCAATCAAACTTAGGGAAAATTCTCCAAGCCCTATTACTATTTTGTATAGCCACAAACCATTCAGTAATAAATATCATTGACAGCATGCTGGATTAAGTCTGATGGCACTTCTTAATTAGTGTGACTTTTTGTACATAGAACTGCGAGATGATTTATATTAACAATATGAGGTATACGACTGGAATATTGATTCAAACAGCAGACTGAGCGTAGTGTATTTACATCAAAGGATCAGTTACATACCTTGAAAGTTAAAATTGTCACTCATCCCTTCATAGTGTTAGGAAACAGGAACATCAAGAAAATAAACAATGACGAACTGACCATTCCTGATAGGTTTACAATGAGGCAAAAATTAGCAGTTGCTTAATTGCTTTAGGCGATGTCATATTAGCTCATGTAAGTACAAAAGAGCTGCATTCCAGAAACACACTGCAACAAACAAAAAGGCATACGTACATGTGCTTGTGTTTCAAAATGGTACTCTTAAGACACCAACTCAGACGCAAGTTCTGTTTCCCAAATCAAAACTCTTAGAAAACGAGCATAAAGAAAAGGATCAATCTAGCATTTGCCGTGCCCCCAAATCAAATAAACCCTAGAACATAATCTCCAACAAATACTGCAAAGAAACCTGCCATATCAACCATATAGCTTGAGCTGTTCGCCTCCCGCGGCCATACAGCCTACTGCGATCCTTTGTCTTCAGCCTTCAGTGGCAACGTCCGCATCGTTGAGCAGGTGCCCTAATGGGAGATGATGAATGAGATAGGGGAGAAAGAGAAGTGATATAATGGCTGAGCACCCCATCTCGCCTAAAGTTGCAACCTCGCACTCGCCTTGACCACGCCTCCACAATAGCTACTAATGCTGCCACTGACAGTGGATCATGCATGAACCATGTTGGCAAGTTCAAATGCCCCAAACTGCTTAGAGATGGGGTTTTTTGAACCTTTGATCCATTTACATGGGTATTTTGAAACCAGGTGCTTAGACACTGGGGTTTATGAAACACAAGCATATGTACATGGGGTTCTCTGATATTTACTCTTTATTTTTCAATGGAATGGATGGGCACAAGATTTACTTCTGCATCAGTGAGATCCTAATCAGTAGTGAGTAGTAAGTATGCCCAAATCTAATATCCGTGAAATACAGCAGAAGTAAATTAGCAAGCAGCAGCATCAGTAACAGCAGCCATGAACAGTTAGCAGTAGCCAGGAGGAGAAGCATGGCTGCGAGGAACGGCTCCCAAACTCACCTGAGAAGAGAACGGAGAGGAGATTCAAATTGAGCGAGCGAGGAGGGCGCAAATAAAAAAACCCAGCCATGATTGTGGCGCCGTGCTCCTTCTCCTTCGTTCTTCTCCCCGACCTCCGCCATCCCCACACCCCACTGCTCCGACCACCATCTTCTACCGGATCTGGCGGCCCCTGTGCAAGAACCTGCATCGAGTGGGGAGAAGAGGGAGAGAAGAAGTGGCCTGTGGCGGCGGCGGCTTACGTCCATCGCGGAAGAGGCGACGATGGCGGCGGCGGTGGCTGGAGGAGGCGAGGATGCGGCGGCGGCGGGCGCGAGGCTGCGGGAGAGGCCAGCGAGGGGGCTATGGCTTGGTGCGGGTGAGCGAAATCTGCGCCGTCCGTTCCCGATCCGACGATCCACGGGTGCGAAAGGGCCGCCACAGCGTGAAACGTGGACGGTCAGATCGGCCCTATAGAGAGATCGAACGGACATTGTTATTGGGAACCAGTATGTAATTAACGAAAACGCAAGGGTTCTGCTGCAAAAATTGCTGACGCGGCGCGATTAATTTACAGCGATCGCATTAGAGTGGTTAATATTTTCTCTCTTCTTTTTTTTTTTCACCCGGCCTCTCTCCCTCGCCTTCCTCTCCTCCTCGCCTTCCTCCCATTCCTCTCGATTCCGGCGTCCAATAGCCAGGCGCGCCGGCCGCCGGTACCCGCGGCGGCGGCGGCGGCGGTGCCTCCCCTTCCTTCGCGGCGTCTTCCTCCTTTGCGCCGGCATCCTTCGTCGCGCACGCAGGGAAATCAACGCCTCTCCCGGGTGGTTAGTAATCTTTTTCTCGTCTTCCTCCCAAGCCTCTTGCTAGGTTAGGGTTTAATCCCATGTTGTTTCAGATTGCGCCGAGAGGGGTAGGGAGAAGGGAGGGAGATCCGGCCACCCTGCAAGGCATCGTCACCGCCGTGATCTGGTAAGAATCTCTCTCGCCTCGCTGCAATGGATCCTTAGTTTTGGCCTGTTGTTCAAGCAGAGCTGGTCTTGTTTGCGTTCTTGGTTTTTTTTTTTTTTTGGGTGAGGGTGGGGGTGGGGGGCGGAGGAGGTGGGGGTTGGGGTTGGCGGTGGCGCGGCGGGAAGGTGGGGGTTCAAATTGGTGTCACTTTCTTGATCATCGAGTTGTCGTGTGGCATCGCTTTAAAAAGTTTCTTGTATTTTAATTCTCTTGTTCAAAAAATCTGCTAGTCATGCGATTAACCATCTGTACATGGTACAGTAATAACCACCGATGAAAATAACATCAAATGAGGAGAAATCTCTGCTTTAGCAGTTACTTGTCACTACTGATGAAGATAATATCAATTAAGAAATTATCTGCTTTAGCAGTTTAGTTAGTACTCCTAGTACTACTAGTATAAATATGAATTTCAGAATTGCAGTAATATGAATAGTTCAAATGTATCATGTTTCTTTCTAGGAAACAAGAACCATGTGTTACCTGTTTGCACTTCTTGCTTTACTGTCTTCATTAGCACAGTCTATGATTGCCCCAATATACAAGTGAGTTGGAGTCACTTTGCCTTCTTTTTTTTCCTCAAACAAAAATGCCTCTGTCAAAATCAGGAAAATATGAAACCATGACTACAAAATCACTTGGCTGACTAATTTTTCTGTGGTTATTTTCTTTTCAAAAGGTACTACAGAACTGCTCTAGTTTGCTTGGATTAGCTCCCATTTTTTTTCTGAACATAACGTTTTGTCTCTTGTATCGAACAAATATCTGAGATTGACTTTGGTTCATTATAAATTGTCATACAACGACACTTCTGTACTTATGATATAAGCAACGATCTTTTGTACTTTCACCACCATTTTACGATCCAAACTTAATTAATCTTTTGTACTTTATCGTGCTATACTTAATTGCAAGGAAATCATAGAATCTTCTATTTTGGCATCCTATGATGCTTTGATAGGTAATTATGTTGTCAACTCACTATTCACTGATGGTCTACACCAAAATCGCTATATATTTTCTGCAGGAAGCACTATATACAACTACATAGTGAATCTGAGGCCATTGTTTGGTGCATGCCTTCATCGGAAGTTCTGCCTTTTTTTTTTAACTTGAGTTGTATGGACTACTTATGAACGTGGAACTTCTCTATCCTTTTGTAATAAAACACTATAATTCAGATGGTTGGAGTGTAATGCTTGTGATAAAGCAAAATGCTTTTACTCTTATTTGGAGTTTACAGACTGAGTTGCCTGTAAATTTGTAAAAAATAGGTTGGAAAATTGGTATGAAAAATCTGACTATCTGAGAGTACTAGATGATGCTTATTTGTTTTTATTAACCTGACATTTCTGCTATGCCTGATTTTGGTGTGCTTCTGTATGTGGAACTCCTGCAATGCGTTCGCAGGTCACTCTCTTTTAAATTTTGATTACTACCAAAATGCTATGAGTAAAATGTCCATTCTTTGCTTTTTCCCATGCTTATTTCAATATATGTTATTCACTTGACTCAACCAAATGTTAGACTATTGTATAATATTAGAAAAATATGAGGGGGCTAATTATAGAACATGCAAAATTAGTAGTTATGGGTTGGTGGTCAGTTGGTGGCAGAACCACTACCACCACTATTTCTGTTATAGTAGGATTATTTTTTAATTTTTGTAATTTGCTGGTTCAGGAAGAAGCAATCCCTGCTATTCTTGTGATATTCAGTTTGTATCCAAGCAAACCAATTGAATGGAGGGGATTGGGTGGGTGGGAGGGGATCAACCTAATCACCCCCATGGGTGAATTTTCCCTGAGAAATTCCTATCAGATAACTGAACAAAGCCTGAGAGAGGAAAGGAAGAGAAGGGAGAAGCCATTTTCACCAACTGCTCTAGTGCTTGATAGAGTCTGTAGACCAACTGCTCCAGTGCTCAGTAGAGTCTGTAGAGGCAAACATTCAGATGAATACTAGAGATAAAATATATATTCATATGGAGATATCTAATAAAACAACTGAATTTCAGAATTGCAGTAATATGAATAGTTGAAATGTATCATGTTCCTTTCTAGGAAACGAGAACCATGTGTTACCTATTTGCACTTCTTTCTTTACTGTCTTCAACTCTTCATTAGCAGCGGCTATGACTGTAGACTTAGTGTCTTAATTAAGTATATACCTGAAATTATATGCATTTGAGAGAGTTCAGTACTTGAGTTGGTTAAGTTCTACTCTTGTCCTGAATGAATTAAATATTTGACTAGTTTCTTCTAGTTTCCATGTACCAGTTGCTACTCTAATGTCTTTGGGATTGACTAGTTATGGTCACTAATCAGCAATTGGTAGTAGTAACAATCAGCCGGCTTGCCCAAATATACAAGTGAGTTGGGGTCACTTTGCCCCTTTTTTTTTTCCACAAACAAAAATGTCACTGTCAAAATCAGGACAAAAATGAAACCATGACTACACAATCACTTGGTTGACTAATTTTTCTGTGGTGATATATATATTTTTTTTCAAAAGGTATTACAAAACTTCTCTATTTTGCTTGGATTAGCTCCTTTTTTTTTTCTGGACATAACGTTTTTGTCTCTTATATCGAACAAACCTCTGAGATTGACTTTGGTTCATTATAAATGGTCATACAACGACACTTCTGTACTTATTATGATATAAGCAATGATCTTTTGTACTTTCACCACCATTTAGGAGCCAATCTTAATTAATCCTTTTGTACTTTATCACACTAATATACTTACTTGCAAGGAAATCACAGAATATGCTATTTTGGCATCCTGTGATGCTTTGATAGCTAATTATGATCACTATATTATGTTGTCAACTCACAGTTCACTGATGGTCTACACCAAAATCACTATATATTTTCTGCAGGAAGCTCTATGGCCATTGTTTGGTGCATGCCTTCATCGAAAGTTTTGCCTGATTTTTTTTTAGAAACTTGAGTTGTATGGACTACTTATGAGCTTGGAACTTCTCTATCCTTTTGTAATACAACACTATAATTAAGATGGTTGGAGGATAATGCTTGTAATAAAGCTAAATGCTTGTACTCTTATTTGGAGTTTACAGACTGAATTGCTTGTAAATTTGTAAAAAAATAGGTTGGAATTTGGTATGAAAAATATGACAGTACTAGACGATGCTTATTTGTTTTTATTAACCTGACATTTCTACTATGTCTGATTTTGGTGTGCTTTCTGTTTGTGGAACTCCTGCAATGCGTTCTCAGGTCACTCTCTTTTTTTTTTTGGATTATTCTGTTAAACTTTGTAATTTGCTGTCATTCCTATGTTCAGGAAGAAGCAATCCCTGCTATTCTTCTGATACTAACCTCACGCTTTACTGCGGGAGTTTAGTACGATAACAATAAATAGAAATAATATGTAAGACAGCTAGATTGACACAAGTTTATGATATACGATAATTCAAATAGTATATGGAATGATGATTCAATGTAATAGTAAGGTGATGTAGTTTTATGAGAGAAGAAAAGAAAAGAGATAATTTAGACCATAGGTTAATTATCGAATGGCTAAAAACAATTGAGATGATATGGCTCAATGAGAGAATTTGGATTATAGATTAATCATCTAAGGGTTAAAAATAATTGAGATATAGCTTAATAAGAGAAGAGAGAAATAACATTAACTAAGTGGGAGATACTGAAATTTATGTGAATTATGTGAGATGATTTAACATGTTTGTATTTTAAAGCTCTAAAGTTTAATAAATATATAGTTGTATAAATATAGCATACATGATGATTAAGATGTAATAATTGTTAGTAGATGATGATATAACATCTTTGTATTGGCCGGTTAAGAAGGTGGGTTTGGCTCAAGAGGAGGCAACCGGTATTGCTCGGTTGAATGGGCGACAAGGGCAATGATTACGACGATGAGTATGAATTGATTAGTAAAAATTGTGATTCCAACTAATCCTTTGGATATATGCCCTGGTACACTATATATAGAGATCAAGGCTGAGTGATTCACGTCTGATAAAATCAGTCCCAATTCTTTGAGCATGCTCTATCCCCTTCTCGCTCCTCTTATTGTGACTTTTCTCCTACCTTACTCTGAGTTTTATCGTAAATTGATGTAATCGATGCTTGTTTCTGTCGACATCCTCTTTCCTGCGAGCCAAAGATAGCGGTAAAGATTAAATAACATGCCATTGTTTGTTTATCATATTGCTCATTTCGTTTTAAAAGAATTAAAAACCATTCCGTGTTGACCTACATCTCTTTTTTTCGTATTTGGTGATTACTTTTTTTTTCTTAAAATTGCTTTGATTGATTATTGTTATGTAAACTTCCTCTTCATGAGAACCGAAGATGGGTAAAGATTGAAGAATCTTTGTTGTTTGACATTTGCTTGTTTATCTTGGTTTTTAAGCATTAGAATCCCTTATGTGTAGATGTTTTTTTTAAAGAAATTGCTTTGATAGTTGATTCTTGTTTATGTTGCAGCCCGCCGATATTCGCTTGGAATTGTTTCTTCATCGTCCTGCACGTGTCACTTGTGCAGTTGTAAGGCGAACAAACTATCTTACACCTCCAACCTGCCAGGTAGAGGTAAGAACAAGTCCATCTTGAGAAATAATTTGTTTTTTGGTTCTTTTAATCATGGCAGAGTTCTTGTGCTGCAGACAGCACCATTTTTTGTTGAATTGGTTGAATTTTTTTTCTCTGTTGGTATCTAGTTTGATCTAAGGCAGATGTCTTCTTGTTTATTCCAGGGAAATTAGTAAATCACATCACGATGTGGGAATTACTATTTTGGGATCTGCTAGGCAGGGAAAAAAAGAAAATGAAAAAGAGAAGAGAACTACTCAAGATCAGAGGCAACCTAACTGCTGAGGTATGTTTCATTCTTATACAATGCCCTCGAAACTTTGCTTTTAGTAGAGAGTAGTAACAATTCTGAATTTACACGAGTCATAAATGTACGGGTAAACCTGCTCTTGTAAATTTATGCTAAGAGAAAAATGCTATTATGCCATTTATGATGCTACATCAATCACATTAACACAATTAGTTCTAGTTGGTAGTGGTCTGTGGGCCAACAGGCAAACCACGGTAGATACATGTGCATGGCAGTGGCACCCCTAAAACTTAAAGAAAATAGTATTGCGCCGTGGATTATCCATGTATGTTACTCTCTCTATTCCCAATTAATCATTATATAATTTTTATAAGGTTATTTTCAAATTATATTCATTCCCTAGTTATTATTTGTGCATGGGAGTGAATAGACATTAGTGCATGCATCCATGTACACAACTCTTTACAACCAATATTCAATGTCTTTGCTTTGTTAGTGGCTAGGAAATAGCGGGATGGTGCATGCATAAGTTTGTTATAAATGTAGTACGGGAGAGTTATTGTTTCTTCTTAATCCTAGTGCACTTATATAGTGTGATATCAATTGGAAACGGAGGGAGTATCAACATAGGGCTGTAGGAATAGGTCATTTGACAACCATGCTTTGGTGGCGGCTCATTTTTTTTTTCTCTTTTCTCTATTTGTTTATAGTTCAATTTATTCTTAGCAGTAGTTCTAATGCATTAATGGTCTGATTTTTGGATTATGATCCCAGTTCAAGACTAATCCAGCCGCACCTAAAAAATTAAAAGAAAAAGCCCTTTTACTCTATTTTTGGATTATGATCCCAGTTCAAGACTAATCCAGTAGTTCTAATGCATTAATGGTCTGATTTTTGGAGTATCTATTTTCATGCTACCAGTGTTCTTCCCTAAGGTTTGACTTACAGAAGACTGCGAATTAATGTTGAATTTCTACTGATGACATGCTGCAAATGTAAGGGAAAGTAGTTGTATATGGAGCTTATGTTAAGTCGAAGCGGTTATCTATTTTTTATGCAGAGAACCGATTTCTTGAGGAAAATGCATTCGCATGTGATTTGTGATCTACAAGAGGAAGGCCAGAGATTGGATTTTTATGTTGAAGAAAAAGAGCTTATAAGTGAAGTGAGCGTGCCAGGGTCAGAAAGCACTCTAAGGATAAGCACTGAAGTTTGCAGAGCTGTTCTTTTCAAGATAATCAAAAGGTTCCAATCCATGCACTCTGCTGGATTCAGTCTAGGTGGGTTTGAACACAAAATTCTGTTTGTCACGTCAGATTTTGAGGTGAAAATTGGTGGTATTAGTAGAGTGAAAGATTTCACCAAGACAAGAGGATCGAAGGATTACAAGAGCATCGGAAAAATTGCCCGGGAAGTGATATTCTCATCAGTGACAAATTTGCCGGTTGATATCGAGCAACTACTTGACCTTTTGACCGACAATCCTATGGAGCAAACAGCCCTTTTGGGCATGCACTACTCTTTATTGGACCCATTGACTCAAGTATCTGAGTTCCTTTGGTGGCACAAGCGCCTCATTCACCTCAAAGACATAAATCCAGAAAAGTTTCAAAGAATCATGGAAAACATCCCAACTGGTAACAATTGGATGAGTCGGGCGGTGGAGAATAAGTACATAAGAAAGGTTTCACTGGGCATTCCTAAGAGGAGAAAGGGATTAGTACATACCACCGAGGAAGTGAAGCCTGAAACAACAGCGGCAAGTCAAGGTACTGGTATTGAGGGAGTAAAACCAAAAACTGCAGTTGGCCAGGATACCAATATTGAGGACCCAAAACCTGAAACTGCAACACCAAAATGCAAGTACTCGGAAGATTCATGGGGGCAGAGTTTGTTGTGTAGGAACTCAATAGAACACCTGGACAGATGGGCAGCATTGAGAAGGATCAAAAAAAAGAAATCAGGTGGCAAGATAAGAACGGTAAAAGTTCAATTCGAGGAAATGGGCAGATGCTATATCATAATACAAGCATTCTCTAAGTTCTTTGGAGAGTTGCAAAAAGCCTTGGCAGAAGAGAATGAACTGCCACAGAAGAAGCAGTGAAGTTTTGGTGTCGAAAAGGTGATGTTCACTGTAGCAATGATGTTGTGCAAAAACGAGGTTCCCTGGATACTTGTTAGCAGAAGATGATGAGGTTCATTGAAAATATTAATTGCATTGAATAAGCAATGATGTTCCGTTGATACTGTGCTTAACAGAAAGGTGATGAGGTTAATTGGAAATAGTGCTTAACAGAAAGGTGATGAGGTTAATTGGAAATAGTAGTTGTATTGGTATATTGGCTGAGAAATGATGTAGTGCAAAAATGAGGTTCCGTTGATACTTGATACTATGCTTATAAGAAGATGATGAGGTTCATTGGATATAGCAGTTGTATAGCAGTTGTATTGGATATACATCAACGGTTACGTGACTACTACTTCTTACACTGAAGAGAGAATGTGATTGATTGTTGATACAGCCACGTCGTATAGGACAACCAGAATCCCAGATTACGGTGTGTATTGTGAACATGCTCTACTCGTACAATACAAACACCCACACCAATATTTGATATATTCCATCACTGCCCTGGCAAACATTCTACTGCCGCATTGTCTCTCTCTCTCTCTTGCCGCCGGCGGGCTCGCCTCCCCCTCGCCGCCGCCTGCTGTCAGCCGCCGGCCCGGGGACGGAAGGAGAGGCGGTGAGTCCTCGTGGGCTGCCGCCGCCGCTGCCGGATCACCGGCACCGGCACGCGGGCGACCCGATCTGCGGCACGACACGTCGTTGGCCGCGGGAGTTTTGGTGAGCAGCTGGCACCAATACGACGGGACCAAACATCTCTTACAATTTGGGGATCTCGCGCGCTGCCCCGATTTGCCTTCAAAATGTTTCCCTCTTCTCTTCGTTTCTTTCTGTTTCTATTTTGTCCCTGGTGTTTTAATGTTTTAATAATCTGATTTTCTTTGTTGCGTTGATACCAGTTGAAGATTTCTCTGGCCTCACCTAACAATTTGGACAAAAAAAAAAAGAGTGATCACATTATCTCTAATTCCATAGTGCTGGTGTGGCAGTACCCTTTTGCAAACAAATTCCTTTGCCGCAATGTCAAAGCTTGCCATTCTAGGCCGCAGGTATGTTTTTATTTTCTACTACTTCCTCCGTTTCATAACGTAAGTCATTCTAGCATTTCCCACATTCATATTGATATGAATGAATCTAGACATATATATATGTCTAGATTCATTCATATCAATATGAATGTGGGAAATGCTAGAATGACTTACATTATGAAACGGAGGTAGTAGTACGTAGCTGATGTACTGTACTAATGTCTGATCACTATTAGCAATATGTTTATTTTTTTCTGTAGTGCTCATAAATATGCGTCATAATTTTATTATTACTATTATTATTTTGTCAATCTTCAACAGCAGTGGCTTGCCAAGATCAAATGAGGGCATGAGGCTCCTATTCTCAGCAGTTATTGGTGTTATGCTAGGTTACTTGTTTGGGATTTCATTTCCTACTGTCAATGTAACCAAGGTAAATATGGATCATTTGCTTCTCTTGTTTTCTTCTACCAGCCGCTTTTGTTCAGGGAAAAAAGAACTGATTGTATCTTGCAGCTCCACTTCCCTTCCAGTATTATCTCATATATTGAAGACAAAGACTCTGGTATCACAACCCAAACATTGTTGAATCATGCATGGACATCTGCAAATAGTAAAAAGAGGAACAATTCTGAGTCTAACTCTGACGAAATTCCTAAGGTACTTTGCCAAACTGTGATTTATGCCATCATTATTTTAGTTTTGTGAGTAAAGGCTGATTCTATTACATTCTGCATTATTATTTCCTGGTCAATGTCTTTTATATTACTCAACTTATGTATTCCACTATTTCTCATGCATGGTGTGTGAAGTTTCAACTTTCAAGATATGAGGTTGCATGAAGGATGTAAATATAGGAATTTATGCCTATGTTAAGTTTGGCACTGTATATTAGGTCCTCATTTACCTGTGTACTTTGATATCTCCTTTACTGGAGTGTATGCCATCATGTGCTAAATCAACGTTGTTGCTAATGATTTCTTTCTTCATTTCTATTATTTCTGTATTACTGTTCTGGTTAATCTACATAATTCTTTGCTCAAGATTTATGTGCCAACAAACCCTAAAGGTGCTGAAGGCCTTGCACCTGGCATTGTTGTGCCTGAAACAGACCTTTATCTTCGAAGATTGTGGGGTGAACCTAGTGAGGTTAGTTACCATTTCACTTTTTCAGTACTTGTATCAACCAATACCTTTGAATGGTGGGTCTTTTAACCTCTTCTGTTTTGTATGTGGACGTGTGGTTTATGATCTGAACCATATGAACCATCAGGATCTTACTAGCCAGCCAAGATACCTTATTACCTTCACAGTTGGATACTCTCAAAAGGCAAATATTGATGCAGCAGTCAAAAAGGTAATTACTTAGACAACTAGCATGTGTAAACTGATTGCATTGAATAAGCATACAATTGCTTTGTTCAAAATAGTCTTCAGAATAGAAAAAAAAAACTTATGTTCAACTATAAGGCATCTATCATGCTTAAACAGTTAACTGAGACATCTATCATTCACTTCAAATTTACATGCCTTATTATATAGTTTTCAGAAAACTTCACAATTATGTTGTTCCACTATGATGGTCGGACTAATGACTGGGATGAATTTGAGTGGTCAAAAAGGGCCATTCATGTGAGTGTCAGAAGGCAGACTAAATGGTAAATTATTGTAACAGATCCTGTTGTGTTTTTTCATCTTCTAGTTTAGCACTATGTATTTGACAACCAAAGGCTAAGTGTTTTACTCTTTTTTTTTATACAAGGTGGTATGCCAAGAGATTTTTACATCCTGATATTGTTGCCCCGTATGACTACATATTTATCTGGGATGAGGATCTAAGTGTACAACATTTCAATGCAGAGGCGTAAGCATACACCACCTTCCCCCCTTGTTTGTTTATTTTCGGTCTGCTAAGGAAGAGTATTTCAACATGAATTTTTAGGTACATTAAGCTTGTTAGGAAGCATGGGTTGGAGATCTCTCAGCCTGGTTTGGAACCTGATAAAGGTCTGACATGGCAAATGACCAAACGGCTAGGAGATCAAGAAGTTCACAAGTGAGCTGATGAATCTACAATGCTTCATTGTTGCTTGATCATCACCTACTTGTATTAGTTTCTTGAGTGATACTTCTCTATGTACAGAGTAACCGAAGAGAGGCCAGGCTGGTGCACTGATCCACATCTACCACCATGTGCAGCGTAATGGCTCAGTCATTTATCATGATGTTTTCTTTTCTTTTTTTTTCTTTTTTTTTTTGAAACGATCGCGGCAAGAACCTTGCCGAATATATTAGAAGAGTGAAATAAACAGTTTTACATTAGACGATTACAAACCAGACGGATAAGCGACATGAAGGAAAAACAGCAACGGCATAACAAAACGGAAGGAGGATCAGATGTTTTCTTTTTCTTAAAACTATCCGTCTTCACATTCTGTTTCACATGCAGATTTGTTGAAATTATGGCAACTGTGTTCTCTAGGGATGCATGGCGCTGTGTATGGCATATGATTCAGGTGGAGTGGCATCTGCACTGTTCTTAGCTTTGCTTGAAGCTGTATGCTTATGCCCGGCTTTTTGCAGAATGACTTAGTCCATGGATGGGGCCTCGATTTCGCTCTTAGAAGATGTGTTGAGGTATCTTTTTTTTTTTACATTAATAAGACTCTGCCCTACTGCATTGTTATATAGTCCTAACCAGCAGAAGGTCTAGGTTTTCTTAATTTTAAGATTCTTTTTAAATTTAATTATCTTGGGGACTAGTGGTGTGCCAATCTATTAAGAGCAAGGAAAATGTGGGGGCTAAGTGATTCATGTAGCGAACTAATACAGATGACAGGGCAGTAGGTTTTTCTCGATAAACGGAGGGCATGTTAACTGTTTTATTCATGCTCCTAGCAAGCTAGCACAATCTATTATGTACTGGTTGCCAACTTTGTTATGACAGTTATCTGGTTTTCTCCACTCCACATTTATTTATTTCAAATCAGTCATGTTTTATTGAGTCAGAACTTTGGTTTGACAGCCAGCTCACGAGAAAATCGGAGTTGTTGATTCTCAGTGGGTTATTCATCAGGTTATTCCGTCACTGGGGAACCAGGTATATGCACTGCTTATCTCACTTCTCACTCCATACAATTATATGATGTTGTAAGTTGTAACATTATCTCCTGGTACTGGTAGGGCACGGCTGAGAATGGAAGAACACCATGGGAAGGGGTAAGCTAGCTCTGATGTATTCCTCGCTTCTCATCTGGGCATTTCCGATGCATGAATTCTAGACTTAACAACATCCTATATGAATCGCAACCATCCGCAATGCGGATTTGCTCTTACGATTTTATTTGATAATGTGCCATAGGTGCACCGAATAAAACCGTATGAGCAAAGACCCAGAGTCTTACCGGCTAGCACCATAAGTTGGTGGGCTAGCCCGCCTTGGTTTGAGCCTCACCACCGAGAAACGCTCAGGGGTTTTCCGGCTAGTTCCACAAGATGGTGGGCTAGACGACCTGAGTTCGAAGCCTCACCCCCTTCTAATTATTTGATATTAGGTCATTCCCTAATATTCGCGTTTGAGCCTCACCACCTCTTAATATACAACTTTTTTTCACAGGTGAGAGCTCGCTGTAGAAAAGAATGGGGGATGTTCCAAAAAAGGTTGGCTGATGCTGAGAAGGCATATTACTTAGGAAAAGGGATCACACCGCCAAATTGAACAGCAGTTTAGATGAAAATACACGCACATCAGGAGTAACAAGTCTTAGCAAGTTTTCCATTTCGGAAATCTGCCTCTTGCGTATAGGAATAGAGATGTTCATCAAAGCATTGTCGCCAAAATAAGAAGAGAAAGAAAGCAGCTGCCTTCTGCAAATTTCAGGGCAAGTTTTGTACATGAGAATCGCCAGTTCTCGCCTTTTTTTCACTTGGTTTTATTATTATTCTTTGGTAGTGAGATTAGCTATGTTGTTAGTACAGTAGCCGCTGTAACAGGGGATTCTATGCTCTGCTTCCTTGTTCATACACATTTTTTGTATTATTGGCCAGACGGCCAGACCTGATGCAAAATCTATGCTACTGACAATAATACACATTTTGTTATAGTCAATTAAGTCGAGCGTATTAGTAATCATCAAACCTTTATAAAACCTTATACATTATCATCATTTACCACATAGTGGATGCAGAGCATCTATAATAAGACATACAATTTATTTTCTGATACATTAGAGATCTTAGTAGTAATAGTAACTTCTTAAGCCAAGCGTCGAACAGTTTATTTTAAGCGCATCAGCAACGCAATTGATATTTTTTTTTTACTTACGCGCGGTTAATTAGTTTGGGATTAGGCCATGATTCGGAAACATGGCTTGGCATTGCCACGCACGCATCCGCCGTTGCCGCCGCCGCCGCCGGCGTAGCCCACCTGGGTGGAGCTCTCGTACTTCTGGTAGCGTTGCGCGCCGCCGCCGTGCTCCTCGTGGCGCTCGTATGCATGGTAGTGGTTGCGGCCGCCGGCGTGCTGCTTCTCCTCGTGCTGGTACGCCGCCTGGTGGTAGCTGTGGACGCTGCCTTGGCGGCTAGGTGGGCAGTGGCCGTCGTCGTCGTCGTCGTCGCTCTCGTCGTCGTCGTCGTCCTCGCAGTCGTCCTCGTCGGAATCTTCCTCCTCGCATTCGTAGGATTGGTGGTGGTATTGGGTATGGCCGCCGCTGCTGTGGTGGCCGGCGGCGGCGGCAGTGAAGTGCTGCTTGTTGGAGGCGTTGCCATACGCGGCGGCAGTGGCGCCACCGTAGTGGTGCTGCCCGCCGCCAGCCACGGCGACGGCTTGGTGGCGGTTGTAGTTGTACCCGCCGGCGCCGCAGCCGTTGACACCCTCGATGGCCTGGTGCTGCTTGTAGGTGGCGTGCTGCTTCACGGCGCCGCCGCCGGCGCCGTGGTGGCGGCCGTACCCTCCTCCGGCTGCGGCGTCGCACTCCTCTTCGTCGCGGCGGTAGGAGGAGTACTGCTTCTGCACGCCGCCGCCGTTGTGGCGAGCGTACCCACCGGCGTCGTACTCCTCTTCCTCGCGGTAGGAGTACTGCTTCTTCACGCCGCCGGCGCCGGCGCCGTTGTGGCGAGCGGCGGCGTACCCACCGCCGGCGCTCTCGTACCCTTTCAACACCTCGTGCTGGTACGTGGCGTGCTTCTGCCCACCGCCGGCGCCGTGCTGGCGAGCGTAGCCGCCGCAGCCGCCGCCGCCTCCGCCATGGTTGCTCTCCTCGTACACCTCCTCCTCCTTCTTCTCCTCGTAGGTGTGCTTCTGCACGGCGCCTGCAGCAGCGCCGCCATTGCGGCACACCTGCACGTCGCCGCCGGCGCCGCCCTGCTGCTCGTACACCTTCTCCTCCCGGAACGACGACGACATCTTCTGCACGGCGTTCTCGTGGACGCTCATCTCGTCCATCTTCGTCACGACGGTGGTGACGCTCTCGGAGCTCTGGCTGTGGTAGTTCACCTGCGGCTTGCTGTAGCCGTAGCCGTAGCTGTAGGCGCCGTACTGGTAGCCGCCATTGCCGCGCCTAGCCATCGCCATTTTTTCTTTTGGCAAATCTCTCTAGCTTGTTGCTGGGCAGTAGTGCTAGCTAGCTGCTTGTGTTGTTGTGTTGCGTTGCGTTGCAAGGGTTGTGTTTTTATAGGCGGGGAGATGGGCGCGCGCGCGGGACGGGAGCATTTGTGCTCGATCGGTTTTTCTTCGTGGCACATATGGGCGGTGCATCTAATCGGTAAGATATGATAAACTTTTTTAATCGAGTCGGCATCCGCTGTATGCTGCATGTCAAGTATAAAAAATTAAAAATACTAATAAATATAGGGTGTATTTAGTTTTTTTGGGGGTAAAGTTTTTTTTTAAAATATACTAGTATTAAACATAGACTAATAACAAAACAAATTACATATTCCGTCCGTAAATTACAGATTCTGCCCGTAAACTGTGAGATGAATTTATTAAGCCTAATTAATATGTCATTAGCAAATGTTTACTGTAGCATCACATTGTCAATCATGGCGTAATTAGGCTCAAAACATTCGTCTCGCAATTTACATGCAAACTGTGCAATTAGTTTTTTTCCCCACATTTAATGCCTCATGCATGTGTCCAAACATTTAATGTGATGTTTTCGGCCAAAAATTTTGGATATAAAAAAGGCCATAGATTAATAGATAATAAATCATGAAAATTCAAAGTTAACTCTTACCGGTTATAACATAAAGTTTATTTCTAAAAAAATAATATAACTAATTGGTTACATGTAATAAATACTAATAGGATGTTCCTTGAGCTATTAGAATCTCTCTCCGGTGAGATATACTCCCTCCTTCTCTAAATGTTTGATGACATTAACTTTTTTAAATATGTTTGACCGTTTGTCTTATTCAAAAATTTTTGTGAAATATGTAAAAATATATGTATACATAAAAGTATATTTAACAATAAAGTAAATAATAGAAAAAGAATTAATAATTACTTAAATTTTTTGAATAAGACGAACGGTCAAATATTTTTTAAAAAGTTAACAGCGTCAAATATTTTGGAATTGAGGGAGTATGTTGTGCAACTTTTTATCTTGATAGGCATCTCTCGTCATTCGAGCCTGCAGCCAGGGAGGCGCCATACATATCTTCAATTTGGTCTATGTGTTCATCGGGCATCTTGTAATTTGGCGCATATACTCAGGCCGACGGCCTTTGGTTGAATGATGATAAAGCGAATCAAAAGATCCTATGCGCCTGCCATGTTAGATGGTCTGTGTTTTTTCCTTCACTAGCTATCATGCCGTAGCTAGCGCTTATCCTGGCATATCACAGCCAAAAAATTGATCATGGTTTACTGAAAGTCCGCAACTGATGGAATTTTCATCTTGCAGTGATTTTATGAGAACACACATTGAAACATAGATATGGCATGGGAGATGTTTTTTTTCTTTTTTGGATATGGATTGTCTGCAGTCACATGTATTATTGACCGTCAGTACTGCAAATAATTCTCGTCGATTCTTTGCACTTTAAATCAATCAATTCTTGCATGACATTCAAACAACTATGAAATATTTAAATTTTTTTTTGATAAGATCAATATATGATATTCATAAATATGTAAGTTTAAATATAACTTCTACAAATTACAATGAAAGAGAATAAACTAAACTCTTAACCATTAAGTGCATTATTCAGCCATACTTTCTTTTTCAACTTATATAGGTTGAATTAAATTTATATGTTTGTACAGTGATATCGACGTACCACATATTAATTTATTTAATTATTTTTTTATTACTATTTAGATTACATGTAGAACACCAGGAGACAGCTCCTTGAGGAGAAAATGACTTTTCCCCTGGCATACTGAAGTAGCTAGCAGAACAAAACTACTCCACTATATTTGTTTCGTACATGTCGTTCAAAAAGTTATCAAAAAAAATTAAAAAAAAATCAAGATAGATCAATATATGATATATCTTTTCGTAAACAAGTGAGTTAAAATTCGACATATATAATTCAAAACAAAAATAATAAATTTGACCATGAATTACGTGTTTTGTTCATAGTCAAATTTGTTATTTTTATTTCTACTTGCATAATTTGAATTTAAATTTGCATGTTTGCGAAGTGACGTATCACATATTGATCTATCATACTAATTTTTTTCAATTTTTTATGACTTTTTAAGTGACATGTAAAAATGATCTTAGGGATGAATTGCGTTTTCCCACTATACTCTATTTTTTAAGAGAAAAACTCAATGACATTCCATGGATTTATTAGGCATCTTGTAATTTGGTGTATATATACTCCGGTCATTGATTGAACGATAAAGCAGAGATCCTATTCGCCTGCCATGTTAGATGGCTTCTTTTTTTCCTTGCCTGCCTTGGTACTTATCCTAACTTGTTAGAGCATGTATAATAGCAGAATATAAGTTAGCTATAAATATATTTTAAAAAAATTAAAGAAAAGATAAAAAAGCAGTGGACTACAAATCTGTAGCCAGCTGTAACACGGACTCCAAAACATAATGTGTGTATGACATGTGGGATCAGATATTAATAGTATAGTAAGCAACTATTGTATGAATTGACTATTATATTGGTTACAGATAATTTAAAATTAGTAGTTGACTACACTATTAAACTTGCTCTTACAGTGCAAAATGATCATCTTTTTTTTTGAGAGGCAAAATGATCATCTCGCTGTGCTTTCACTAGTAACAAACTGAAACTGATGGAAGAATTCCCATCTTGCTGTGCCTTCATGAGTACACACTAAAACATACGTAGTACATCGACACATAGACATGAGTGACATGCTGAAGGCTGAAGCAGCTAGCAGAATAAAAAACTCCATGATATATTGATATTCCATTGCTCATAATTCGTCCACTTTTGGGAAAGCTTGGAATAACCAACACCTTGCCTCAAGTTGATCTCACTGACCTTTCGGCTACTACTAGAAAAGATCAACGTACGCGATGCTTGTGACTGTGGGTGAGGGCATTCCCAACCAAGAAACTAATATAGATTCCATAAACTTAACAGCATAAAAAAAAAAACTAGTACTATAGACACTATTCTTCTAATACAAACACTACTATTCCATACTTAAATTTAATACTACTTATCTCATATAATGTCTTAGATGTTGTATAGAAACTATGTCTCATGCAAGATATTGTTTCCTTCTCTTTTCTTATTTATTTACTTACCACATCATTTTTTATCTTAGGTGGTAGCTTATTTAATGCTAAAGACGCATCCTAGCCCTGATACGGCGCCTGCACCCAGACCTGCACACGACCGTGACACACTGACATGCAGGTGGTTTTGCGTTTCAGCGTGGTGTTGCGTACTGTCGCCTGATCGTCCGTCGTGCGGTCGTGCCGTTGGTGTTGACAGTTGAGCGTGGGATGTTTCTCTCCTTTGAATATTAGCAGCCGCGTAGCAAGTTATGACTTACTGTATATATGCATATCAGAGTTGGAATATATGAATACCAATAAATGAAGAAGATTCTTATTTTTTTTAAGACTGATAACTGGGGGGCAAAGTGCCCACCTTTACATATTACTTGGAACCAAATGGCAGGTTTAGCCGCGTAAGCACATGAGCCCTGTAGAATAAAGTGAAGGAATACACGGGAGACTTAAAAAAAATTATGTTATTATTTTCTCTTCTTTTGGGGGTGGGTGGGTGGGGGGGGATTTTATGTTGCTTTTTGTTGTTAGCTACAACCTCCGTCCTAAAGACGTCGTTGATTTTTTATCACATGTTTGACCATTCGTCTTATTCAAAGAATTTACGTAATTATAATTTATTTTGTTATGAGTTGTTTTATAACTCATAGTATTTTATGTGTGATTTATATCTTATATATTTGCATAAAATTTTTGAATAAGACGAATGGTCAAACATGTGAGAAAAAGTCAACAGTGTCATCTATTAAAAAACGGAGGTAGTAGCAATTTTTAGCTATGAGATATACAGCTAAAAATACTTACATTTTGGAACGGAGGGAGTATATCATCGGTTTGTTGGTAGCCATAACGAAATTTTTAATTTTAATTAGAGTTGATTTTAGAAAGAAGCTGTGAGTTTTGCATGCTAACGCTGGTCCAAATATTCTCGTGTACAATATAATACCACAATAAAACGGTAGGTGCATATATGTCGAGCATCAAAAAATCGGCCGGGAGTACTACACGATTTATTTAGACATCGTCGACACATCGTAAGATCGTCGAAATAATTTTGTCTCACTCCCTCAACAGATCAACCTCGTCTCCCGCACGCGCGTTAACAAAGACTATAATAAGGCTGTGTTTGAGGGAGAGGAGATTGAGAAGATTGGGAAGATACGGAAAACGAGATGAGCCATTAGCGCATGATTAATTGAGTATTAACTATTTTAAACTTTAAAAATAGATTAATATGATTTTTTAAAGTAACTTTTATATAGAATTTTTTTGCAAAATACGCACCGTTTAGTAGTTTGGGAAGCGTGCGCGCGGAAAACGAAACAAACATTCCCCCATTTGTTCTCCAAACGAACGCAGCCTAAGTGACGCGCGATTTATGCCATCAGAAGCGCTTGCTCGGGCGCGCAACCCTCGATGCAGCCGAGCGCCCGGCCACCGACACGGAAGCAGATCTCTCACGCTATTGCACACCATGACATACTGTTAGGTGGTCTTCTTTTCTCCTGAAGACTTGAAGATAAAAATTAAGTTTTTTACGTAAAATGAGATGGTATTAGGTGGTCTTCTTTTCTCCTGAAGATTTGAAGATAAAAATTAAGTTTTTTACGTAAAATGAGATGGTATTAATGTATGATTGATTGAGTTTTAATTATTACAAACTTAAAAAATAGATTAATATGATATTTTAAAACAACTTTCATATAGAAAGTTTTCCCACGAAATATACCATTTAGTAGTTTGAAAAATGTGTCACACAAATTTTAATCTTCATCGTTGGAGAAAAGAACAGGACCTTAAGCTCATAAATAATTCTCGGGTCCACATGTCAACCACCACATCAAAATTAAGGAAATTACACGATGAGGATCTCAATCCCACCAGCACGACTTCCTCCTCCGATCCTTGCACAACTCGTACTCTCGTAGCGGCGTGGCTGCTGGTGGAGACGGAGAGTACGTAGTCCTCCTTGCGGCGGCTGACGTACGTCGTGCTCCTCCTCCCCCTCGCCGATGGTAGTGTTCTCGATCGTATGCGCCTCGTAGCGCGGTAGCGCTGCACCCGTTGCACACTGCTGCTTTCTTCTTGTCATGGTGGCGGCGACCGGCGATGGTACGTGCCTCAAGACAACAACCACCCCGAGTGCCTCGTTGCGGACGGCGTGACGTGCTGCATGGCGCCGCCAGCGCTGTGGCAGAGACGTGGTGGCGGTGGTTCAGATGAGCGTGGGCCGGCGGCGGCGAAATATCGGCATGCCCTGCTTACTCTGTTTCCTTGTCTTATCTGTGTACGTGCAGGTGTAGATTGTGTTTGCTACTGTATGGCGTGGTAAGTGCTAGCAATGAGACGCAGGCAGTATATGCGACCGATCCATTGATCTAGTTTACGGCTTGCATTTAGTATTTGTTTTAAGAAACACAGTAGATCTACGGCGGCATAATGTTCTTTTCTTTTTCAAGATTACCGGCGCATGCATAATGTTCTATGTTCTCCCACTCTCAACTCCCAAGCCACGGTTGTGGCCTTTTGTCGGCTGGTGGGCTGGTTTCTATTCTTACCTGCTGGCGCAGGCACAGCAAGCGGGCGAGGACACACAGGTGGCAGCCCAATATCCCAGCCCATATGGGTGTTACCACTAGGCTCGGCTTGCAACATCGGAACTCCCTAGTCCCAACAAACGTTGGCCGTAGTTTGATGGCTCCATTCCAGTTCGTCCGCTATAATAAGAGAGATTTTAAATAAATATAACATATTCTAATATGATTAATAGTATTAAGATGTGTTATATTTTATTAAAATTTTTTATATTTTGAGACAGAGCAAGTATTAAACTTGAATACAACCGGGAAGCCGTGTTCCGCCGTTCCGCGCGACGCGCGCGCCCACCTCGCGTGTGTGTATACTGTCGTGTCGGCTTGCCGCGTGGTCGCGCCGGCCGCCACTCGAGTCTCGCCAGGGCTTGCGCGACCGTCGTGTCGTGACATTGATAACCGGCGCACGACCGCCTAGTGCGCGCGCAAAAGGAAATATGGAATCCTGCAACTGCTTGCATGCATTTGTGGGTTTGTGCTCTGGCTAGCGCGATCTCGCTAAAATTGTGCGTGCGCTAGCCACTATAAAAAGCATTTTTGCAGACGACAAAAAGCAATTTTTACAGGCGGAGGGGAGGACCGCCTGCAAACAGACAACGGTGAAAATCATCCATCTTCACAAGCAGGCAAATGGCCCGCCTGCGAAAATCCAATAAAAAAACAAAAAAAAATCGCCTCGCCGCCGCCGCCGCACCGGGAGAGGGCCGCCGCCGAAGGGGAGCCGCCCACGTCGCCGCCGCCGCCGCTGCCCTCCCCCGGTCTCCCTCCCCGCCGTCGCCGCACCGGGTCGCCGCCGTGTCCGCGCGCGCCGCTGCCACCGCGTTCACGCACCGCCGCCGCTGCCCTCTCCCCCGGCCTCCCTCCGGCCAGATCTAGGAGGGGAGGCCGGGGAACCACGTCGCGGCAGCCGCCGCCGCGCTCCCCTGGCCTCCCTCCGGCCGGATCTGGGAAGGAGGGGAGGGAGCCGAGCCGGCCCCGAGCGTCGCCACCGCCAATCCACGCCTCGCCGTTGCCGCCATTGACCCGCATCTTGCCGCTGCCGCCATAGGTCCTCCCCCTTACCCCTCGGCCAGATATGGGACGAAGGGGAGGGAGTCGAGCCGGCCCCGAGTGTCGCCGCCGCCGACCAGCGCGACCTGTGCCTTACCGTTGCCGCCGCCGACCCCGCGCCTCGCCGTTGCCGCCGCCGACCTCGCTGGTGCCGCCGCCGACCCTGCGCCTCGCCATCGCGCGCGGATCCTCACCTCGCTGGAGAGAAAGGTGAGGGAGAGGATAAGTGAGGGAGATAATGGGACTTAGAAAAAATCTACTCTAGCCTGGTCTATTTATATTGCTCCTTATTTTCGCAGTCGGACCATATAAGGAGCGCTTGCGAAAATAATTTTCGCAGGCGCCGCTTAAGTGGTCCAAATATCACCCCAATTTATATTTTTGTAGACGGTCATTTGGCACCAAAAGTCATGTCCGACTACAAAAAATAAAACCCCAACGTTGGGGAAAATGTTTTATCTAGTAGAGAGCCCGTCCATCCCCCCGTATGATCTTTACCACAACAGAGAACACGTACGCATGAATGAAAAGGAGTACTGTAACAAACGTGCATATATAGAAGCACGTCGAAGCTCTTATTTATTCATGTACCACGGTCTCATTTATTCTCGTACGTACAGACCATAGATAAGATGCTGCATGTGCGCGTAGACACACGCTCGTACGTGCGTCAGAGCGCGCACACACACACCATGTACACGACCGTGCACACACACACACACACACTCACACATAGTCATACAGAAACTGCAGCCTCGCGTACGTCGTCCGGTGCGACCGAACGTGCTCAGCCGTAGTACTGGCCGGTGCAGGAGTCGTACTGGCGCCCGCCGCCGTGGCCGTGGCGGTGCTCGTCACCGTGGACGAGGTGCTCCTCCCGGTGGCCGCCCAGATGGGCATCACCGTGGCGGCTGCCGCTGTAGCCCAGGTGGCCGCCGCCGCCGCCGTTGCCGTGGTGGTGCCCCCTGCCGGCGCGCGCCATCTCGTCCACCTCCTCGTACGACTCCCTCCTGACGGCGTAGTGCTCGCCGCCGGCGTGCGGCGGCCTGTTCATCTCCTCCGCGCAGTGGTCCACCTCCGAGTAGTACTGCGCCATGGTGCAAACAACTAGCTGCAAATTAATTACTACGAGTGTTTCTGTGATGTGCAATGCAGGGTTACAATGTTGGGTTTGTTAATGTTTGGTTCTGCTATTTATAGTGTGCCTGCAACACCAGCAGCCCCCAAAGGTGTGCGTGCGTGTGTGCAAGGGAATTTGTTCTGAGATAGATGCCTTTGTGCATTGCTGTCTGCCGAGACGTGCCAGATGGCCGTTTCGACGGGAAGGTAGGAGAGAAATCTAGACACATTTCTACCTATCAATATGCCCGCGAATTTCTGACTGAGCTGAAAGTTTCAGGCAAGCTAGGGCCTAGGGAAGGCAGACAGTTACACAGATCATATGGATTGAAGCAAAGAAGAATGTAGATGGAATAAAAGAAGAGCTTGGATGCTTGGTAAATGGAGTATATATATCCTGCAAACTAGAAGAGATGAGAATAACAAAGAATTAATGTAATGTTTTGTTGGAAAAAGAAGCATGCGTATATTGTGAACGTTTAGCCTCAGTTCGAAGGAGTTGTGGGGCTTGCTTAATTATTAGCGGTATGCAAAACGAGATAAATCATTAGCGTATGATTAGTCAAGTATTAATTATATAAACTTTAAAATGAATTTATTTGATTTTTTTAAAGAGACTTCTGTATAGAAAACGTTTACAATAAATACACCATTTCGAGTTGTTCTTTAGAATTCGGCCTTTAGCATGAATGGGCATACCGGCATACTGTATGAAGGAAACCATTGTCTGATTTATGCATGGTTTTATCGGAGAAAGTAAATTTCAGTCCCTTTCCAGAATTTGATGAGTATGTTACTCTGTACTGAACTTTGTTTCAATTAATATCCGGGTGAAATCTTCTTATGTTTGCAATGCTAGAAAATCTTATAATATGAAACGGAGGGAGTACTTTGATTTGGGTTGTGATGGCATGGATGTGACAAATACAGTATATTAAGATTTACATATTTATATATGCGGAGCAATCCTATAAGTATATGACCATATCATATGTAAGAAGTATTAAAATAAAAACTTGCAAAAGAACAAACGATAATCCTGTACATGCGGAAGAATATTTGGAATCTGTAAACTAATATGAACAAATAGTGCAAAATTGCATTATATATCCATTTTCACAAGAAGCTCGTTTTCATTCTACACCTACCAAACTGACATCCTTTAGTATGGTTTATGAAACCTCACCAAAAAAAAGGTACAGTTTATAAAAGAACCAATTGATAGGAACAATTTGTGTTTGAGCTGTTCTGCTACTCACACTGTTTTTTTCTTGTGAATGTATGTCCTTTCATTATTGTTCTTGTCCTGCTTGGTAGTTGTCATCAATGAATTGCACTGCCTGAACAAAAGGCAGAAAGATGGCATCCTGATATATTGTGGATTACAGATGGGATCGATAACAGAGATGTACAGAGATGTGCAATCTGCAATGTTTCCACCATTTTGAAGTTCTTCCTGATCGAGCACAACTTAACAACGAGTAAAGATAGATGGACCCCGTGCATATATAATAGGTGTTAGAAAGGGGGTGGCCGGGTGGGGAACTATATACATGGGCTGCAGGAAGAAAATGTGTTAAATCAATCTACAGTCTCATTAGGAGATTGGAAAAGAATTGAAGGTAAAGACTACAAGAGTGTCCTGAAATGACGAGAGCCCGCGATTGAGTGCATCATGCATCGATTGGATCAAACAGGGATCATGATTCATGAGCATGAGAGGCAGGAGGAGCACGAGGATTTGGCGAGTTCGCTGCCAACGCACAACCATGTTTAGATGGTGCTTGTTCGTAAGGCGTTTTACTACCAGTTTAAATCATGCTGAATTTTCCTTTTTGCCTTCTGTTCTTCTGTTCTTCTGTAATTGGCTTTAAATTTTGTTATCAGCTACACGATGTTAATTATCAGTCCTTATCTTTTCCTAAAAATTTACTAGCTAGAATTCTGATAAGAAAGATGGTTCAATACAAGGACCATTGTATATTCCATCTGTCTTGAAATACTTTTCTGTGGATGTTATTCACCTCTTAACTTGGTTGTTTTTTTATTTGAAGAAAATGTTTAATTACTTAGAAGTATATTTCCTAACAAAATATATTACATTCTAATATAATCATAAAATGTTATTATATTTTCCTATAAACTTGATCAAACTTAAAGAAATTTAACTTGTAAAAAGTCAAAATGACTTATAATATGAAATGGAGGTAGTAGTCAATAGGCATCATTATTTGGAACGTGAGAGAGTATGTAAAGAATAATTTTTAAAGATAATACCATTTTAATAGAAAATTGTAAAATAGAAGTTGGTTGGCTGAAAGTTTGTAAAAACAGTATTACTTTAACAAAATTCAGTATGTAAAAAAGTAATTACTTACAAATGACAACGCCGTAATAGTATAGTAGGAGTAAAATTTAGCATATATGTTAAAATTAAGGACCTTCTAATTTAGCGTGTTACAATTAGGCACCGTTATTGGCTCTCATACCCTAGCTTCCATACGATTGGCGAAGAGCCATATATAGTTGCAATGAGATCATCACGATCATTCACGATATATAACTAACCTGATGGTTCTTCCTTGTAAGTTACCGGCAGGCAGCGACGATCGATATAGCTAAACCTTTTTCTGGGCGTCTGGCTGCTTCTTGCTTAATTAATGTTGCATACGAACTGAAACTTTATACTCCAGACTAATCACTATCACACTATCAGAGAGATTCAGAACAGTAATCGACCGGTGATAATTAGGACAAGCTTTATTATATTCAGGTCACGAATTTATTTTTCATACACCCCCCCTCTCCGTTCGTAGTGATCGCACAGAGAAGAAGGTGCTAATTAGCTAAGCTCCGTGTACGCACGTACACACGCACGCACGATATACACGTAGAGCTAAGCCACCACATGACCACCACGACTACGTACGGGCACACATATACGTACGTACGTACACGGGTACACACAGCAGGTTCGATCAGTCGGACTTGAGCAGGAAGCTCTGCTTGCGCTCGCGGAACTCGCCGGTGCAGGTGTTGAAGTCCTCCTCCACCTTGGTCTCGCGCACCATCAGGTAGTCGTTGCCGTGGTTGTGGTTGTGGTGGTGGCGGCCGGAGCCGGACCTGTCGATCTCCTGGAACGTCTCCTTGACGACGTGCTGCTGCTGCACGCCGCCGCGGCCGAGGAAGCCGCCGGTGGGGGTCACCGACCTCACCTCCTCCGAGCAGTAGTCCACCTCCTGGTAGTGAGCCATTGTTTTTTAGTTGGGGAGTGAGGTGAGGTGGTGTTGTGATGAGCGAGAAATGGTTAATTAGGGTTTCGGTGGTGTACGGGATGGTAGGGTTAGTGTAGGGGGCGGTTTTATAGTGTGGAGGTGTGGTTAGGGAATCTGGTTCGTGAGAGAGGTGCATGTGTGCACACTGCACAGGCTCACACAGGCTTTGTGCTTTTCGGGCTTTCAGCTTCGCTTTTTGGTGTTCATCTGGAAGTATTTGGAATATTATTGATTTATCGGCCAGGATGATACCTCTGCGGCGGCTGGGTGAACTGTAATTGGACAAGAGAGAGATAAGATGGACTAAATAGTATTAATCTGCCGTTAATGAGGATGTTTTTCATGAGGAATGGTGGGTGATTTTGAGTTTTAACCAGCCAATCATGGATCTGTGCAAGCAAGTGTTCTGTACTTCTGTCGTGTACATATGTTCAGATTTCAGAGTATCAACTCACGAGAAGGCGCGCCTGAAGATTCGTGCTAAAATAGAGGAAATGGAGAAAGCCAATCTTGAACATGGTACATGGACCATGCAGGCAGAGGTAATATATAATATGTTTATTCATTCATTAGTTTCTAAAACAAAACATACTTTTATTAGGGTTTTTTTTGGGAAGTATATTAGTTAGGTTTGATAATAAAGGTACAATGGATGAATTGTTAGAGAACAATAAAATATTCCATCGAAACCAATTGGTCCAATTAATCATAATACAACGGGCATCTCTGTTTGGTTCTCAAAATAGCTGAAATAGAACCCTGGTGTTTAATTAACCCTTTTGTTACTAGCTAAAAAACTATTGTCATGTAAGCATTTTCCATTTCATGTGGCTTAGCTAAGCTGCCTTTTAACCTGATGCAAAATTGCATTTCCATGTTACCGCTGGTAAATGAACTTATCGAGATTTGCAGGTCACATTCGAAATAAGTCACCGGTCGGGTAAGAAGAATATACTCATCCTTTGTACTACCTTTGTGTTAGTGGGAATATATACTTGCGTTCCGCCCTGCACCGCATTATTACTGCACTTGGGATGGTGACCTCAAGATGCTCGCAGGTGTGATGGGAGAAAAGAGGAACCAAAGTTTGGAAATGGTGAACACATCCAGACGTGTATGTGATCAGTTATGCGATGCATCGCCCATTTCAGATTCCTTCCAGCATCCATAAAAAAGGAAGAAGAAATCATTCACAGCAGTCATTTTCTGACCAGCCGCCGTTGGTTTTAAACCAAGCGGTTATTCAAGAATGTGGTACAGGAGGATTCCGGAAACACTATCTGGCAATTGGCATGATCATGAGTCACAGGATTACAAACAAAATCATAACGACAGATTACCAATTGACTTAAGTATCGACGATCAATATCTTTTAACCGCGTACTGAAGAACAAGTTGACAGATAGATGCACAAAACCTGCTGATTCTAACCAACATGGCTCTCATGCCGAAGAAAATCACTCATTTATACTACTCAATTCGCACAGATCAAAATTTTGGTTTTGAATGTGACATTGCTGTGTGAAACGCCATCTGTGGGTTCACTAATGCCTCTTCCTCTTGCCTTTATGGTGTTTTCTCCGACCTCCGCTCTTGAAATGGGGTTCGGTTGAACCGACATCATTATCCTTGTCTCCATCGACGAACATGTTAATTCCAAGATCGAATCCATCTGTTAGGCCCCGTAGCCTGTTTTGTTTTTCAAAATAAGATCAGTTACATACACAGGTTGGGTATATTGGAAATCCCAACGGACAACCTCAGCTTTAAGCTATACTTGCACATAATTTTACGTATTTTATAATGGATAGTAGCAGAAGATCAGCTCCACATACCCGTGAAGCTCTTTTCTCATCCACTTCTCCGTCTGCTTATCACGTTTTGTCAGCGGAGCTCGAGTGAACAGCTCCTCTTCTTGTTTCTCTTGCAACTCTCTCTGCCGCATATACCTTGTAAATTCCCTGCTTTCATCACCTGCTGTTTCCTTTAACTGCAAAATAATACAGATGATTATTCAGGTGGACATAGAACACTAATCATATAACTATACATCTAATCAAATTGCTAGTGCATCAAATGAAATAACTGGCAAACCTCTTCAGGTCTATCAGCAGCGTCATCAATAATCTCTTTGAAGTAAGAGCTTTCTGTAGCCATTCGCGCTAATGTTTTGTCTTTCCTTGAAGCTTGTTTATGGCGCTTATCCTCATCATCCATGGTAGCAGCAATAAATTTTGGTGGACGATAGATGCCATCGTTGTCCTGAAGTCAGGGATGTACATCAGCAAAAATAATTGTATGAACATGTCAAACTAACTAAAAAATGATCAATAATGCTCTAACAAACAGATAAACAGTTCAGTGTCAACGGATATAGTGCACTCATATATTCTCAAGTAATTCCAAATATGAAAGAAATAAGAAAATATTTAACTGCGATTAGTATGTCCATAGAAGCAAGCATTAGAATTAAGCCAACGCTGATATAAAAAACAAGATAAATAAATCACCATTTTATAAATTAAGTCAAGAAATACTACATCATAAGTATCCATATATCATAATTCTACCAAGGTGTGGACTAATAGTAGTTAATTTTAATTCCAGACGAGGACTATACTACAAAAACACACGAAAGAAGCATGGCCAGGCTTAGCCTAGCTGACAATTACTTAAGAACTATTGGTTCATCGTTGGGCTAAAGTACCAGCTAGATGTCAAGTTTGATTTAATGATATCCAAAAAAAGAAAAAAAAATCAACGAATACAATTTCTACAATTTCGAGAAGGTAGGTAATTTCAGGTGCACACAAGAACAAATCTGACCACTTAGCAAGTGAAAATTAAAAAATAAACAGTGAAATTGTTTGTGGAGTGGAAGGGGAGATGAACAACCTGCCCCGCAGGATCGATCTTAGAGTCCATCATATCAGGGTTCGGCCGATACTTCAGTAGGTCTTCATCATCCTTAGGCTGATCCTTACTCTTTGCTTCTGCATTTAGCACCTTCTCCTGGGCAGCTCCGCTATCCGCGGCGTTGGTGAGCTTCTGGATTTGGTACTCCATCTTCTTGTCTATGGGACGAATCTAAAATCCATCCAATTCAACACAGCACCCTCCAATGTTAGCCAACAAAAATTGAGCCATGAAACTTAAAAATCAGTACAGGAGGGCTCTGGCACACCTTCTCCAAGAACAGCCTGATCTCGACAAGGCTCCGCACGACGGGGTGACCTTCCACCGAGAGCCCCTTCGCCTTGCGGAGGAGATAGTAGACGATGTCCTGGCAGTAGCTCAGCAGCAGGTGGTGCTTTGCCTCCAGGTACCCAATCCCATCCGCCGTCGGCAGCTGGTTCTTCTTGACCTACCCACACATCAAACGCGGAATGAAGCTCGCTGTCATCTTGCCAAGAAGCGGGAGAGATGGGGCAACTCACGAGGAGGAGGGGAAAGTGGGAGTACCTTGCGGGTGAGCGCCTTGACCTTGCCGGTGACGAGGTCGAGCCCTTCTTTCATCTCCTTCAACGCGGCGAGCAGCTTCGGCGCGTCATCTCCGCGGAAGACCGAACCCCGGCCACCAGCGCCGTCGCCGGCGACGCCGGCAGGACTGGCAGTGCCGCCACTGTCCATCGGGCTCCTGCAACCGCCGGACGCCTTCGCCCCGCGCGGAGTAGGATGGTTAAGGTTGGCTCCACCACGAAGGGGAGAGGGTCGGGTTGGCGGAGCGACCGGCGGCCGGAGAGCGGAGAGGAGGCGGCGGTGAGGTCGTGTGGACGACGGCGGCGGCGGCGGGTGAGGATGCTCGCGCGCGCTGGACCTGTTAAGAGGCTAGGGCTTTGCCGTTTTGTTGCTATTGGGCCACCTAGGCTTCCTGGGCTACTTTGTTTAGAGCTACCGAATGGGCCTGTAAGCCCAGTAACCCCTCGATCATCCTAGGATTGAAAAAAAAAATGTAAGCGTAAATAGTAGAATTTAAAAAGCAGAAATGATCGTTTCAATAGATCACATGAAAAATATATAAATTGGATAAAATAATAGATTTAAAAAATTCAAAAGAGTTTAGTTGTCGCTAAATTTCCTCTAAAATTGATGTTTATTTGTCAGAAATTTCATAGGGTTTAAAAGTTTCAGTCCTTCATTTCAAAGAATCGAATAGGACAAATTTTTTATAGGATTTAAATATTAAAGAAGTCCTCCCTGAATTCTTTGAACGAGCACTCTTACTCTGCAGTTCTCTTTTACTATAGCAGCAGTTTTTCAAAAAGAAAAAATCGTATATTCATGTGTTATGTTTCGTCTCGACATATCCGGTTCAGTTTCCTTTAGAAACATCAATCCGTCCACTCTAACACGGTCTCCGAGTTACTACTTTAACCAACAATATATATATAAAAGTAATATATTTTAAACAAAAAATAGTATAATAGTTTGTTTAATAACAAATCCAGTGATATCAATTTTACATGATTAATTTTTTTTGTTTTTTTCAGTTAAAAATGTTTGATTTGACACTATACTGAAAATGCTTATATTTTAAAACAGAGAATGCTTATATTTTGAAACAGAGAATGCATATATTTTGAAACGTTGAAACGGAGAATGCATATATTTTGAAACGGAGAGAGTACGTTTTTAAAATTGCTATCGTACTTTTATCGTTCAAAGTTAACCAAGGACGTTAATAACTTCCAAATTGTCAAGCAAAGAGAGAAAATGGTATACATCTTCCCCGCTCCTTTTTCCACATGCACCACTAACGTTCACATCTCTCAAAGTTATATATCAGTGTAAAGGTTGTTGCATGAAGCACTACCGTTGAATAGCACCATAGATCAACTGAAACAGCCTCCCTATCATTCGCAACTCAAGTTGCTCCAAAAAATGAATAGCAATAGCACAAATAATACCGGATACTAAAAAGATAACAAATGGAGCAAACTGTTCTTTCAAGTAACCCAACAATAGTAAACAATAACCCGGATACTAAAAAGATAACAAATGGAGCAAACTGTTCTTTCAAGTAACCCAACAATAGTAAACAATAACCAGTACCGCACGAGGACGTTGCCTCAATAGTCAAAATAACACTGGACAAACCATTCTCCAAGTCGAAGCTAAACTTGGAACACATATCCTACGCTGTTGGATAAGTATATTTGGCCATTCGTGTGACATGTTCCACCTCCAATCAATGAAAATTGACTTATGTCAATCAAGCAGTCGAGGGAATCTCAAAGGAAATTTACCAAAGAATGCATTTAATACCTATCGGTATACAGTAAAAGTTTTAATCTTTTTGCCGCCCTCAGTATGGCCTTCTTCCTCTTATGGGAATGCTATTTGAGCCAGATCTGTTACCAAACCCACCACGCCCCCTTGACCGGAAATTGCCTCCTAAACACAGATACAAATCGATTAGAAAATAAGGAAATAACATAATACTATCCAAAAGAAAAACTGAAATAGAGAGGCACCTACCTCCCATAGAACTGGCAGATTTAGCCATAGATTCTAGCGCTGGATTCACAACCTGGCCAGCTTCCCTCAAGATCTTAACAAGATTCCTGGAGAATTTTGCATTGGAGAGTGTGAAAAAGGTGAATGCAGTTCCACTAGCACCAGCGCGGCCAGTTCGACCTATTCTGTGAATATAATCTTCAAGAGTTGTTGGAAAATCAAAATTTATCACACACTTAATATCCTTGACATCTGCAAAAATAACAAGAAAATGATGAGTATGTAATCAAGATAATACTTTTGCCCTGAAGACCACAGCAGACCAAACTGGGATATCAACATTGTCGATCTCCATAGAAGTCAGCGCATGGCTTGAACCAGAGCCGAAGAACAAAAACTGCCCATGGATGCACTTTCAAGTTCTACAACTAATACAAGTCGAAGGGGCTGAAAAACTGAACTGGGCATCAATAACTGTTGGATGTGGATATGATGGTGATTGATCTGTCAGCCTTAACTCACAATACTGAAAGTTATCCAATAACATACCAGTATCCATAACTATCCAAATGAACCCAATGAAAATCTGTAACCAATTCCAACACAGGCTGCAATGCTTAAGGTGCTGCATCAGAGGTCAATATGAGGATCACACTTCACACTGTCAAGAACAATACAGTAGTAGGCAATAGCTCTACAAACATCTTGGGACCAGTTGGCAGTGATAAGACCAGGGCACACGTTTAAAATAGCAGCATATAAACTTCTAAAAATTCATGGAAAACAAGGGAAAGCATAACAGCGAGATCCACACTTCTAAATTACTTCATTTGTAAATTTAGTTGAATTTACACTAGTGACTTAGACAAATAATAATTAGTAGACATTTTCATGTATGCATGCATGCGAGCTGAAATTGTTGTTAAGCCACACATAGATCTACGAGATCACAAGTCCACAGCAAAAAGGGAACTAAGTAACACATGAATAATAAATAACTAAAGATGCAAAAGAAAGTAATTCCTTGAGGAGAGAATAGATTCATATAACCATATGAATTTTAGCGCAGGAAAATTAACAGGCCTGAAAGCGAAAGCACCTAGAGCTCTAAATTTTCAAACATAAAAATACAAAACAAATTTAGAGGTCAACAGATGAAAAAAAAAATAGTGCTAATGATAATGGCCATAGACTCTCATCGATTCTATATTTCTACCTGAAGATAAGTTCCCCTAAGAGTGAAAGACCAAAAGCCAAGTAATTTTCAAATAATTCCTAACCAAGACTAAATGTCAACATTAGGTTGAAGTGCCCTGGTAACACTGCCATCGCTTACTCTCGAGGGAAATAAACAGGAGAAAAGACGATCTACCTCTGACATGATGGCACCTTGCATACACCATCAATCCACAAGTTCAGTTCACTCAACCAAAAACAGCTGACAGCCCTCCGACTTATCATCCTTGAGCACTTGGAACTACAACCTAATTCTAATTTTCAAACAAGTCACCATACCAAGACCACGTGCCGCTACATCTGTGGCAGCCATTATAGGACTTTTCCCACTCTTGAACTCTGCCAGAACATAGTCCCTTTCTGCTTGAGCTTTGTCACCATGAATAGATAATGCTGGCCATCCATCCATTCTAAGTTGACGAGTGACCTTGTCACAGTCCTTTTTAGTTTGGAAAAATATCAAGATTCTGCTTCCATCCATTAGATCAGATAAAAGTTTACTGAGTCTGTAAGAAACAAGTTAACATTAACTTAACTCATGGAAATTTTTAGTTGGAGGAACAGCTCATGGTACAACTTTGTAAATAATAGTGTTATTAGTAGATACCTGGGATACTTTTCGTGTTCAGATATGACCTCAATAATTTGCTGTATGGAATGATTAGCTTTCAGATCAGGTGATCCTATGATTACCTGAGTTACGACATGTGCAAAATGTTAGTACCAAGAAAGAAAATAATAGAACACAAAAATACTTTTCAAAAGATGGCATGGCGATGGCACAAGTTATTCGCACCTTGTATGGGTTCTGCAGAAATTGTCTAGCCAAGGATTCTACTTCTCTTGGCCAAGTGGCACTCCAATACAAGGTTTGCCTGTCTGGCCGGATCTATTAACAACAAAAACGTTTAGCACAATAGAAAAAATGGAGAGTTAGCCAAAACACCAGAACTGATATAAGCATTCTAAAACAAGCCATGCCTGTGCCACTATTTTACGAATCTGGGGCTCAAAACCCATGTCAAGCATGCGGTCAGCCTCATCCAGGACGAGGTATGTTACTCTTCGCAGGTTAGTGTGACCACCTTCCAGCATATCGATCAACCGACCAGGTGTTGCAATGACAATCTCAACCCCTGGAAGTAGACGCAAGAGACTTAGCCTACAAAACCTTATGTCCAAAATTATTTTCGGTAAGATGGGACAAATACCTCTCCTAAGGTCACGTATTTGTGGTCCCTTAGGTGCTCCACCATAGATACAAGTGCTTCTAGTTCTTGAGTATGATCCAAATTTGCCAGATTCTTGTTGTATTTGAACAGCCAGTTCTCTTGTAGGAGCAAGGATCAGAACAATTGGGCCATCACCTTGTTCTGCACCCGTTACAATGCATTCATTCAATTGACAATTTAAAATAGAGAGCACGTACATCAATTCCGTAACAGAAACAAACCTAGTCGAGGCTGTGCACCAACATGAACCAACCCAGGGAGAAGGTAAGATAGTGTTTTCCCAGAGCCAGTTTGTGCGATACCGATCATGTCCCTGCCCTTCAAAGCCATTGGCCAACCTTGTGACTGAATAGGCGTGGGCTCTACGAATCCACTCTTGGCTATTGCTTGCATACAGTAATCTGTTAAAAAATGAAAAAAAAATAGAACGATTATTTCATCCAAGACATGTTGCCGTATTATCCAGAGATACAGATTGCTATAACAGTTAACAGAACCCCGATTTGAAATAGCAAACCTGGGAAGTTGGCCTCCTGGAAGTAGCGAACCGGCTTGGGCACGTCGTGGCCTTCAACAGTGATATCACGCTGGCGACGATACTGCGACACATCCATGTCTGACATGGCCTGCACGGCGGGGCACTCCACATAGAAGTTCTTCTCGAAGGGTATAAGGCTCCGGAAGTCAGGCTTCGGCAAGGAGAGCGAGTCCAGCGCGTCCCTTCCACCTCCTCTCCCACCGCCGCCTCGGTATCCGCCAGCGCCACCACCACCACCACCACCTCTACCCCACCCACCGCCGCCCGCGCCTCCACCACGGCCTCTCCCGCCGAAGCGCGAGAAGTCGCCACCAGCGGGGGCCACGGGAGCAGCCGGCGCGGGCGCGTACGCGGCGGCGTAGGGGTTGGCGGCCGCGGGGGCCGACGCGGCGAGCACGGGAGCCCCGGCAAGGTCGCTGCACGGAACAACCAAACCAATCGATTCAGTCCCATCTCAACGCAGATCCACATCGAGCCGTGAGCTAAGCTAGGGTTAGGGTTAGGGTTAGCGTACCTGCGCCTGTCGCGGTAGGAGGAAGGGTCGGCGTAGCGGAGGTCGTAGGGATTCATGTCGCCGGTACGGTACGTCTCGGTGCGTGCGCGCGCGCGCGAGGGTTCGCCGGAGTCCGGTGGCGCCGCCGCCGTGGGGGTCGAGGAGGAGGAGGGGAAGGGGAGACGACGAGGGAGGTTTGGATCTGGGAGGAAGGCGGCGTGCGGCGGGGTGAGGAGGCCCGTGGTTTGGTTTTGATGGGTAAGGATGCGAAGCGTGTGGGGCCGGGCTAGGTCGGTTGCTATGGCCCACGTGTCATGGTCCTTGGGGGAGGGGGGGGGAGACGCGACGCGGCTCGTACGCATGAGAAGTCCCTCACGCAACTTTCCCCGCGTGTGATTGGGCCATGTCGTAAACTCGTAATGGGCCGCATCTCCCTTTCACTGTAGGAATAAGTTCACTTTGCGACCCTCAAAAGGTATCGAAATCTTATCCGTGGCCCTAAACCACAAAACCAAATATCTTAACCCCCAAACTCTTAAAACCGATTCAATTTGACTCCCTGGGCGGTTTTGGAGAGCGGTTTCGCTGACGTGGCGCCTACGTGGCGATATTGACCGAGTCTTCGTTGTACGTGGCTTTGACGTGGCACTTACGTGGCAGTTGAATTAAAAAATATGAGTGGGACCCATTAGTCATTCACACAAAAAGAATGTGGGCCCACTGACATGTGGGGCCCACATGTCAGTCCTCCTTCCTCCTCCCTCTCTCCCTTCTCTCTCTCCCCCCTTCTTCCCCTTCGGCCAACGGGCGGGAGGGCAGCGAGAGCGAGCGGCGGCGGGCGGCGAGGCCGGAGCTGCGGCGGCAGGCGAGGGCTCCAAGGTAGAGAGAGAAAATCCAAGGGGAGCTCGAGCAATCCGCCATCCGTGTCGTCGGCGGCGAGGTCGTCGTCTCCGGCAAGGGGGGAGCCAGGTCGAGGCGAGGCGGGGGAGCCCGGAATCCGCAGATGCATGAGGTACAAAGCTTATAAGGCATTACTAATCGTACAAACGGCGGTGCCGGCTACTTCTTTGCACCGCCGGCCTTACTCCTGTTGTCCGTGGAGGTACCGCCGCCGCCGCCCGCGGCCTGCGCCGCCTTCTTGGCGGCCTTCTCCTCAAGTGCCTTCTTATCCCTGCGTCAAATCCAAACTCGAAGATCTAAGAACCCGCAGATTGGAACCCCGCGTCAGGCCGGGGACAAGGGAGATCGAATCGGGAGACACCGAGCAAACAGACCTCTCGCGGCGCTGCTCCGAGGTGAGCCCGTCCTGGGGGTCCTTGGCGTTGGGCTTCCGCGCCTGCGCGCGCTCGCGGTCGCGGTTCCTCTGGTTGCCGCGTGCACACCACGCCGCCGGCGAGAAGTCAAGGAAGAAACAGAGGGAGAAGAACGGATCGCCACTAGCAAGAACAAAAACGAGATCACGACAAGCAAACAACACGAATTCGAGAGGTAGAGCAAAGGATACGAACAAACGAGATCGCGACAAGGAAACAACTCTGGAGCTGCGCTGGTGTTCGATCCGCGTCGCCTCGCCTAGCCTTCGTCGCCGTCGAGGGCGCCGGAGATGGCCAATCACCGCCTGCCCTCGCCCGCCGCCGCAGCTCCGGCCTCGCCGCCCGCCGCCGCTCGCTCTCGCTGCCCTCCTGCCCGGCCGAAGGGGAGAGAGAGAAGGGAGAGAAGGAGGAGGTAGAAGGAAGGAGGGGCCCCACATGTCAGTGGGCCCACATTTTTTTTGAATGACTAATGGGTCCTACTCATATTTTTTAATTCGACTGCCACGTAAGTGCCACGTCAACGCCACGTACTAACGAAGACTCGGTCAATATCGCCACGTAGGCGCCACGTCAGTGTGAAACTGCCCTCTAAAACCACCGAGAGAGTCAAATTGCACCGGTTTCAAGAGTTTGGGGTCAAGATATCCGGTTTTGTGGTTTAGGGTCACGGATTAAATTTCGATCACTTTTGAGGGTTACGAAGTGAACTTATTCCTTTCACTGTACGCGGCCATTGCTTGGGCTCTGGATGGCCTGGTAGTCCTCGAGCTACAAATACTCGGCATAGTGGCCCAGGAGAATAGTAGACAAGTTTGAGGTCTCATCGGAGGCATTTCACAAGAATCTCGAAGGAAATATATAGTTTTTCTTTGTATAAGATTTCTGCGTTTCAAATGATAAAAAGCTTTCGGATGACCTTGAAATTTTTTAATAGGTTGTTTTATGTTTACCGCAATTGAAAATAGGGGACAATAAAGGCTAAGAGAATTGAACTTTCACGCTGGCTTTGGTCCAACGTGAGACATATGCGCTAAACTCGAGTCTCGAACATCACGCACACGAAAGATGGGATTGGCAGCGCTAGTGAAGTTAGCAGAGGAGGCTGTAGCCAACATACATTTTGGATGAGTAAATGGCTTCATATCTGCATGCTAAGTTGTTGCCCCAACCTCCAATAACCGTTGGCATGTTACTAGGAGATATGTGATGGTATTTTTATTTGAATTGAAGCAGCGGGTGCTAGGAACAAAGATGTCTAGTATATAGCACAGATGCATAAAGTACACATCCTCACTTCCTTTGTGGGTGTCTGACCTTTAGTTTCATGATGCAGCTCGCTAGCAGAAGAAACCAGTGTCGTTTGGATGTGTCCGAATGCCGAGAAGTGGATGGCACCCTGCACGGTGGCACCACATCGGTGAGGGGTTAAATACCAGTCTACAACTCACGCCAAAGGCACCATCTGTTTCGGCATTGTCAACGTGAACCTTAAATGCACTCTACGAGATCATGTTCACTCTTTTGCTCCGAGCATGATTTTGAGCTAGGCTGGTAGCCAAAAGCCCATATCGCTATACCCTGGTCCAAGCTGCAAACAAGTGTAATCTTATATGCTGTTAAGTGAAAAACCTAGTAGAAACATGGTCCATCACGTAACATGAGTAATAAAAACTAGCTATAGTGTAATTCGCTCGTATAAATAAAATGAAAGATCAGGAAAAACAAATTGAAAATCATGCAAATGGCAGAGACTAACGGACCCTTCGTTTCGTTTATTCGCGGAATAAGCCAAACGATATATTTACAAACGAATAGTAATTTGTGAATAAAAATTTTATATACGTGTTCTTAGTGATATAAAAGTAAATACTAAAAAGTAAACTTTAATAAAATAACCTCAAAATTTAATATTGAAAATTCAAATTTTGACTAATAAATATAAGCATAAGTGAAAAGATTGGCCCAAACAGGAGAGCAAGTTTAATAGTATAGCTAACTGTTGGCTCCAAATCATCTATAGCTAATATAATAGCCCATTTATATAATAGTTAACTATAAAAATATACTACATCATTAATACTAGCCCATTTATATAATAGTTAACTATAAAAATATACTACATCATTAATACCCGGTCCCACCTCTCATACACACGTAACGTCTTGGAATCCGTGTTGTAGCCGGCTACAAATCTGTAGTCCGCTTTCTTCTCTCTCTTCTCTCTTCTTCTCGATATATGATTATAGCTGGTTTATAACTCTATTGTACCTGCTCTCAAAGCTAAACCAGAGCACCAATCTCAAAGCATTCTCCTCCTCCCCGGAGGCCGGAGTCCAGACGTCGAGGCGGCTGCTGACCGGGGGGCGAGCGAAAATATTTCTAGTCGTCTCCCTCCCTCAACCTCTCATCAGATCTGGCCACTCCCACGCACCCAGTCTCCTAAACCCTACACACCCTCCCCCCCTCTCCTCTCGCCGGCCGCGCCACCCGCCGCCGCCGCGGCCATGGCCGCCGCCGGGGGTCTCCCAGCCTCGGCCACCCTCCTCCTCCTCGTCATCGCCGCCGTGGCCGTCGCTCCCCTCGCCTCCGCCGTCCGCCCGGTTTCCGACGCCCACAGATCCGCTGCCGCCGAGCTCTTCGCCGCTTCCCCCGACGGATCCTTCGGCGAGTAAGTCGACAGTGTCCCGATCTCGAGTGCTTGTCCCACGCCGGGCGCAGTTGCGCGCGCGCCACCGAGCTCAGCTCCAGATCGATCCGAGGCGGGGCTCCCTGCTTGAGAATTATGGATGCTTACTTGCGTTTTGGTCTGTTCATTCGCGCAGTTTGGAGACGACGTATGAGGCGGTCAGGACGTTCCAGATACTCGGGGTGGAGAAGGACAAGGGCTTGATTGGTAAGGCGTGCAAGTTCGCCGCCGAGAAGCTGGCCTCCTCGTCATCGTCGCCCGCGAAGGATCTGTTCCACGCGGCCCGGATCAGCGGCGTCCTCAAGTGCAGTGTTGATTCCGGAGTTTACGATGTGGGTCTTAGCTTAGCTTAACAGATCTTGTTGATGCCAATGGGGTTTTCTTGTTTGATGGCATGGTGACACTTGTGTTATTGGTGTTAGGATGTCGCTACGAGGCTTAAGGCTGTGATCAAGGACACTAACTCGCTGCTGGAACTCTACTATTCTGTGGGAGGGTTGCTCAGCATCAAGGTTACTCCGCTGAATTCACTACTAGTTTATACTTGTTTGTTTGATTTGCTCATCTCCACTTGTTGATAGTTGGTTGATCTTTTCTGTCCATTAATGAATTTGCATTGTTTGCTTCAGGAACAAGGCCACAATGTTGTTTTACCTGATGCAGATAACACATTTCACGCAATTAAGGTGACAACAGTTCATTATAGCTTTGCGTTTTTTTCTCTTGTTTACATTCTGCAATTTACATCAGAATTTTATTTTAAAATTAGAGTTGCTGAGATGTGTCTTTGTTCGTTTAGGCACTTAGCCAAAGTGACGGAAGATGGCGTTATGACACTAACAGCGCTGAATCGAGCACGTTTGCTGCTGGTAACAGTTATTATTAAATTGTAACACTTAAAATATTTCTGGCACCTGTAAACATAAATTTAATGTTGATCTGACCTTGTATTAGAGGGTGTGCTTATTGCTGTTCACTGTTTAATTTCTTGAGACTCATTTAAGTTATTATAGGGTTGAATAGTGGATTAGTAATCAGTGCCTCTATCTCTGTGAAGCTTTCTATACCACCATTCACCACTTAATGGGAAGATCTTTACTGCAATTGGGTTGCATATTTTTTGTTACTGATATTTAACATAATGTATTTCTACAGGTATCGCACTAGAAGCATTGTCTGCAGTTATTTCACTGGCAGATTCGGAAGTTGACTCATCCATGGTGTGTGCATCCTCTCTACTTGAGTATCTAGTATATATACTTGATTTGCAATAGCTATATGATTTTTCTTCCTTTGACCTAAATAATAAAGTACCAGTAATTTCATATGGTGTAAATTATGTTATAAAACCATGAATAGGGAAGTGGCTTTGAATGGATGGAGAACATATATAGCACTCATCTTATAGATTATATTACCTCTGTAACTGATAAAGAAGTATCGATGACCATAGATAGCTAAATATCATAATACAAGTTCATTAAAGTTTGAAGTGCTTAATTTCACAAGAAAACAACAATCTGGTAATGTTGTATCTCCCCAACTATCCTCCTTTAGGTGCGACAATCTTTCATCTGAAACCTTGAACATATATCAACCTTGTCTGTGATTTTAAAAGAGATTCAACCATGCCACTATGGCATTCTATGTACCATGACTTTCATAGTTTATTTTAGTGATTATGTGTTATCTTTTGTGTAGCACTGCTTCATACAATTTGTTGGTGCTCTTCATTCGTATGTGTCATTGCCTGTTAGCATGGTGTTGCAAATTTGTACTGATTCCTGTTTCTTCTATTAAAATATCATGACAACAGATAGCTGTGGTGAAAAATGACATTGTGAAGCTATTTGACACGATCAAGAGCTATGGTATGTTCTATAACCTTTTGTTTGTGCTGCAAAGTTACCCTGATGGTATCAGCTTCCAAATTACAAAACCTATGAGATTTAGATAAGTGACAGTAGCCAGTACAATTTATTTTTCATATTTTGATTTTATGCGTAGTAAGTGAGGAAATTTACCTTGCCTACTTTGAAAGATTAGTAGGAATCATCCCACCTACAAATACAAAATATAATGAATGAATACTTTCTAATGGTATATTTGCAGATGATGGGACATTTTACTTTGACGAGAAGCATGTTGATGCTGCCGAATACAAGGGCCCTATAACAACATCTGCTTCAGTAGTAAGGGGTGTCACCTCTTTTGCAGCTGTTGCTTCTGGGAAATTGAATGTGAGCTTTCTTGCATCAATCTTGTAATAATCATTCAATAAATTTATGTGTAAAAGCTTTTGTTAAGTAGCTGCACTTAATCTACAGATCCCTGGTGAGAAAATACTGGGTTTGGCGAAGTTTTTTCTTGGTATAGGGCTACCAGGTAGCGCAAAGGATTGCTTTAACCAGATTGAGTCATTATCATTCTTGGAAAACAATAGGCAAGTCATTATTTATTTGTTTTCTTCAATTGGCATGCATCTTTTATTCTTTTTTGTAATATATTGAGTGACACCTCTTTCTGCCCTTTTCTTAATATATTTTCAAAAATGTAAATGTTTCTTAGTGCACTGTTAGCCTTTTGTGCTTATTTCTTATCTACAATTTGCAGGGTATTTGTTCCTCTGGTCCTTTCACTTCCTTCCAAAGTATTTTCGCTGACCTCCAAAGACCAGCTTAAGGTGATTAGTACTTGCTAATATATTGGATTTTGCCAGATGTATAAAATTTTTACTAGGATTGAGTGTGAATCTCTGTATGAATGAGCATTCGATTGATATGTGCTGTGATGAATTGACATTTATATGAACACTGCAAAAGTGACTGTTATGATGGGAGAAATCCCATATTATTCAACTTGCAAGCACTGCATTTAATTGTAAAATTTTAATTCCTAACTCATATCATATTTTAAGTTTGAACCAGCAAAGCTGTTATAGTAACTCACATGCCATTTTCAGTTGTCCTTCTAGATTATATTCTACACCTAGATTTTTCTTATTACTCGATTATGTCTACAGTTAGTATAAAGTATACCTTATCTACAATAGTTTCTCATCGATTTCCTTTTTTTGTAATGTTTTAGTCCATATAAGTTAACTCCAGTTTGTAAATACTTGGCATTTTCAGGTTGAAGTCACCACAGTATTTGGATCTGCTGCACCTCCTCTCAGAGTGAATCTTGTACAAGTGCTGGGCTCTGACTCTAAGGTCATCACTACTGAAACCAAGGTAGAATCAAGATTAGTGGCTACCTCTTGGAACTTCCTCTATGCCTGTCTTTTTCCCAGCTGCCATCCTCTAAAACCCTTTTACTTCTGATATCAGGAACTTCAGTTTGACCTTGATAACAATGTTCATTACCTGGATATTGCTCCATTGAAAATAGATGTTGGGAAGTACTCGCTTGTTTTTGAGGTATGTGTAAAGTGTATTAGTTTGTTTGTGTTATGATAATAGTAATTGACAAGCCTTTTTTTTTTCTCGCCAGATTTCTCTTCAGGAACAAGAACATGAAACTATTTATGCTACTGGAGGGACAAATACTGAGGCGATCTTTGTCACAGGATTGATCAAAGTTGATAAGGCAGAAATCGGAATTTCTGATAATGATGCTGGGACTGTGGAGTCTGTTCAAAAGTAAATTGTTTAACGATGTGATTCCCTTCCATTTTTTTTTAAAAAAAAAGAAAGAGAGAAAAAAAGTTAGAGCTACATTAAAAAAAGACAAGCTGCCAACCTTGTACTGAAGAAATTTCATCTGCTTTCTTAAGTATATAGCCACTGAAAGAGTTCCATTCTCATCTGGAATAGCAGACAAGTGCTACAAAATTACTTAGTTTTTATTTTTCATTTCCCTGATATATGTCTGGAGATTTTCCTGCTATTTTTAACTTGTTTACTTTTGTTGTTTTGTGATTGTGAATCTATTTAATATTCTGATTTAGTTAATATAAAATTGCATGAAAATTGTGAAGCGGGAAAGCCTGCTTTATATGTCTCATATTTCAAGCTTCTTCATTTCAGGATAGATCTGCAGAAAGATACTAGTGTTTCTCTTTCTGCAAACCATCTGCAGAAGTTGCGGTTATCTTTTCAACTGAGTACACCACTCGGGAAGACATTTAAACCTCACCAGGTTGCTCTAGAATTTAACCCTTTTTTTCCCAGTGGAACACTATGGTTCTTTCCCTGACTTCATTGAGCAAATCAATTTTCAGGTGTTCCTCAAGTTAAAGCATGATGAAAGCAAGGTTGAGCATTTATTTGTTGTACCAGGCTCTGCAAGGCAGTTTAAAATTGTTCTAGTTGAGTACCCCATCCCCCAGTTAGTTACACTCATCTTTTTCAGCTTGTTCTATGTTTTCGAGTGCTACGTCATCATCAGTTTCCTGTCCATGCATTACATTATCCAGAGACTAGTTATATACAGAGCAGTTTCTCAATGTGGAAAGGAATAGCTAGGCTATGTAGCTTGGTTTGCTTTAGAACACATGGCCACCAGCACCATTTGAATTTGATGTCAGCCATATTTATATGAACACTGTTGGTGAAAGTTGAGATTTGAAGAAAAAGACTACCATGTGCATAGCATATACATTGAAATAAGGCAAAATTTGCTATAGGACACCCGAAAATCGTGTAATTGGCTGTGAGACACCGCAAAATCTTGGCTTTGCCCACGGACACTACGAAATTTGTGAAATTGGCTGTGAGACACCGAAGGCAATATTTTATAATTTTTGAGGCAAAAGAGGTCAGATAATTTTTTAAAAGACCAATCTACCCCTGCGCCCAGCTGTCCATCTCCCTCCCCAACCCGATTTCCCAGTCCTGAACCCTAACCCTAGGCGACGGCGGTGCCGGCGGCGGTGGCGGCACCGCCGCCGGCACCGGCGGAGGCAGTTTCGGCGCCAGCGACGGTGTTGAGGACGGCGACGACGGCGGCCGCTGAAGCTGTGATGATGACGCAGTAAATCGATCCCTGTGGCAAACCCGACGAGTCCTGACGGCAAGTGCGCGGTCTGGCGGTTTCAAGCCGATAGCGGCGGACGGCGGATCTCAGTTGCCAAATGAAGGGCACGTTCTCTGCACAGTCGTCAGTTAATCAACTAATTAAGTTGTCCTTTGGTGACAAATATTTCCTGGTGCCATAGACCAATTAGCATCTGAGTGGATTATAACAGTAGGTGCATCGTCACCGTGCAGGATCAAGGAGGAAGAAGCAGCCAAAGGCAGTAATGGAGCGCAGGCGGAGAAGACGAGCGAGAGATTTTCTCTGTATGGAACGCGCTAGGCACGGCCCTATTCGCGTCTGTGCGCGGCGAGGCGCGGTGCGCACATGCCATGCCGGCATGCCAATTGCGCAGGGGTAGATTGGTCTTTTAGAAAATTATCTGACCTCTTTTATCTCGGAAATTATAAAATATTGCCTCCAGTGTCTCACAGCCAATTTCACAACTTTCATAGTGTCCGTGGGCAAAGCCCAGATTTTGCGGTGTCTCACAGCCAATTACACGATTTTCGAGTGTCCTGTAGCAAATTTTGCCTTGAAATAAACAACTGATTTATTTATATATGTTTCAACATAATATAGCGGGGATGGATCTTCCTGTATTTTTCTTGGATTCAGCCTGTATTTGCTACTATACAAAGACATTCTCATGTTACCACAGATTATAATATCATGGGATTTGTCAGTAACAAGTGTTCCTACGTGTCTGTTCAATTTGTCATAGGACTTTCTTGGTTTGGTGGAGAAATTCTACTACCTTTCTGGAAGATATGACCTGGAGCTTGCAGTTGGTGATGCTGCAATGGTATGTAACCATGTTACTGGACTCTCATTCCCGTTTTGTTGCCCTTGCTGATTTCTTTTTGTTCTCAGGAGAATTCATTTCTACGAGCCCTTGGCCATATTGAATTGGACCTGCCTGAGGCCCCAGAAAAAGCCCCAAAGCCTCCGGCCCAGGCTGTTGATCCATTCTCAAAATTTGGTCCGAAGAAGGAAATATCGCACATATTCCGTTCACCAGAGAAGAGGCCACCCAAGGAACTCTCATTTGCGTTTACGGGCCTCACGCTTCTGCCTATTGTTGGGTTCTTGATTGGGGTGGGTCAACAACTCCTATGTGTGTTTCTTCATTTCTCCTTTGCAGTTTTTTTTGTTTAGTCTAACGTGTCACTCTTATGTTGTCTATGCTTGTGGCATTCGTTTGCAGCTTATGCGTCTCGGGGTAAACTTGAAGAACTTCCCGTCCTTGCCAGCACCCGCAGCATTTGCCTCACTTTTCCATGCTGGAATTGGAGCAGTGCTGCTGCTCTACGTTCTCTTCTGGATTAAGGTTAGTACCGTTCATTGTTGGTAAAGCATAATTGCATTAACAAAGGTTTCTGCTGGCGCTGACATTCATTCTTGTTGTAATAGCTGGATCTTTTCACAACCCTGAAGTACCTCAGCTTCCTTGGTGTCTTCCTTGTGTTTGTGGGCCATAGGGCTCTATCTTACCTTTCCTCCACGTCAGCGAAACAGAAGACTGCTTGAGAGGACGATCCAAAGAGGAGTATTCCGAATCACAAAATTTTCAAGCGTCACAAGTTGCTTAGGTTCCTTATTTTAGCACCTTCGCTTTGATATTCTGACCATTTTTCTTGAGCAACTTCGAGTTACGAGGGACGAGTCGATTTCAGTTTTGTGGGGGTTAAGAATACTGGAGCTAGAATGTAGGACCTCACCTTCTTGTATGATGATGCCCTGATGTGTTCTCAATAGACGTATGTTTGATGATAGAATTAATAATATCTTATTCTGCAAATGCATAGTATGCCTTTTGCAAAAATTGAGTTCCATATGCAGAATATGAACACTCTTAATCCCGAGGCCCATATGATATCACGAACGGTGACTTCAGAATTTAGATATGATTAAACTTTGCACGGGGGCATTCGCGTGCTCCATTTCATCAGACCATATGGTTCTGGAAACACACCTTCGCTGCAACCTGCAACTTCGAAAAATAATGTCTGTTTATCGTGACACGGTCACACAGGTATACAAATTGTAAGTATACAATTTGAGAAATAAGTATACAGTGTAATGCTCTATGCAAATTGTCAAAACTGGAGTAAACTTTCCCTGCAGAGTATATAAGTTATGATTTCCGATGGTCTTGACTCTGATCAGAATGCCTATACATTTGTATTACAGGTTGCGCCTGATGACATGTATAACTATTTGACTTCTGTAAAGAATCATTTGCAGTTACAGGTTCCCGGATCCTCCATACTACCGACCCGTTTTATGGTGGGAAACAACTTCTTAGTTTGATTAGTTATCATCATTTGTAAACTATCCAGTTTCACCTGTTTGGCCACCACGGTCAGGGTCACTCGTAAAGAATACACCAATTACTAAGAACTCTCCTTGCCTGCCGTTCCACTTGAAAAAAAATGGTGTGGAGTAGACCAATCTCTGTGAATTCAGGACTAATCGAGGGCGTCGTTTTGTCGCCTAGCTAATCTGGAATACAAACCATCGTGCTTATTAATAAGCTCGCTGTGGTTTCCATCCTGCATACCACACAAAAGAACTTTAAGAAATCTGAATGACATCATATCATGTGTATAGTAGGATCAGATTAGTTCTGGTTTGCGTTTTCAGTGAAGCAACAGCGGCCGAAAACATACCTCCACAATATTACCATTTTCCATCACGATAATTCTATCAGCCGCTTGAATTGTAGATAGTCTACAAGAGAAATGATTGTGTCAACTAAAATCTTAAAATTCAAAATAAACAACTGCAGTATGAGCATACATTACCTGTGAGCTATGATGATCACGGTTCTTCTAGCCTTAGGATCAGTACTAAACTTTGTGATTACATTCTAGCAAAGCAGGAGGGAGCGAATCAGCAAGCCGCCCATAGGCACATTGTATTTATATCTAGGTACATAATTGGTCAAATATCTTGATGAAGAGGTTACCTTCACATAATGTTCACTCTCAGCATCAAGTGCACTAGTGGCTTCATCTAATACCAAGATGGATGGGTCCCTAAGAAGGGCCCTCGCAATAGCAACGCGTTGCTTTTGGCCTCCACTAAGAAGAGCATCATCGACAATGGTGTTATAACCATCAGGGAGAGACATTATGAAATCGTGAGCATATGCCTGCTTTGCAGCCCACTCCACTTCTTCATTGCTAACTTCTCTTGGACAACCATACCTAATATTAGAACTAATATCCATTCGGAATAGCCTAGGTTCCTGCACACACCAATATATGTGGCTATTTAATACAACAAAAGTTCTAGTGGTAGCAGAGCCTTGAGTTAGATCTGAACCTGTCCAACAAAACCAATCCTTTCCCTGAACCATCTGATGTCAAGCTCACTGAGTGGGACACCATCTACTAATATCTGCATTGATCACAAAACATAACTTCAGACCAGCCAACTGGTTTGCTTTGAAGCGACTGCATGCGGTCATGTGGCACAGACAATAGTTTGACGCAGAAATTATCTTACTTGCCCATCTGTAGGTTCATATAGCCGAAGTAGTAGGTTAACTACAGTACTCTTTCCACTTCCACTAAGACCAACCTTTAAAAGTTTCATATAAATGCAGCCAGTTTGTTAGTCAGAAATGAGAATTCAGAAGTATGAAATAATTAAATCAACTGTGTTCTTCTACACAACACACACACATAGGGAGAGAACTAGAAAGCAACTGTGTTCTCTATCTCTTACAATTGCAACTACTTCATTTGGATGAAGTGTTAGATTCAATCCACCCAGAATTGGTACCTGTTAAAAAAAAGGAGATCAATAATATAAGGACACAAGGTAACAGAAGATTCCTCTTATTTACATAACAAATATGATAATTATGAAATTGTTCTGCTTTAGGGTTCACTCTACTGGTTTTCAGTCAAAAGTCAAATGAATATTATGGTTAGATCAGCTGGATCATAAACAGGTATTCTTTTTTTCCCTTTTTGGTGGGTGACAACAGGCACTCCTCAACAGAGAAGTATCCATAAAAGCACTGTAATCATACCGTAGGTCTTGATGGATATGAAAATGATACATCGGCATACTGAATCCGGCCTTCCAACTTCTGTAACCTGTGGCCTGCAATGGTGACGTACTTTAGATCACTAAACAATTTTACAACCACAAGTAAAAAAAAATCAACTAGCCATTCTAAATCAGACATCAGGTTACAACAGTATCTTGTAACATGCAATTTATTTTCTTGCCTTCAGAACTAAGCTGTCTGCTAGGAAGTAGATCCATCAAACGGAAGACCTTTTCACTTGCTCCAACAGACTGCATCAGAGAGGACCAGTTGTCTCCAATCCACCATGTTGACAAAATTAGCCACTCAGCATAGAGTATGAATTTTGTCAGTTGCTCAGCAGTTAGCTTCCCAGCCATGATGGATATCCCTCCAATCAACACTGCAATGACCTACACAAAGCTTATTTGCAAGAATACATCATCAACGGTACAACAAATTCATATCAGAACCAGGCATTTTATATTTTACAAAATTGCTAATTTAAATATGTTCTGATTGGAGTATCATTATGAATTGAACAGAAACATCAAACTACCTGAGTAGAATGGTATAGATAGTTCAAACTCAAGCTCCAGCCTCCATAAGCCATTGTTTGCCGAAAGCTTACATCATATAGCTTATCTAGCCACTTTGCATATCTATCAGAGTACAAGGCATCGTGAGATTTTGTTTTTGTGTGTATGTATGAGCGTGTTTGAGATAGAGAGAGAGAGAGAGGGAGGTAGAGATTGCCTTTTAAACTCCTGCTTTTCTGTTCCATAAACCCGTACTGTCCGAACCAAACTTATCACCTCTTGAGCAACCTGATTTAGTTTAATGTGAAAACTGAGATGAAAACTTTGCCTTATGAAATGCTACCTTCATCCAAAAATATAAGGGATTTTTCCCATGGGACAGAGGAAGTAGCTTATTGTAAAGAGTACAAACTTACATTGTTGGCACTTGCAGTGAACTCCTGTGCAAATTTGGCTGCTCTTTTCTGATACCTATTAATCACAGTATCATAATGATTTCTCTCGCATGGATCACAGGTGTTAAGCAACAAAATAAAAACGTGGTGGTGCTTCCTTGAACTTTCACTACTCAGGTAATGTAATATGAAAGACAGCTAACACAGAAAAGGGAGAGACAATATACAAGGTAAATAAGAGTAGGTTTTTACCGTCCATGAACTAGCATAATGGTCGACAATGTCGCACAAATCAACATAGTGCACATTCCAAGTGGCCAAGATAAGACTAGCAGATAAATTAGTGCGCCTACACCCTGAAATAAAGTGACAAAATGGTACGTGAGTTTTTGAAGCTACTGGTTACATTTTCATACAAGACTACTAAACAACCTTTTCACCTGAAGCAAATTGCGTGAGATAAGATTAAGATCATTGCCAATGACTCGTGACACTTGCTGGCAGTCAGAACCAAGCCTACTTGTCAAATCACCAACAGTTTCTTCATCAAAAAAAGCAATGTCCTAGCATAATTTAAAATACAGTTAAAAGCTTCATACTTGGGTCAACCAAAGTAAAACAACAGAAAACTTTATGTACATTAATGAAATTTCTTTCAGCAGTAATATTTTTTATTCCTTTTGTTTTACCTGAGAAAGAATAGAATCAAACAGCATTTCTCTCATTCGTTTGACCTACGGAAAATTTTCAGATGATGAAGGTTAGAGACTGGTCAAACAAAGGGGCAATCGTGAGGAATAAACTTGGAAAGTTACATTAAGAAATCTAACATGGTTTTACCAATATCATGTTTGCAACACCAAAACAGCAGCTTCGCACACCACTGCAAAATTGGATACCAGCTAGTAAGCAACCACAATTGATTTTTCACAAAAAAAAAAAAAAACATGCAGAAGACAAACAATTTTGGTTTCAATGCAGATTACGGAGTATCTTGCTAAATGCCTATAGTGCATTTGACAGGACACTGGTAAATGTAGAAATTTGTATTTATGCTACCCTATAGTGCCATGAGCTACCAAATCGATTCATCAGCATAATAGAAGATTTTCAATATTCAGACCCATTGAAGCTCAAAGCATTTCCATTCCTGCCCTAGATTTGGACTACCAACACATTATATGATATTACATTGTCAACCACACCATCCATGGAAGTGATCTTATGGACCTAAACGTCTAACGACCTTTTCAGTTTTCACCACAACAACAATGTGATCAGGTACAGTTGTATTGTGGACAGAAATACAGAATGCATGCTTGAAAATGCAGGATTACCAACTTCTTTGGTTTTTCCGATGAATGCAGCATCACCTACTTGTTGGCTTCTCTAATGATCGCGTTCACGACTTAAGCACAGTTTTAACAAAGCAAAGAAGCAATAACTGACCTAAACACTCCGGAAATCAAACACAGAACAACCAGAAGCTTAGCGTTCCGGTAGAACACAGCCCCTCCGTTCTGCGCCGAGAAGATGGACGCTGCGAGGAGATGGGGTATCGCGATCTCCGCGAGCTGCAACCACAACCACACGTCACCGCGTTTTAGACCCATCAACGAGAACTCTGCAGCAGCAGAGGTCAAACCCAGAAATCGCCATTACCGCAGCGCCGACGAGGGACGCGAATCCGACGAAGACAACCCATCGGTCGGAGGCGACGAGCGCCCACATCCGCCTGAGCGCGGAGGCGGCCGTGGCGCCGCTGGCCTCGGCGCGGCCGCCCCCGGCCTCCTCGCCGTCCTCGAGGCGCCACCAGCTTCCCCCGGGCAGCACGTTCCGCAGCCGCTCGATGAACTCCCCGGCGAGGGCGCGCCGCTGGGCCAGCCCGCCGAACTCTCCCCCGATCGCCGCCGCGGCGCGGATCCTCGTCGGCCTCGCCCGCCCCGGGGCCCTCCTCGTGGCCGACGCCGACCGCAGAAGCAGCGACGGCGCCCTGGGCCCCACCGCCGCCACGCCCACCGACAGCGCCGCCGAGCCGGTGGCCGCGGTGAGGAGCAGCGCCGCCGGAGTCGGCATTCTCCACTCTCGTCAAACCCCCTCTATCCCTCCCCTCCACCCCCACCGCCCGATTCAGATTCCGATTCCGCGTTCGCCGGTGAGAGAGTCCGCCGCCTCGGCGAGCACCGGCGAGGTTTAAATAGGCGTAGGCCGCTGCGTCCTCGCCGGAGTTGGTTGCTCTGCCGTGCGCGGCACCGGCGCCGTAACGTCTCTACCTTCTCCGGCTAAATTGTATTTTTTCCGCGGCTTTTTTAATCCTTTTTCTCTTCCACTTTTCGCGTGTGCTTCTTTTTTTTTTCTTTTTCCTAACGTGTTTTTTTTTTGCGATTTTTTCTACGAGAAGAAATGGATGGAATGAGGCGATGTGGTGTGGTGGTGGTATTTTGGGGGATTTAAAACAATTTTCTGGAGGAGAATAATCGTCGTTGGATTTTAGGATTGGACACGGAGAAGGATTGAAAGAACGGCTTCGTGCGTGGTCGTGGCATTGGAACATGAGGTCGGTGACACACTGACACGGGATGTTAGAGAACAGGTGGTGGTGCCGTGGTGGTAGGCCCTATATAGACTCCATCGTTTGTCATGGAGTTGAGGTAGTGTTTGTAAAGTGCTCCCGGTTTTAAGCTTTAAAGTAGTGCTACTGTTGTTGTAAAAGGTCAACTAACCACTTATAAACGTTGCAGTATGGGTTAGTATAAAATATTATCTCGATCACAAAATATGAAAATATAACCACATTTAAATAGATTGGATCTATCGTACTATGAATCTAGATAGGGGATTTGTATGATTCACCCGTTCAAAGGTTGCTATATTTTGAACGAACGAAGAAGTAATTTAACATAGAGCATGATGATATATGTCACACCACAAACATTTCAGTTCAAATTTTATCTTCACGAGGAAAAACAAGTTCTAAAGAAAAGCTGGAATTGAATGAGCATGGGGGCATGGTACGATGCATGGGATTCGATCTTCGTCAAGAGCATTTTCTTACAACATATTCCATTCGTTTCAATTTGATCGTCACCCATAATAGCCCTACTCCTATTGATCAGCCAATATATAAGCGTGGAACTCGAGCATAGTGGTTGAGGTTAGCTGTTGTAAGCTACGAGATTAGAGGTAGCTTGTATTGTGTTATCTCTGTTTCTTATTGGTGGTTCCCCACTCTTCTCTTGGGCCTTGTATTTCTACACTCAGGTGCCATCTTATCCAAGTAGAAGTGTAGAACTAGGATGCAAGGATGGATACGATCCGAGTGGTCTTGGTCGGGTCAAAGTACGATTGTATTTTTTTTCTTTATCGGGGACTCCTTTATTTTCTACTACGGACTCTAATATAACATACTTGTTTCCGTATATATAGGACTTGGAACATGGTGCTCCCACCGAGGTATGTACACGTATGTAGAATATCCTATATTTAAGAACAGTAAAAAATATTATGTTGACGGGTGATACCCGTAGACCGGATATAAAGGGTATTGGGGTACGTTGGTACAAGGATCTACGTAGTACGACATCAAGCAAACAAAAGACAAGAATTATACTGGTTCAAGAGACAAGAATTATCCAGTTGATGTGGGATTATATGGTAGAAAACACAGGTTACAAAGAGAACAAGGGAACTTGTCGGATCCGGCGAGATTGTAGTCGAGTTGATTCAACTAGCTCTCGGTGACTTGGCTCCTCGTAAGCTCCGGCTTCGTAGGCTGTGGAGATTGTGTTGGCTCTGAGATTCAATGCCTAAACCCTCCCCGGGGGGCCCCTTTTATATCGCAGATCTGGAGGTCTCCACATAGAACTCGGAGATATCAGACCCTATACGATACGCCAACGACCCAGTTCTGCCTAAGTAGGATTCTTCCCATCTGTAGATTCCGTAAAAGGTTTCCTTAGAATATACAGGAAATATCTGCATGCGCGTGGGTATGCCATATCGATATGTAACGTATATCGAAGGGTAAAGGGTATGCCTAACCCGTAACCTTGACAGTAGCCCCCGACTTCTGCTTAAAATGAACTCGTGCAACCATTTGCGACTTCGGGTGTCGAGACTATTGTCATTCCCGGTGCGAGGACCGCGGAGATAGACCGTAGTCGAGCACGCCATTTGAAGCCCAACGGTCACGAGCGAATTTTAAACTGAAGTCCAAAAAACTGCCGCGCGTAACGGGACCAGAAATTTCCGGCGGGCATCTCTCTCTGTTCCCTGGAATTCGCACCGTCGGTAGTGCGCCTATTTAAAGGAATTTTGGGAATCCATTTTGAAGTCCGCCAAATCTGTTAAACACACACCACCTGCAAGCACTCTTTGCCTTCTCCGCCGCCGCAAGAAACCCTAGTTCATCAACCTAGGCTCGTTTTCCGGCGACCTTCGATCAGCAACGGACCTCGGCAAATCGGCTTCCACCAGTGCAACGTTGAAGAAACTCCAGGAGGATGGCGCTCTTCCTGGCCGTGGAACCATGGAGAGTGAAGCAGGAGGTACTAATCCTCAGCCCATCTTGGGTCGCATGGTTGCGATCGAAGATTATGTTCTCTGCGGTTTTCTCCCTCCTCCTTCCGAATTTCTTCTCCTGGTTTTGAATTTCTATGGTCTTTCTCTTCTCCATTTGAACCCCAATTCCATCGCCTTCCTTAGCATCTTTGTGCATCTTTGCGAGGCGTACATCGGGGTAGAGCCTTTCCTTGATCTTTTTCGCTTTTACTACGAACTGCGTTGGATGGAATCCAACAGGGTATCTGGTTGCGTCGGGTTCCGACTTCGGGATGGCCTGAAGTCGCGTTACATTCCCTTCCAGTGCCCTTCTTCTCGCAGCAAGTGGAGGAATAGGTGGTTTTATCTTGAGATCAAGGACTCGAACCCTGTCTTCGTGGTTCCCGGAGATCAACCGGACAAGATTCCGTCTTGGACCGCCAAGCCCCCCTTGACCCCCTCTCTTCAGTCGTTTATTGACATCATCGACGATCTCCGAGTACGGGGGTTTTTCGGGATATGAAGTCGTTGCAGACTTCGTTGGTAGGTGGATCCAGCCGCTTCAGGCTCGGGCCCATCCAGCTTATAACTATTCCGGGCCAAAGGACGTGACCCGAGTTTCTCCTCGGGGTATCTTTCTCGCATTCATCTTGACATACTTGTGTTCGCATTCCTCTTGACTTATCGTAGGATGGTTCTCGATTAACAGGTCTGAGCGGCGAAACCGTGGAGCGTCGCGTCGGCCAAGTGATGATCAGCGACCCGACCACGGCGAGTGACATCCCTGTGCCCCTTTGTGAAAAGGGGGCAGCAGAACGTGATGAAGCCATCAACGTAAGTATATTCGATGAATATCCCGCATTCTCCTTTCGAAATCACTTTATGACTTGATTGAGCGTAGGCCCTTCCTTTGACTGATATCATCGGACCGCTCACGGACCATCAGGTGGCGTCATCTCTGAAAGTGAAGGTCGTCAAGGAGGTATCTGATGCTGCCACCACTAGCGGTGGCAATGTTCCAACAAAGCCGAGGAAATTCTCGTCTGTAAGCGGACAATGTCGCAAGGTGTCGACCCCCTCGGTAATTTATTTTGTTGTTAAATCATGCAGCAAGAAGGATTTTTCCTTACTTTGCGTTGATTGTATTCCAGGCCTCAGATGCGTCTCCCCCACCTCCACGACGACAACGCATTGTGACGATCGGCGAGAAGTAAGTAGATGAATTCTTGAATCCCCGCGCTTCTTATTTGATTGTTGTCTGACTCGTGGTCGTCCTGTAGGGAGGCGCGGGCAAAGGCTGCGCAAGCCAAGTCCGGAGGAGCTTCCAGTGCGTCGCCCGTCGTGGCCTCGACGGATGTCGTGCCCGCAGCCGGGAGCCGGGAGGCGACGCCTAGTGGCCCCGTCAGCGACCCCGCGGCAGGTCGTGATCTACCAGTTGCAGTCCTCACCTGGGAGGAGCTCCAAGTCGAGATGGGGCGCCTCCTCGAAGCCGGTGCTCGCAGCATCGGCCGCGAAATTGCGGAGGCGAGGTCGGAAGCGGCGACGGTGAACGTGCGTGCTGACAGACTGGTGCGCGAGTTGGCTGAAGCCCGTGAAGACCTCACGAAGATGAGGGAGTTGGCGGCTGGCAACGAGCGACAACGGAAGGGGCTTGAGGACCGAATGTCGGAACTCGGGAACAACCTATCTGAGATCTGGGGCTCGTTGAGGGTCACCTACACCGGCCTTCACCAGCTCGCTGGGGAATGCGGCGTCACGTCCACGATCCCGGCGAATCCCGATGAGTTTTCGCTGACCTCCTCTCTCGCGGAACTGGCGACGGCAATGGGGGAAATCCCCTCCAAGCATGCGGCCAGGATTGCGGAGGAGACGTCAAACGGAATCTACACCGGGGCGTGTCATGTCCTCGCGTGTGTAAGGCTGTCGCGTCCTGAACTCGATCTGCGCGAGATCTTGGACCAGGGGGCGGCCAGCGACACGCGTAAGGAGGTGATGGAAGAAGTCGGTGATCTGGGGGAGTCTGTTCTCCCCCTTTTTGAAGAGTAGGACTTCTTGTATTTCCTAGATAATGTGTAAAACTCGAACTCTGACCGCCTTTGTGAGTGCGATTACTATCCCGGCTTACTTTGGTATGCTGACCTCGGGAACTTTTGTCCTCTTGTAGAGATATTGATGACGAGGATGTCCAGCAGCGCGGGCAGCCCGAGTCACTGGCAGTAATTCCGGTACTCGAGTTTGAACCACACGTCTCGCCTGACCATGTGGATCAACCCCTTGATATAGAGGGAAGGATGGCGACGACTTCCTCAGGTTAGTAGTCCCTTCACCCCTTAATGCCCATCTGACTAGGTCAGCCATGTTCCCGAAAGAGATGTACAGCTCGACTTAGTGATTATCACGTTTAGCAGATCTCGAGGGTGCCCTTGCTAGCCAAGATCGTCGTATCCAATACTGGAAGCGAAGTTTGAAGTGGCGGAGCTCGAGAGAACCATGCTGGCCGTGAAGAAAGAGCAGGCTGTGGAAACGCTCCGAGGCCGTGAGGTATGGTTTAACTCGTACTTGAAGAGTTGCTGCACATCCATGGCCAGAGTATGCAGGGAGCTTCGAGTAGTCCGCGGAGATCCCGATGAGTCGGCGGCCAGGTACATCTCGTGGCTTAATGGGGCCTGTGCCCAACTCGATGGAATCGGTAAGCGTATCGACGAGGCCTTGAAGCAGGAGTGTCGTCGATCGAGCCGATATGCCGGGGGGCATGTGTTGGCTTGCCTACGAGATCATCGCCCGCACCTGGACCTCGAACATCTTCGTGAGGGTTTTGCTCGTTCTCGGAGGGCTCCGGCGGAGATAGACCATCTGGCAAGGTCAATGTCGTTCTCCCATCTTAGCGACGAATCTGCTTAGTGCTGCCATGCATCCGGTTAGCTTTTGTACCTCCTTGAGTCTTGTAGGCGACTTCATGTTCTCGATTGCCTTGATCTTCTCGGGGTTTGCTTCTATCCCTCTGCCAGAGACAAGGAATCTGAGCAGCTTGCCCGACGGTACTCCGAACATGCACTTCTCAGGATTGAGCATGAGGCGATATCGTCGGAGGTTGTCGAACGTTTCCCGCATATCGTCAATCAATGAGTTGCCTGTCTTGGTTTTGACAACGATGTCGTCGACGTAAGCCTCGACATTGTTGCCAAGCTGGTTGCTAAGTGCGCCCTGGACCGTGCGCTGGAAAGTATTCCCAGCTGTTATCAGTCCGAACGGCATCTTAACATAGCAAAATACCCCAAATGGCGTGATGAATGCTGTCTTCTCTTCGTCCTCTTTTGCCATGCTGATTTGGTGGTAGCCAGAGTAAGCGTCGATGAAGCTCAATAACTCGCAACCGGCTGTTGAATCCACCAGTTGGTCTATTCGAGGAAGTGGAAAGTGATCCTTGGGGCACGCCTTGTTGAGGTCGGTGAAGTCGACACTCATTCTCCATTTTCCGTTGGCCTTCCGCACCATGACTGGATTGGCTAGCCACTCTGGATGAAGTACTTCTCTGATGAAGCCAGCTTTGAGAAGTTTGTCGAGCTCTTCTCGTATGGCTTGTTTTCGGTCTGGTGCAAATCTCCGCAGTCTTTGCTTTACTGGCTTGGCATCGGGTCGCACCATGAGTTTGGGCTCAATCACCTCCCTGGGGACCCCCGGCATGTCGGACGGCCGCCAAGCGAACACGTCGGCATTGTCGCGGAGGAAGGTGATGAGTGCGAGTTCCTATTTCTCGTTTAGTGTCGCCCTGATCTTGACGGTCTTATCGGGGTTGGCACTGGAGAGTGGAACAATCTTGATGGCGCCGTCTGGTTTCGGCGTCTTGTTTGTCTTGGTCACTTTCTTGGGTGGCTCAGTCGTGGCGGGTGGACTGGGCGTTTGCTCGACCATGTCGAGGCTCCGCTTGTCACATTGCACCGCCAGCTTTGCGTTCCCCTGAATAGTGATTGTTCCCTTCGGTCCCGGCATCTTAAGCACTTGATATGCATAATGAGATGCGGCCATGAACTTCGCAAGTGTAGTTCTCCCGATGATGGTGTTGTAAGCTGTATCGAATTCAGCAACATCAAAGGTGATCTGTTCTGTTTGGAAGTTGTTGGCTTGGCCGAAAGTCACGGGCAACGTAATCTTGCCCAAAGGTCTGGACGATGATTGGGGAGTAATTCCATGGAAGGGTTGATCAGTTGGTGTCAACTCGTTTTGTGGAATTCCCATCGCGTCCAAAGTGCTGGCGAAAAGAAGATTGATTGAGCTGCCACCGTCAATGAGAACTCGCGCTACCTTGATGTTCCGAATAGTAGGTTCGACCACGATCGGATATCGTCCTGGGATAACGGCGGTCTTGGGGTGGTCTTCTTCCGAGAACTCTATCTTCTGCTCAGACCACTTCATCTTGGGTGTAGCCCCCTGTCATGTCGAACAGACTTCATGTTCCACTTTCTTGTATTCTCGCTTGGAGGAGTACGTTGTGGAACCGCTGAAGATGTGTGAGACGTGGAGGTCGGAGTCTGGATACGCTAAGTCCGGTTCGTGAGGAGCCGTCTCTTCGTTCGTCTCGACAACGCGTACTCGCTTGCCTTTTTCAAATGCCATGTGCTTCTCGAGCGACTTTTTGAAAACAAGGCAATCTTCCAGAGAATGTCTGTCCGTCTTGTGTATGGGGCACCATGATTTCGTTGTGTCACTGCTTTGTGGGTCTGGGCGTTTGGGAGGGTTCGCGTATTCTGCTGCGAGGACTTCCGCTTGAGCTTTCCTTTTCCCGTTTTTGCGATTTTTCTTCTTGCTTGACTCAGATGTGTCCATGGCTGGTTTCTTCTCTCCCCCGGTCTTCGGCCTATCGTTCTTGCGTCTTAGCGCATCATCAGCGTGGGCGCATCGCTCAACGATCTCGAATAATCTCCGAGTGGTTGTGATGCGTCTTGTCGCCAACTCCTGGGTAGTGTAGCGATCTCTGACACCGGATTTGAAGGCGCGAATTACAGAAGCATCGATGATTTCAGGAATTGTGTTTCTGCACTCGTTGAAACATCGAACGTATTCCCTCAATGATTCACTCTAGTTCTGTGTCAACGCGTGTAGGTCGTCTTCGATCGCGTGGCGCTTGTATGTTCCTTGGAAATTGGCGATGAATTGTTGCCACAGGTCTGCCCACGAAGAGATTGAGTAGGGAGGAAGATGCATCAGCCATGAACGTGCAGAACCCTTCAACATGGTCGGTAAATAGTTTGCTAACGCGTTGTCGTCTGCTTCGGCAGCATAGAGTACTGTGGAGTAGACTTGAAGAAACTCCTCTGGGTCGGTGCTCCCATCATACTTTTCTATTGCTCCGGGTCAGAATCTCTCAGGCCATCGGACATCACGTAAGGAACGACCGAAAGCCCTACACCCAGCGTTGGGGGCGGTGGGTTGCCGGCGGTCGTGTGTCCTTCGTGGATGTCTGTCTGACGATGAGGAGGAGGCGGATGATGACGATGACGATGGGTCGCTTGGTTCCGGTGTACGATTACGAGGATGACGGCCTGGATCTCGACAATCCTGTCGTCGTCTTCCGCTGTTGTCTCGGCGCCGATCTCCATCGTCGTCGTCGATACGGCGGCGACCATGACCAGTATTGTCTGGCACCCGTCGTTCGCGATCGTTGTGATCGTGGTGGTTGTCGTGGTCCCGGTCCTCGTTTGAGCGATTTCCTCGATTTCCGTTATCATGGCGCCGTGAAGAGACATGACGCCGAGAGCGATTCACGTTGTCTCGTGTGCGTCGTGCTTCCCGGCGGCCGTTGATTTGATCTCGAAGATCGCCAGTGCCGCGAGGTGGAGGGGTAGCTTGTTGAGGTGATTCCCTCCGTTCCGGATCTTCACCATTGGCCTCTCCAGTTGGTGGCTGCTCCTGGTGTGCTGCGGTAGCGGCTTCTTCAAACGCGTTGCTGAGGTTAGTCACCGATTCTCGTAGACGTTCTGTCCAACGCTCGAGGTCAACGTTCAGAACGGGATCGTAAGGAGTTTCCCTCAGTATCGCTTGAACGGCCCTGATGTGCTGGGCTGGAGTAGTCGATTGATTCCCCGCTTCTGTGTTGGCGTGCGCTGACGTGCCAACGTCATCGATAGCCAATACCTCCCGCGGCGCGCTCGTTGTCGATGACCCATAGTCCTCAAGGAGATGTAAGACCGATGGTTCGTGAGGATCGATATCGATTACCCCAACGAATCAATCTGAAGTTGGAGTCGCTCCTTGTTCCTTGCCGTTATCCCTGATGGGGATATATGACTTAGGAGACTGAGCTTTCATGGCGCCGAGAAAGACTTTGCAGCTCGAGAGGACATGATTCTTTGTCTTGTGAATAGGACAATAGACATCCCGAGTTGGAGAAGTACGCTGAATTCCACGTTCTTTGCAGGCGCGAATTTCAGCACGGACGTTGAGGAAAACCCAGCAATCTTGCAGGGTGTGTTTCTTGGTTTTGTGGATAGGACACCAAGACCTTGTGGCTTCGTAAGTCATCTTTGTCGGCTCGTGGTTCATGTCGGAAGGACAAGGTTTGGCCGTATCAGAATCCTTCTTGAGCTTGGATGTCATCGATATTCCGTTCTCCGTCTCGACGGGAGGATTTTTCGACATGGAATCGCCTTGGTTCGTAGCCACTGCGTTCTCGTCTCCGGTCATTGGAGGACCGGTTGAGATCGGTGTCGTGGTGTAAACCGGGAAGACGATTTCGCCGACTTGAGTCCATACCAGCATTGTTGAAGCAGGGAGTACTTGGCTGAGGCTGGTGCTGACGTTGTTGTCGACGAAGCTGGATGACATAGTAGTAGAACCTTGAGTACCAAGGACCCCTACCTGGCGCTCCACTGTCGACGGGTGATACCCGTAGACCGGATATAAAGGGTATTGGGGTACGTTGGTACAAGGATCTACGTAGTACGACATCAAGCAAACAAAAGACAAGAATTATACTGGTTCAAGAGACAAGAATTATCCAGTTGATGTGGGATTATATGGTAGAAAACACAGGTTACAAAGAGAACAAGGGAACTTGTCGGATCCGGCGAGATTGTAGTCGAGTTGATTCGACTAGCTCTCGGTGACTTGGCTCCTCATAAGCTCCGGCTTCGTAGGCTGTGGAGGTGGTGTTGGCTCTGAGATTCGATGCCTAAACCCTCCCGGGGGGGGCCCTTTTATATCGCAGATCTGGAGGTCTCCACATAGAACTCGGAGATATCAGACCCAGTTCTGCCCGAGTAGGATTCTTCCCATCTGTAGATTCCGTGAAAGGTTTTCTTAGAATATACAGGAAATATCCGAATGCGCGTGGGTATGCCATATCGATATGTAACGTATATCGAAGGGTAAAGGGTATGCCTAACCCGTAACCCTGACATATTATTTAAAAGATATTTTACATGTATGATTTACAAAGTGGATCATATATAATAGACTTACTACCGTAAACGTGTGGATAGCCAAATGGGTCGCCCGACTCGGCCCGAGCACAACCAGGCCGAGGCTGAGTTCAGTCAAGTCGGCACGACCTGACCTACACACCAGGACGGGCCATGCCCGTCCAAGTGTTGCACCAACAGCCCATGAACGACTAGAAGGCACGAAAGCCCACCATGCTCCTCCTTGGAAAAAGTCTATTTTGTCTCCCTGATCTCTTTGGGCCAACTCTCATATGGCTCAAAATAAGTATATTTTGAATCCCTCATCTCTTTGAGCCGTGTCGAGCCAGCCCATCGCGCCGAGGCAGAGGCCCAAGCACGACCCAAAGGTCTGGTCGGGCCAACAAGGGCCTGACTGCTTGGGCCAGGCCCAAACCCATGCCATTGGCCGAGCCGTCGGGCCTAGGGCGTTTTGGTCAACTATACTTCTTTCCACCCGATGTACTTTGATTTTTTTTATTTTTAATATATTTTTGAAAATAAACTATTTGAAAACTTATTTTCAGCTCTGAACCTTTTTAGCTTGCCATTTTAACTGACATGGTAGGACAACGTTTTGGCACTTTCAACAGTGGCGTATGGTAATGGCAGTGAAGGGAGAAAATAAATCGCGGATGGCAATGGCCAAAAGATTTATTTTTAAAAGTAAGATTTTCATAGGGTTTGTTTTAAAATTTTTAGTTAATAATGGTTAGAAAAAAGATCGAGCTACTTAGCCAAGCCTCATAAATTCTGCTCTGTTTTCTCCCTTTAGTGAATATACTAGTAGCAGCTAGCAGAGCTCCTGTTTGTCTTATGAAAAAGAAAAAAGAACAGAGAAACATCCGCAAATGTAACATGGCAAGTTTCGGTGTGAAACGAGTTCAATAGGTTAATAAAAGGACCAATTGGATAAATTTGACATAAGAACGGTTATGGTCGTATACTAAACCAAGTGCTAGCCCGTTAATTAATTTGGTCAAACGCATGCGTGTAAGTACTATGGGAAGATGCTCTCTCAAAAAAAAAGTACAACGAGAAGATAAGTTTGGTGATAAGCCAGCTCAATGCATGCATACGAACTTTGATGCCGAAAAAAACCTTATCAAATTGTCAAAATTTTGGTATAGTGACTGGCAGGATTTCTTATATAGTCACTTTTTTGACAACTTTACCAAAATTTGATAAGGTTGAAAATGGCATCAAAGTTAACAGGCCCGAAAATTCCCATTAGTGGCTCTTTACTGAACCAGTGTTTTTCTAATGTTGACTTCTTTTCCTCGACTCAAAACGATAACTTCCTCATTTCTTATTACTACATATTCTCGAACTGCTAAAATATACATCTTATATAAAAATCGTTGTACATAAAATTTTTTAATAAATAAATAAATAATATTTCTAATATATAATATTTAATATGTAAACAATCATGCGCTAATGATATGTTCCGTTTGGGAGCCACAAATAGCTCTAGCCAAACTACATTCGAATTAGGACTAACAAACTTTATATAGCGAGGTTCACATAGGTCGACTCAATCTGTACGAATACAAACAGGAGCTCATGCATTCCTACAGAAGAGTGTCCTAGTCTCTTCTCTGATCTCTCTTGTACATCTGATCCTCTACATTTTTTTAAAAAAAAAAAGCAGTGTAACTTCCGGCTCGAAAGGAGCTCCCTAGCCGTTGTTGCCGCTGCCTTCCCAAACATCTTCTCCGCCGATGCCGCTAATGTTGTTGTCAAGCTACGGTGGCGGTGGCGGTGGCTCTCTCTCTCTCTCTCTCTCTCTCTCTCTCTCTCTCTCTCTCTGCCGCCCAACAACATCACGAAGCAGATAAGGTCAAAACTCGGCCATCAAAATACAAATTGGATTGGACTACGTTGGCTTCGCTGCCATGTCCAACATTACTTGTCATGGTTGCCTAAAGCCCTCATCACTAGGTGTGATGCAAAATTGATTCAATCTGGTCGTGCTTGCCATGGCCGTTGGAGGATGGTTGTTGGCTTTGTTTAAAACTGAGCATTTGATGCTTCCTTCCTCCATGTTTCAAATAGAAAGTGTTTCTTCCATTCACCTGATAGAGGCAAATAAAGGAGGCCAAAGCTCCATCCTGATGGCTACACTTTGATACTATTTGGTCTTTGTCGTTGGTGACCATATGAGGATGCATGCTACTCAGGTGGTGTCGTGGCAACCTCCATTTTGATCGGGAAGATTGGTCAGCGATTGTTGAAATCGGTTTAGAAGATCCATCTTTGATTTTTTTTATGGTAGCAGTTAATTTCTTGTCCATGGTGCACTCGCTTTAACTAGAAGGTGGTACAGAGTGCAAGCAACAATGACTCCAGGGTGAAAACCTTGAGATGTAATCTAAATTCAGCAGTGTCAGCTCTTGTTTGTCATCTCATCGTTGAAGGTGTCGTTTGAAGTGTTGGATAAAAATCCAGCCCTATTTTTGGATGACAATGTGGTAGACAGGGGCCAAGTCGTTCTCGAAGGTGCTTGGATCCGAGTAGGTGCATAATACCGAGGTTTGTTTTCGTTACGGAATTGCTAAAAAATCGTGCGATAGTTTTTTTCAAAGAAATTTGTCAACGCGCTTTAACTAGAAGGTGGTACAGAGTGCAAGCAACAATGACTCCAGGGTGAAAACCTTGAGATGTGATCTAAATTCAGCAATGTCAGCTCTTGTTTGTCATCTCATTGTTGAAGGTGTCGTTTGAAGTGTTGGATAAAAATCCAGCCCTAAATCGATCCCGCCACCTTCATTTCACTCAGGTGTCTCATTTACCACCAAGCTAGCATTGTTTTTGTGTTCCAAACCCAGTTACGTACAACTTCCAGGGTGTAGTTACAATGTAATTGCTTCGCAAAAAAAAAAGTTACAATGTAACTGGGGTGTAGCTAGACATTTTTTTGCCTTAAAATCTGTTGACAGCGCTATAGGTAGACCCTTGGTAATGTGTGTTGAGTTGCTCCAAGATAATCTATGTCTGTCTTCGCCTTCCCCCCCCCCCCCCCCCCCATTCCCATTACCCAAAAAAAGTTGTATCTCCTAGCTTCTCACCAACTAAAATGCAGATATCATAATTTGAATATGGTAGATGGAGTTATATTTTCACGACTTTATCATCGCACCAGTGATGTTTTCCCCTTCCGATTGTCCACTCGATGCATATGCCATGATAAGATCCGCTTTCCACTTTTTCTCTGGGGGATGAATAAACCTTCCATATATGTCCCAATGTAAGGTATAGCTATAGCTAGAAACCATGCGCACGAACGAAATTAAGAAACGAACGCACAAGAGGACAGGGCACCAATAGTACGTACCACACCACTACCAATCATTACAAAAACATATCATAATGTAGGAAAAGCTACAAAATATATACACTAATTAATAGCATCTATAATGTTGTCCCTGTAGATATCTGCATTATGTTCGCGCAACAGCGCACCACGGGATCCAGAAAGAAATTCGCCGAAACAGGCACATCATTGCCTTATCCTTCACGAACACAACACACACCTAAGCCTCTAGATAGCTATATCCGTCTATCGCTCTACCTATCCTGTCCCCTTCTTTCCTTCCTCCCATAAAAAAACAAGGAAACAAACAAAAAACCAAAAGGGAAAAAAGTGGAAAAAAGAGAAAGGCAGAAGGTCCATCAACATCTGGTCGCTCGATGGGGTGATCGATCAAGCGCACACAGTTCCAATCATGCATGTGACTAATGTCTACGCGACGAGGCTCTGCAGTGCGCGCGGGCAGAAGCTAAGGTTAAACCCTGTTTGGTAGAGCTACAACTCCTAAATTTTGCTTCAGGAGTTGAGTCTGGAGTGAAGTTATAGAGCTATCTAAACCCAACTCCACATCTCTAATTTATTTTGTGAGAGAACTCCACCCAGCTCCGATCACATTTTAAGTGGAGCTTAAACTGTTTGGCTGAGCTCTAACTCCAGGAGAGATGGAGCTAGAGCTGTGCCAAACAAACCCTTAATATTATGAGAAGTTAGTATAGTTAAGAATTTGGAGAAGCTGACAAACCAAGCTTCCAGTTTTTGTGTCAATTTCTAGATTCTACTGCTGTAGTTTTTTAGAATCCGGATAAAAATTTAAAATCTGAACTGTTTAAAAAAAATTTCAGTAGCTAGAGATTCTACGAGAAATTACGGCTGACAGAAGCTCCCAATCAAACCCGAGATAAGATGAGAAGATGCGGGGTTACGTGGCGTTGTGAGAGAGAGAGAGAGCCTCGAAGCGGGGCCAACTAGTTTATCATAAAACCGAGCGTGCCATATCGCCTTGTTTCCACAAGCCCTTAGCACATGGCGCGCTCTCGTCGCTCCAGCCTGGCAGAGTGAGGCGAAGACAAGAGATCAGAATTCAGAAGCAGCTAGCTCTCCACCAAACAGGCTACTCTTTTACTTTAGCTTGGTTAATTTCGTCCAGATCAAGAATCTTGCTAGGTGGAGAGATGCACCACCAGGAATCAATTAACCTGTGCAAGGGGTTAGTCAAACTCAAACAGCTTGGGCGGGTCATGATGAGATCATGCATCCTTGGTCCATGGAAATTTGGCCATGCATGCATGTGCAGGCTTGTAATATTCTAGACACATGCATGCAGGGATGGTCAATGTTTTTGATAGCATATGCAGCCGAAATGCCGAAATTAATACTATATACTCTAGCTAGCCGAGATGGGTTTTTTTATGTGCTAGTATTAGTAGATCCACACAAAATATGCATGTAAATCCTAACCAGATGCTCGGCTAACCACGCAGAAAGAAAAAAAAAAAAGGTAGTAACTATATTAAAAACATGATCCTATGTCTGCTTGTTAGCCGCAATGGACACGACGATTAAGGTAATTAATTAATTCCATAATTCGATGCATGTACAGGACGACGACACACTACAGGGGTTCAACGATGAACAACCAAACCATGCGTACTTAAGCGTCACTGGTACGGGGACTACGGGTTACTGATCAAATATCATCCCTAGCTAGCGCTACGATTCACATGCACAACTTAATTAATTTTTTTAGGAGGTTTTACCATCGGTTATAATACGGAGCTAGCTAGCTAATAATTAACCTTCAAATGGACTGAAGCTTGCTGCTGCTGCTGTCATCTGTTTCTTCAGATGCTAACCGCCATCTGGCTCATGGAGGCGGCGGCGGCGGCCTCCTGGCGAGAACGCCGCACGCCGTGCGGGGACTTGCCCTTGCAGCCGCCGCCGTCAGCCTTGCCTGCCGCCGCCGCCGCTGCGGCTTCGGCACTGTCATCGCCGCCGGTGCCGTCCTCGGCGCCGGCGGCCTTTGTATTGGACGAGACGCCGGGTTTCTCCGGCGAGCCATGCTTATGCTTACCTACCGCCCCCGACGAGTTGCCTTGCTCCTGCGCCGCGCGCCTCACCTTCACACCACGTATCAGCTGCTAATAATTAAGAGATAAATTAAGATTACGGTTAATAATTAATTAGCTGCTGCTTGCAGAAATTAACAGAAGTACTCCATAAACAAAGATACTGCCAAACTGGTCATCCGAATTAAAGACAAACAGTGGCATGCAGCAACTATATATAGCTTATTGGCACTCAAAATCACATCCAACTGAGTTGAGTTAAAGAGTACTCGAAAGAAGTGGGAAGGGCAATGATGGATGAACATTACATATTTGCCTGACTTGATATCGGAGTAGATCACAATGAAATCACCCTCCTGCAGCTCGTTTGAACGAACAAAATCACCTGAAAAAACATATGACAACGATTAATCAACAATACTTGAGAGCCACAAATTAAGGATGGAAGTTATTGGCATGGCTTGTGACTGTAAAATTTGAATAATTCAAAAGTTTGCTATTCACCTGTGTTTTCGAGAAGATACATCCTGCTTTTGTTGTTGGGCCAAAACCTGTGTTCATGAAAATCAATATCCATTAATGTCAGTGAATCAAAATCTAAGCCATCATGTATTCGAATAACTTGTGCATATATAATATTGCCAATGGAAATAATTAAATTAATTAATCAAAAACATGAGCTCAGCAGAACCAGCAAAAATCATATGCATAATGTTAGTACTGAAAACAGCAGGAAAAGATCACTTTTATTTTTTTGTTGTATGCACTTGAGCATCAACATAGAACACGATGAATGCATGCTCCTATTTGACTCCCAGATTCCAATGATATGTTCGTATGACCCACTTGCCCAATTGGGAAAGGGACCATCCCATAGTCATTTACTATTTCTGGTTCAGAGGTTTCTATCCCCTCCCAATTAACAAAGAAGCAAGTGGACTTAAACAAGCTTAATAAGCAATCCCAAATCATGCTTGATGCTTCGATCGAATGTTGATTACTCACCGGTACCGCATGTTCCACACCTGAGACGTCCCGATGTCTTCCATGGGGATGGAGACACCATCCCTCGTCTTCAGCTCCGGCAGGTGAACCTCTGCTTCCTTCTGAAACCATCCACAGATCAAGAAAGGGGAGACTTTTTAGTTCTACCATGATCGGAAATGTGAAGAGAAGGTTCAGGCAAATTCCGTCTTTGATTAGGGGAGAAACATCAAGTATGTGAGTGTGTGCAAGTGGGATCCTTCCATGGAATGGATTTGTGCCAAGTGGGGTAGTGGATTTGGAAGGAGAAGGTGTTCGAGATGGTGGTGACTGTCTCACTTTGGGGAGCACGATGCGGCCGAGGCTCCCGACGTCGCTCTGCTTCAGCACCTTCTGCAGCAGGAACCGCAGGTTCTTGTCCGTCTTCGCCTGCAGCAATCCAATCGATGCCGTTTAATTAGCTAGGTTGATAAATATTGGAGATTCTATCCCTGGACAGCGATGTGAGTGAGTGAGTTTTGAGTGTGTGGAGTGTGTGTGAGGAGGAGAATCGAGTTCTCACTCGCGTGAGATCCTAGCTATGGTGGATAGCGATTGATGTCAATCGTCTGCATGCATGCACACCTGCCGCTTCTCTGAAGCCGTCGAGCGCTGAAGGCTCTCCGCTCCGGCCGTCGCCGCCGCCTGCGGCTTCGGCTTCGGTTTCTCCGGCGAGGGTTTCGGCTGCTTCGACGTGGCGGGAGGAGGATTGGGCTTGTTTGATAGGGGATTCTGGATGATCTGGGCCGCCGGCGGCCAGATGCCCCAGCTCCGGCAGCCGGCCGACGACGGGGTGACCGGCGCCGAGTGCGCGGCGCGAGGGGAGGGCTCCTGTGGATGGCCGGAGATGTGGATCTGGCTCAGGTTGAGCTGCTGGCTACGTTGCTGCTGCAGGCAGGAGAGGCGGCGCTGCCTCGCCATCCGCTTCTTCCGGGCCTCCTTTGTCGAGGACGGCTCGACTCCGGCGAGGCGTGGAGAGCACATGGCGTGGCCGCCGGAGTACTGCCCGGGGAATCCGGCGGTGAACGGCGGTGGCACGACCGACGGCATGGTGTAGGAGCTCGTGGAGGAGACGGGGAACGGCGCGAATTGCTGCGGCCAGGCCATGTTCCCTCCGCCCGACGCATGCATGTCGCCCGCCGCCGCCGCGGTCGGCGGGGAGAACGGCTGGCTGCTCACGACCACGCTGCTCTTGCTGCAGCTCTGCTGGAAAGGGAACGGGCCGGCGGCGCCTGGGTACATGGCGTCGCCGCCGTACGCGGCTGGCGGCGTGAAGGCCTGGTAGGGCATCCAGGATGTGGCGGCGGCGGAGCCCATCTCCTGGCCACCGGAGGGGAACTCGTAGCCGGGGTTTGCGCCGGGGCTGGGGAGCTGAGGGTCCGACGACGCGGCGCCGTCGTCAATCGCCGTGCGGGGGCGCTTCTTCTGGAGGTGGTGGTTCTGCACCCAGGTGAGGATGAGCTTGAGCAGCTGCATGGTGCCCTGGCGCCCGCCGCCGAGCCGCGCGGCCGCCGCCTCGATGGTGGATCGGCGGAGGCGGATGCTGCGGAGGTCGTCGGCGGAGATGTACTCACGGTTGCTCGTGAGCCACTCCATGAAGAACGCCGGCAGATCGTCGGGCGCATCACTCCCCTCCATGCATGCGTCGCCGGCGTCGTCTCCTCCCCCGGCCGCCTCCATCACCGCCTTCGTATCGCCGTCGCCGGTACAGTCGTCCGCCTGATGCGGTTGCCCGGACATGGCGTCCTCTATCATCATGCCAACGTCGTCCGGGAACAGCGGCTGCTCGGCCTCCCACGGGACGGACAGCGACGCGAGGTCGAGGAGCTGGTCTATGTCGGCGAGCTCACCAAACCCGTCCGCCGCCGAGGCCGGCTCGGACGGCTCACCGCCGCAACCCCCTCCCGCCGCGGTGGTGAAAGCGCTGGACGAGTTCGACGACGACGACGACGAGAAGGTTGAGCTTGACGGGGAAGAAAGGCACGGGAAGTCCGGGAGCAACGGGAAGGTATCGTCAGCGAAAAAGACGTCATCCCTCGCCGCCTCACCCCTGATCTCCGCCGCCGGGGCCTTCCCCCGTCCGCCGCCGCCGCCGCCGCCGCCACCCTGCTTCCCCGGGTTCCCGTGCGAGTGCGGCGCCGACGAGCCGGCGGAGGCGTCCATGCAGAGTGGAGGCGGGCGGGGGGCGGAGAGCGCGAGATGTAGGCGAGGCGGGGGGTTTGGCTTTGTTTGTCTGTGTGCGTGTAGGTGTGGAGGTGGGTGCAGTTACTGAGAAAGGAGACGAACAGGAGAAGCAGCGGGAGGTGGAGGGTGGGAGAGTAGAGAGAGAAGAGATGCGGCTGCGGCCCACACGTGGCGGCCGCCGAGGGCTGTGGGAAGCGCTCCACCGCCCACGCCAGCCTCTCCTCAGCGACCGTACCTTTCGCCCCCCGCACGGCACGGCCACGTCCCACTGACCCGTGGGCCCCACATTTCCTCTGGGCCCACTTATCATTGCTGGGGGCTGCGTTTCTGGTGGGTGGGGTTCCCCTTTTTTTTCCTGAGTTGTAACGGTCAATGACAGTGGGGCCTACGTGTCAGTGGGAAGTACGGGATTTCGGCGCGTGCTGGTTTTGACCGCCGCGGCAGAGGGGGAGGGAGAGGAGCGTTCTTGCCTGTGGTCCAATGACATGTGGGACCCAAAAGGAAAACCATAGAGTGGTAGGGTCGTGTGCGCGTAGCGATTTATGCGCGCCGTAGGATGTCCGTGTCGCGTCCGCGCCGACTAAGGGGCTACGCGTCCGGTGTTTCCGAGCCGTCCGATCCGAACCACCGCGTGATCGAACGGACGCCATCTTCGGGAGGAGACCTGTGTGCTGTCTGGATTAGGAATATGGGGTGCGTTTTTTCTACGCGCACGTACGAAACCTACACGAGCTGGAGATGATGACGTGGAGGTGTGGGTCGCACCTTGGTTACGATGACGTGGGATTTTACCATTGGTTGCAGTGGAGGTGGCCCGTGTGAACACATGCAGCGAACGGCCCAGCTCGATCGATCACCAGCAGCCGGGAAGCGTAAGCGCTAAGCAGAGGCATGGCAATGCCATGGCATACGTGATCTTGTTCTGGCCGTTGCGTGTGGAACTGTGGGTGGAGCATTTGCTTTGTCTTGTTCGATCGGAGGATGCGGCTAGGTAGGATACATGTTTTGCAGGGGTAAGAGCAAATTTCCACTTTCTCTTTGCTTGTTTGCTTCGCAACAAATGCATTTGAAAATGACAGACAGGCCCCCAAAATCAGATTAAAAAATATGTTTTCTTTGGTGTCCTTAGTGATGAGGAGCACCCAAATAACCCATGCGACATCATCCAAGGATTTTATTTTTTTTTTGCAAGTTTGTACTTTAAAATGAGCCAATAAATCTATAATACACATTTACGACTACGTGTCCTTTTCAATATCCGTGGAATCAATTGATATATTGATTCATGGATGCAAACAAAAACAATTGTAAATTTTGGGTCATTGAACGATATATATCTCTCTAAAATATTATTTATATCAAGATGACGATATGCATGTATCTTTCATTATTAATTGTTCGCTCAAGCATATCGTATCCTTTCGAGGGAATGAAGCATCGAAGCTCTTGACTCACATCCAATACATTGTCTAATTCAATAATTGGATTTGAACATCAAATATATTCCATGCGTTGTGCAATTTACAAATCATTTTTAATTAGTATTTTACTATTCTCAATCTATATTATCGATAATATGTATTTTACTATTCGATAGCAACTGTAAATAAAGGTCGTTGGGTGTTACAGGTCAACAATCATTTGAGCGATATGGTAGGTTGAGTGTTTCCCCTATGTTGTTTTGGCATAACTTTCATATTACTATGACAACAAGGTTATTTTGAAGAGTTAATACCGCCACGTCCATTGTGCATATTTATAAAAAGTAACTATCAAAACACAACTAAACCCGTAGCAAACCACATGCATATATATTGAATAAGTGATTTTGTAAAAAAATATTTATAGATTTTGATATATGAGGGATACTTGTAAACTTATGTATATAACTCAGCCATGTCATCATCTCAAATAATTTTAGACAATCGGATTAATATATATCACATCATTTATACACTGACCATTCGATTGGAAAATACCGGTTTGCAACATTGGAATACTACTATACTTTAGTCATGATTGATACAAATTTCGATTTAAAAGTGTAGTTGCATGAATTTTGATTCATGATAATCTATACTGCAATTATCATTTGCATTGTGATATATTCATGATTGATGACTTCGATGCTCGGCCACAGGGTTTGTAGCGCGCAATCTATTTGAGCGTAGCCATGTAGCATTGTACCATGAACATATCAATATGTGGTGACTTCATGCATTAAAAGAAGATGGACACGTTGTAACCACAATACAACTTTCTTATCTCCCAACAACTTATATTACGTGCGGACGTATATAAATACAAGAGGCTGCAACAACATTTTGGCTCTTTGTGATTCATTGATCCGAGGTAAGGTCATAACCTTACAATGGTTCACCACCATGTATTTTTCGAAGTACACCCATGACTACATCTATACACGTACGCACGGTGTTTCGATAAAACAATTTTGCTATGAGTATATAGGCTTATGGTTCACTGAAAGACACACACTAATAAAAAGACACAAGATTTGGCTCGTGTTTTGGATTCACGAATAAATCTGGAAAATATTTTCAATGACATATAAAATTTTCTACTATCCCCATAAAAAAATGTACTAACTTTCTTTGATCATGGAAATTAAACCCTACAACAAGATTAACGCATATACTCCATCTATCTCGATATATATATATATACATATATATACATATATATATATATGCGATGTTGTTAAATCTTAGATATATATTTGATTTTATTATGTATATAACAAATTAAAGTTATTCATAATATATCGTAATAAAAGTTTGTAATAAAATAAAATAATAATTATATAATTTTAGTAAGATAATTGAAAATAGCGTAACTGTATCATTCGTGTTAGAATAAACAGAGGAGGTACTCCTAATTCCTTTCACTGGAGACCAAACTACATCATCGACTCATGGCGTCGTACCACAGAAGCACTAGCTGCTGGCAAAGCCGTAGATCAGTGGGACGTGGCGGAAGCCAAGCCGTCGGATCATCCCAGCGAGGAAACCACCCGCGACCGCGACGACGCAACAGCAGGAAAACCCAAAACCGGTCGGACTCCACAGCGACCCCTCCGCCACGAAGCAGCACGCACCAAAAAAAGAAGAAGAAGCGAAGCGGGGGCGAATTGAGGCCCAAATACTTGGGTGGGGTGGAGGGCCGAGCGCGAGAGATTTCGGAGAGCAGCGCGAATCCCCCAAAAATCCACCCCCAAATCCCAATTCCAAATCCGACCTCCCTCCTCGGCCAGATCTCGCCCCCTCTCCCCGGGGGGCCTCCGATCGAATCGGCGGCTGCACCGCGGCCGGCGATTCCCGGGAGGAGGAGGAGGAGGAGGAGTAGGAGGAGGGGATCTCGCCGAGATTTGGATTGGGTTTGGTGGTTGGGTGGGAGGGAGGGAGCTGGGGGGTGTGGCCAGCCATGGCGTCGGCGCAGGTGTCGTCGTCCTCCGCCGCCGCCGGTGCGGCGTCGTCGTCGTCCTCGCGGAAGAAGGATCTCCACGCGGGGAAGAAGCTGGTATGTCTGTTGCTTGCGATAGACGTAGTCGTTGGTTACCCGATGTTGGTAGTTTAACCTTCTGGAAATGCTGGATCTTTTTGTCCAGACACGTTTGATTGAATAGGGAGCATTGACCGCTTTGCGTTAGAGATGTAGTTCCATCGATCGTTTTGCTTATGGTAGAGAAGTCAAATGCGCGCAAATTACCCCCGTCATCAGCACGCTCAGTTTGAAATGTTGAATTTTCGTTACCTAGATCTTGCTATTTCATCAACTGATCCTGAGTGATGATTTGATGCGAAATTAAGTTCAAGTTGGTTGTAGAATAATGATGTCGTGTTTTCTGATATATCCAGCTGGCGGAGTACCGTAAGAAGAAGAACAAGGCGGCGAAGAAGGCTGCTGAAACTGCAGACCAGGCAACGGCGCCTGTTCCTGATACACTAGAGAACCCTCCTCCAAATGCCACCAGTACTAACTCGGGAGACAAGTTGGTATCGGACGTGGATGTGAACACAACAAGCACATCATCTGTGCCACCAGTCTACGAGAATGGCCCAACGAGTTATTCCAGAGGTGACGAGCCCTTGTCAAATGGACCTGCCCCTGTAAATGTGCCAGTCAGTGTTAGTAATCCTGCCCCATCGCATGATGTCAGTAGTGTTGGAGGGAGCAAGATTTATGGGAACTTGAGCTTCTCTGACTTAGTTAATGGGCATAATGAGGATTGGAGAGGCGATGCTGCTCGGAAAAGGGAGGAACATAGTCCTGACAAGGACGTGACTTTAAAATCTAAATTGAGTGCCTTTGGAAACTCAGATGAGGTCTCCCATTCTTCAGATGAGGTCTTGCTGAGTCAGGGAAGAAATCCAGTCTTGAGGGAAGTAAGTGACACTGAGCAGTCTAGTTCATATTCATCTGGCAGCCTTTTTGGAAAGTTAGAAGGCACGCAAAGTCAGGGTTACTCTGCAAACAATGATATCTTTGGTCGGTTCCGAGGTATATCCAAGCCCTTTTTCATATTAAATTATGCTATCTGATGAGTGATGATAACTTGAATATGTGGCACTTTTAACTCTTTACTTTTGCTGCTATGCAGCCACCTCTAAAGACTCTTCCCAAGCAGATGGCTTAGCGTATGCCAGCAGCCGGGAGTATGGAAGTGCCTTCAATAATTCTTGGAATACATCAAATTCCACACCTGTTTGTTTTGATAAACAGGATCCTTTTATGTCATCTGGTTATCCAACTACATACAATCGATCTCGGCCATCTTTTCTTGATTCTATTGGAGTACAAAGAGCTCCAACAACTGAAGTCCCATACGTGGAGCCTGCAAAGGCTAGTAAACCATTTGGCAACTCGAATTCTGAGAGTTCATTTTTTCAGCCACCAAATCAACAATCCGCTGGAAGCAATGATGTGGATGGTTCTCTAAAATCAGGAAGACAAGAATATAACAACGAGAAGGGATCATATGGAAATTCCATTCGTACTGATTCCTTTCCTTCCAAAGATGAACGGAATCTGCACCATAGTACTCAAATGTTCCAAAACTTCACAATTCCTGGGAAAGATGATGATTTTGCTGCACTAGAGCAGGTGATGAGTGCTCGATCTATGTTTTCATTGTCTGTGCTTTCTTGAGGATATATAATATTTTATATGTATGTCAGGAATGACCTAGTAAAATTGGACATTGGACATGATATTGAGAGCTGTGCATTTATTAACAAAATCTAAACGCTTATTTATGTTTGTTTGAATTGATGACGCTTACACCTGAATGCTATTGTACACAAAACAAAAGTTTAGCTGAAGTTATGTCTGTACTAGCCATATGTCCAAAAGATAATTTTAAAAAGTATATGCTTCATAATATGTAACAACTTGTTTGACTGCGTGCTGCGTATAGTTACTGTTCTGCGTGGTGCAGCTTCTGGGTCTATATTCTAGACAGAACGTCCAAATCTTGTGATGGACGTGCCATATTCTACTAAATTAACAGCCTTATCCTTGATTATATATTTTTACTTCTCCTGAATTGCATGTACTTTTTGTTATTTACGAGTATCCGCATCCTACTCATGTCTGCTCTGGTTTGGCTGTTAGCTCATTGAGGATTTGACAAAAGAGAAGTTCGCCTTACAACGTACTCTTGAGAAATCTCAAGAATTGGCTCAAACTTTGGCCACAGACAACTCAGCTTTGACTGATAAGTTCAACCAACAGGTATTTCCAAATCTCCATTTTGGTTTTTGGAGTTGGATCTAGTATCCTCACAAACTTTTGCCATTTATTATGCAAGTCCACAACAGAAAAACACTTTCTTCACAATTAATAAACCAGTTTCTGCTATAACGTAGTATTTCAATGTCAAAGTTTCATTCTGCCCGTTTCTCTGTCTTTCCTTGTTGCTCTGCCTTATTCACGGTGAATGATATTCAACTAGCATAACATGCTTGCAAAAGTGTCTCTAGCAACTAGAAAATGCTAAATGAGAATGGAATAGCTAAGCAATCACCCAAAATTTACCTTACAGTCAATACTTCTTATCTGATCAGTAAATCATCAATTCTTTTACAGCATTGGTATAAGGACAGAATCAATACTGATTAGTCATATTTCCAGTCACTTATTGTCTTGTGTATCATATTTATTATTTTGTTTGCAAATGCTTAGGCACAAGTTATCAGCAACCTGACATCTGACATGGAGAGATTGCAGAACGAAATTCAAGCTCAACTGGTTAGGCTTATTCCACCTTTTCTAGCAATCATTAAGATTCTGTAATTCCATGCTTGCTATGCTGACATGCTTTTGTTCTGTTGGTTTTTTAGTAGTACTATCGCTGTGTAATTTGGAAATATAATGTGCTAGTTGCAAGACATATGTTAGCATAGAATATGACTTATGAAATGTAGAATGTCTCCGGATATGAGGAGCTAGGGAATGAGTTCATAAGATCACATGGTTCACTATGTACCCAGCATGCACAATATGTTTAGATTTTGGTGTTTGACTAGGCAACTGGCTGAAGTATGGCGCTGAACTATTGCTTGCTAAATGCCTAATTCATATGAAAGTATCTCCACTAAATGTTTAGGTTACTTAGTGTACATTTGACTTACTGATGTTTCTGGTAGTTAGCATCATCTGTGCACTCAGTGCTAGTATCTATCAATATGAAACTTATGATTTAGGGCCAGTTTGAATGTGCATATTGCCTGAGCTTACTTAGGGGCACGCAACACAGAACATGTTATCAGTGCATTATTAATTAAGTATTAACTATTATAAACTTGAAAAATGGATTTTTTGAAGAAACTTCATATACTTTTTTTTTTTGCATAAAACACACCATTTAGCAGTTCGGAAAATGTGACTAACAAAAAACGAGGAAGTTGTAGTTTGGAGTTGAAGTTTTCTCATAATTTGTATAGTTTTCTTACCAACTCCAATTTTTCAACAGCTGGCACTTGAGTCTGTCAGAACGGAATATGCTAATGCCCAGCTAGAATGCAATGCTGCAGATGAGAGGGCCAAAGTTCTTGCAGCAGAAGTCATTCTACTTGAAGATAAGGTGCTTAGCTATATACTCGTCTGCTTCCTCTCTAATGTTGCAAATCAACCTAACCTTCTTAGTGGGATAATAATATTGACACTGTTTATAGTTTTTGAATGCTCATTATTTTGAGCAATGTTTTTTTGGAGTATGTTATTATACTATACCTTGAGTACATTAAGCCCTAGAGGTGTCACAGGCTCACAGCAACAAATCAAAGTATAATGACAGATATCCTATACACCTGCAGGTAGGTAATGCCTATTATATTCAAGTTTTAATGCATCAGATGTAAATATATAATATCCCTTGATATGCCAAACATGCAGCTGCTGTTTTTTTATCTAACACTTCTCTTTAAGGCACTATTTATCAAAAGCGCATGCAGTTTGATATATCGCTATTTTTTAGGCTCTTAGACTGAGGTCAAGTGAGTTAAAGCTTGAAAAGGAAATTGAGGGTTTGAGCTCTGAGATTTCTTCATACAGGTGAGGTTTTCTGCTATGAGTGCATGGTATGTGTTTTACAAGGTGGGGAGATCAATTGATAAGTGAAATGGGCTTCAAATATAAATGTGAAAGAAAGTTTCTGGTTTTTCTCACATTGGCATTCTTGAAATTGTTATGCGAAAAAAATATGTGAGTCTTGTGTTAACATGCAAAAAACATGACATGAGTTTAAGTTTACTGAACTCACACACTGATCATCCGAGGGTACTGACAGTGTTTCCTTTACGATTTTCTTTTACTATGCACAGGCGCAAAGTTTCTAGTCTAGAGAAGGAGCGTCAACATCTTCAATCTACTGTTGAGGCTCTTCAAGAAGGTAGTTACCGTTTTACTCTGATGTAAAACTTTTTTGAACTCGTTCTTTATCCCATGCCCAACTCAATTATCTGGTGAGTCCTAGAAAATCATTAGTTGTGTTCACATCTTGCACGCACATTTTTGTTCCCTATTATTTAAGCCCCATACTCACACATCCTTTAGTGTCACTTATTTTTGGCTGTCAAATAACTAAAACTAAACTAGAAATTTATCTGTAATATTCTAGTTGGAATAAGACTTGCATGTGTGTGATAGACTTAATTTATGCATGAATATTGCCGGTTGTAAACTTGACTTCACATTGATACTTTTGGACAGAAAAGAAACTCCTACACTCTAAATTGAGGAATACTTCTGTGACTGAGAAGGTCAATATTATAGAAAAACCTTCAGCTGATAAAAGAGATGCATCAACTGCAACAGAAGATCTAGGTATGAATGTTGATCTCCCCTTTTGTTTGATATCTATGAATATGTATTTCAATTTTCAACTAGTAGTCTGCTTGACACGAAATATGCATCTTCAGATACAGGGGAAAGCAGCTCTTCAGAAACCCTTACCAGTGCCATTGACACAGTAGAAGATGGTGAAACATCTGTATCGCGGTCCAATAATGTGGCTGATTTTACTTATTTAGAAGAGGTGTCTTCTAGCATCCCACATGATCAGCTTAGAATGATCGACAATATCAACTCCTTGATGTCAGAGGTAATCTCTTTGATGTGCAAAAATCCAGTGTGGTTGGTACTTTATATCACTTACATTGATCGATTGCACCTAAATAACCTTAAACCACAGCACTTGAGTTTCATAGCCTACAAAATTTACTTCCTTGTTAATAGTAATTGTTGCATTGCAGTTGGCAGTGGAGCGAGAAGAGTTGCTGCGAGCTTTGAGAATTGAATCATCCAATTGCTCCAAGCTGAAGGTTTTGTTCATTTCGCAGCAACTTTGTTTCTACTATTTTTGATTCATTGAGCCTATATTTCTTCCTGTCCAGAGCTTCGATCGACCCAATATAAATGCGATGCATGTATAATTAAGCACTAAGCCTCTAGGGTATACAAATGCCTAGGGTCTTGTATAGTTGCCCAAGGGACTATCCCAGCTGGCTTAACCTACCGGGCCCTTTCCTCCGGATGAAATCATGTCCAAATCGAGGGCTATTGTGTACTGTAACTTTGTCATGGTGTATCTATCTTATGCAGTCCATTCTTTGTCTTAAAGGAATTGAACAAGGATCTAACGCAAAAGCTGGAGATTCAGACTCACAGACTTGAGCTGTTATCTTCTCAAAGGATGGCTAACGAGAATGTCCTTCCAAAGCCGATCGACACACGCTCCATCAATGATGCAACTTTGTATGCTGATGAAGGAGATGAGGTAATTTAGTTTCTGTTATCTAAGCATCTAACAGCAAAACTCACAGATCACATAAAAGAACATCTCTTTTTCATTATTGTTATAAAGCCTTTTCATGTGTTGACAGCTTGATTTTTTTTAAAGGTTACAACTTATCTGATGTAACATATTTGATTGCCTTTCTCCATTAGATCATTGTTATGATTGTCTGACGAAAAATATATACAGGTTGTTGAACGGGTGCTTGGATGGATAATGAAGCTCTTCCCTGGTGGTCCAAAGCGACGAACCAGCAAGCTCCTCTAGTGGAAAGTAGAGTTTTGGTATACCATAATGTTTTCTTTTCATTTATATATGATATTTTTTTGCCCTGTTTTGGTGATAGCATGATGAGAAGTTGTATATTGGAGGAGAGCCCCTTGATGTAACCATTCTTTTTTCTACAGAAAATGAAATGTATGGTTTGACTTCTGTGGAGCTACACTTTTGTATTGGCAATGAACAGAATAGCTGCCAGCAGGAAAAATACGCCCCCTTATATATTCCATAATTATACGTGGGGTGGAGGTGTATGTTGTAATTGCTGTATCCATTTGTTATTTCATTCACTTGTTATCCCTAGCTCTACTATCTCCCTCGTTCATTTTCTCTTCTGTTATTTGCTGCAACTTGTCATCCGATTTCCTATATTGCTCTGGCTACTGGTTACACCGGAAGTGGAAGTGTGGAACACACATAAGGAAAATTATGGTCCTAAATCCTAATCCATATTTATCGTTACTCTAATTTTCCTATGGAACCTTGAACACCATAGCGCTCTCTCTCTCTCTCTCTGGTAATTGTGCCTTGTAGTTTGAAGACTCGTTATCAATGCAGTGAAAATTGTGGATGCGATTTATACACTTCTACTCCTAGCAATCCGAAGCCAAGGCTAAATGACAATAACAATAGAAAAGACTCAAAATTATTTATAAAATGAAGTTCTCAAATTATAAGCCGTGTCACAAAGAAGCAGGCCTGACATCCTGTGTAGTACACTATAATCCACTTTTCAGCCATGCAGCTTGTGAAGTACAGAAATGGACAAATCAAACTTGCGATTCTTCGGTCGACTAAAAGACTTTCCTGTTCTCTAAAAGAATGCGAAAGTCGATTTTTATCCGCATGGGATAGTATGATCTGACCAACGAATAGACTAAAATATAACAAGAAATAATATATGATGACTATTTCTTGTTATGGGTAGGAACGCTTAGATAGAACTTGGTGTTCCTGAAATCATCAAGGAGTGGATTATATCCATCTTTGGTCCTAGTCTTCAACGGCAGTCCAAACTCTTCCATGAAGGCAGCAGAATCAAGCTAACGATAGTTGACAAATAACATCATACTCGTCAGTGCACCGAAGTTTGTAAAAGATGTGATGCAAGATGAACTAGGACACTAGGTTGCATAGAAAACAAAACTGGCTTAAATAGTCTGAACTTACAATGATGGTTCTCCTCGTCTTAACTGGTTTAAATGCACCGGGGTTCTTTTGCTGTTTTGAGAAACCAGAGCAGTCATGGTCGATCTTCTCCAAAAGCCAGAAATCGGTTGGGAAGAAAATATCTGCGTCACCCTGGCAAGTAACATAACCGAGTTCTTTTAATAATATATAATAACACATAGCACAACAACTTAATTAAACACATAGCATAACAACTTAATTGCTCAAAGTTATTTAGTTCTTTTTCCCCATGGGGTTGGACAGTAGGGTCAACTAAGCTACGACATGTTTGCAACGAATCTAATATTCAGATATAACAGAACAGAAACATTATTCAAACCTGAGCCTCAAGATAGTTGCGATGATCCAAAGTCCTCCCGTCCTTCTGCAAGCAGGACACAACATCAACGAGGTGTCCTAGAGAAATTGCCTTGTTGGAAAAACGCACCAAAAGTCAGTGAAGGTCTTGTCACCTTTGAAGAAACCAATGGAGCTCTATCGCCAGGTATACTGACATCAGGAAGATAGCTGAAATCTGAAGCTATAAGGGACATGCTTGGCAAAGCTTGATGTAAAGTATCTAGTATTTTCTGCATATGTCATAACACATATTTCAGAGATTCTGGCAGTAAGCTGACAAACTCATCAGCATATGATCACATATAGAATAACAGTTTATAACCTAACAAGTGGAAGTGGGTTCAAAAGACATACCAAGCATCCAGTTGGTAACCAAGCTCTCCGAGGCTTTGGGAATACTTTTGACACAACTCCTTTTGCAGCAAGTGATAATTTGTCTCTCACAGACACTTTCTCTTCATTTATGCCAGTAATCTCGACACAGCGGGAAACTAGTGGGTCTTGTAATGGTTTGTATACCTCAGAGCCTTGTGAACTATTTTTCATAAAAGGCAACCATACAAATTTAATGAAGTCTGTCCTCATTAGTTACCAGGCAATATCAATCAATACAACTGTCCAGATTCCAGAAGCACAAGGGCGATCGACTATGTTATACTAGAGGGGTAAGGAATCAGCCCTTCAACAATAATATATCGAAAATGATAAATTTATCTAACAAGAATCTAGTAAAAGACCAGCATGAGAGCACTATAAAACAAGCAGAACCTTCCCTTAATCTTCTGTTGAAGAATATACCTTTTTTCCTTTCCAAAATATAAAGTATGTATACTAAGAATAAACTTATCTTATGTAGCACTGTGCTTATATATGTTACAAATACAATACAGTAATATATAGAAAAGAAATCATAAGATCAATAGATCATTAGCCACGAGGTAACAGAAGAGAATTCAGTAAAAGAATTTCACTACAGACTGTCAGACTTCCATCATTTTTTTTTTACCCACAAGAAGCATAAGTTCATTCATTTCATCAAATTATTCCAAAGTCCAGATCATTTCATTGAACTTGCCTAAAGCCGCACATAAATAATCGGTATAAGAGCAAAAAAGATACTTTCATATATTGTCTGAAGCATACACTCTCAGGAATCAGAAAAAGGAAAACACAAACCTGCCATTTACTTTTTCAATCCATACTTCCATCCATGGAGAGACCTGATCTGGCGAATAGACAAGGTCATGTGGTAGATTGTCAAGTACCTGACAATACACCAAATGAATGTTGCTGTTGAGGCTGCTGCCATCATGTCTCTAAGATATGATTGCGAAGCTAAGAAGTCCATATGATAATCTAATTCTTCACTTAGCAAACAAAATGATACTAGCAACCAGTGTTTCCCTACTTGCCATCATCAGTCAGTCCAGACTACTGGCATGGTCATACAATGGTTAATAAGTGATGGTTGGTAGAATGTCTAAAGAGGATCCTATATCTGGTTGTTATGGCAATAGTGAGGGTACGTAAAGGAACAGCGCCCAACGTTGATACAGTGTTTTGTTTGCAATATCATTGGCAAAGAGAGAGTAATCAAGAGTTTATGTCTGCTATAACTTTATAACCTACTCTTACATATCCTTTGAAACACAAAATAACACACAGATAAACTCGACACTGAAAAAAGGTATATTTGCAGTATTCACATCTTGAAAGCCTAAATAACATTTGAGGTGCTGCTACACATTCTGCCAAGCTACTAAGTTAGTGCAAACCAGCCAGAGGACTGCAGCTAAGCGTCAATTAATAACAGGAAAGGTGGACTGTAATGATGGTATATTGCTTCTTTGATTCATATGAGACATCAAAGAAACAACCGAGCAGATAGTCAAGGCAGTACCTCAAGCATTAACACCCAACAAGGTTGAGGATCCTTGCGGCCTGTAAAATATGACAGGAAAGTAACCCAAAGTGGTCAAGGAATAAAAGTGCAACAATATAAAGATCAGAAGATAAAATCCGATATAAGTGTGATTTGACATGGAGGGATTAGTGGGAAGTCTGTGTAAGTGTAACCCACACATTTTAGACTGAGCCTATCAGCACTACATCAAAATATGGTGTAATAGCATTAGCTGAAAATTTGCAAGCTGAATTATCAAAGTTCATACATTATTTTTTAAATAGAATGCATTTTAGAGTAGATTGCCCTACAGAGGAGCAGGGACAAGAAGTCAGCTTACCCCATCCAGCTCTGTCAGTTGCGTCACGACACTCAACCATGAACTTTGACAAATGGCTTCGCACCTCACCAACAGTTTCCAATTGCTTCTCAGCTAGAGAGGAACTAATTTCTACTGAGCTAGCAAATTAAGATAAAAGCAAGGTCAAAGCATATTCGATCACATAACAGAGATCATAAAGTGAAGGAAGGTTTCCTTACATGTATTTCATAGTATTGTATACTTTCGGTGGAGCATTTAACATCATGTAGTCAAGTATGCATTTTGCACATGTGCCAGAACCACCACCAATTTCGTAAATCTGATCCATGCAGGGGAAAATTCATATGGTTTGGTGAAAAAGAAAACAGATGACTATGTGCCATAATATTATAAGGTACCTTTTCTCCAAAAAAAAAATTTGGCATGAGAACTGCAGTAATATTACTAGTTGAGAAGGAATGAAAAAAAGAAAAGGAAAATGGTGCAGTAGCACAGCCATCATTTATTAAATCATATGTGAGCGGTTATGGCGCTTGTAAGAGCAAATGGGTGGATGGAGGTCTAGAACTATGCTGAGGAGGAAGTTAAGAATGCACCTTCAGTGGGACTGAAAGATTTGCTGTACGGAGGATTGATGCAGCTATTGCATAGGCATACCATGGCTGCACCAGAGAAAGACCACGCATCAAGGGTCAAACTGACAGAAAAATGACACTACATGCTATTGAACAGCTTAAGAAAACACCTTGAAGAGCTCCACTGGAGTGAACCAAGCGATGTCATGCTTCTTGTACAACTTATCAAGGTACTGCATATACGCACTCCTACCTACATAAGCAAATTACTTCCGTTTCTAGTCAAATATCCAAGATATTAAAACAGCACAACACAGAATCGTAATTGGCAAACAATCAATGGAGTTCAACAGTCGTGGAAGAAAAACAGAAGTCCCAAATTTCTGCATGAGAGGAACAGTGGCACGCGCAACGTGTTCGTCGAAATGCCACCTCGGCAAACAAATGTTAGAACCGGCCTAATCTGATTCCCGCAATGCCGGAACACACACACCAAACTCCCACATCCAAATCCGGTCCAAGCAATAGAATGATCCAAGAAGCAGGTAGAAAGGAGGATTACCGTCGAGCTGGTTGAAGCGGATGCTGGAGTCGAGCACGCCCACGGGTCCCGACCGCTTGGAGAAGTAGCCATGGTTGGGGTCGTACAGCGCCGACCTCACGAAGTCACGCACCTGCGCGCACGAAGCTCCCACCAAATCATCACCCGCTACAAGGAGATCTCACTGCGCCCCTCCCAGCCCGCGAAACCTCCGCCCCGAGCGCTTACCAGGATGGGCTTGTTCTCGGGGACGATCCCCGACGAGAACATCGCCGCCGGATACCACCGCGCCAGCGTCGCCGCTCGCCGGAGCGCCGCCGGGACGGACGCCATGTGCGGCGGCGCCATGGGGGAGTCGGGGAGTGAGTCGCTGCGGCGGCGGCGGCGGCAATGCCCACGCGGTTCCGGGCCTTTTCCCCGAAAGAAAAGAAAGGGAAGTCCGATTCGTGTTCGGGCCCAAGCCCAACACGAGTCCGAGTCGGAGTCGTGGGCTGCTTGGGCCGTACGGCCCGCGGCCTATTTAAGTCGCGCGAGAGGAGACGCATCTCCTCGCGCACGCGCACGCTCGAGAAATTGAGAGATTCATTCAATTCGAAGGGCGGGAGAGAAGGAAGGGGAGAGATGATGATGACATCAGCGATGCCGCCGGGCGGCGGCGGCGGCGGCGGGGAGGCTCCTACTCCGGTCACCGGCGTCGCCGGCGACCCCCGCCATGAGCAGCGCATGAGGCTGGTGAGGAAGGCGAGCGAGCTCGCGACGCGGTGCGCCGTCCCCGTCGCCTTGTCCGGCCCGGCCATCGGCGGCGTGTGCGAGCCGCTGCGCTGGCCGTCGATGGACAAGGCACGGGATATCAACAATCGGTACAAAGCGCTGCCGGAGAACGGTCGGAGGAAGATCTCCGTGGGCGACGCCGCCGACATCGCGAACCAAGCCGCGACGCAGCAGCCGCAGGGCGTCCCCGCCGGCGGCGAGTCGGCCAGCGCGGCGGGGGTGGCCGCTGCCTTCGGCGCCATGACCGAAGAGGAGCTCCGGGAGCTTCTCCGATCCATCGACTGCTCCCTGGCGGCCGCGAGCCACGCGATCCAGAAGGCCGCCGACGAGGCCGAACAGAAGCTCTCGCTCCAGCGCGCGGGCACGCTCATGGCGGTGGACTCCTCCTCCCAGGACGCCGTGCCGCCACATGCCGCGCCCATGGACATGGGAGACGAGGTGCAGGGCGCGCAGCCACCACCGGATCGGTGGTTCGAAGAGGAACGAGAGCCGGTAATTTGCTCCAAAAAGAAACCAGAGCCGTGCTCCGCCCCGCCGCCGCCGCCGCCGCCGGCGAACCGGAACGGCGTCGCCTACGAGGCCGAACAAAGGCGCGCGTGCGCGCTCATGGTGGACTCCCAGGAGGATGCCGCGCCGCCGCCGCCGCCGCCGGCGAGCGGGAATGGCGTCGCCGACGACGGCGAGTACATCAACCTGGGCGGGTACATGATCGAGCGCAACCGATTCGAAGCAATCTGGCGCGAACACGCGATCCCTCCTCCACAAAGCCTCCTGCCGGAGTCGTTGCCGGACGACGACGGCGAGCCGCTGCGGCTGTGGTCGTTCGACGCCGGCGAGAGGGTAATCCTTTGAATGTGCCCGCGTTGAGTTGGCCTCTAGACTGATTTTGTTGTTGATAAGAGTAATGCTATATTTACTTTATGGCCGTGTGGCTTGTGACAGAAGTAAGATGTAATCTATTTTCATTAAAAAAACACTTTAAAAAATCTGTACTAGTCTTAATTAGTAGTTAGTTAGGGGCCGTTTAGATTGCAGTCAAAATAAATCTAATGCTAAAATTTTAGTAGTTTGACAATATTATAAAAATTGACAGAATTTCTTATATATTTACTAAAGTTGGACAAGAAACTAAATGTATGCACATTTTTAATAATTTTAACAAAAATGATATGATTTAAAATGACATCAATCTAAACAACCCTTCAGTTAGAAAAGAATGGGCTTAAAATCAAGAATCAATCATATTTTATCCACATCAGCTTTTCAAGATGCTTTTTCTAGACAAATAACAGATTTTTGTACGCGTATAATTTTCCTTTTGAGAAGGTTTTGTATCTAAAACAGTTTCATTTATGCAGAGCTCGAGAAAACAGCACAAAAAAATGAAAACGGCTGCGAGGGGAAGATCAAAGCTCACTGGACACCTGTGTTGACGACATTCTGTACCGGCTGAAGGGTCTTCGATCGATGATTTCACTTAGATAGCAGTGCAGTGGTCTGCCTTTTTTGTGAACTTGATGTTTCTGTAAATTTCTATGTGAGATTCAGATGTTGCTCGATCTGTAGCTAGTTCCTGTCTTCCAGCTGTAACTGTAACTGTAACGAGAATTAACAGGCAAAAGAACTTTGTTATGGGGATTCTTTAATAAAGCTGGATAACTAGGTGATCTGTTCATCTAAAAAGTAGTCGTGGGACTGATCGAGTTTGCTGTTTGCCGCCTTCCGACAGTTGACCTTCATGTCGCCGCCGCAGTTGCCTTTTGCTGAAAATTGGATGGAAAACGTGCATCGAGGGATGGGTATTTGATTGATGGATAATTGGATGTCATCAAACAACAACATGGATAATATGGAGCATGCTGGGTGGCTTACCACTAGCTTGACTCTAGGCATTGAGAGACAACACAAACTGTCAAAGATTGGTGGAAGACACTAGCTAATACGGCATGAGTTTGAGAGGTTTGCGCACCCTCATCCTCCTCATGGTTTGGGAGATATGGAAGAAAAGGAATCAACGAATCTTTCAGCACAAGGAGGCTACATCATCTTTCCTCTTCGCCAAGATCAAGGAAGAGGCGCGGACTTGGACGATGGCAGGAGCAAAACGTTTGCGGGACCTTCTGCCCCTCCATATATAATATATAAAGAGTACAAAGTTTTTCATTTCTGATCCTTAAGAGTTGTTTTTTCTTCCACTATATTCAATGAAAAGTCATGATCTAGTGCCGTTTTGCTTAAAAAACAACATGATTGTAGTTAATAGTTATTACTCCATAAAGTGCACTTTTTTTAAGTGTAAATAAGTAAATAACTGATGGATATAATTGGAATATCGTCGAACAACGATTGGCCCTTTTTTTCTTTTCATTGGCGTTTAGATCGTTTGACGTAGCGACGTCCGGGGTCGTTGCGCCATTCGATTTGCATCGGACGGAAAAGAGGGAGTACAGCGATAGAAGGGGCTATTGCTCGGTCCGCAACAACAAAAATCAAGCCACGAAGATTGTCCTGGGCCCATGGAAACAATACGACGGTAGCATTGATTCCGAGGAGTTCCTCTACATCCATTCTACAAGTGCAACCGTATATATCATGTCTAACCTGACCGTCCGTCTTATTTAAAAAAATTATATACTTTTATTATTAAAAAATAGTCACACATAAAGTACCATTCATGTTTTATCATGTAATAAAAAATATTTATCATAAAAAATTTCTAATAAAATAAATGGTCAAACATTGGACATAAACAATATAAAACTACACTATTTTGGGATGGAGGGAGTACCATTCTTAATGCAATAGGGGCAAATGACAATGCAGTAGCGAATTATCTATCGATTACGTTGAACTGCTCATCCACCTTATGTCATATTCTCGATCAACCGAGCATCGTTTTTATATAACGGGTAATATTTTCAACCGCTACTGTTTTTTTATATATAAATGTTTTTTCTAATTTCTTTCTGCATCGTACTGGTGTCAACACTGAGTAGTTTAAATGATGAATATGATCAATTATCGACCGATCGATCATTGTTTTTGAAAAGATGCTATTGATTCTGAATGTTTTCGACCGTTTTCACCTCTTTTAACTTCCATAACCATGAGGATACTCCATACAATCTCTACTATTATAAAAATTAAAGATGTTTTTGTCGGTACTTTGACACGTTATCCGTGTATGGTTCGGTTTTTAAGTTCGTTCGCTTTTGGAAATACGAATCTGTATTTGAGTCAAGTTTTAAGATCGCTCGCTTTTGAAAATACAAAAGGAGTCGTATAAGAAATCCCCTTAAAAGAACTACCATGCTAACTTGAGATGATCGAACTCTTAACTACACATCATGATTTTCTAGAAATATATATATATCCAAGTAAATTCCCACCATGAATTTCACCTTAACTAAACCATACAACAATAATAATATTAAAATAGCCTTCGTCCGTTGTAACATACGGGCATTTTTTACCGTTATTTTCAGGGTAGTTATAAAAGGCACACGGTCGAGGACGATCTTCACGGGTTCCCGAACTTCCAAAAAAAAGGGGCAATTACTTATTTGACCCTGTTTTGAACTGTAATTGATGATTTGGCCCTACTTTTTGAACTTTGCTTATTTGACCCTCCTTTTCGAGTACGAAGCTCCGGTCTGACCCTATTCCGTTTGGGTGAGGTGACGGTGTTAATTTTGGGGTAAATAGTCTATTTTGCCCTTGCTTATTTGACACTGTTATATCCCTTTTGTTTGCTTGTTTGACCCTATTTTGTTATACCGTGTATATATTCAACAATGTTGAAATATTTGTAATAATTTTTGCTCAAGTAACAGATTTGGCATTAATTTGACAGATTTGAATCATTTTGTGAAATTTGACTTAAATTTGACAGAATTTTGTGAAAGTGAAAATAAATTAAATAAAATGTGCCCCAATTATGACAGATTTGGCATAAATTTGAGAAATTTGATTCATTTTGAAAGATTTGACTAAAAATTGTCAAATTTGAGGCAATTATGATAGATTTTGTTAAAAAAAAATCGAACAGCATCGACGCCATCGACCTCGCTCTCTCGGCAGTCGGCATGACAGTGGCGAACGGCGCGCACGGCGGTGCGGCCGACGGTGAGCGGGGGCGGGCGGTGGCGGACGAGGCGGAGAGGCAAGCGGGCGGCGGTGGAGAGGCGGGCGAGGCGAGCTGCGGCGGACGAGGCGGGCGAGGCGAGCAGCGGTGGAGAGGTGGGCGAGGCGGGCGGCGGCGAAGAGGCGGACGAGGCGGGCGGCGGCGAAGAGGCAGACAAGGCGGGCGAGGCGAGCGGCGGCGGAGAGGCGGGCGAGGCGAGCGACGGCGGAGAGGCGGGCTGCTCCCTCCCAGACTTCCCCCGCACCCGCCTTCTCCGCGAGGTCCGCTCGGCGCGCTACGATGCCGGCCGCGCGCGGTGGCTCGTCGACGCCATCGACCTCGCCGCCCCCACAGCTCGCCGCCGCCGCCGCCCTCCCACTGTCACCGCGTGTATTACCCGCCGCCGCCGTAGCCCCCACAGCTCGCCGCCCTCGCCCCCTCAGATCGGCGCCGCCCCGCGCCCGATCAAACCGCCGCCGCCGCCGGCCTCTATCTCCACGAGCGGGCGTGTAGCGCCCGTTCCGTCGTGGCGCCTAGCGGGAAAATTATCTCTTAAAAACCCTAATTGTGAAATTTGTTTCTTCGCTTGTCGTCTAGTGTCCGTGCCATCTCAAGATCTCAATCCCCGATCTATCGTCGAGTTCAATTCCGAATCCAAATCCCTCCAAATCAAATTCCTCCGCAAAAGTCTAGTTTGCCTCCCCCGGGTTCGATGGGCCGAATCCCTCTCGGCCCATCTCCCCCTCCCTCCCCGGCGCCCTCTCTCTCTCTCTCTCTCCCTCCGCTCCACCCCGCCCGTGCGCCGCGCGCGCTGCGTGCGCGAGCGCGCAAGCCGCGCCGAGCGCCCCTCCTCCGCTCCCTCCGCTCTGTCCGCGCGTGCGTGAGCCGCCCGCGCCGAGCCGAGTCCTCCTTTCCGCCCCTCCTTTCCGCTCCCCGCGCGTCGTTCGCGCGCGCGCGCCCGCGTGGTCCTCGCCCGCGTCGCGTCTGCGCCGCCCGGCCCCGCTACCCTGCCGCGCCAGCAGCCGCTCGGCCCCGCAGCCAGCGTGCGTGCTCGAGCCGCGCCTCTCCATCCGCCGCGCCCTCCCGCTGCAAGCCGCGCGCGCGTGCCGAGTGGCCGACCGTCTGGTCGCCGCCGCCGTCACCCTCTGCCGCGCCAGCCCGCGCCTGTCGCCCGTGTCGTCGCGCCGCTCCAAACCGCCCCGCCGTCATCGCCGCCGTCATCGCCTCGGCCCCGCCACTCCGCGCGCAAGCCGCCAAGGGACGGAGGCCGAGCCCTCCTCCCTCTGCCGCGACGCCTCCGCCTCCCTCCTCCTTTTTCCTAAATCGGCAAGGGGGCAAGCCCCCTTTCTCCCCCTCCTTTTTCCCTTTTTCCTCCCGCCGGCGTCATCCTCCCTCCCTCCTGTCGCCGTTTTGGCCGCTAGCCGGAGCGCCAGCCCGCGCCTTGACCGCCAAAGTCGGTTTCCAAACCGACATTGCCGCCCCCTATAAACCCAGGCGCCCGCCCTTCCTCTTTTCCCCCTCCCAATCTTCTCTGTTTCTCGCCCGCGCCATTGTCGTCCCTCTCGCCGACCGCAGCCGTCACGTGTGTGCCGGAGGAGCCGGTGCGCACTAGGACGCGGAAGGGGACTTTGGCCGCGCCCTCTCCTTCCTCTTCCCCGGCCCGAGGCCGGAGAGATTACTCCCGCGCCGTCGGCCTCTCGTCTCAGCGCCCCTCCTCTTCATGGTAGTGCCTCCCTCCGTTCTTCCTCCTCGCTCCATCTCCCCCCCTTAGTTTTCGGTGGTAGCACGAGTAGCCTCCCCGTAGCTAGCCGGCGCCGCCCCGACCGTTGCCGTCGCTCACCGTGTGCCCGCCGCCGTCGCCGCCCGAGCTCCGTAGCACCCGCTCGTCGCCAGCCTCGCTCGGCGTAGCTCCGCCCAATCCGACGCTAGCATCGGATTCCCGTAGCCGCATAGATGCTCTCGCCGCCGGGAATTGGCCCCTCGTGACCTCGTCGCCGTTTCCCCTCTTCCCTCCCCGCCGGTTGCCGCCGCCGCGATTCGCCGCCGTCAAGCTTCCTCCGGCGAATCTGAGCCGTTGGCTCGTCTCCCCTCGTCTCGTGCAACCACCCGGTGTGCTCGCTTTCGCCGGTATCGCCGTGGTTCGCTCCGCCGCTCGCCGCTGTCGACCGCCGTCCGTTCCGGTCGGCGTCGTCGTCTACCTCCCGCCGGCCCGCGTGGCAGCCACGTAGGCGCCACGTCGGCGCCAGCTCAGCCTAGACCGGGTCGAGCCGACCCCGGTCAGTCCCTTCCCGTGCGCGCGCTCCACCGCGAGCCGTGAGGCTGCGCGTGGGCCCGCCGCACCCGCGTCCACCGCGAACCGCGCGCGTGCACCGCGTCCTTCCCCCCACCCTAGCGCCGCGTCGCGTGCTCCCTCCGCACGGTGAGCCAAGCCGCTGACAAGCGGGTCCCACCTGAGACCGCGCGTGGTGAGCCCGGTCCACCGGCTCTCTCTCTCCTCCCTCCCGCGCGCGCGCGTCTTGGGCCGTTCTGGGCCGCCTTCTTGGGCCGGCCGGCCCGTTAAGCTCGGCCGAGCCGCCCCTTTTCTCTCGGGCCGCGCCCTAGCCGCCCGAGGGAAGTCTAATTTCCATCCCTCTTTTCTTTTCTTTTCTTTTCTTTTCCAAAAAGGATTTAATTAAATCCTTTTCCTTTAGACCAAAAATCCAAGAATCTTAGAAATTCAATATCCTCCCAACCGTAGATCCGTTTGACTCCGTTCAACTTCCAAAATTCCTCAAATCTCGAGATCTATCTAATGGCACGCTTAGAGGTCATTAATAGGGCTTTATTTTCGCCGTTTGTTGAGTTGTCCCGTTTCGCGTGTAGTTTCGGAGCCCGAAGACCCGCAGTGCGAGGATTTCGAGGATCAAGCTTCAGCTCTCGAGCAAGGCAAGCCACCTTTGACCATCTTGAGCCTATATTTGAAATTTAATTATATTGCTTGCAAAATATTATGCACTGATAGGATCGCACTTGATCTGCTTGTCCCGTCTGCAAGGCAGATTGGCGGACCTACCTAATTTTGTTGCATTTGATCCTCCCTTTGTTAATTGCGATACCATGTCCCCTTGTAACCATCTAGTTGCGTCTCGATATTCGTGCACCCTGCGCGAGTATCGACGGACGCCTTCAAACTTAAAATCTGAGTAACAACTTGGGTAAAAACTTGGGTTTTGCAAAAGACTTGGAAAACCCGACACCTGGGTCGGTGCTTGCGAACTAAATGAATTTCCAAAACCGCGGACCGGGGAACATACCGGGTGTACGGTTTCCCGTTCTTGCACTTAAGGACCGTTTCCTTGGAATTTCATCCAAACATAAGACAAGTACGACCATATGGGTGGAATGGGACACCCCTGGCTGAGTAACTAGCTTATCAGGGGTGCCTTGATGCCGAGAGACATGTGGATTCGCCGGGGTGGTGTCGGGGAGGACCCCTGGGCTTCCTGGCACAGTATGGTCTGGGACCTAACCTGTTGTTGGTCTGGGACCCCTCTCGTCGGCATATGGTAAACCTGTGTCAGCTTTGGAAATACCTTGTCATGAAAGCTTGGAGGTCTCCCGACGTGGCTGATCCCCACGGGCTGGGTGATCCGGGTTAGTAATGTCGTGTGGGTAAAGTGTACCCCCTCTGCAGAGGTTAACAAACTGTTCGAACAGCCGTGCCCACGGTCATGGGCGGATGTGAGGTGATTCATAGCGTAGTTTTGTTTGACTACTGCTTGTGAAATTGCTGTTGTGAAAAGGGGTTCGACGTTTGAAAATCTGTAGCTGATGGGATCAGCTAGGCCCGGGTGGCCGTTTGAAAAGTTGTAGGCCCGGGTGGCCGTTGAAAAGCTGTTGGCCGGGTGCCAACCTTGTTTTCATTTCTAAAGATTGATACATGGCACATACTCCGACCGGACGAGACGCACTGTCTCATCCGTGTCGTTTGAGAAGCACTCACTTAGTTGTTTCAGAAAAGAGTTCAAATAAAATCAATTGCAAAAACACCAGTCTCTCCTTGAAGCCTGCATTAAACACTTATTTCCCCTGGCTTGCTGAGTACTCCCGTACTCACCCTTGCTCTATATAAATAATTCCCCCCCAGTTGCTGAAGAAGATGAAGCGGATCCTGCTGATGAGGAGTTCTTTCAGGAGCAAGCCGGCTACGATGAGTTTTAGGGTTTCGGCCTAGTTCCCAAGTCGCGCCTGTATTGTTTGGTCCAAGTCCTGCTTCCGTTTTCCTTTTGTAATGCAGTTGTGAGCTCGGGGTCTGTCCGCAGCCCAACATGACTGTACTACTACTCTATAATAAAGAGACCTCTGTTGCTGTGATATTCTGTCTTCCTGTGATACCAGCACTGTTTCCTGGGACTGGTATCGATTAACAGGTTAATTTGGAGCGTCACGGGCTAGTTCCAGTCGGGACTAGTTCGGGGTGTGACAAGAGATGGTATCAGAGCACAGGCTTGGCCCTAGGGCGAAACCCGATGTTTAGGACGACCCTAAGGATACTAAGTTCAAAACTACTTGCGAAAAGCTAAGGCTTCTTTTGGTTTCCTTATTTTCAATAGTTTGTTTCTAAAATGGTTACTGATCTTTCTCCCTCTTTCAAAATTGTAGATGGCAGTGAACGCCAGCTTCAGTTCCCATGGTTTTGGTGAGGGTCACCACGTCGCTCAGCTTCGTGACCTCGCCCGTTTCCTTGGCTTCTCGTGTCCCGAGTACACGGGGTACTCCGTGGGCCGTGTTCCCCCTCACTGTGAGCTCTCTGTGTACCTCTACCCCCGTGGAGGTATACACGGAGCTGGCCTTGCCCACACCACTTCACTTTGGCCAGGCCCACTCTCCAGATCGCGTACCAGGACCTCTCCTGGACTGCGCTTCGTCGCCTGGCCCACGACTACAGCCACCGTCTCGGGGGCTCCGCCTTCCGGCAGCTTCCACGCCTTCCTTCTGGCCACTCAGACGCCAGGTACCCTTGTCCGTACAGCGAGTCTCAGCCAGTGCTGACTCGCATGGTTGAGCTTTCGGAGGCTCAGGCCACTCAGCACGACCTACTCCTTGAGGCTTACCGCTCCCTTGCCCGCCGCTACGCCGCCTTGGAGGCCCGTCTGGCCGAGGAGGGTGTCACCTCAGTTGACACTATCTCTTGGGACTCAGGCCGCCCCTGTCACGCCAGCCACCTGTCCTCCCACAGCTCCCGCGGCTCTGCCCGCACTCCCAGTGGCCCGCGCTCCCCCAGCTCGCGTGCGCCGTACTCACCAGTGTACTCCCCCTACCCACACCCAGTTAGCCCTTCCTACACCCCCGGACACACCCCAGTTGCTTCCTCCCGCCGTGGCCCACGCTTTATCCGCACCGCGCGGAAGCGTGTTGTTGGTTCTTCCACCGTGTTCCATTTCCACTACCCAGCTCCCCTACCGCCAGCGGCCCGTGCTGCTGCCGGCCCTCGACAGGTTCCGCCGGTCCCTTCGCGTCAGCCGATCGACGTTTCTTCGACTGAGGAGCCGACTACAGGAGGCAGCCAGGCCGACGAGGAGTAGAGGAGGCAGTCTTCAGCAGCCGTCCGTGTGCTAGGCCCTTTTGTTCCGCCGCCAACTCTTTTGGAGTCGTGGCGAGGTAGTGCGTGCGTGTGTTTGTTGTGGGTGTTGTTTGGTAGTCTGGTTCTCCTAGGTGGTGTGCGCACAGTCAAGCTCGGTGTAGCTCTGTGACTTGTCCACACCCGTTGTATCAGGTGTTTTTATGATTTGAAAAATCCAGTTTATGCCTAGTGTGTGCTATCTGAGTTGCTATTTACTTTGCTCCTTGCCCTCCTAAGTGCTTATCTGATTCTTACCCCGCCCTCTTCTGGGAGTTTAGATGGCTAGCCGCCCCCGCCGTGCAGCTCGTGCGCCAGCCCGCTTTGGTTTTGAAGATGGTAGAGCCGAGCCAGAAGTAAATCATGAGCAGTCTCCCCACAGCAACCGTTCGCACCGTACTGCTTCCCGCAACGCAGAAGTTGAGCAACCCCGCCGCAGCAACCGCTCGCATCGCACGGCTTCCTGTGATGCAGAGATGGAACAGTCTCACCGCTCTCACCACACTGCCAGTCACAATTCTGGAGAAGAACGCCTCCCTTCCCCACCTCATGTGGAAAACAACATGCAGCACTTAATGGCAGTTCAGACACAAATCTTGCAAGGATTAGCCGCAGCCGTAGCCGGTTTTCAGCATAATGCGCATGGAAATGGCCACCCTCACATGAGCAACAATAGATCCAAGCTGACAGATTTTCTGAGGTCTCGTCCGCCAGAGTTCTCTCAGACCGTCGAGCCCGTCGAGGCTGACGATTGGCTGAAAGATGTTGATAGAAAATTCAACTTAGTGCAGTGTACCCCTGTTGAGAAGACGCTCTACGCCTCTCACCAGCTAAGAGGACCTGCTGCAGATTGGTGGGAGAATTACTGCAATGCACACCCTGAACCCACTAACATTGCTTGGGATGAGTTTGCTACAGCTTTCCGTGCAGCTCATGTACCTGAAAGCACCATTGACATGAAGAAAGAGGAATTCAACAGACTTAAGCAAGGCAACAGCAATGTCAATGAGTACCTAAGTCAGTTCAACAAGTTGGCTCGGTATGCCCCTGAGGAAGTGGACACAGACAAGAAGAAGATCAGGAAGTTCTTGAAGGGAATCGCAGTTGGAATGAGACTCCAGTTGCTTGCTCATGACTTCCCTACTTTTCAACATATGATCAACAAGGCACTTCTACTTGAGGATGCCAGAAAAGAGGCTACCGAAGAATACAAGAAACGCAAGTCTAACCATCAGGGAAATTCTTCCCGAGGCGCACCTCGCCCTCGCTACGGTCAACCCATGCAATACCATCAGTCGGTCACTCAAGCTAACCGCCAGCCAGGCTACGCCCCTCGTCCTCAGATGAACCGTCCGGCACCCCAGCCACAGCAGCGTGCCCCTAGTGGCAATACTGCGCCAAACAGTGTTACCTCTTTCAAGTCACCGCAGGGACCGTCAGCAGTTCAGTGTTTCCGGTGCAACCAGATGGGTCACTATGCTAGACAGTGCCCTCAGAATCCTACCAACACCAGCTCAGGGCATGCTAATGGCAGCACTGCTAGAACTCCTACTCCAGCGGCAGCTCAGTCTCGTCCTAGCTCCCAGGCAAGTGGACAAGGTTCTCATGCGTCCAACAACTTTGGTCGAGGCCGAGTGAACCACATTCAAGCCGAGACTGCTCAGGATGCTCCAGACGTTGTGATGGGTATGTTCTCTGTCAACTCCATACCCGCAATAGTTCTGTTTGATTCAGGAGCTTCCCACTCCTTCATATCACAAGCTTTTGTGAAAAGAAATGGTTGGAAAACCCAAAATTTACGTGTACCGATGATAGTACATTCCCCTGGGAGGGATATAAGGGCAACTCAAATATGCCCGGAAGTTAACCTTAGAATTGAGGAAGTTGACTTCCTAGCCAAACCGATAGTCCTAGACTCGCAAAGCTTGGACATCATCCTAGGGATGGATTGGTTGGCAAAGCACAAAGGACAGATAGATTGTGCCGAAAAGTCCATCACTTTGCAAGGACCTGGAGGAAAGCAAGTCCGCTTTACCTCTAACAGTCCTACCGCAAGTCGGTCTATCTTAACCTGTTTACAAGTCACCTCCTTGGAGTCGGTGCCCATAGTCTGTGAATATCCCGACGTATTTCCAGAAGAATTAACGAGTATGCCACCAGACCGAGAGATTGAGTTCGCCATAGAACTGGCACCAGGCACCGCACCAATTGCAAAAAGACCCTACCGAATGGCAGCTAATGAGTTAGCAGAAGTCAAAAGACAAATCGAAGAATTGGAGAGTAAAGGTTATGTGCGACCTAGCTCATCCCCTTGGGGAGCCCCAGTGCTTCTGGTTAAGAAAAAGGATGGCTCTGAAAGAATGGTAATCGACTATAGAGCCCTGAATGAAGTAACTATAAAGAACAAGTACCCGTTGCCACGGATTGACGATTTGCTCGATCAACTTAAAGGAGCAAGAGTTTTCTCTAAAATTGACTTGAGATCAGGTTACCACCAATTGAAAATCAGATCTGAAGATATCCCGAAGACCGCTTTCTCAACGCGTTATGGTCTATACGAGTTCACAGTGATGTCCTTCGGACTCACCAATGCTCCAGTGTTCTTCATGAACTTAATGAACAAAATCTTTATGGAATACCTGGACTAGTTTGTCGTGGTGTTCATCGATGACATCCTAATATACTCCAAGAATGAGGAAGAACATGCTGAACACCTGAGGCTAATAATGGAAAAGCTCAGGGATCATCAACTATTCGCTAAATTTTTGAAATGCGAATTCTGGTTAGACCGAGTAGCATTCCTTGGACACGTGATCTCCTCCAACGGTGTCGAAGTAGATCCCAGCAAGGTTGAAGCTGTACTTGCTTGGAACCCGCCCAAGAATGTGTCAGAGATTCGCAGCTTCCTTGGCTTAGCCGGATATTATCGAAGATTCATCGAAGGATTCTCTAAGTTAGCCAGACCCATGACCGAGCTGTTAAAGAAGGAAAAGAAATTTCAATGGTCTGCAGCCTGTGAAGACAGCTTTCAAGAAATGAAGAAAAGGTTGACCACTGCCCCAGTTCTCACCTTGCCAGATATCCGAAAAGATTTCGAGATCTTCTGTGATGCATCAAGACAAGGCTTAGAATGTGTCCTAATGCAAGAACGAAAGGTTGTGGCCTATGCATCCAGGCAGCTCAGACCTCATGAAGTCAATTATCCCACCCATGATCTCGAATTGGCAGCCGTGGTTCATGCTCTTAAGATCTGGAGGCACTATTTAATCGGGAACAGATGTGAAGTATACACCGATCACAAAAGCCTTAAGTACATCTTCACACAGACGGAGTTAAATATGAGGCAGAGAAGATGGTTGGAACTAATCAAGGATTACGATCTTGGAATTCATTACCACCCCTGTAAAGCCAACGTGGTCGCTGATGCGCTAAGTCGCAAGGCCTATTGCAATGTAGCTCGAATACGGCCTGACCAAGATCGCCTGTGCAGAGAATTGGAGAAGTTGAGGCTGACCGTGGTGCAGTCAGGTGTCCCTGCCAGCTTGACAGTACAGCCTACCCTAGAGTCGCAAATCCGGGAAGCTCAGAAAAACGACGAAGGGATAAAAGAGTTAATAAAAAGAATACAGGAGAAGAAAGACACCAATTTCTCCATAGACGACCAAGGCACAGTTTGGTGCGGTCCACGCATCTGTGTACCGGCCAAGAAGGAATTAAGAGATCTCATCCTAAAAGAAGCTCATGAGTCCGCCTACTCCATTCATCCAGGAAGTACGAAGATGTACCAAGATATCAAGGCATATTTCTGGTGGGCTGGAATGAAGCGAGACGTCGCAGAATACGTAGCCTTGTGTGACATTTGCCAAAGAGTCAAGGCAGAGCATCAGAGGCCCGCTGGTCTGCTACAGCCCCTACCAATTCCCGAGTGGAAATGGGAAGAAATCGGAATGGATTTCATCACCGGTTTGCCAAGAACCCCTAGCGGGTACGACTCCATTTGGGTAATCGTGGACCAGCTCACGAAACCGGCTCATTTCGTGCCAGTGAAAACCACCTATGATGGAAAGAAACTAGCAGAACTCTACATGACCCATGTCGTATGTAGATTTGGCTGTCCCAAGAAAATTGTGTCAGACCGAGGCACTCAGTTCACCTCAAGGTTCTGGAAGCAGTTGCATGAAGCCCTCGGAACCGATCTAAACTTTAGTACAGCTTACCATCCGCAGACCGATGGTCAGACAGAAAGAGTAAACCAAATCCTAGAAGACATGCTACGTGCGTGTGCCCTGGATTTCGAAGGCACTTGGGATCGTTGTTTGCCGTATGCTGAGTTCTTATACAACAACAGTTACCAGGCCAGTATTTAGATGTCGCCGAATGAGGCAATGTTCGGAAGAAAGTGCCGCACCCCCTTGTGCTGGAATGAGGTGGGCGAAGCGCTGGTATTCGGTCCTGACATACTCAAGGCAGCAGAAGAACAAGTTAAGCTAATCCGAGAACATTTAAAGACAGCGCAGAACCGTCAGAAGAATTACGCTGACAATCGGAGGCGTGACCTTAAGTTCGAAAAAGGAGATCATGTGTACCTGCGGGTATCACCCCTCCGTGGTATGAGGAGGTTTGGGATGTCCGGCAAGTTAGCACCCCGCTACATCGGCCCCTACCTCATAACTGCCAGACGAGGCGAAGTGGCTTATCAGCTTGAGTTACCTGAAGGTCTCGCAGATGTGCACAACGTGTTCCACGTATCTCAGTTAAAGAAATGTCTTCGAGTTCCAGAAGAGCAAGTCCCCCTGGGTAATATCGAGCTGGAAAAGAATCTGACCTACAAGGAAAGACCAATCAAGGTTCTTGAAGAGGCAGAACGTCAAACTCGAAGGAAGACCATCAAGTTCTACAAAGTCCAATGGAGCAACCATTCTGAAGATGAGGCGACCTGGGAGCGAGAAGATCTTCTCCACGCCGAGTTCCCGGAGCTGCTCCCTTAGGTGCTGAATCTCGGGGTCGAGATTCTTGTTAGGGGGTTGGTCTGTATCGCCCGTTCCGTCGTGGCGCCTAGCGGGAAAATTATCTCTTAAAAACCCTAATTGTGAAATTTGTTTCTTCGCTTGTCGTCTAGTGTCCGTGCCATCTCAAGATCTCAATCCCCGATCTATCATCGAGTTCAATTCCGAATCCAAATCCCTCCAAATCAAATTCCTCCACAAAAGTCAAGTTTGCCTCCCCCGGGTTCGATGGGCCGAATCCCTCTCGGCCCATCTCCCCCTCCCTCCCCGGCGCCCTCTCTCTCTCTCCCTCCGCTCCGCCCCGCCCGCGCGCCGCGCGCGCTGCGTGCGCGAGCGCGCAAGCCGCGCAGAACGCCCCTCCTCCGCTCCCACCGCTCTGTCCGCGCGTGCGTGAGCCGCCCGCGCCGAGCCGAGCCCTCCTTTCCGCCCCTCCTTTCCGCTCCCCGCGCGTCGTTCGCGCGCGCGCGCCCGCGTGGTCCTCGCCCGCATCGCGTCTGCGCCGCCCGGCCCCGCTACCCTGCCGCGCCAGCAGCCGCTCGGCCCCGCAGCCAGCGCGCGTGCTCGAGCCGCGCCTCTCCATCCGCCGCGCCCTCCCGCTGCAAGCCGCGTGCGCGTGCCGAGTGGCCGACCGTCTGGTCGCCGCCGCCGTCACCCTCTGCCGCGCCAGCCCGCGCCTGTCGCCCGTGTCGTCGCGCCGCTCCAAACCGCCCCGCTGTCATCCCCGCCGTCATCGCCTCGGCCCCGCCACTCCGCGCGCAAGCCGCCAAGGGACGGAGGCCGAGCCCTCCTCCCTCTGCCGCGACGCCTCCGCCTCCCTCCTCCTTTTTCCCAAATCGGCAAGGGGGCAAGCCCCCTTTCTCCCCCTCCTTTTTCCCGTTTTCCTCCCGCCGGCGTCATCCTCCCTCCCTCCTGTCGCCGTTTTGGCCGCTAGCCGGAGCGCCAGCCCGCGCCTTGACCGCCAAAGTCGGTTTCCAAACCGACATTGCCGCCCCCTATAAACCCAGGCGCCCGCCCTTCCCCTTTTTCCCCTCCCAATCTTCTCTGTTTCTCGCCCGCGCCATTGTCGTCCCTCTCGCCGACCGCAGCCGTCACGTGTGTGCCGGAGGAGCCGGTGCGCACTAGGACGCGGAAGGGGACTTCGGCCGCGCCCTCTCCTTCCTCTTCCCCGGCCCGAGGCCGGAGAGATTACTCCCGCGCCGTCGGCCTCTCGTCTCAGCGCCCCTCCTCTTCGCGGTAGTGCCTCCCTCCGTTCTTCCTCCTCGCTCCATCTCCCCCCCTTAGTTTTCGGTGGTAGCACGAGTAGCCTCCCCGTAGCTAGCCGGCGCCGCCCCGACCGTTGCCGTCACTCGCCGTGTGCCCGCCGCCGTCGCCGCCCGAGCTCCGTAGCACCCGCTCGTCGCCAGCCTCGCTCGGCGTAGCTCCGCCCAATCCGACGCTAGCATCGGATTCCCGTAGCCGCATAGATGCTCTCGCCGCCGGGAATTGGCCCCTCGTGACCTCGTCGCCGTTTCCCTCTTCCCTCCCCGCCGGTTGCCGCCGCCGCGATTCGCCGCCGTCAAGCTTCCTCCGGCGAATCCGAGCCGTTGGCTCGTCTCCCCTCGTCTCGTGCAACCACCCGGTGTGCTCGCTTTCGCCGGTATCGCCGTGGTTCGCTCCGCCGCTCGCCGCTGTCGACCGCCGTCCGTTCCGGCCGGCGTCGTCGTCTACCTCCCGCCGGCCCGCGTGGCAGCCACGTAGGCGCCACGTCGGCGCCAGCTCAGCCTAGACCGGGTCGAGCCGACCCCGGTCAGTCCCTTCCCGTGCGCGCGCTCCACCACGAGCCGTGAGGCTACGCGTGGGCCCGCCGCACCCGCGTCCTTCCCCCCACCCTAGCGCCGCGTCGCGTGCTCCCTCCGCACGGTGAGCCAAGCCGCTGACAAGCGGGTCCCACCCGGGACCGCGCGTGGTGAGCCCGGTCCACCGGCTCTCTCTCTCCTCCCTCCCGCGCGCGCGCGTCTTGGGCCGTTCTGAGCCGCCTTCTTGGGCCGGCCGGCCCGTTAAGCTCGGCCGAGCCGCCCCTTTTCTCTCGGGCCGCGCCCTAGCCGCCCGAGGGAAGTCTAATTTCCATCCCTCTTTTCTTTTCTTTTCTTTTCTTTTCCAATAAGGATTTAATTAAATCCTTTTCCTTTAGACGAAAAATCCAAGAATCTTAGAAATTCAATATCCTCCCAACCGTAGATCCGTTTGACTCCGTTCAACTTCCAAAATTCCTCAAATCTCGAGATCTATCTAATAGCACGCTTAGAGGTCATTAATAGGGCTTTATTTTCGCCGTTTGTTGAGTTGTCCCGTTTCGCGTGTAGTTTCGGAGCCCTAAGACCCGCAGTGCGAGGATTTCGAGGATCAAGCTTCAGCTCTCGAGCAAGGCAAGCCACCTTTGAACATCTTGAGCCTATATTTGAAATTTAATTATATTGCTTGCAAAATATTATGCATTGATAGGATCGCACTTGATCTGCTTGTCCCGTCTGCAAGGCAGATTGGCAGACCTACCTAATTTTGTTGCATTTGATCCTCCCTTTGTTAATTGCGATACCATGTCCCCTTGTAACCATCTAGTTGCGTCTCGATATTCGTGCACCCTGCGCGAGTATCAACGGATGCCTTCAAACTTAAAATCTGAGTAACAACTTGGGTAAAACTTGGGTTTTGCAAAAGACTTGGAAAACCCGACACCTGGGTCGGTGCTTGCGAACTAAATGAATTTCCAAAACCGCGGACCGGGGAACGTACCGGGTGTACGGTTTCCCGCTCTTGCACTTAAGGACTGTTTCCTTGGAATTTCATCCAAACATAAGACAAGTACGACCACATGGGTGGAATGGGAGACATGTGGATTCACCGGGGTGGTGTCTGGGAGGACCCCTGGGCTTCCTGGCACAGTATGGTCTGGGACCTAACCTGTTGTTGGTCTGGGACCCCTCTCGTCGGCATATGGTAAACCTGTGTCGGCTTTGGAAATATCTTGTCATGAAAGCTTGGAGGTCTCCCGACGTGGCTGATCCCCACGGGCTGGGTGATCCGGGTTAGTAATGTCGTGTGGGTAAAGTGTACCCCCTCTGCAGAGGTTAACAAACTGTTCGAACAGCCGTGCCCACGGTCATGGGCGGATGTGAGGTGATTCCTAGCGTAGTTTTGTTTGACTACTGCTTGTGAAATTGCTGTTGTGAAAAGGGGTTCGACGTTTGAAAATCTGTAGCTGATGGGATCAGCTAGGCCCGGGTGGCCGTTTGAAAAGTTGTTGGCCCGGGTGACCGTTGAAAAGCTGTTGGCCGGGTGCCAACCTTGTTTTCATTTCTAAAGACTGATACATGGCACATACTCCGACCGGACGAGACGCACTGTCTCATCCGTGTCGTTTGAGAAGCACTCACTTAGTTGTTTCAGAAAAGAGTTCAAATAAAATCAATTGCAAAAACACCAGTCTCTCCTTGAAGCCTGCATTAAACACTTATTTCCCCTGGCTTGCTGAGTACTCCCGTACTCACCCTTGCCCTATATAAATAATTCCCCCCTAGTTGCTGAAGAAGATGAAGCGGATCCTGCTGATGAGGAGTTCTTCCAGGAGCAAGCCGGCTACGATGAGTTTTAGGGTTTCGGCCTAGTTCCCAAGTCGTGCCTGTATTGTTTGGTCCAAGTCCTGCTTCCGTTTTCCTTTTGTAATGCAGTTGTGAGCTCGGGGTCTGTCCGCAGCCCAACATAACTGTACTACTACTCTATAATAAAGAGACCTCTGTTGCTGTGATATTCTGTCTTCCTGTGATACCAGCACTGTTTTCTGGGACTGGTATCGATTAACAGGTTAATTTGGAGCGTCACGGGCTAGTTCCAGTCGGGACTAGTTCGGGGCGTGACAGGGCGCCGGCGTGGCTGTACATCACGTCGTCGCCACCGCCTCAGCTCGCCGCCGCCGCTGCCCTCCACCACAACGAGCGGGCGCCGGCGGGGCTGTGCTTGACGCCGCCGCCGCCCCCTCAGCTCGCCGTCGCCGCCGCCCCCTTAGCTAGCCGCCGCCGCACACACAAGTGAGAGAGAGGTACGCACGAGTGAGAGAGAGAGAGTCAGAATAGGGTTTGGCTTTGGAGGGTATTTTTGCCATTAGGAACTCTGGAAACATTTTCTTTTTTAAAAAAAAATTGAACCCTAACGGAGTCAGCGAAAGAGGGTCAGACGGAACCTTCGTACTCGAAAAGGAGGGTCAAATAAGCAAAGTTCAAAAGGTAGGGTCAAATCGGCAAAACAGGGTCAAATAAGCAATTGCCAAAAAAAAAAAGGAAAAAGTCCCCTTAGACTCCCTTAATAGTTCATTGAATCTAATTTGTGACCCTTAACTAGAAAACCGGGTAGGATGACTCCCTGAATTATTAAAACCAGTACAATTTGACTCCTCCAGCGGTTTTAGAGTGTGGTTTGGCTTATGTGGCGCTGACGTGGCGGTGCTAACCCGGTTTTCATTCCACGTGGCGCTTATGTGGCATTAAAATTAAAAAATTATTTGTGGGACCCATCTGTCATTCATACACAAGAATATATTATGGGACCCACCGACATGTGGGACCCACGTATCATCCTTTCTCCTCCCCTTCTTCCTCCTCCCTCTCTCTCCCTCCTCTCTCTTTTCTCTCCCCCTTTTCTCTGATCTGATCTCCTTCCCTTATTCGGTCTCCGCCGGATCTCCTCCGCCCTCTGCGCCGAGGTCCACGGCCGGCGTCGTCGGGCCCCCTCCGCCGCGTTGCTCCCACGGCGTCCTCGGCTCCGAGCGCATCGCCTCGTCTCAACGCCGCCATCGACCCCTCCGCTCCCTGCTCCGCCATGGCCTGACCAGGCGACCAGCTCCCGTGACGTCCATGGCCGGATGACGACGTGCTGCGCTGCTGCCATATATACGATCGAGGAAGGTTGGAGAGGGGAATAACAACGCGTTTGTCAGATTGCTGTACGCGTAATATCGGCCGTGTGCCCGTGTCTATGTCGTCGAGCTGCAAATGGCGTGGAATCTCCCCGGTGATACAATGTTGCTTTCTAGTTTGACTCGATCCGGCCATCTTGTGAAAAGATGGTGCTGATTGATCTGAGAGAAAGACGCCATTCGCCGGAGACCAGGGGGATGAGCGCCCGTCGCCGACCGGCGCCCGCCCTGGAGGGCCTCGCCGCCAGAGCCGGGTGTTTGCGCCCGTTGCCGACCGGCCGCCGGCCATCCTCCGCGAGCCAGGACGGTTCGGGCTCCGCCCCGCTTCCACCACCACCAGAGATCCACGCCGCGTCGCCGCCGACTCCATCTGCGCCGCCCGGCCTGCTCTCATGGATGCCGCCGCCCGTCGGTCACCACGCACGCCGGTCTCGCCGAGTTGCTGTCGAGGGAGGCCGAAGAGGCGCCCCCGGGAGCCTGCTCTCATGGATGCCGCCGCCCGTCGGTCACCACGCTCGCCGATCTCGCCGAGTTGCTGTCGAGTGAGGCCGAAGAGGCGCCCCCGGGAGATCAGATCAGAGAAGGGGGAGAGAAAAGAGAGAGAAGGGAGACAGAGGGAGGAGGAAGAAGGGAAGGAGAAAGGATGACATGTGGGCCCCACATGTCGGTGGGTCCCATAATATTCTTGTGTGTGACAAATGGGTCCCACAAACAATTTTTTAATTCTAATGACACGAAAGCGCCACGTAGAATGAAAATCGGGTTAGCACCGCCACGTCAGCAAAACCGTCCTGTAAAACCGTTGGAGGAGTCAAATTGCACTAGTTTCAATAATTCGGGGAGTCATCCTATCCGGTGTTTCAGTTAATGGTCACCAATTAGATTTGGTAAACAATTAAGGGAGTCTAAGTGGACTTTTTCCAAAAAAAAAAAAAAGAAGGGAACTCCGGGTCGTGTTCAGGCCCAACCCCGTGCGCTTCTTGGGCCCGGAAGGGGAGCAGCCTACAAAACTCGCGCGAGAGGAGATTCATCTGCTAGCACAAGATTCATCTGCTAGCACACGCACACGTTTGAGATGATGGGAGCACCGATGCCGCGCGGCGGCGGCGGCGGCGGAGAGGCTCGTGTCACCCCCGCCGTCGCCGGCGAGCAGCGGCGCGCGGCGTTGGAGATGAGGAAGGAGAGGCTGGTGAGGAAGGCGAGCTCGCTCGCGACGCGGTGCGACGTCCCCGTCGCCGTGATCTGCCCGGGCGTCGGCGCCGGGGGCGAGCCGACGTGGTGGCCGTCGAAGGAGGAGGTCTGGGCGATCGCCACTCGGTACAAATCGCTGCCGGAGAAGGATCGGCGGAAGCACTCCGTGGACAACGCCTCCTACTGCGAGAACCAAGCCGCCGCAAAGCAAGGACCCGGCGGCGGCGGCGGCGAGTTGGCCATGGCGGCGGCGCAGGTGGACGGCATCGCCGCCATGCCCGACGTGGAGCTACTGGAGCTTCTCCGATCCATCGACGTCTCCCTGGCCGCCGCGAGCGACACGATCCAGAAGGCCGCCGACGAGGCTGAACAAAGTGTCTCGCTCGAGCGCGCGCACGCGCACGCTCACGCGGGCGCGCTCATGGTGGACTCCCAGGAGGATGCCGCGCCGCCGCCGGCGGCGAGCGGGAACGGCGTCGCGTACGACGGCGAGCACATCAACTTGGGCGGGTACATGATCGAGCACAACCGATTCGAAGCAATCTGGCGCGAACACGCGATCCCTCCTCCACAAAGCCTCCTGCCGGACGACGACGGCGGCGAACCGCTGCGGCTGTGGTCGTTCGACGACGGCGAAACGGTAGTCTTGCCGGACGACGACGGCGGCGAACCGCTGCGGCTGTGGTCGTTCGACGACGGCGAAACGGTAGTCATTTGAACCGTGAGTGTTTTTTTGACTAAAGATTTTGTTTTTGAGAATGTTTTGTGTATATAGTAGTTTGATTTATGCAGAGATGGAAAAAGCCGCTGCGAGGAGGGGACGATCAGAGCTCGCTGGACTTCTGTGTTGATGAAATCCTGGATAAACTGATGGATTTTCGATCGATACTTTGATTAGATAGCAAACCTGGAGAGACTGATTAGATAGCAATCCTGGAGAGACTGGAGGGTTATACTTTGATTAGATAGCAGTGTAAGGATTATCTTTTTTGTGAAATTGATGTTCATGAATTGGATTATCTTATTTGTGAAATTGATGTTCAACGAACTAGAACGAGAACCAGCAATCCCAGTACTCTTTTTTTTTTTACCGAGTTTCCTCTTTTTTATCGAGTTTTCACGGAAAATTATCTTAGATTGAAAACGAGATAATAATTAGGAGAAGATATCGTCAAACAACAAGCGATGACTTATGGATGATAATTGGCGCTCATGGATAATAATTGGGAGAAGGATATCGTCAAACAACGTTTGACAAGCGATGACTCATGGGAACTTCTTTTCTCTTTGTGCAACGGAAACCTGATAGATCTTCTTTTCTCTTTGTAGCAACGGAAACCTGCTTATCGAAACCAATTATTTGAATGAGCACGTATTTGGACATGACGCATAAGCATAACTTTGTAAGTGACGCATAAACATGACTTTGTAAATCTATTATGGTTGAGATCCATTTTACATGCTTATTGATTCAGGCTCTATTTGTTTTAACTTAATTGTAATCTAGATTATTGATCTAGATTACTATAAGCTGTATTATAACAAGCTGATATAGAATAAACTGTTTGCAGGGTTTAATTTATTGGATTGACCGACTGTATCGGAGGTCACCGATAGACCAAATTTTCTGAAATTTTAGTCCGAAATTTTGAACAAATATTACTGAAATTCATGAAAAGTTAAAAAAAATAAAATTTTGGCCGAAATAATATCGTATCAAAGGAGGTCCGAAATGACTGGAATTTCCAAACCTGATTGTTTGTTTCTCTTTCTCTTGATTATTAACTGTTTGTTAGCTGTTAGTCACTCAATAATCTAAGAAAAACACATTTAGAGTGGATTTATAGATTGTAATAATCTATCATAATAAGCTATATGTTTGTTTCATCTTACTTCTATTATAATATAGATTAATAGAAGTAAGATGAAACAAACAGATAGCTTATTTTGATAGATTATTATAATCTATAAGCTAGATTACTATAATCTAGTTATCCACTCTAAAGGTGTTTTTTTAGATTACTGGGTGGCTAACACCTAACAACTAGCTAATAATTCCGAGAAACAAACAGCTATACTGGGTGGCTAACACCTAACAACTAGCTAATAATTCAGAGAAACAAACAGCTAACAACTTATTCTATGTAGAGCTAATGATTCAGAGAAACAAACAGCTAACAGCTTATTCTATGTAGGCTTTTTATAATCCAACTTATAATAATCTGACTCAATAATCTAGATTACAATAATTTTAAACTAAAACAAACAGGGCCTTAGTACCCTTGGGTATGCGAATTTAACAGTCTTTATTCAATTTCATAAAAGAATAATTCAATTTCAATAAAAATAGGAATAAGTTTACTGTAACTCTCTTAACATCTAGTAGCTAAATCTAATCGGTATCAATGAACCATAATACTGGATATAGTGGAGTAGCTTGGCGGCGTTGCGACCGGGCCGAGTCACGGGTCGGCGGTGGAGAGCACCCAGCCCGCCAGCGAATTTTTTTCGGTTTTAGATTTTTTTTAAAATATTTACAGAAATAATCTATCGGCCAAAAAAATTACAAAAATAGACCATACCGCCCACCTCTAGGGCGGCAAGTTGACGTGGCAAACGGGGGAGGAACGGGCGGTGACGGAGGGAGGGTTTTTTTGCAGGAAAACCCTTGCCGCCCTCTGGTGGGGCGGCAAGGGGCCCGAATGCAAAAAAGCCAGTCGGGGCCGGCCATTTTGCAGGCGGCCCCTTGCCGCCCTCTAGCCGGGCGGCAGGCCTCGCTGCCTATAAAAGGCCTGCCGCCTAGCCCCCAGCCCTCATTCTTCCCTCCTCAATTCCAGTGAAAAAAAAAAGAAGAGAGGGGAGGAGAAGAGAAGAAGGGGCGAAGCCCTGCCAGATTCAGACGCCGATTTCAGGTAATATTCATAGATCCTATATGTGACTATTGAGTTAAATAGTGTGTATTCTTTAAAAATTTGTTTGAATAAATGCATTATATTTTTAGGGTTTTAGTTGTACTAATCTAGAAGTGCGTATTGTAGATATCGGTAACTACGTAGATCTGCTAGTTTGGAATCAATACATTACCGTTGCATTGGCTTACACAAGAAGATATTACGTTGTAGATGTTTATTGCATGAAAGAGTAATATGATCTAGTTATTTCATTGACAGATATGTCGAACAAACAAATATTCCAAGTTTACCATGGACCAGGAAACGTCCGTTACGGGCCAACTGGGGTAGATCTGTCAGATTTTATTGTATCAGAAAGGGGAATTGATAGACCGGCTGAGAGGAGTGTACCTTCTATAAAAGGATAGTTAATGAGGGGCTTGAGAGTTGATCCACAGACAAGTGACATAACAATCAATGTTATAGTAAGTCGGGCAACTGAGGGTTTTTATTGGGAACTAATGCCAGTTCAAAACTCTCGAGTGTGGAGATGGTATTTGGAAAATGCATTGCAACGCGGGTGGCCTCTAGCTTTGGTTCCGTTTGTTCACCCGAAGGATCCAGGTGTGCAGATGAACATGGATGATGGCGAGGGACCAAGTGCTGAAGTAAATGAGACTTCTGTGGAGGAGGTCAACGCACGAGAGGACGGGGGCGTAGTAGCTCCAGTGGGCATTCAACCAGGTGAAGTGGCCGACGAGGGGGAGACTGTCGGTGCCATTGTGGATGAAATGGAGAGGGAGGATTCTGACAACGAGCGTGTAGAGGAAGGTGATTCGTCAGATGATGAGACGGATATTAATCCAGCAGAATGGGCTAGTGAGGATTTTTCTGGGCTGATCGTCTCTGAAGAGGATAGTGTGAGATGGGAGCACAAAGAAAATGAGGTTATTCAGGGAGCGATTTATAGTAGAGAAGAAGATATGAAGGAAGCAGTAAAACATTTTGCAGTGTCACTTCATAGAGAGTTTTGGGTTGCCAAGTCGAACCGGTCGCAATATGAAGTTCGGTGTGTTAAGAAAAAAGATGGTTGTCCCTGGAGAGTGCACGCATATAAGGGGAAATGGAAGGATTATTGGACAGTGTCAGTCGTTACCAAGCATACATGTTTTCTACCTGGTGTTCAGAAATACCACAGGAACATTACATGTGCATTTGTTGCATCTGAGATGTATGCGCATGTCATCGATAATCTCACATATGAACCAAGGTCAATAATCCGACACATCGAAGAGACATACAAGTATACTATTAGCTATGCCAAGGCCTGGAGGGCCAAACAGAAAATAATAGAGATGAGATTTGGAACTTACGAAGCCTCGTATGACAATTTGCCACGCCTGCTTGGTGTTATCGAGGAAAGAAACCCTGAGAGCTCTTACGAAGTGAAGAAATTCCCCTCAATTGAACATCCTGGCAAGAGTGTGCTGCAAAGGGCGTTCTTAGCTCTACATGCATGCAAGATAGCATTCGTGAACTGTCGTCCTGTTCTCTGCATTGATGGGACATTCTTGACAGGAAAGTATCGGGGCCAGATACTAACAGCAATAGGGGTAGATGGGAACAATCAGGTATTGCCCTTGGCATTTGCTTTTGTTGAGAGTGAGAATACCGACAGCTGGTACTGGTTCCTGAAATTGGTTAAAACAAAAGTTGTTGGTATGAGGCCAAATGTGAGCATGATACATGATAGGCACGTTGGCATTCTGCGAGCGATAGAAGAGTTGCAGTTTGGGAGTATGGAACGAGGATACCCCGGTGTTTGGGAAGATGTATAGAGTAGGTGGGGCATGCGTCATATGGGGGCTGATTTCTTCAAGCAATTCAAGAACAAGGAGCTCATGAACATGTTCAAGAGGCTGTGCAATCATAACCAGGAGAAAAAATTCAATGAGCTTTGGAAGAGATTAGATGAGTTGACAGCCAAATGCAGTGATCAGCGTGCAGCAGCTCCATCGACCGCCGTTGCTGACCCTCCTCAAGCTCTTGGACCTCTCCCAACGGATAGTCCAACATTGGTTAGAAGAACTGGATTGGAGATTCGGAAATTTTCTCAGTGGATTCTGCATGAACCAAAAGAGAAATGGGCCAAGGCGTATGACACAGGTGGTGCTAGATATGGAATAATGACAACAAATTTGGCAGAAGTTTACAACTGGGTGATGCGCGGTGTCCGTGGACTGCCACTAGTTGGCATAGTGGAGTTCATTTTACATGGGACATGCAGGTATTTTAGGGATCGGTTCCAGGCAGTTCTTCCCTCTATGCCGAATAACAGCATTTTGTTTGGAGCTTTCATGCAGAAAAAGCTAGAGGAGTTGCATAAAAAGGCCATGAAACATCGAGCTCTAGTGCAAGGTACCCAACAGCACAGGTTTGAGATACTATGTCAAGATAAGGCAGGCATGAGTATCTACCGCAAGAGAGTGAAGCAGGAGTGTGTTCTCAAAGCCGACGGCACATGTCATTGCTCTTGTGCAAAGCCGAAGCTGCTCCACAGGCCATGCACCCATGTCATTGCTGCCGCAGCGGAGTGTGGCATACCAGATGCAATATATGTGTCATAGTACTTCAGTAAGCAAGCAATATATCATACATGGAGCGGCGAGATTTATGGGTTCGGCATAGCTGGGGAGTTCACAGAGACTAACGATGAAGTACTCAATATTCCTGACCCATCGAAGCTCCGAGGCAAGGCTGGAAGGAGGAGGACTCGTCGCATCCGCAACGATATGGACGAGTCGGAGGCTGGCAGGGTGAAGCGTTGCAGCAAATGCGATGAACATGGGCACACCTACAAGCATTGTCCTAAAGACAAGGAGAAACCAAGTGCGGCGGAGGCAGGACTATCAGGATCAACAGCAGATGGAGCTCGCCCTACGGGTGAAGGCACTACCTCCACTCGACCACGTCCTAGGCGTCGTCGTGCCACGTCTGGCTCCGTGGTGTAGTTCTTATGTTCTATGTTTCGTCGTGTAATGTCAGACTTCGGCATGTCATGTCTTTTGGTCTCGTGATGTAACGTCGGACTAAGGCGCCTAACGTCTTTAGGTATGCTGATGTATGTCGGACTTCGACACGTAATGTTATGTTATATTATCGAGCTCTACATATATGTTAAATTGCACGTCATCGGAGTGTACCATTAGTAACGTTTGCTATATTTAAATAGCCTGTACTCTTGTTGTACATAATTATTCTCATGATTTTATTACTATTTCATAATTTTGCAAATTATCTTTTGTTTTACATTACTACTTTCTGAATTGTTCTAACACGAAACACTATATTTTTCAGAGATGGCACGTCAGTATACACCTCAGTTGTTGGACCCGGCGATAGATCACCGACACCGGTCTCACCTTACTGCGGTGCAGGGGGCTCAGCTTGGGACGTTCCGGGCACGGACGTGCGGTGAGCTACTCACGGTTCACGACTCCTTTGTCGAGAGGTACGAACAGTGTATTACTATAAGTTAGTTGCGCTGTAATATTTTTTATAATGACATATTAATTTGTTATTGCAGGCTGCGTGAGGCCGGCCTCCTACCGATGTGTCGGCTGGTGGAGGCTGCCGCCGGCGACGCGGACCCGGCCAGACAATAGACTGTGGACAGGTCCCTCCTAGCAGCTTTGGTCGACCGATGGAGGCCAGAGTCACACACTTTTCACTTGCCGTGCGGTGAGGTAGCCCCTACCCTGCAGGACGTATCGTACTTGTTGGGGCTACCGCTCGCGGGAGACGCTGTTGGGCCAGTGACCACGGCTGTGGACTGGTAGGACGATCTGACGGCACGTTTCGCACTAGTAACGTTGGCGACTTTTGTTGAGGACTGGTTCCTCGCAACCGAGGAGGTCGTGGACCACGAGGGAGAGCCACACACTGAGGAGGCGTACCAGGCCTACCTACGCTGGTACCAGCCACGCACCCGTACTAGGGTCACCTTCGCTCCCTTGGAGCAGCAGCCCCACGTTGCGAGCACTAGAGACCTCTACGCCAGGCACCACGACCAGGACTTCGCTCGTGCTGTGAGTACCCTGCATCGCACCATTCCTTTATGTTTTCATGTCTTTCTCTTCATCAAATTTTACGAATATTTACGAACAAATTAACCATGCAGGTCGACGACATCAACCGGGTCGTCGTTGATGGTTCAACGACGATCCAACATTTAGGCGCGGGGATTCCGGTACCCGTAGAGGAGCACCTGACGACGTACACGCGGATGGTGGAGTCGATGCGCTCGATTCTCCGAGTGCTCACCTGTCGTGCAGACGACGTTGCTCGGGCAGACGCAGCTGTACAGCGGCCACCCGTACTGACTGGTCCCCGTCCAGCTGCGCACGTTCCTAGGCCGACTCCCCCTCCGCACGGAGGTAAGTATTTTTATTACTATTTCTGTACATGCCTCGCACATATAAGTGAGCCGTTTCACCTGCCGATTGCTTCAGGGTTTCGTGCACCGTTCAGCACCCCGCCTTCCTCGGCTAGGCCTTCTGTTGTGCCCCCCACAGGTACTTAAAAAAACAACATTACTTCGACAATCAATTTACATGCATTATGTCTTAGCTTACAAGGGTCCCGTTGTCGATGTGTAGGTTTCGCCCAGTTCGCTATGACGCAGGCCGCCCACTTCTCCCAGGCTGCAAGGTCAGCGTCTCAGGCAGCTGCGTCGACCTCGCACTTAGCGCAGTTCTGGCAGTACACCGGGACTTCATCACAGGCAGCCGGCACGTCGAGTCAGGGTCCACCACTGGACCATGCTGGGACCTCGTCGGACCGCTTGCTGCCTTCCACCTTGCTCTTCGACATCACTGACTTTGACTTCGACTTCGCTTCAGGCTCGACAGAGGATGTCATCGGCCCCTCACAGCTGGGAGGCGCACCGCCGGTGCAGACGCAGGACCAGGCGCAGGCCACTCCTCCGCGGGACACTCGTGCTACCCGTGCTGTGCCACCGGATCGTTTCACCTACTCCCAGGACTACGTGCGAGCACAGGCCCGGAGGACCAAGCGTGGTCGCGGCGCGGGGCAGGGCCAGTAGAGCAATCTTCTCTTTGTTTATTTGCTTCACTTTTCAGTACTGTATGCTTGTGTAATGACTACGTTGTTGTTATATGTGCACGATACCTTTCGGCGCATGCACGATACCTTTCGGCGCATGCATGACTACTTTCTGCCGCACCGATGCAGCCTCCTTTATTCGCGTGCGATACGATATTTGCCCGCCATTTGGCGCATACGACCAATGTAACTTTCGGCGCCGATCATGCATGTAACTTTCGGCGCCAATCAGGCGTACCCACCATACCCCACCACGTTCACATGTCAGGGGTATCACTCGATTTTTTGCGCCTATATAAGTCGCCTTAACGAGTGAGGCCTCACAATCTTTCAGAACTCAGTCACATTCAGTACTCTCTTCCCCACTTGCTTCATTACAAATCCAACCGGCTTTCGTCAATGGCTAGACGCCGGGGTGTTGAGGATCCAAACTGGCGTAGCGATCCTTGTGTATACCTACTACCACCTTGGTGCCAGCGTCCTCTCTGCCTATGCGGTGATCGATGCCAATTAATGGCTTCGAGGAATCCTGATATTCGAGGAAGGCGCTTTTTTAGGTGCCCTAACTATGACCGTGAGGTATTTTATTATCTGCATATGCTTATTCATTCCGTATGGGCAATCGCTTTATTCTTCGTAACACTACTCTATTCGGCAGACCCGCACTACGGCTTGTGCATACATCGAGTGGGTCGATACAGAAAATCCCGTTCTCGACCTAACCACTTGTTTACAAGAAGGTTGCTGGTATTTCGCATCCGAAAGTACTGAGCAATACTTACAGAGAAAAGCGGCTTATGAACGACAATGTCGTGAACAACAGAGCGACTGGCGGGTGCTAACTACGGCACTCCCTCCATGGGAAGCCCGTCCAAGATGCAGGTGTGGTGATCGTTGTCAGGTTCTTTGTTCCATAAATCCTACAACATTGGGTCGAAGGTTCTTTGTTTGTCCAAATATTCTTGACGACGATTTCATGGTAAGAATATTTTGATTACATGAATCCTTATTTTCTCACAACATTTACTAACTTTGCTTGCTTTACATTTAATCTTTCCTCCCAGGAACCACCAAGGAGATGTCAATACAGAGAATGGATAGATACCAGAAGGGTTCTAACTCCACCTAGCCGTGTTGTGCAGCTTGAACTACCAGAGCAATACAGGGTTACTAAAGCGCGGTTTGAGAGAGGAGAGGGATCCTCACGTAGGGGTTAGCTATTATCGGACAACTTAGCATATTGAAATTTCTACTGTCATGCTTCCTTGTCCCATTACTATATCGTCGTTGTGTTCAACTATTGCACTACCTCCCTCCTAGTTCGAATCTAATATCATCTATGTAACCGCAATGGAAATAGTTGTATCATGTTCAAATTGTACTACTATTTCTTCATGTTACATAATTCTCCTTGTTTAAGTCCATATAATGTTTCTATGACCCAGACTGCGATAGGCCTATATAAATTATCTGAGTACTAATACATCGAATAAGGTACAAAATAATACCTCACTTAACATATGAAATTGCGCAACAACCAACTTCAATACATTTTTATAACAATATTAACAAGTTTTACCAATAAATACTTCTTTATTTATTATTAACATAACATAGAAATATCTTTTGGCCGTACTTTTTTCATTTGGGTCCCTTGTCGCTCTCTATTGGGGCGGCAAGGGACCCAGATGAAAAAATTACGGCCGCAAGCTCTTTATGGGCGGCCAAAATTGCAATTAGCCCCTTGCCGCCCTAGGGTCTAATCGCAATTTTGGCCGACGGCGGCAGACGGCGTGGTCGACCCACCGTCTGCCACGTCAGCTTGCCGCCCACCATTGGGGCGGCAGGGGCTATTTCTGCAATTTTTTTGGTCGATAGATTATTTCTGTAAATATTAAAAAAAAAATTCGCCCGCCAGCCGAGTGCTCTGGAGCGAGACGATACTCGACGGAGACGACGACGGCCCAGTAGTGATTCTTCATATTGGGCTTTATACTGGGCCCAGTAGCTTTTAGCCTTCTTCCCACCGCATTGGCGCCGAAAACCCCCCCAACCAGCGAAAGAGGCGGACACACGGCGATGGCGGCGGCGGCGGCGGGGGAGGAGGCGGAGAGCTCTGCCGCCGGCGAGCAGCGGCGCATGCCCTTCGCTCGTGGCGGGCCCGTGTTCGTCCCCTTCATGGTCGGACCCGTCTCCACGGTCCCCGAGTTCATGTCCTCCGCGCTCCACGAGCTGCAGGTTCGAATCCCCTTGAGCACACCGCCAAACCCTAGCTCTTCAATCCGTGCCCTTGCTTTGGTGTAATCGCGTTCTGTGTTACTTTGCGAGCAGTCGCTGAAAGATGAATTGGGCGATCCTGGTGATGAATTCGACGAAGAGCTCTGGTAAGCCCCCCAAATTCCGCCGTATCAGGTGGAGAAATCCCCCAGTGTCTGTCATGTTGTTCATATGCTTATTCGTGTTCTGGTTTGTACATTTTGTGGATTCTGCAGCGTAGATGAGTTGAGGGTCCTCTCAGAGGAGGAGCTGGTGGAGCGCGCTCTCCGGGAGGCTATGGAGGTGACCGTTCCTATCGAGCTTATGCTAATGTGCTTAATTGTAGTTCTAGTTTTGTGAACAATATTTTGATGTGATGTCTCTGTTATTTGGTGTTTTTAGGAGGGCTGGGATTCCACTGCTTTGTCACAGCTGGAGGATCAGAGGATTGATGGAGGGTAAGCTATTTTTGCTTGATTGGTGCTTCTTTTATGCGAGTTGGAATTAGATGCAACACGGACGGTTAATTGTTGGATAGCGTCATTCCATGCCAACTCATAAAGAAAGTTCTATTGTGAATTGGTAGCATGGAACAGCGGTTTGCACTTTATGCACCAAATCATCTCTTTTCAATTTTTATGGCTTGTAGCTGAATTCCTGGCATCTAAATTTTCTTTTCATATTATTATATTTAATATTCATGTCTTATGTGGCTCACAAAATGATAGGGTCTGATGTTCTTTCGAACTATCACATGCAGAATGTCAGCTAGTTCCACCTTTGGAAATGGTGCTATCACATCAAGCTCATCAGGTGAGAGAGAGACTTCCAGATCACCTACTGAGGATACGGCAAGCATACCACATGTGCATGGAAACAACGGTAAAACAAGAGGGGTAAAAGGGGAAACTAGAGGCAGGAAGCGAAAAAATGTCACTCCGACCTTAAATTCGTCAGTTGAAACGGAGATACCTGGACCATCTGTTGACACGGCAGTTGTACCATACGTACCACAACAAGGCATCGAAGGGAAAACAGGTGGCATGAAGGGGAAATCCAGAGGAAGAATGAAAAAAGGTGGAAATACCACTTCAAATTCATTAGGCGAGAATCTGGAAGTTGTTTCACATGAGTCTGTACCACCTGTCGAGGATCTGGAAGTTGTTTCACATGATGCTGCAGGCGCAGATGGAGATACAAAATGCGGAAAGGGCAAAAAGAGAGGCAGGCATTTTGATAGAGAAGTTCGAGCACATATTTTACAAGTATGCCTTACCCTAATGTTGCATCTCTGCTTAATTGCATGCATTTTCTGATGAATTTATCTTGTATAGTAGTTTTCTCTAAAAAAATATATATACATATTTCCCTCTTCTTCTTGCATCTATTGTTAATCTCTGGAAAATCTGACCATGGTTTTGCGTCATCATATGTTGTGGCATGGCTATAACTAGGGGAGCTATCTTACTAAAGCAGTGAAGATGGCAGAAATTAAGGCCAAACAAGAGGAAGACAAACATGCAGCCAGCTTGCACTCATTCAGGTAAAACAGTTAACTTTGTGGGCATGTATTTATTTGACCTTGATTTGTGGGTATGTATTGTTAGTAATTCCATTTTCTGATTGTGCCATAAGCTCATAGATATATATTATTTAATTTTCTACCGAATGGGATGGTGTTATCACAGCTTTGCTGAAGAGCTGTGGAATTTCTGTTGATAAGTAATTTGAACTTTTACTGATGGGCTGTGGCAAATAACAGTGTAAAAGTAATGTAAATCGTTCTTTGTGGTTCAGATGATAGCAGGATGCAGCCCAGTTTGGCTAGATTCATGTTTCAGTAAAAAATTGGTACTTCTGTGCTGGCTGAACTAACTAGGTATAGAAATTTACCTCCCCTTAATACTGGATTTTGATTAGCCCATACATTTACTCATGTATCCTATTTATTAGCCCATTTATGTAAATCATATATGGTATGCCCGGTAGGAATAGTTTGCTTCCTTTTTATAACTGAGCCACTAGAGAATAAGATAAGTATAAAATACAGCTGTCCAGGCTATGCACTTATGGCCATAACTAGATGATTTGATTTTATCTGTTATATTGTTTTCATTACAGCCTTCTATAAACATATTTTTTTGAACGCAGTGGTGATTCTGTGTTGGCCAAAGTTTCTAAGCCATCAGCTGAGAAAGTTGATGTTGCAAAATCTCTTAGGTACATCAGCACAACTTGGAAGGTTTGCATTAAAAACTATAGCCTATTTCATTTGCTCTTTTACACAAGTGGCTCATTTGTCTCAAATTTCACACTAACCATTTTTGTTATCCCAGAACAAAACTTTCAAACCTGGGGAGCACAGACCTGTAGTCTATCCAGAAGTACTTCTGTGTGTGGAAGTTTATGAGAAGAGATATGGCTCTGTGAAAGTAATGACTTATATACATATATTTTTTGGTATACTTATTTGTAGGGTGAAATATGTGGGGAATAAATTTTTTGGTGATCTCCTTTCCTTGCAGAGCCAGGAATTTCTAGTGTTGGGAAGCCAGCTCCTTACAGATCTTAGAGACAATATTTACTGTTTCAAAGACAAGCTGATGAATGTGGCAAAGCAACACGTTCATTCTGGTTATTTTCTTATTGAGGTATGCATCTGTGAACAGAAATTTGCTGTGTGTTCTTAAAGAATTGCAACTGTATTAATCAACGCTCTCTATTGTCAGGACACATTCTATAATGACACAAGGCGTTCTACTGTTGATTATAGTAAACCTATACTTGACTGGATTAAAAATTCCAGAAATGAGGCGGAAGAGAAGTGGGATGCCATTACTTCTGGTGTGCTGAAGAAACGACAAAAGGATTTACTGATGGGTTTGAATGTTTCAAATGTTCCTGATTTTAAATCTGCAAAAATGGAAAAGACTCGCTTTTCTGATCTGAACTTCCGTCTCGGTGCTGGGTACCTCTACTGTCATCAGGTTCTTATCTATTCTCCTTATGCCTTTATTGTTGTGATGTTTCTGCATCACTTTTTTTGTGGAAATCAAATCGTCATTTAGTCACAATCAAACCTTGTGTTGTTTGTTATCTATGTTTTGTGATGAAATCTAAAATCGATTAACTTGAAGCTGTAGTAATGTATGATGGTTGAGGTAGAGATCTACAACCCTTTCCCCCATGTTTCTGACAATACCCTGCACATACGTTTTCAGGGAAACTGCAAACACATGATTGTGATCAGGGACATGAGGTTGATCCACCCGGAGGACACACAGAACCAAGCGGAATACCCTCTCATGACATTCCAGATGCAGAGGCGGCTACAGAAGTGTTCGGTGTGCCAGATCTTCCATGCCACGAAGATGACGGTGGACGACAAGTGGACTCTGAACAATCCCTGTTATTTCTGCGACAAATGCTACTACCTCCTCCACTACAAAGAGGACAACTCACTACTTTATCACCATACTGTATATGATTACCTCCAGGAGTAAAGTACTCTTCGATGCAAGTATATTTTATCTGTTGCATGTAGCCCGGATCACAGGTGCATCTTTCGATTTGTTGTCCGTAAACTGGGCAGTTTTGGAGCAACAGAGGTATTCTTCGTGTCTATGGGCCTGTTTGGGGAGCTTAAGATTCTGAGAATGAGCTGCTGAGAAGCTAGCTAGTGAGAATCTGGAGAAGCTGGGTCCCAGCTTCTAGCTTCTAGTTCATTTTTCAGATTCTACAACTACAGATTCTCAAAATCTAGATTAAAAGATGAACTGTTTGGGGGAGCTTCTGGCAACTGAAGATTCTAGGAGAAGCTGCAGCTGCTAAAAGCTCCCCCAAACAGGACCTATACTTCATCCACAAAATCATCTCCCATTTGCAGTCCCATCTGCTTTCTCTGTTTCATATTACATGTACCTTTGACTTTTTAAGTTTGATCAAATTTATAAATAAATTCAGCAATATCTAATACATTAAATTAGTTTTATCAAATCTAATATTCAATATGTTACAATAATACGTTTGTTTTGTGTTGAAAATACTATGATATTTTTTATATACTTAATCAAAGTAACTCGTAAAATGAATATGAAACAGAGAGGGCAGAATACAAGAATTACATAAGTGACGCATGATTTTCTAGAACAGTTTCTATAAGAAAACATTGTGTTCTTCAACAAAACACGAAGCTAGAGGCACGTGAAAGCTCAGGAAAGTCATGCCCATCCTGGGATACATCTTCCTCGTTGGGCCTAGAAGAAGGCAGTCCACTAGAAAATACTAGACCTATAGTAGTTGGCACGGGCCAATTTTGTTTTCCCTTAAAAAAATTGAGGAAAAATAGAAGAGAAATGAGAAATGGAATGGACTAGCAGTTGTTGGGCCAGGGCTAATGGAGCGGAGGCCACATGTGGCAACGAGAGGCCGTGGAGCGCCGCGCCTTATCCTCCCGCCTTTTCACGTCCCGCCACGCCGACCGCGCCATGGGCCACCAATGGCCACCGCCACCGCCACCGCCGCCGCTCTCTTCTCCTCCCGCACCCTTTCCCCCTCCTCCTCCCCCCGGCGACGGCGACGGCGAGGCATCCCCGCCGCCGTCACCGGCTTCCTCTCCCGCCGCCATGCTCCCGCGCTCCAACGCCGCCTCGCCCCCCTGCACGGTGAAGATCTCATCTCACCAATGCGATCTCGCCGTGCGGTCCAGCTCGCACGTACGTGATCTAATTAACTCCCGGCTCTGTGCGTGATTGCAGTTGTGGATGATTCCAAGGAGGTAGAGACGGCTGCCGGAGATGGTGCGGAGGAGAGGTCGCAGACGGACAAGCTGGTGGACGGGATGGACTTCGGGGAGCTCTGCAACGACTTCGAGTGCATAAGCAGCCCCTACGTGGAGGCCACCGCGAGGCAGCTCGCCCGCGACATCCTCGACCTCCGCGACGACAACCGCGCCTTCACCTGCTACGCCGTCTCCGTCAAATACAAGGTGTGCGCATCACCCTTGTACCACCAATTACCACTTTACTGCTACTCCGTACTATGTGTTATCAGTAATTCAGACATTAATTTGGTACCAATCTCGCACCAATGCTTTGCATCTCCTTTCAAGTTAATCTAGCAAACATGTAAGCTACGAGTCTGATATGATCATGGGATTCCATGAACTGTGGCAAACACTATCTGTAGTTTTTTTTTTAACAGTACTATCTGTTTTTTTTTTCTTGGAAGGGAAAAATAGAGCTATGCCATTTCAATCAGCGAGTAACGCTTTTGCGTATTCGCTCCGAAGGTTTAGCAACACCAACAAGAATAGTTTCAGGCACAGAGTAGACCCCGAGAAGCTCTTGCAAAAGCTCTATGAACCAACACAAAATACTGCTGTTAGCTGATGAATGTTTTTTTTCCCCGAGGAAATCTGATGAATGTTTAAGTAGGTAACATGCCTCCATTTTCAGAAGTTTTAGCCAGGCTGATGCTGATTTTATATTAAGAAGAATAGCAACGAAAGTACCACTCAAACAACAGCAAGAAACAAACTACTGAACTAGTGACAGATTAGGATGTCCAGATGCAGATACAATAACTGATGAGCTACTTGACATCACCTTGTGGTTTCGTGCCTTTCTTTTTTTTTCAGGACCCGGTCAGAACATTTGTTGGACGGGAGAAGTACAAGAGGCCATTGTGGATCACCAAGGCACTCGAAAACCCTACAGTGGTAAGGATTGCTGCAATTCTATACCATATCCATGAAGTTAGAACTCTGTTGTAAGATATCTAACCCAAACAAGTTGCATAACATACTGTCCAAAAGAAAAAGGACTTTGTCAGTTCAAATTCAAACAAAGAATGCCTCTCTCCTTATTTCACATTGGCATGCTCATGAGTTTGGATTGATTCCAGTCTGACTATCTAATCAGCATTCGTGTTATTGCGTCAGACAGTCCAGGAAATGTCAATGCAATCGACAAGCAACCTGACCATCAAATGGACATTCAGAGGCAAACCTAAGAATCCAATCTTCGCAACCATCGGAGGAGACCTGATCGTCTCTGTTACCTCACAGTTCGTATTGAACCAGATTAGCGGCCAAGTGCTCGAACAGGTCGACTCATGGGACCTCTCTGCCTCGTCTCCTCCTGCCCAGGCCTACTTTTGGTTGTCCAGGAGGGCCTTCTCCACTGTTGAAGCCGGAAAGGACACAATCGAAGCTGCAAAGGGTACAGCATCTCGGCTATCATCAAAGAAAGATGAGAACTTGGAGGTTTATCCAGATCCCTCAGGGGATCCTACTAAGGTACATGAATCATACATTGCAAAAATTGATGTCACTTTATATAAACCCACCCACTTATCTGTAGCTATCCAGTGATAGTGTTTTCAACTTTTTGAGCTTTTGTGTTCAATATTGCAGTTCTTCCAAAGGCCGGATGATGGATTGAACCAAGATGTGTACCAGATTGCGCTTTTCCTGGCCGTTCTCTACTTCATTGTACAGTTTTTGAGAACGACTCTGTGATTGTACTAGCTCCCACAGTCCCAACTCAACCTGATACTCTGGCCTGATTCTCCAGGTCAAGCTTTTGTGTATCAGTGTATGCATATATGTGTGTGTATCTATTTCTAACGAAATCCTATCAGCGGCATGATCGACAGTTGATTCAGCATCTGGCTGGCCGGGGTTTTCAGATGTTCCAACTGTTAAGTGGTTCGTGTTTGCATGCATGTATGCCAGATTGCGCTTCCTTTTTTTTTTGGAAACAAAAGAGGAATAACGTTTGGTCAAAAAAAAAAAAGAGGAATAACGGAGCTGGCTATCTTTGTATTAAGAATAAGGGGTACAAGAAACACCATGAGATGACGGGCCTATTCACTTTGATAAAAAAAAAACCTTACCAAATTTTGGCATTGCGAAAATTTTGGTAACTTGCCAAAATTTTGGCAGGATTTTTTATATAGTTACCAAAATTTAGCTACAAACTAAATGTAGCCATTTTTTTGGCAACTTTATTAAAACTTGGTAAGGTTGAAAATGACATTAAAGTGAACAGGCCCGACAAGTCTGATTTAGGATTCAAAACCAGGACCCAGGTTGACTGGGCGAACACCCTCGCACCATGTCACCTGAGCTATACTTTGAACTATTCACGGTTCCCTTGCATGAAGAATATGTTTTTTTTTACACCACCCATTTTCAAGTTCTGAAAGAAAATTTAATTATAATTTACATTCGGAAAATCATTTGCATGTTGTCATAACTCAAAATCCAAAAACATCTCTGCAGCTTAAACAACCACCTTATCCAGTTAAACTGATCGTCTTATACATATATGTTGAAAATTGTACGAACAAATGTGTTCCTTTTTTTCCCCCTTATTACAACTTGCAAGAACCACCACACACCACCCAAACCCATTTTCAAGTTCTGAAAGCAAATCTATAATTTAAAGGGAGAAACTGGTGCTGCGCACAAACACACGAGCTCCAAACCGCAAAGATGCAAATGTTGTCAGCTCAGTTCGGTTTGAAGAATTCTATGAAAGCCATGTATATCTCCAAATGGTTCCCGGTGATCACCGCCGAGACCATGGCCATGACTGCCCTGACGATCCGCCTGAACGTATCGAGGAACCCGGCCGATTTCCTCCGGTACTTATCCACCTCGAGCACGGGGAAGCTGTTGCATTCCACAATGGCAGTCGAACTACTAGTTGAAGAAGCAGCGCTTGCTCCAGCAGCAGGCGGCGGCGGCAGCAGCATCTTCGGCTTTTGCACGCCGTAAAGCCTCGACTCGAACTGCGAAACGAGAGCTTTCCGGACGCAGGCGACGTGCAGCTGGATCATCTTCTCGCTGGAGGCGTAGGCCCATGGGTTGCTGAAGCTCCCCTGATTCCGCTCGTGGCACATGCCGCATTTCTTGGTGATCTTCCTCTCCAGTTTCAGCTGCACCGTCTCGGTGGTTATCACGCGGGGGAGATCTGCGCAGCAAGGGTGCAGGCTGACCTTCTTGTCCGGGCAGTAGTACACGTAACCTCGCACCTGCGAGCTTCCTAAAGCATGGTGTAAATTAACGGCGGGAAAGGGTTTTCTACTGGGAAACTATTTTCATCGAGAGGATATCCTCTCGTTATTTATATATTACCCAAATAGCTATAAAAAATTGAAAAAATTTGAGAAGATGTATTAACATGTGATATATATATCACTCTACAAATATGTAAGTTCAAATTCAACTTCTACACCTCGCAACGAAAAAAACAAATTAAACCATGTAAGTTCAAATTCAACTTCTATATTGAATTTGAACTTGCATGTTTGTGGAGTGATATATCACATATTAATATATCTTCTCAACTTTTTTATTCTCAATGTATATGGCTAGCACCTTTTAATCTTTATTCTTCTAAAAGATTAAATTGAAGGAGTAGTTTTGAGGAAAAAAAATCTACTAATACTATTTTCGTGAATACATATATATTTCATGGAAAGTCATTTTTCTCCTTAAGGCATCGTTTCTTCGATGCCATCTTAAATAAAAAAATATATCTAATAATATAGATCAAAGGTGGTATGTTATTTCAGAAACATTAAAGTTAAATTCAACCTATATACAAATTAAGTTGGAATAGAAATAATAAATATGACTGTGAATATGTGAACAATACACTAGCTTGCTAGTTAGTTTCATTATCTTTTTTTCAACTTGTATGAGTCAAATTTAAACTTACATGTTTACATAATGATATATATATATATATTACATATTGATTAATGTTGTCAAAAATAATTTATATTGTTTGGATGATATGTAAGAAACGAGGGACATCCAAAGAAAAGAAACAACTCCATATGTTTTGGAGGTATTATCGCCGGCTTTTACAATGGATCGGATGACGTCTCTTTTTTTAATATGCATTTACCTTATTCAAAATATGTACAAATATGTAAAAATACAAGTCATACTTAAGTAACTGTAATCATAAACCAAACCATAATAAAGAAATCATAATTATATAAAATTTTAATAAGTCAAATGATGAAATCTATGTAAAAAATCAAAACGACGTTCTTTACTAAAAAGTCATAGAGAGTATTAATTTGCAGTCAAGGTCAACCTTGCCGGAAGGAAGTATTAAGAATGGAGAGAGCGAGGACCTCAGTAGCGCATGCCTCGCCATCCAAGGAAAGAAACATCAACATATGTTTCGGGGGAGTGGATTCTGATAACTCGAGGAGATGTCTCATCGTTGTTTGTATGTCACTTAAATAATTATGAAAAAAATTTAAAAAAAAAGAGAAGATATATTAACATGTGATATATCACTCCACGAACATGCAAGTTCAAATTCAATTTCTATATCTAGCAAAGAAAAAAAATAAAATTGACTGTGAATATATGTTAACTAGCTATAATTTAATTTTTTTGCGAGATGCATAAGTTGAATTTAAACTTACATGTTTGTAGAGTGGTATATCACATGTTAATATATCTTCTCAATTTTTTTCATAACTATTTAAGTAACATAAGTAACATATAAACAATGAGGGAACATCCCTCAAGGGATAAAAATAGTTTCTCATGTTTCGGAGGTATTATCACCGGCTTAATTTTATGATGGATGACTCCTTTGATTTTTTTTAAATATGCATTTATCTTATTCAAAATTACTTTGGTTTTTAAATATGTATTTATGTTATTCGAAATACGTGCAAATATAAATATATACAAGCCAGACTTAAGTATATCTAATCATAAACCTTGCCAGGAGGAATTAGTAATTAAGAATAAGAGAGCGGAGACCTCAGCAGCGCATGCCTCGCAACGGGCACCAGCTGTACTGACCGACTTGAAGAAGAAGAAGTCGTGCTTGTAGAAGGGAGCTGGCACGCGAGTGTTGAGAGGCTGCAGTGTACAGGACCTGTGGTACTGATGGTTGCAGCCCGCAGTGTGGCAAGCGTACCGGAGCTCGAAGCCGAGCTCTTTGCAGCCAGAGCAAATGAAAGGTTCGTCCTTGCGAACCAAGCACACCTTGTGCTCGTGATGGTTGGTGTCCAAAATTTCGGTGTACCCGGCCATGCTGAGTATACGTACGTACGTAAACGTACCTCACCACCTCACGCTCGCCAAGCTAGATCGATCTTTTGAGTAGCTAGGTAGGTTTCAGTAGCTCATAGCATACCGTGGCTTGGATCGATCTCGCGGTCACTTATATATATAGAAACGTACGAGAGATTAATTAATTAGCTAGCTAGTGGGAGAAACATATAGGTACACAGTATATGTAGTATCTAATAACGTCGCGTACCACGCGGGGTTTAGAATGTAAGAACCGGCAAGTGAACTTCCAAACTTCCAAGTAAACGAGTACATCGATAGGCATCGATAGGGATAAGGTGTTGATTATTCTTACGAGAATGCTCCTTGTCAGTCGCCCATGCACATGCACTACTAGCTACTTGCATATGCGTGAGAGAAGTGCTGCTAATTGACCTTGCATAGTTGGCAACTTTTAAAAGGGAAAGGGGAATAAGAAGAGAGGGGGGGGGGAGTGAAAAGATTCATACTTCATACTCAAGTATAACATGCCTTAAAGCATGTTATAAGGATATCATATATAAAGATGACAAACACACGTGACATGTCTTATAGCGAGGCACGCTACTTTGTAAACTATTCTAACCTAAAAAATAAATATTACCAAACTACATGAAAGATAAAGATTTAATTTTTTTTTAGAAGTACTCAAGCTCAGATACAAATTAATAAATCAAAACTATATATAAGAATAATATTATAGTTAAAAATAAGTAAAATTGTATATTGCATACCGATGCAGTTTTAGGCTTATGAATGTGTAATTTTTAGGTGACCTAATTTTCGCAAATTTTTATGCTCTTGGAATCTAGCAATACACATTTTTTAAAATGAAATTCATCCCAACATATGCTACAAAGAAGCTATAACCAATTATTACGTAGGTTGTGGCTGGATCGAATGGCTACGAATTAAAAATACCAACCTTAAGATAAAGATAATAGGTATTGCTAAACTTTAATCTATGTTTGGCGAGAATCTACATAGCCATTCGTTGTTTCTGCTCAATGGCTTATAAGTTGCATGAAGTCTTTATCTTCTATGAAATCAGTGGTTGATTATTGTGCTAATCGAATTTTGTGTTGTATGAAGTCCTTATCTTCTGTGAAATCAGCGGCTGATTATTGTGCTAATCGAATTTTGCTCACATCTGACATCGAACCTAAATAGAACTGGAGTAACATCGGAGAATATCAGTCGTTGACCTAGATATTACCACCTCCAAAGTCATCAAAGCCGACTAGGCAAGGATACTGCCACAAAGTACACACCACATCCTGCCGCGGTTCCCGTCCGCTAACCACGCTCACGAAGGTCGCCGCCAAACGCACGACCTCGATCTAAGCATATCAACACTGCTCCATGTGCCATCCACCAAAAAAAAAATCAGAATTGTTGATTAGGCTTGCTTGTTTCAAAGACAATTAATAATGTTGAGTTTTAAAGCGTACTCTTAGGATTTATTGGGAATTTTTCATCGTTTTATCACTTAGCTATATCTTTTGGTCCACTAACTAAAGGTAAGGGTATAAAAGTCTTGCTGTAAATTAACTGCGTTTTTCCATTAGTGGTCACATTTTTTTTTCACTTACGACCCATAACCCTGAAATGCCTGAATGCCCAACGTTTTGAATGCGTACGTTGTGCCCCATACACACTCCGGTTAGTTGCTACATATGTCTGTGTCAATCAGACTATCAAAGTACCTAGTTTACTTGCGTTTACTTGACTGGTTCAATGCATATACTACTTTTTTAGACTATTTTTATTATTATTATTTTTAGACTAGTTCAATGCATATACTTGCGGTCATGTCACTTGCAAGTTGCAACATGTGTCCTGATCCACATAAATGGCGTAGTGCCTAAAACGACAGCTATTAATCTGATCCATGTGCTTGTGCATATTATCTTGCGGCAGCTACACCTACAAACTAGATCGATCGACCACGAATTAACAACGCGTTAACTGAATAAAGTCGAATATAAATTTGACATGAGATAAAACTACACTACTAGAAAAATGATCTTTGCTGGATCGGCTGTTTTCCACAATAATACCGGTTCCAATAAGAACCGGTAGTCCCGGTTATAAAAATTTTGATCTTTAGTCCCGGTTAGTAACACAAACCCCTGTCAGAGGCATGTCAGGAGGCTGAGGTATCAATCGGCACTAAAGTAGTCCCGGTTGATACTACCAACCGGAAGTAAATATTTCTCTCCATATCTGATCGGTTAAGTCCCAGATGATATTTCCTCCTCACCAAAATATTTAGATAAGATCATATCCTCCTTCTATCCCTCGTATTTCCTTCCTCCCCTCCCCTCTCCTCCCCCCTTCCTCCTCTTCCCCTCTCCTCCTCACATCTGGCGGGCAGCGTCGGCGAGCAAGCGGCTAGCGGGTGGTGGGGCAGCACGCGGCGGCGGCCAGCGGGGCCGCGCACGGGGCGACAGCGTGCCGGCCGTGGTGAGCGGCAGCAGGCGGGAGGCAACGCGCCGGTTCTCCTCTCCGTTTTTTTAATAATTTGTGATTAAGAGATGTATAATTTCTTTTATTACAATTTGTGATTTATTGCATGGATCTGATATGTATAATCGATCTATGATGCATTTGATTTGTGTGTAATTTTTTTTAAGATTTGTGATGTAGTTGATTTGTGTGTAAGTAACTTAGGATTTGTATTTGTGATGTGAATGATTTGGGATGTTACGTTGATTTGGGGTTTGATTTAGGTATATGCATAGCACACGATTTGGGGATCTGGTGTTTGATTTAGGTATATACATCTCACTCAATTTGGAAGGGAAAAAAAAAAAGAAAAATGGACCAACCGGGACTGCCGCTCCCTATCTTACGGCAGTCCTGGGACTCTCTAGTCCCGGATTCGTACGTTATATATAAACAGGTGCTAGTACGTACACTAAGGAAATTAGATGAGTTTTCTTGTGTGGCGCTATCCATATAATTCTTCTATACATTGTCCTCGCAAACTCGCAAGGTAGAAATTCAGTAACTCATTTGTTAGCAGAAACTTAAAAGTTTCCCTGTTATATTTTATTTAAACTAGTTGAATTCCATGTAATTGAGAAATCACACTTAAAATTAAATATTATTACATGACGTATTTTATTCTAGAAGTATTACTTATGTCATATGAGCCAACGCATATTCTTATATATTTATTATTTAAACTCTAATGGATGAAGTGATGTACATACTTAAACTTAACTCAACACCTATGATACTTCTTCTCACCATATACGTTGACCGAATAGTATCAATATTTTTTTTTTCGATTGTGCATCCATATGGTTAGTGCTATATGGAGAAAGGTGTGATTTTTCTCACACAAGCTGAGAAAATAGCCCAACTTGTCTTGAAGCTAAGTCATATTCACACATACTTAAACTCTACTGGATCAAATGATGCACTCAAATTTCAAGACCACACTACACACCAATATTAATTATAACTCGTCTCACGATAGACACATCACCCAGAAATTTAATTCCATTGATTTTTCGATTGCGCGTATGTAGTTGATGCCACACGGAGAAGAGCTTGATTTTTCTCGCATAAGCTGTGAAAATAGCTTAAAGTCTCGAGTCAAGGTCATTTTCATGGACATCCAAACTTATACTCTAGTGGATACCCATTACAAATGAGGATTATATTATCACCCATTTGCGATGATGATATCTTTAGTAGGGACACAAATAGTACTTTCTCACGATAGATATATATCCCTAAGAAATTTATATTATTTTTTGATTACGCGTACTTAGTTAATACCACGCGTAGAGAGGTGTGATTTTTCTCACATAACTCAAGGTAGTGGTCCAACTTGTCTTAAGGCAACATCACACAATCCCCTTCGTTCCATATTACTCCCTCTATTTCACAATATTAGTCATTCTAGCATTTCCCACATTCATATCTTCTATTATATTATTAAGACAGCTCGAAAAGAAGGCACCACGTTCACTGTGGGGGCTAGAAATTCTCACATTAATCGGAGAAAAAGAGAAAATTATACACCGTTGGATTATAATAGATTTAGATTACAACGGTTTAGATTTGCTATAGAAAAAATAAAGAATTATAGAGCTTTGATATAGATTAAAAAGTCCTGTCCGTTTAGAAAAATCCAATTGGATTACTATACGGTATCAAAAATTCAAGCGGGATACAATACGGTACAGAATTTGTTATGATTCCAAAACGCAAGTATATATGCATTGTTACCGCACATATAAAACGCAGATATATGAAGTAGATATACTTGGGCTGCTGCGGCAGAACAAGTGACAAGCAAAGTTGATTACCATCGCCCCCAATAGGTAAAGCAAACAAAGCAAAGCTGCAACCAGCATTCCAGACCAGCAATGCATGCAACCCACCCAGAAGCGTCCGGCCACATTGGCAACTGACAACAAATTATAATCATAATCGTGTAAATTTATTTTAAACGTATTCAGCTCGGAGCTGTATTCACCTCGGAGCATAATTTAGTGTTAATTAATGTAGTTAAGCCTAAAATATAAGGCTTATAGGTTATAAGTTTTACACAGACCATCTAAAATTCAAAATGAGATTAATTATATTTATAATAAAATATGAAATAAATTTCAAATTGGATTTTCAATACGGAAAAAATATCATTGAAACGAGTCCATGCTCACGAGGCATCGAAGCTTACAAGGTGTCGGTTGTTAAGAAAAGACCATCTAAAACACATGACGAGATAAATTAATTAACAGGCCTATAAAGGAGTAGAGTGGTGGCGGTTGGTACGACATATAAAAATTGTTAATAAAACACCAAATTGAATCCTAATAATGATTAAAAGAAGGGATATCAGGCAGACCGTGAAGTAAACAAGTAAGGCGGTTGCCGGGACTTCTAGAAAGTAAAAAAAACCCATTGATAATCATATTTGATTTTTAAAATCTCAATGACAATAAAAAGGAGAAGCAGCGGGCGGGGTGCATAAGAGTATAGTTGCAGAGCTGTCGACGGTTGACGGGACTTCTAGAAAATAAAAAATGAATTCCAACGATAGTTATATTCGATTTTTAGAATCACAATGACAATAAAGAGTAGGTGGCGGACGGACTGTACAGGAGCATAGTGGCATCGTTTGATGGGACTTCTAAAAATTATAAAAAATAAAACTACAAGTTCAATTTTTTAAGGTTCAGAACTTCTAAAAAGTAAAAAAAAAACAATTATTATCATGTTCGATTTTAAAATCTCAATGACAATAAAGAAGGAAGGCAACGGGCAAGCCGTAGAGGAGTACAATAGCAAAGCCGCTGACGGTTTGGCGGGACTACTAGAAAGTAAAAAATGAACCCAAACGATAATTATGTTCAATTTTTAAAATCTCAATGACAATAAAGAGAAGAGACAGTGGACATGTCACACAGGAGTATAATGGTAACGTTTGACGGAACATCTAGAAATTATAAAAATGAAACCCAATGTGACAATAAACTCTAAAAACTATAAAATCCAATTTTTAAAGGTTCCAAGAAGAATGAATAGAAATATTGGTAGATCGAGCAAGCAAATAAAGAAGTAGATGACATAAGGGGTAGCAACTGGTGTGACTTTTAAAAACTATATAATTAGAAACACGAGGATGATAAGGTTTGATCTTTCAAAATCTTAAGACAATGAGATAGCTATTTAATAAATTTTAAGTAAAATCATACTAAAAAAATATATGATTTTGTTTGGGTACTAGCCGCGCAATTGCGCGGGCCACCCAGCTAGTTGATGTTAATGAATCTAGACATATATATTTATCTAGATTCATTACCACTAATATAAATGTGGAAAATGTTAGACTTACATTGTGAAATGGAGGAAGTATAAGATATTTTGAGTTTATTCTGAGTTAAACTTCTTTAAGTACATAAGGTTTATAAAAAAAAATCGAAATCTACAACATAAAATTAGTTTCATCACCACCATTGAATTTTTTACAGCCTATTTGTTTTTTTTAAGAAATGTCGTTGCTACATTCATTCTATAAATTAAGTTGATCAACTTTAAAAAGTGCGACTTAAAACAAACCAAAAGGCCAGGTCTTATATAGTATATAAAGAGGGGATCACGGAGTAGCATGATAGCAGCATGCTCTACGTTCTTGCTCTCCAAGTATAACGCTTGCTTTTAGAGTTCCCAATCCGATTATATTGTTGCATATATGTGATGCATATGCACCTGCACGTAGATATCATAGCTAGCCGGCCGCTTCACTTGATTTCATTGTTTTTGCGAGATGACGGGGCACAGTAAGCTTCGAGCTCCCGAGCACCACGACCATGAGCTCACACTGACGGCCGGGAAGGAGTCATTCCGGTGCGATGGCTGCAAGGAGCACGGGTACCACATGAGATACGTGTGCAAGCTGGGAGGGTGTCGCGCGGGGTTCCATCTCCACGAGGCGTGCGCGCAGCACAGGTTCGGGGATTCTTACCAGGATCCCTTCAAGCGTTACAGCCTCGTGTTCCATAAATCTCTTCCCAGGTACAGTGCAGGACGACGTTCGCTGCGATGGATGCGGAGGCAACGTAAGTCACCTCTTTCTAGATTATATCTCGTGCGATATCCCCTCGTTAATTGCATGTCACTCAAATAATTATGAAAAAATAATCTGAAAAGATATATTAACATGTGGTACATCACTCCACAAATATGCAAGTTCAAATTCAATTTCTATATCTCGCAACGAAAAAAACAAATTTAACTGTGAATATACGTTAACTAGTTATAGTTTAATTTGGTTTTCCGTTGCGAGATGTAGAAGTTGAATTTAAACTTGCATGTTTGTGGAGTGATAGACCACGTGTTAATACATATTCTCAGATTTTTTTTTTCACATTTTTCATAAACATTTGAGTGACATGCACAAAACGAGAGGATATCCCCTTAAGAAATTAAAATAGTTTCCCATTATATCTCTCCTTCTCTTGATCATGTTTCTTGTCATCGATCGATGTTTTCTTATTTTTCATCTACTACCTTAATTAGCTTCGTCCAAATAAAAACTTTTGAAACACGGATGTTGTCGATCGTGTCTTAGTTGGTTTTAGGTGTTTCTTTTTTCTCAATACCTACATGCAATTCTCGAAATATACGATACTTGGCATGTTTTTTTTTTTGAGAGGGGCATGTTGTTTTATATATGTATGATTCGGAAGATCTTCCGTCCCCAAATATAAAAGATTTTGGCTACATCGCAGAAAACTCTAAGCTAGTATACGTACGTGTAATCAGTTGTGCACGCTTGCAGGTGAATGGTTATGCGTACGTGCGGGACATCGGAAGGTTGCGCACCCTGCTCAAACGCGGCAGGGTCCTGCACCCCTGCTGCGCGGCGCTGCCGAAGGTGATCGAAGCCGAGGGCAGCGTGACGAAGCTGCGGCTCACGCGGAAGCTCAGGTCGCCGTGCTGCAAGTGCAGGCACGTCAAGCTCGGCGACAGGAGGCACACCTGGGGGTACGTCTCCGACGGCGGCGGCGGCGCCGGTGTCGTCCAGATCCATGTCGCCTGCGCCAACGACCTCTTCCGCGAGGAGTACGAGGGCGCGCGCCTGCAGCAGCAGCAGCGCACAAGGGTGGAAAGGCTCAAGGCGCGTCTGGTGAATATGCTGAGAGGAGCGGCGACCGGCGGCGGCGGCGGCGTCATGATCCTCCCTCAGCTGCCGACCGGCGTGCCGGAGGAGTCGTCGCCGTCGCCGTGGACGATGGACAGCCCGGTCGTGAAAGCGTTGCTGTGGACCATCTGCACCGTTGGTGCTGTCATCACCGGTAACCCCGTCGGTATTTCTAATTTCTTTTTAACCTTGTAGGAACAAGGACGCATGTGTTGTACAAGAATTCGATCACCACTGATCTAGCAATTGGTTAAGTCGTTAAGATCAAAATACGGCGACCTCAAAACATGTACGTACTTATGTGTTCTGGTTTGTAAAAAGAGAAAATTGTTGACTATACATTTGCCCAATTTCAATTTCAGTTTCATATATGTGTATTTTTTGTACAGAAACTTTGTTAGCCATATATGCCCAATTTCAGTTCCACATTACCATATATATATCCAGCATGTGAGTTTTTTTTTTTAGAAAAAGGTCCAAGGACCCGGCTTCTATTGAAAACCATCACGGGCCACGAGTCTGCTGGGGATGCCAGCTTGACAGAGGTTCAGCACAAAAGCAGAAAAAAAAAAAACATTAATGGGCCACACCCCGGCTTGATAGGGATTGCAAGTATCAATGAACCAAACAGAAACAACTCCAGGCTAACTCCAACCAAAAACTCTCATGAAACTAGCTCTAAACATCACCTAACGAGGACAGCTAAATAGAAAATCAGGTTCAGAAGGACACAGTGTTAACCAATCCCAGTTCTTGAGCGTAGGCCTGATCTCGTCTCCCTAAGGTGGGTCATCAGCATCTCCAGACTTTGTTTCTGATCAGGGTGAAGCAGAGGTTTCAACTGCAGCATAAGGGAAATGATTTGAAAAGGAATGTTTAGAGGATAGTAAACGATTTTTTCTCTAAAAATCATTGCATTTCTTGTCAACCAAAGTGACCAGGCAGTTGCAGCAATTAAACACATCTTAACAGATTTGCTCTTAGCAATTGAGTTCATCTCTACCAGTAAAAAAATGTCATCAAAACTCCTGGCAGTCTGCCCCCAACTCATGGCATCTCTCCAGGCACACCAAACAAAAAAAAAAACAATGGGGCAATCAAAGATAATATGGTTAATTGATTCAATTTCCCCACACAGTTGACAAAACAGGTGAGGTTTTCCAGTAAAGGAGATGCTTTTTTTCTCCTATGAGGTAGTTCTATGAAACTAACTGGTTTCATGCATGGTAGGAGATAGATCCATCTCACAGCATGCCACATAGAATTACTAGGGTTTACTAAACATTTGAAATCATGAATGGGTTAAGAAATTTACGAAAAAAAACACGTTATTTCTTAAGGTTTTTTTCGGTTAATCTCAAGGTGATCGATCTTCGAGGGTGATTCATTCCACACCTTGATTCCGAGGGAGATTTGTTCTACATCCACTAAGGTGCATGGAATTAATCCCATCAATCCCCTTCAATCCATCCTCCTGTATTAATCGAATAAGGCATTAATGGGAGGGAAAGTATTTTAACAGCCACATGTAACGCCCCTCATAATTTAAAGTACATGCAAACTTAGCCAAATTATGTGCATCTACATTTAGATCCCAACTTTCATGACAAAATTCTGCTTTAACAAATTGACGTCTTCTTATATTGGTGTCATTAAGGACTGCCAAGTATCTGCATTTTGATCTTGTAGCAATACTCGAAATAACTTTCATGACAATCTGAATCTATACAGACCTTCAGGACGTTGCAGTCCATGGCGATGGCAGGTCCTTCATTGCAAGCAAGAGCTTCTAATGTAGTTGGATCGGATGTAGGTCACTCTCCGGCTCACATGTCAGTGAGCGATATGCAGTAACCTAAAGGATCTCAATTGAGTTGGATTAGATATCCCGGTATCCCCTCCCAAACCATAGCGCTAGCTGCTATAAATATACCGGATGTGTCATGACAAAATAAGCTTCAACAGGTCCTTAGTTGCCTGATCGAGTAACAGGGGCATTCGCTTTGCCAGATGCGTGCTCTAAGCCGCCTCTGCACATGGGCCGTCTCTTCCACCGTATATGTTGGGCCTTGCCTAGCAGCTACATTTGGGGCTATGTTTGGGCCGGATGCATGTTTTTGGGCCTCATCTTCGCCTTCTTGGCATGTTGTCATTTTGTGTCGGTTTGGGAATTTGACTAGTAGGTTATTTAGAATCTTTATTATTATTATTATTATTATTATTATTATTATTATTATTATTATTATTATTATTATTATTATTATTATTTTGAGATGAGGTTATTCAGAAACTTGATACTACCATTCACGAGCCTGTGAAATTTGTTCTCAAACTCAAACTCTCGAAGCAAGATAGTTAGTGCAAAAAGAAAATGAACCTGATTGCATTGGTTCACTAAACCTTCTACCTGTGCATTTCCGACAATGAGCAAAGAGAAAATATCCATGTAATACATGATACTACTCATTGTGACATCTGGCATTTACCTACAATATCTCAGGAATATTCCTCTGTTTTTTTTCCAAGCCAGAAACGAGCAGTCCACAATTATTGTTCAATATCTGGCGGCTGGAGTTTGACTAACGAGATTGTGTCGAGTAGGGTAGAATTCGCAAAACGTGGCGATGATGCTGATGTGTTTGTGCAGCTGGATTGGCTTTTCGCTAGAGACGCTGGTGATTTTTTTTTTCTTTTCACGTGGTACTGATTCTTTGATGGTACAGTGCATTTGGAACACTTGTTTGTTCACTGCTCAAAGGGAAGACATACAAATAGTAGAAAACGATGCTGAATTGCTGATGTGTTTGTCATAGACTGGAAATAACCCAAAAAAAACGAGATAAATATCTGTTATAGCATCTACTCGAGCTGTTAAATTGTATCAAGCATGTGCTGGAGCTGTAAAATTGTATAAGAAACATATCCCGTTTTCAACAACCAGAAAAGGAGTAATACTATGGTTTCACTGTTAACATAATTCGGCTAGTTAAAAGTCTACACTGTCAACATAATTCAATTACTATGGTTTCCAAGTAATACTGGCCCAGCATCATGTTGGTAAGTTCACAACGCTATAGCGCCTAACTCCAATTCAACCACTATACAACACAACCTTTTGTGTGCAGTTTCTAATCTTTACTTCATTAGGGTCTCTAGCAATCTAACATAGCATATGTGTAAATGTAAAAGGATCTATGACATCTATGATACTGATTCCATGTTACCGTCAATCGTGAGGCCATCAGTTCCAGACACAAAGAGCCATCTACAAATGTTAGACAAGCTCTCTCCTCCATGAAACCTCAGAGATGCGCAGGCACCACACAACCCGATCTTTCAGATACCGGAAATGCCCCATCCCACAGAAAGCTATAGGTGGAGTGCCACCACAAAAGTGCAGGAATTACCTGGGGCAGCCATGTCATTTCCCCGCCAAGAAACTATCTCCACTAGAAAGGCTATGAATACCGCCAAGCAATGCAAGATATCCTTTCAAGCTCACCACTCATCTGCCGCTGCCGCTGCTGAAGAAAAACGCACATCCTTCCTTCCTAGCACCAACTCGCCACCCAATTAGGCCATTACCTTCCAAAATTCTCCCATCCAATGGCGCTACGCCTCTCCGTCTCCTCCTCGCACGGGCCGGCTTCCTCGCCGGCCATCTCCACATGCCGCCCCGCCGCCTGCGGGCGCTTCCCCGCCTTGCTCGGCGGCGGTGTGGCTTCTCAGAGGAGGAGCCTGACGGTGGTGTCTGGCCCTGAGACAAGGGCGGTGATCCCCGTGAGGTCGAGCGGCTCGGACACCGCCACTGTTGGGGCCGAGGCGGAGGCGGTGGCCGTGACCGGGCAGGTGACGGAGGTGAACAAGGATACCTTCTGGCCAATTGTCAAGTCGGCAGGGCCCAAGGTCGTCGTCCTCGACATGTACACCCAATGGTACTTCACAAAAGCCACAAAACTCCACTGATCTCTTCGCGTCAATCTCCATTGATGAACTGTTGCCTCGCATGAATTCTTCAGTCTTATCACGAGCTGGATTTATTTTGAAATGAGCGGCGTGAATAAGAAAGGGAACAGATCTCATCCCACTGCTCAGTGTAATAACTGTAAAACTGACTGGTTGATTTGCAGGTGCGGCCCTTGCAAGGTGATGGCACCGAAATTCCAGGAGATGTCCGAGAAGGACCAGGACGTTGTGTTCCTCAAACTCGACTGCAATCAAGACAACAAGGTCAGTTAGAACTGATTTTCTTTCTCTTGTCTACGCTCCACCCACCATTATTCGATTGGAATGTATCTGCTGTTTTCCTGAATAAATCGTGCTAAGCCTCCTTGGTGCGTGCGATTCGCAGTCTCTTGCAAAGGAGCTGGGCATAAAGGTTGTGCCAACATTCAAGATTCTCAAGGACGGGAAGGTCGTCAAGGAGGTCACAGGTGCCAAACTAGATGAATTAATCCAAGCGATCGAGACGGTGAAGTCAAGCTGAGGAATGCCCTGAAAATTTGCATCAGTTAGCTTGTTGTCACTAGTGTACGTTATGGGTGAACCACCAGTTATTGAAGTGGGTATTCGACATGGAGACAAACAGTTAATCTAGTTCTTCTGCCTATGATGATTTATCAAGCATCCAGAACAATATACGGCCATTTATATGGAATGCACCATGTAAATAACTATTTCCAACGTCATGATGATCTGTTTTCTAATCTTACTGATTTGCAAGTGAACATTGTATTCATGGTTAGCAAAATTTCAAAATATATCAACAAATTTCCAGCTGAACCATCATAGTTTAAACATTCGGATGCCGGTTTTTTTTTATGACACATCTTAAATTCTTGATAACACAGATACCTACCTAAGATGACGAGCTTAAATTGCAAGTGTCATGAAACTATACTCAATTCTTCTAGAGATAAACAAGCATATTTTTTTAAAAAAAAACATGGCTCAATGAACACATAAAAGGATCAAAGTAATTTATCATGGCAAATTTCAGACATGACATGAACCATGAAGAATTGAAGTTACCTTAACGACAAACTGATCCATAGATCATCCGCCCCTGATAATTAGCTTGTTTAAAACCAGCTTAGCTTGCAGCATCTCAGAAAAGTTAACAATCTTGCAGCAACGAGAATTGTCTATCAATTCCTTGTAGTCAGACTACTATGCTCCCGCTGTCAAGAGTGAAATCAGGCTGATCAATAATACCCAGAATAATTGCACCAATTAGCATCCTTTCGTGAAAGTGGATAATGAACATGGAGAAAAAACTATTGTTCTAGTTCTTCTGCACATGATTTACCAAACATTCAGAACAAAATACAATCATGCATGATGGTGATGCAAATAATCGTTCCATACTTCATGTCTTCGTGAGGAGACTGTTACTTTCTGAAATTATTGATTTGGAAGCGATCGACATGCTCTTGCCTGAGCATTTTCTGCATACTAGATTACAGAAAATTTTCTTTCTAAACTCTTGCAGTTACAAGCATTAAGATATGGATTGCAAATTGCCTTATTTGCTTACCCCACACCATTTATTAAAATATCTTGCCAAACAATTATCTAAGATATAGAGGTTAAAATACAAGTGTTGGTATTATGCTGTACCGCATCAATTCATTGAGATGCCAAACTTACTAAAGCAATAAAGTTATCTGAATACTTCCACAAAATAATTTGCATTGGGATCTTTCAGATATAACATGAACTGTAAAGAAGTGAAAGTACCTTAATGGCATCAGTAGCTCCTGCATTTCTGGCAGTTCAATAAGATCTGTTTGGCATCATCTGAAAATTTACATTTGAAACAAAGAGAGATATGTGTTCGGGTTTTCAGCTCCTCAAAGGAAACCTGCCACGCTCCCTCTGTCGATCCTCCACCCAACTAGAGCCTGGCTGTTTGAAGGGCAGTCTTGTTCTCATAACTGATCTAATTCTTTCTGCCTCCTCCCATTGTTCTTTCTCAGCATATATATTTGACAACATTATATAGTTCCCAGTGTTGTGAGGTTCCAACTCAAAAAGTTTGTTTGCAACAATTTCAGCAATCTCAACATTGCCATGCGTCTTGCAGGCACTAAGCAATGCACCAAGAGCCCCTGGGTGGGGGCCCATTGGCATCGTTTGCACCATTTCAAAAGCCTCCTCAAGCCTCCCCGCTCGGCCAAGCATGTCAACTACACAAGCATAGTGATCAGCTCGACGCTCCATCCCATAGTACTTCACCATTGCCTCCCAGTAATCCAAACCTTTATCGACAAGTCCTGCATGGCTGCATGCGGTAAGCACACCGACGAAAGTGATTGGATCAGGCCAAACTGACTGAGCTTGCATCCTTTCAAACACTTGAAGCGCTAATTTTGCATGACCATGAGCTGCCAGCCCACTAATAAGTGCAGTATAAGGGTATGCATCTGGCTGTGCAATCTCCCTAAAAGCACTGAGAGCCTCGTCAACATTCCCACACTTAGCATGCATATCTACAAGTGCTGTAAGAACTTTATCGTTCCTTTCAATCCTCTTCTTGTCAACATAACTTCCAACCCACCCAGCCAACTCCGTGCTGCCAATCTGCGAGGCAGCAGATATAACGCCGACCATAGTTGCTGCATCAGGCTCAATCCCAGCAGCCTCCATTTCTCTAAACAGCGCAAGTGATTCCTTTGGCACCCCACTCTGCGCATACCCATTGATCATCGCTGTCCATGCCACAAGATTCTTTGCCGGCATTCTATCGAACACCTCTCGTGCACTCCGCATTGAACCACACTTGCAGTACCCAACAATCAGCACCGACCACGAGGTGGAGTCCCTGGTAGGCATTTGATCGAACACGCGGCGAGCAGAAGAGACGTCCCCTGCATTGACGTAGACGACCACCATGGCGTTCCACGATACCTGGGTTCTGGATGGCATGGCAACAAAGAGGGACTCGGCGTCGGGCACGGAGGCGAGGCGGGCGTGCGCGCAGAGGAGCGAGTTGAACGAGACGGCGTCGGGGGCCGCGATGTCGGCGAGCGCGGTGTGTGCGGCGGGGAGATCGTCGCACTTGGCGTAGAGATCAACGAGCGCGTTGGCGACGGGGAGGCGGCAGGGGAGGAGCGCGAGGCGGAGGGCGAGCGCGTGCAGGGAGGCGCCGAGCGGGAGCAACCGGAGCGACGCGGCGGCGTTGAGCGCGAAGGGGAGGGAGAAGTGGTCGGGGGAGACGGGGAGGCGCGGCATGAGGAGGAGCAGGCGGAGCGCGGCGCGCGGGTGCGGCTTGGAGAGGCGGCGAATGGCGCGGTTGAGGAGGGACCGGATGACGGGGGGCGGCGTGCCGGCGTGCGCGCGGACGAGATGCGCGTGGACCGCGGCGGCCGCCGGCGGCGGGTGGTCGGAGGCGAGGGCACGCGAGAGGCGGTCGAGGCGCGGGTCGCCGCCGTGCTGGGACGCCATGGGAGGTGGCCCAGCTGTGGTCGGTGGAGGCGATTGAGTCAGGAGCAAGAAATAAGGGAGGCAAAGTAGACTTCCACTGTGCCGGAGACGTGTAGTTGGGGTTGCGGTTTTTTTTTGTATCTTGGGCCTTTTGAACCAGACTGGGCTTTTCCTGAGTTTGACGGCCCAATTAATTTACCTGTCCCTCCTTGTTTTTAATTAGGGCCGTTTTGGTTTGATACCAAAACATGCCTTTCCACTTTGTTGGCAAACTGAATAATATGTGTGTTAGTTTGGACTAACACCAAATATTTGGTAGTGCCTACCTTATTTGGTCATATTCTAGAAGTTTCTCCTCTATACTATAAGAGTTTGGTTTTATATTGGTAGCAATCCAAATATTAGCTAAATAACTTTACCCTACAATATTTTGATAGTGCCGGAGTTTACCTAGAATTTGGCACTACCAATGAATTCAGGCGTTAATATGCAGTTTACTGGTGTGATGAGATCATGAGAAGAGTGACACACACAGGCACACGGGTGACAAATGCCTAATGGTTCATGTCTCCCTATATTTCACATTTTTACTGCAAAAAAGTTCTTTTGGACACACCTCTGTGTGCAAATTGTACGGCACTCTGGCTCTTTCCCTGAATGGAATTGGAATCAATATCAGAAAGTTGTATCTGATGTCAAATAGATCGTATACCATTAAGGCATTTTACCATACGAACATCTGCTCCAAAAATAAATACGTAAAGTTCAAGCTATGATCAGTGTCATCCAACCAGCTAGCCATCCGGCACTACAATTGACCTGGCGATTGGTTGTCTAACGACGGATAGAAATGCATGAATGCGAAGACACGCAAACAGCACGTTCCAAGTTTTTGCCAAGTAGGGATCATACGCATTCACATTTGCATAGCAAATGTTTAGTGATGTGACCTCTTAACTTACCAAAGCAATTTACCAATAAAAACCCCCACTTGCTGACTGGACCAAGATTCATATATCATGCCAAGCCTAACCATGATGATCCACAAGAGATGATCAGATCAGATCAGATAGAACATCAGACCCCATTCTTCACTCCGGTTAATCTACAAAAACATGATTGACTGACGCCACCCCATCAGCATGTGACATGTCACCCGTCCAACAATGACACAGTTTCAACAGGTGGACACCCAAACACCTCATCACCCATTGCATATTATCCCATTGCATCGCATGGCTTCCTCCTCGTGCCTATCCAGATCACCTAATACTCTATCCAAAGTTCCAAACGCACCAAAAGTGAACCCAAGAAGCAGCAACGGACAGTGAAAAAAGAGGAGGGCAACAAGTCGACGACGATGGCAAGCAGCAACTGAGCAAAATGCAGCTGATGACACTAGTTACCCAGGTGGCTGTGGCCTGTGTGGCTCCTACCATGGTCAATCGATCGATCACTTGCCCCGCGCCGGCATCCCACTCCCACCCAGGCGCGGGTGGTCGTCACCTACTCCACCAACCCGGCAGCTGCAGGAAGGCGCTGCAGTTGATACGCTTGTCTCTTTCCCATCATTAGCTTTCCCCCATAGCACATGCCGCTGCTCCTCCAATCCACCCATTTCTCCCTCTCCCGTAATGCAAAATACGCAATCGCTCGCCTGATCCTCTCCCCCTCTCTGTCGCTCGCTGTTCCTGTGTAACTTCACCAGTTCACTCCCAAGCGCTATGCGAAACATGCTGTCTTGCCCCTTGCCCCCGACTAGTTCGTTCGTTACCAACTGTGGCATTGGTGTCACAAAGAACACTATGCAACGCAGGCAGGATTGTGACGTGCCACATGTAGTTTAGCGGTTGCATTGACTTAAGTAGCATATTCATGATAGCAAATTTTAGATTGGGTTAGGCTAAATTTATAATTTAAAAATATTGCATATATCCGGTCGGATGTAGAGGCCGATAAAAAATACCCTTCTCTAAGAAAAGATCGTGATGTGCCCTATGGGATCCACGTGTCAGTGACGAGTCATCCTGGGCGTTGCCGAGCTGTTCGTAATGCCGATTGGTGGTTCCACCACGTCAGCCAGCCGCTGTCAGCTTGCGGTGTGTGTGGATGTGCAGCAGCGAATTATTGCCCAGGCCGGGACTTCGATCGATCGATCGATCGCAACATGCAATGCGTACGCTACGCCGTACCAGATCCAACTTATCAATTCGGAGCTCGGGAAGAATGCTGCGCCCATGTGGCACATAGCGGTGCACGGTTTCGCCGCTTTGATTGATACCCCAAAGTTACCAAACGGGGTTTACACCTCGAGAAGAATTCCGTGTGCGCGAGAAGAAAACCGTGTACGCGAGCAGAGAGCATTTACATGGCGCTCACCGTGCGTGCAGTATGCCAGTATTCACATTTCACAGACAAGAACGGGTCACACACCACCCAGCAGTCAAACACATGCCTCGCTGGCGCCGTGGCGCGGTGAATGGTCCAATCTTATCCAATCGCCGCCCCCCCGCCCCCGCGCGCACAAAGCGAGCTCACTTTTGGCGAGACATGTCAGAGAAGAGCCAATGGCGAGAGGGAGGGAGAGAGGTACTGCAAGCTAGGGAAGGCATATGGTCAATTTGGTCATGGATGGGCACAGATCACAATGCTCGCCCATTCTCTCGCGAGACTGGCGCTAGCTGATCGAGAAGGCGAATGCCGCCGAATCTGACGCATCAGGAGGAGACTAGTAGCAGTACCGCAGGATGCGCGATCCCATTGGATGCCAACATGGACGGCTTCGCCTCAGATACGCGCCACCGGAGCATCTAGCAGCAGCAACAGGACACTGAAAGCCACCGGAGGAGACGCATCATCAGCAGCGCCGAGAGAGACAGACAGCGACGCTTGCTGTGCTACCCAAAACCGCATCATCCAACGGAACGGAACACGCGTGTTTTGCCGATCGCCACGCTGGATTGGATCCGGGAACGATCCAAGTTCATCGCCCACGGCAAGAAACAGATTCAACACGTTGTAATCCCCGAACCATCATAACCACGAAAAATTATCGCCGTGGCGGCGACCGGAGGCCGGCAGCCTCCTCTACCGGCCACCGTCGGCCGGCTTTGATCGCACTGGACAACAAGAACGGCAAGAAGAACAGAGTGATGAGGAATGAAAGGTTACTAACTAGTAGTAGAAAACGAAAGGAATGTTCATTCTATCTATCTGCACAGATGCCGGCCCGCCGGCGACGGACCGGCCGACCACTCCCATGCCTCAAAACTGCGCATTCTTTTGGTTTCCGCCTCGCCGATTTCAACCATCGAGTCCGTCCCCTTCATTGCGACGCCGCGCCGCCGCCGGCGACCGATCCGTCCTCACACACCTGCCCCGCGTGAGCGCCCAATTCAGAGATGAACTAGGTGGGTGGAGATTTCACTTCGTGATTGGTTCGAGGAAGAAGGATTAGATTACCTGCGTGAGGAGGAGGAGGGGGTCGGGGGTGCAGGGCGGCGGGGCCTCGAAGACGGCGAGGGGGAAGTGCTTGAACACGACGCCGACGTCGAAGTAGATGACGCCGGAGGAAGGGACGTCGACGCGGATGCCGCGGACGGGGAACCAGAGGAAGAGGTCCTGCGCGGAGACGCCCGACAGCGACGCGATCCGGCCGTAGCTGATGACCCCGGCCACCGTCGCGTTGTACCGCAGCCCGACCTCGAACTGCGCCGTGCACGACTCCCCGAGCGCCGCCTCGAACCTCCCGCTCCCTTCGTCGTGCCTGAAATCCGCGATCCCCGCCGGCAGGAGCCCCCGCGGCAGCCCGTGCGCCCGCAGCACCTCGTGCGCCGCCTCCGCCGCCGTCGCCGCCGCCACCCCGCCCCACCCCGCCGCCGCCACCACCATCAACAACATCACCACCCACCACGACGACGACGACGCCATTATCAACGAGGAGATAACTGCCGACGCGAGGAGGAGAAGATATGGAGATGAAGATGGAATGGAATTGGAGGGGGAGGGGATGGACAGAAGCGGCAATAATTGAGGGGGAGAAAGAAAAGAAAAGAAATGGAATGGAATGGAATGGCCGGGGTGGTGGAGTGGATGGGGACTTGGGGTGGTGGGACCGACCTGCCCGTGACCGAGAAAGCGGGGTTTAATTTTAGTTAATTAGTTCCGCGTAAAGCGCTCCTCTATTCTACGGTGTGTTTAGTTATGCTGCAATGATGCCCAACCCTTAGCTGGGTGTGCGTTTTCCGTTTTGGCTTTGGTCGCGGGTGTAACGTGATTTGTTGTTTTGTTCCTTTACCTTAGTGTGCGATTTTGGTTGTGTTCTAAAGGTTGTTCATTAACCCTAATTTTAGTTTAAGGGTTGGTTTGGTTTGTGGCCTAAATAGGCCTTACCAAATTTTGGCACTACTAATTTTGGTAAGGCAAAGTTGTGTTTGGATTGAAGCCAAAATAGCCTAAGTTCACTATTAAAATGGCCTATTTTGTTAGGCATGCTAAAATTTGGCTTCAAACCAAATAGACACTAAACACTATTGAAATTACCAAATATTGGTAAGCCTAATTTAGACTTCAAACCAAGCTAGCCCTACATCTTAAAGTTGTTCCGATTCTTTTTTAAAAAAAAACGCAGTTCATACAAAGTTTGAGCTCCGTCGGCAAAAACCAAAATTTAAATTTTTCAAAAATAATTTTGAAGTTGATTTTAAGATATTTTGAACGTTTTTTTTTCAGCATTGGTTTTAAATCACTAAGAACACATATATAAAAATTTACCTGTAAAATAATTTTTATTTCTTAATAAGCCCTTACGGTGTGTTTGGATAATGGGAAATGGAGGGTGGGATTGGGATTAGGAAATGAATGAAGGGTTAGGATTAAATGGAAAAGGGAGAATGAATGGTTAGAATCTAAAGATGGTGGGAAATCATTTCCGTTTCCCATTTGCCAAACACTTTCTTACTGTTTATTAGAGAATGTGGGCAATCAGTGGTACCTTAGTAACATTTGTACTGACATTGGAACAGCGTGTTGTGTATGGTAGGAGCATATGACCGGGCCATAAGGGAGCCGTTTGAACGTAAAAGCATGGAACAAATGGATGAAACTTAAGTAAGACTTGCGTAAAAATAAAAAAAAAAACTTAAGTAAGACGACGATGAGGATGAGAATGTCGGGCGCCCTCAAAATGCTAATGCCAATGTGGCGGAGCTTGAGCCAGTTTGGCTTTGCACGAATTATATGTAATTTGACCTTTCTAAAAAAATGTAATTTGTTGCCTGTTTCCTTCTTTCTTAATGACACAAATTGAGTTTTTTTAACACACCCTAATTTTACTTGTAGACTAGAGACTATTGTGAATTTGTAATTATGTTCGTAGTTTGGACGATGGTTCGTTACTCTCTAGTAGAAATGATTTGATCCATTAGTTATTAGAGATAAAGATAAACTAGTAATTTACTGATAGATTGATTAGGGGTAACTTTATTATTTATCATTTTTTGACTAATCGATATGTGGCCATCCACGTTGGCATCACTCATATTCAATCGAAATATGCCAAAAAAGAAAAAAAAAAGAGATTTAGCCACTACTAAATTTCAATTATATTTCTCCGTACTTTTTTTTATATATAATAATGTCCCTCCATATTTCTACCACCGTTATTTGAGGTGGGGTGATGAAAATGTACATTTCACTGAGAGAATGAACGAAAGGAATGTAACACGAGGAAGACAATGGTGAGGATGAGAACCATTGCATGGTAGGCTATCCTACGATCACACCTACTACTTGCAAACTTAAGTACAACTAGAGGGCAAGATGGTGGAGTGGACGGGAACGAGATGATGGTGCTAATTTGCCCGTGACCGGTGACCCCCAAAACAGTTTAATTTAGGCGGTAATTTCACGCATAGCGTTCTTTCCTTCCCACATGGTAGAATGTGTTTTAGTTTTGTTGAAACTTGAGAGTGATGCAAAACCTGAGCGGTTTTACCGGTTCGGTTTTGGTCACATGTATGCCTACTATTTGGGCTTGTTTTCCTAGTACTCCAAGTATATATTTTTAGTTGTAAACTGAAGGAAGACGACGACATTGACGGCGAGAATGCCAGTCCGACCGTGGAGCAGCAGTGTCTTCTGCTGTCATGTGGGGCCCTTGTTGCAGCCACAGTGTAGAGAAAGCCTTGTTTCTTTCTCCTCTGAAGTCTGAACTTAACGTGGGCTGCCTTTCCTCACTGACGCAACCATCGTGGCACGAACACGCTGTACATACATACGCGGTGAAACGCCCCTAATGCTTTGCAGAATTGCAAAAGCACAAACGAACAAGAAACAAAAATGTCCTGTGTTCTCTTCTCTTGGTCCAATGCCCCATAGAGTGAATGCATTAGCTGTGCATCTGGGTTTTTGGATGCTTCCGGTTGGTACAAGGCATGTGCGCCCTCGTATATCATTCTGACATCTCGGTGTACCGCGATGACCGGGAGATAAATTTTGCATCCAGCTCAAGCTAGCCAACGAGGTACAGTATTAATTAGGAGACGAAACAAAAGCACCGAAACAGTATACTCCTTGTTTCCCGGTTCAGAAAACTACTGAACAAAGTTAATGCTTTGGTCTTTTACCAATTACCAGTGTTCCCATTTCCGATTGAGCGACGAATCCCGATCTTGACGGTATGACAGTTTTTTTTTCAAATTTCAGTTAAATCTATCGTCTCAATTTTGAATTCTTAAAAACCATTTGAAATTTTACTTATAATCCGCTTCCGTCCTCCGTGAAAACAAAAAAAAAACTACAGTTCTCAACCAGTTTTTATTGAAAACTTAAACCCTGGTCTATATTAATGATAGAATATCATGTAGTAAATTATGTTTTGAGATTCATGCAAAGCCCTCAAAACTCTAACCTTTTCTTTTTTTCCTTTTTCCTCCCCATCACCACATGAAGTGCTCAACACTTCCGCTTCTTGTTGCCACCAACGCCCTGGCCTTGTCAGCTGATCGAAATACGCTAATGGCACCAGAGAGGCTCCCTCGACCAGCCGCCTCCCCTCCCTACTACCCTTCCCCCTCTATTTCTCCTCAAGGTGGCGGCGGCGAGGTGCCCCCGCCCCACCGTCTCCCCCATCTCCAGCGACTCACTATTGTCGGATCCACCACCATCTCCTAACTGTACACTTGCTTTGCCTCCACCACCAACACCAGTCCACCGTCTTCCTCCATCCCCGTGACTCCGATGTCGCCGTGCCGTCCACTAGTTCCACCATGCATCGTCGGGCCACCGCTTGTCGGCAAGACGCCGGTCGTCATGGCTGGTGAAGAAGGGGTAATTGGAGCTTGAGGAGAAAGAGGTGAGGTCGCCGGAGCAGGAACCGCAAAGCAAATCTAATGGTAGAAATTTACAATATTTTAGCCTCAATTTTCTACCAACAGTAGTTTAGCATTTCCGTGTAAAAAAAAATGGTTGACATGTCCGTATAGCTGGCTAGCTATTACTTTCTCCATTTCACAATGTAAGTCATTCTAACATTTCTCATATTCATATTGAATATCTAGATTCATTAATATCAATATGAATGTGGAAAATGCTAGAATAACTTACATTGCGAAACGGAGGGAGTAGCTAGCAGCTGTAGTTAGCAATCTCGTGAACTAGTGTTGGCCCTGCGAGGTGTGAGTTCAGGCTGCACCTGATGGGCACAACCTGTCGGGGAAGCTAGCGAGCCATCATTGGGAGCAGCATGATAGCAGTGGGGATCAACCCATTGATCCGAGCAAAAACACGCACACAGGGCAGGCAGAGCAGGCACCACACGCGCATACGGGATTCACACGCCTCCAGTACGCATAGTGCGAACATATTCTCCTTTCTGCTCGCCATGAAGAGGAAAATCTCTGCAGAAATGCAGCCTCTCGACCGTGGCGAGCTGAGGCTGAGCTGAGATGAGCTTTCGGTCGCCATCGACGCATCATGGGTGGCATCGTTGTCGTGCATTTGGATGCTGCCGAAAGAATCAGAGAAAACCTCGAGAAGAAAGAAAGGGAGAGATGCAGATACTCTGTCTGTGCTGTCCAGGTTTGCCTTCCCTTTTCTTCCTTTCATCAGTCACCAACCTGCATGCATGGATGATGATTTGGAGAGAAAAGGGGAAATGGATGAATGATTTGATTGCACAAGAGCGAGCTAAAGCTCTCATCATGTACCACAACCTGGATGCACCTGTAACAAGCTCGTAGCCGTCACCTACATCGGGAAATATTCAGCCTGTTTTTTTTTTGGCTTAATTATCTGCTGTTCCAGCCTGTATGATTTTCAGAACTACTCGGCTGTTTCAGCGTATGAGCAGCTATGATTGGCTGGCTGAGACAGTACCACTGATCACTCATCATTCGTGCTTGCTTAGATCTTAATGGCGAGTGATTAGCACCGAGTTAGTTAAGGGTTTGGTGAAAGCTACTACTAGTGCTGCCGGATTAAGATTTAACGGCGATGGCAAGGACGGGGACGTACCGGGCCGGGTGTGTGCGCGGGCAATGATCGTGTCGCGCCGAGGCGGAGCCCAGATGGCGCGAATGATTCGGGCGGCGAAAAACAAACCACTGCACATGACCTACTACAGTACCACTCCGTCCTAAAAAAAAATACTGCTAGCTACGAATCTGAACACACATATATATCAAGTTCGTATGTAGGATGGGTCTTTTTCTAGACAGAGAGAGTATACTTCATCCGTTAAAAAAAACAAACCTAAAACTAGATACTATCATATATTCTAGTGCAACAAATTATAGACATACTTCTACTAGTATATATCACGTTCAGTTTTAGATTTTTTTTAAAAAACATATGTAGAGTAGTCGAATGCAAGATTGCAATGCAGGGATCAGGTCACCAGGACAACGGATGGGCCATGCACCCATCGCCGTCGCCGGCCGCGCGGCGCGGTGGCGCGCTCCGCTCCACGCTCTCTTCTTCCCTGATGCCCGACAAGACCCGTTCTTTGCTAATGGTGGTATAGAATACTTCTGTGATGCGCTTACAAAAGTAGATTTCGCCAAAGTTAACCTTGTACATCAGTATTATTAGATATAACTTTTCTAACTATTTGTTATTTTCTCTTTTTGAATTTATTTATGTATTTATTTATGGGACTAGCTATATTTATGATATCATATTAAAAAAAGTTAAAATCTTGTTACAATGTAAATAGCATACATTTACACTTCAAAACTTATACTAAGTAAGTTATTTATATTGTAAATAACATACATTTACAATGTAAATAACTTATGGATGTTAACATATATATAAATACGAACAATATTAGAAAGTCTTATAATATGAAATGAGGGAAGTACAACATTTATACTGTAAGTTATATAAGAGAATAATGATAAAAGTAAATAATTACCAACTTGGAAGATAAGATTGAGAGAGAAACACTAGCAATCACATATTTAAAAAATGATTGAGTCAAGTCAGAAATGTGGCACTATATTTACACCAAATTCGTTAATTTATTGGCTAATAAGCTTACTAACTAAACCGAATTAACATGCCATAATTACGGTCACTTGGAGCCTGGAGGCCAAGTCATCAAACGGCACCGGCTGGACCCACGTTTGGTTACGTCTCACCAACCGGTTCCCGATTCTGTGCAACAGAGACCGAAAGGAAAGGGAAAGGATTGGGATATTTGGGATTAGGACAAACAGATGGTACACTTTGTCACTCTATGATTATTATCGGTCACGTACGTACTAGTAAGTGCAGGCCCCTCCACCTGAGCCGGAGTTGATAGCATTAGTTTAGATTGTTAGCTAGCGGCTACAGAAAGAAGGATTAGTTGGTCTAATAAAAGGTTTAGTTTTATGGGGATCTTAGAAAGGCTTTAACTTTTGGACGTGTTTTAGTTAATCATGAGCTTGATTGGGTGCCGGCTGCTGGATGCATGGGCACGTTAAGTACGAACACGCGGCATGATGGATGCGTTGTCTTAGCTTTCGGGACGTCCCGGCCGGAAATGCCTCTTATGATTATTAAAGAATTAGGTCATGGGGTTAATAATACATGGAAATACAGGGTCTAATGGGCGACCTTTGATCGAGGCCCAGTACTGGTTATGGGCCCAATAAACTGTGCAAAGGCTTCATGGGCTACAAAGGAGATCATCCACAAAATTTGTGGGTCCAAGATAGTCACGGCCCATTATTTGCAACATACTCCCTCCGTCCCAATATATAAGAGCATCCCCAGCAGCTCATCTAAATTTCATCCTCCATACTCCCATTTGGATAGCCATCCAAAAAAATTCTCACTCTATATAACTTTTCACTTCAACAGATCATCCATATTACATCCTAAATATACCAACATCCTATATTTTATTAATATTTTTCAACTACCACACATTTTTACTCATATCCCTCTCACCTTTCACCACTTAAAAAAAATCTCGGGAAGTGGGTAGTTGAGGATGGAGTGAGGAGAGAGAACCTCCATATTTAGCATAGGAAGGGCTAGGTTTGGAGAATCTCCAAAAATGGAGTATGTGATGGTGACTTTGCTGGAGCACTATTTTTCTCCTCCATACTCCAAATATCGGATGGATGACTAGATAAAGGAGCTGCTGGGGATGCTCTAAGAACCTAGAACCGGATAAAACATTTTATAGTACTATGAATCTGGACATCATAGGCTACCTGTCCAGATTCGTAGTACTAGGAAATATCCCATCCGATTTTAGGTTCTTATATATTGGGACGGAGGAAGTACTCATCAGCTTCCATGTTTAATTTCCACGATAATTTTTTTCACTAAAAACCAAACTTTCTTCATTCATTCACGGGAGAATGTGGACTGGACTGTCAGTACCGCGCGCACACAATCAACATGACCAAAAAGCATCAGATGCCGCTAGGGATGGCAATCGGGTGCGACGGGTACGGGTAGTGCCTATCCATACCCGTGCCCATGAGATTATTTTTTTCCGTGGGTATATCTATTACTACATGACGGGTAAGAATGGTTGCCCATGCCCATCGCCCACGGGCGCCTTGTGCCCGCAGGCGTGCCCGTTTACCCGCCACTACAAAAGTAGTGGAATAAAAAGTCTACAAGCTTCTAAGTTCGATATCGAATTTAAAACATCAAATATTCTCTGTCTCGGTGTGGTGTCTCTCCTCTGACGGCGATAGAGTAAGAGGGAGAGATAATAAGGGAAATAAAAGGAAAACCGTAGAAAACAAAGAACGTGGCTTATGTATTCTAGTGGATTTTGCTTCTAGCCTACATGTAAGTTAGATTTCGTGGGTAAACGGGCAAAGCGGGCATGGGTAGTGATTACCCATACCCATGCCCATTTACCCATCAGGCATAGCTTTTAACCCAATAAAATATCTATGGGTATAAAATGGAGAACAAATTTAATCCTAATAGGGTTTTTAACCACGGGTAAATAGAAAAACGGGCACAATTGCCATCCCTAGATGCCGCCATGGACTGTCTCCATCCAAACCTACGTGTATCTTCAGGATGAGACACGCCGACGCGTCATGCCGCCTCAAAGGCCGCGGAAACCCAACCGCCCGTCCGCCAGCCCAGCCGCTGTGACGTGCTCACTGTTTCGGCGGACGGACGCATATGTGTCCGTTTCGCAATAAACACACGGGAGCAATCGCATCACGCCGACCCAAAAAAAACCGTCCCGTCCGCTCCGCGGCGCTTGACAACGCGTGGTGCACCCAATAGCTCTAGCGTGACAAGACTCCTACGCCGTCACGCACCCACGCACGCACGCACGCACGCATATATGTGCAGTGTAGCGTGATGTACCACTTCTACCAACTGGTGGTAGTAGCATTGCCTACTTTCACATACGCGCGGCGCCGCTGGTGCTGGCTGGCTGGCGCGCGCACCGGCGGGCGGAGAGCGAGGTTTTTCGCCGGTGTTTTGGTTGGCCTCCGCCGTTCCGCGCGGTGGTGGTGGTGGTGGTTGCTGTGGTAGCGAGGGTACGCTTTGGAGACGGAGATGGAGATCGGCGCCGTTGAGAACGGGGGTGTCGTCGGTGGTGAAGTTGTGGCAGGCAAGAGGGGGAAGACGCCGCAAGGTTGGAAGTGCATGCCATTCATCATAGGTGAGGCTCCCGTTCCAGTGATTTCTTTCTACGTTTTGCGATCCGTATAGTATGTTAACGGCCCTTTGAATCGTAGGATTAAGAAAACATAAGAATAGGAAAAACGCAGGATTTTAAAAAGGTATATAAGTGTAAAACAGAGGATTACAAAACGTAAGAAAAACACATGAATTACCGTTTGATTGAACCGCAGGAATTGGATGAGAGAGATAAACTCAAAGAAAAATTACCAAGAGGTTAAAGCTCATGCTAAATTTTCTCTAAAATCTCTATAAGATTGTGCATTCCATAGGAATTTCAAAGAATTGGATAGGATTTAATCTTTTGTTTCAAATGGCTTCATAGAAAATTTTCCTATAGAATTGAAATCCTCTAAAATTTCTATGTTTTTCTTCCAAATCAAAGGGGCCCTAAAGGAGCGAAGGCAGGCCTAGAGTAGTTAGGGCTTGAGCCTTAGACTTGTCTTCAGAATTATGGTTAAATTATCTTAAACCACCATGTAACTTTAAGAAAAAAAAAGCAACTCACTAGTTTAAGTTCACTCTTTAATGATTTCTAGCTCCGTCGCTGACGTTACTAGACCTAATACCTCTGCCGTCACTGATGTTACTTAGGCTGCGTTCGTTTCCAGGGACCTAATACCAACTCCCCCTCTCATATTTCGTGTACACGCTTTTCAAACAGTGCGTTTTTACAAAAGTTTCTATACAAAAGTTACTTAAAAATCATATTGATCTATTATTTTGAAAAAAAATAACTAGTACTTAATTAATCACGCACTAATGGACCACTCCGTTTTACGTGTGAAGGGAATGAGTTCCTTAGCCAAGAAACGAACGCAGCCTTAGACCTCTCAAATGCTGCACGGCTACACCGTAGGCTTGAAAATAACAAGATAGACGCAACGCTCAAATACACGTATGTATACACACGCACACCTACCTACACATATTGAATGGCAAGGTTTATTTTGGCTACAATTTAAACATGCCCGAAGTCCCCTTTTTATAGATAGTTTCATGTGAAAGATCAATTCATTTCCTTTGATAATATAGAAAATAAATTGCATCCTGAGAAGGGCCATATATATAGATCATAGATGTATATGTCCATGGTATTCGTATTCGATTAGCACGTACGGAAGACTCTTTTAATCACTCGTATTCGTGAATCATCTCATTAATACTTCTACATGACTACCGTAAATCATATACTAATATCCATTCAATATAAGAGTATTTTCAGACTCTGAGCCTAGACCAAGTATATGTTGATTTGGTCTGGCTTGGCTTGGCTTCTTTGTCTAAATTTAGACATGACAACATGGGTGCTCTAACCCGGTGATCCCTGCACAGGATACACCCTGCCTCAAATCAAAGCAAAAAGGGATTCACGAATGAATTATGTTGTACTTCAAGCGGATCAAATCAAAATGCTCATTATAATGTACTGAATGGATGCCCTTTTCTGATTGTATCTATGTAGCAACTGAGACATTTGAAAAGGTTGCGACAATTGGAGTGGTAGCAAATTTGACGGTCTATCTTGTGAAGCGCTTCAACATTGGGCAAATTGAGGCAGCTAATATTACCAACATATTCTTCGGTACGCTTAACTTTGCGCCATTGCTAGGCGCCTTCATCTCCGACGTCTACTTGGGAAGGTTCAAAACACTAGCCTATGGATGCTTCGCCAGCCTCCTGGTATGTCCATATGATGACCAAACCATCTCTCTTAGTAGTTTCATTTCACCTGCTTGGCAGCAGAAAGAAATGCAAGGTCACTTGTCATTGTCAAATAAGGCTTCACCCAACGAATAAAAAGATCAGCAATAGCTTAATGCTTTTTTTTCATTAGAAACGAAGAATGTACAATAAGCCCCAACTGATGCAAGAAACTGATATATAGTGCACATCCAACATTTTTGTTGATTTAAGCTCTTCCCAGGAGTGTAGTTCATCAACATGAACTCATTTTAATTTATTTATTTGCTAAAATAACAGGGGATGCTGGGAATGACTTTGTATGCATCACTTCCAGCTCTCAAGCCACCGATCTGCCATGAAAAAACCCGACTAGGCGGAGGCTGCAACAGTCCATCAACACTCCAGCTAAGTGTGCTATACCTTTCTCTAGGCTTTCTAATTATCGGTGGAGGAGCGATCCGGCCTTGTAGCTTGCCCTTTGGAGTAGACCAGTTTGATAAGACCGACGAAGAAGGTCGAAAGGGACTAAACAGCTATTATAATTGGTACTATGGAACAAGTACTGCTGCCCTTGTGTTATCTATGATTGTCATCATCTACATCCAGAACAATGTCAGCTGGCCAATAGGATTTGGCATACCCACATTACTCATGTTTCTCGCCATTATCATGTTATTTCTGGGTACCAACCTGTACGTCCATGTACAACCAGAGGGAAGCATATTTGCTGGAATTGCCCAGGTTTTAGTGGCTTCATTTAAAAAGAGAAATCTCAAGCTTCCTTGTCCTCATGATATAAACCAACAAGGATTGATGCTCTACAACCCTCCTTCCAAGGGCAACCGCGTATTCAGATTGCCACTTACTTCCCAGTTCAGGTAAACATCTGTTACCACTAAAGATGAACAGAATTGGAACTAATGTAGCTAGAGATGTAATCAACTTAGAGTGGAGGAAAAACTAAAACAATGACTAGTCATAGTGAAAGTATTAGAACATCCAACAAACTGAGAAGTGATAAATGCATTGTCATATGTATATGTGCACACACTTTTACGCGTATAGTGTGCTTCAGGAGTTTTTGCAAGAACATTACAATGAATCGGATATGGGTTGGTTTTCTTGAAATTTATATCTGCATCAATCCCGAGGCACATTTGAAATTATGATGTTGCATGTATATATGTACATGTGGAAAAAAACGAAATTTGAAAAACATAAGTTCTTGACATTGTTCTATTTTATTGCCAAAACATTGTAAGTTTTCAAAGCAAAGCAACACCAAATAATTAATCAGGTTGTTGAATTTAGTGATTTTTATTCATTACCTCTTACCAAGTTGTAAGACTCAGATACCTTTTATACAGTTGAATATTAAACTCATATAGATCATGCATATCATAACTTGCACGAGTATTTTGTATGCTTATCAACACGAGCACACATAAATATTTACTGATAGATGCTATATTGCTATCTATGTGCTGGGCAAGAAAATGCAGAAATTCATATTTGTTGGTAAATATACACCCTTTTTCCTCTAGTAAATGCATAGAATGCACCACATGCTTAAATGGAGTTAAGAAGAAACATGCTGGTCATATCAAACAAAATACTGACCCTTTCAAAGAATTATATGCTAGATGCCATCATAGTTTGATGCATGTTACTCATCCTCAGGTTTCTGAACAAGGGTGCAATTGTAATGGGTGATGATATAAATGTTGATGGTTCTGCAAGAAACTCTTGGGAGCTTTGCAACGTCCAACAAATAGAGGAGGTCAAATGCTTAATAAGAATTGTGCCGGTTTGTATTTCTGGAGTCTTATGCTTTGTCGCATTGGCTCAGCAATTCACCTATATAATCTTGCAAACATTTACAATGGACTGTCACTTTGGGACGCACTTTGAAATCCCAGCAGGCTCTGTTGTATCCATATCCCTTATTGCCCTAACTCTATTCATCCCCATTTATGACCGGATTTTAGTACCAATAGCTAGAGGATTCACTGGAGTGGAAAGTGGTATTACACTTCTACAGAGACAGGGTATAGGATTGGCCATTTCTCCCATTTCAATGGTGGTAGCAGGACTTGTCGAACGTAAGAGGAGGAACTCAGCCTTGTCGAATGGAGGAATATCGCCTATGTCAGTCTTGTGGCTTGCACCCCAACTTGTTTTAATGGGTATTGCTGAGGCCTTCAATGCAGTTGGACAAATAGAATTCTACAATAAGCAGTTTCCAGAGAACATGCAAACCCTAGCAGGATCTCTGTTCTTCTGTACTATAGCTGGAGCAAACTACCTGAGTACTGCTCTGGCAAACATCATGAGAAAGGTCACGACCAGAGATGGTCACTCAAGCTGGTTAACAGACAACATTAATCTTGGCAAACTCGACTATTACTTCTATTTTATTGCCCTTATGGGAGTCCTGAACCTTATTTATTTTCTTATATGCTCACACTTCTACCAATATAAGGTAATGTCACTCCATTCTGAAGAATCCATCAAAATACCTACCAAGGAAGAAGAAGCCACAGAGATCGACATTGACACAGATGCACCTAGCAAATGAATAGTGCAACTGCGAGTCTAATTGATCTGGCACAAGGAATATACTTTTGGACATGGTGACATATTCAAATTCCAATTTCGAATTCACTTTAGAAGAGGCTCTAATGTTTGTAACATCAAACAGACCTCTGTGTCATCTTATGGATGTGACAAAAACAAGTGTACCATAGCAAGGGGGTGACATGTTATCTAGCAAACATGAATAAAGAGTTTAAATGGCCTGTCCTGTTGTATTCGAAGTAATGGAGTGTGAGTGATAGCTTATGAAACTTAAACAAGTCCATAATGGTTATGCGACAAGTAAGCACAGGTCATACACCATCTTTTTCTATTAGAGCCTTTAATGTGCAATATTTGAAATTCTTATAGATGCTTTTACGAACATGATTTGCAGTAACTAGCCATTTATCAGGTAATAAGAAAAAAGTGAGCTCTATTAATAGTTGTGTCATCTTTGAACTATTGCTGTCGGTAATCTCACATTCTCACACAGTGTGGGTGATCCTTCGTATACTTAATGTCTAATATAAGTAACTTTTTTTTATTAAAAAAAGTCATGCCAGGTGGAGAGATCTTATTTGATTGCTTAAAATGTTATATGATAAAAATCACAGAAATGTTTATATAGAATAAAGAATTTATGGTACCAAAAAAATCTTCATTCCAGAAATGTAATGAACATGTCAATCGTTAAACTCACCGTGGAAAGTCGTGGAACAACAACTGGAGCACCACGGACCTTGTCAAGAGCAAAACTTATCCGCAATGGTCGTCCTAGCATTACCTGTAGAATAAAAAGAAAGACCATGTTTATTTTCCTGTTTATTTTTCACTGAAACAGTTAATATTACAATCTGTTAGACATTTCTCTTCATCAAACAGTACCTTTCCATCCATAGCATCCTTGGCGCACTTAGCTTCATACTCGTTTGAGAAGTGCACAAACCCAAAACCTCTTGACCTTCCAGAGTTTTTGTCATACATTATTCTCACTGCATCATCAAATAGTCTTCATATAATTCTGTTCACTAATACCAGCGTAATGAATATGTAAGGAAGGGATTAAGCATTGCAATTTGTGGGGTAAATAGAATAAACAATAGCAAAACACATGTTGCCACACACATCTTATACCAGGCAAACACCAATATGCCTCCACCAGATAATTCCATGGCATATGCATATTGAGATGTCATCTTTCAGAATAAAACTATATGATAGGTGATAAATAATCACGCCACATATGAACCTGCTTCAAACAGAAGCAATAGCCATTGACACTGGGGCATACGCATGAAAAGACATGAATGGCAGCATCTATACAAATATGTGGGATAATTTAGACTTACAGAGCAGACAAATGTTCATTGATTGAAGAGAAGTGTTAGTACTTGGTAGATATATATGTCATGAAACAAATATAGCTTTCCTCTATGATTATCTATCGAGTGTCAACATTTGTGAACTATATCTGTTGGTGGGAGCATGAAACGTTAACACCTTTAAGGCAGAAAAGTGGGACAACGCTACTAGATCCTTGAACAAACATCCAAGATAAATTTTAAAGTGGCTGATTAATAGGGACTGCCAGGCTGCCAAATGAAATGGAAGTGCAAAGCAACACTTGCACATATGTAGAGGTGCACACCCAGCAGCCCCAATATACTGCTCATTTTTTTTTAAAAAAAAAAACTGCCACAGCTGGTATTTACAGGCTCTATCACCAATTCTTTTTACTATCAATAGTATGTTGTTGTCCTAGCATGTAGGAAAGTCAACATGCACAATCCAGATGAGGGCATAAGGTCAGATGGAGGATCACCGTAAAAACTCCAAGGCAACTTTTAAAAAGGAAAAAAAAAGACAAATGAAAAAAAGGAAGTAATGAAAAATGAGTATGCACTAAACAAGCTGCCTTAGACCTTAGTGTGTCAGTACCATTAGAATCCATATTCACGTGTTAGAGATTCCTGGAGCAATAGTGAGTTGAGATGTGATATCGTTGGTCATGTTCCATAGACCAAGGCATATTTTTCTTTTAAAGAAAAAGGTCCAAGGCAATCATCTATTTCATCAACTTGCATTTGAAAATCATGCTTGATGCTTTACTTTTTCCACAGGAGACTTGGCAACCTGAAAGTGAATACTCAACTTATGCCTGAGATAGATTCCAATAGCTTGAGACAGACAGACAGTGAATACTAATTGTTTGATGTATCTTCTCTCTTCCCTAGGTAAGAGTTGTTCTACTATCTTCTGCTGTACGGCACTATCTCAATGGAACTAAGCCCTAAAGTTTTCCTTGTAATTCGCTTTGCATAACAGGATCTGACAGATTCAGCAGCTCTATATTTGCCAGATGATGCATAAGCATTAGAAAGTAACACAACATGCCCATAATCAAATGATTCCGTGGTGAGCACCTTCTTTGCAGCAACTTTAGTAAATTTCATGTCACCATGCAAATGCCCTCCTCCCATCAAAGCCTTCCAAGCATTTGCTCCTAATTTATTGTGAGTCAAGCTAGCCACTCCTGCTGCTTCCTCCAAGCGGCCAGCTCTTGCCAACATATCAACTATGCATCCGACATGCTCTGGGCATGGAATTATTCCCTTGTCATTAACCATTCTTCTAAAGACGAGCATCCCATCATCCACCAGTCCAGAGTGGCTACATGCTAGCAATGTGTTCAAATAAGTCACACTGTCTTGATCCTCGCTAGATTTCTCCATTTCATTGAAAAGTGATACTGCTTTCTCTCCTTGGCCATTTACACCATAGGATAAAATCATAGTATTCCATGAGACAGCATTCCGAGAAATCATCTCATCAAACACTTTATGCGCTAAAGTCGCATATCCACACTTACCATAAACTGCAATGAGGGTATTAAGAACAGGTTTGTACAGACACAAACCCGATTTGTAACAATATGCATGAAGTTGAATACATAGTTCAAACTTAGCAACCTCATAGCAAGCAAGCAATAAGGTGACCAGTGTCACAGAATCAATCATAAAGGAACCTTCATGCCTCATCTTCGCAAAGAGATACATCCCTTCTAGGGCATATCCATTTTCTATATACGCTGACACCATTGCCGTCCATGAAACCAAGCTTTTCTCCATTGTACCATCAAACAACAGTCTTGCAGAACTTAAATCCTCACATTTAGAATACATTGTGATTAACGAGTTAACTGCAGGAAGCTCACCACTGAACCCACAGATTACAATCTCGTTATGAACCAACTTTCCTATCCTTCCATCACCCAGATGTGCACAAGCTTGCGCCACTGTAACCAATGCTACCCTATCAGGCACTATGCCACTCAACCTCATCTGAACAAACATATGTATAACTTCAATAGCCTGGGCTTCCTCAAGAAGGAAACCCATCATCATCGTCCAAGAAACAACATCATTAACAGCGATCTTTTTGAAAATCTCTCTTCCAATCGCAAGACTACCAAAGCTCAAGTACATACCCAAGATTGAGTTTGTCACTGAGACATCTGAATCAAGCCCAATCTTGACTGAATAAGCATGTGCACTCTCACACAATCCAAGGTCACCACAACCAGCAGAAGCCTGAGCAATGCTAATCATAGTCACAACATTATGAACTGGTCCAAATGAAAACAGCAACCTCTTGAAAACCAGCAATGCTTCCTCAAACAGATCGTTGTGCACTAGACCAGAAATCAATGCATTCCAAGTAACTATACCAGGATCCCTCATTTCACCAAACAATGCCCAGGCCTTCGTAGGACGTCCACATTTCGCATAGGAATCAAGCAATGCGGTCCGAACAAAAGGATTGGATTCCAACAGGCTCTTCATAGCCCACCCATGGATGCACTCAGCAAGCACCAAGTTGCCCATCCCAGCAGCTGCTATTAAAGCACCAACCAATGTGAACGAGTTGGGGCTCACCCCCACCCTCATCATACCAACAAACAGCCTGACAGCCTCGCCAAACAACCCGCTCTTCGCATGCCGGTAGATTGCAGCCGAGCATGCGACCAAATCCCTAACAGGCATTTCATCGAACATTTGGCGAGGTCGCGCGCGAGCGGAACACCCACTTCCTCCTCCGAGCCGTTTCATCGAACACCTACCGCGCACACCATCTGAACCCTCCCCCAGTCCCCCACCGACAACCACTCAATAGGTTATTCTCTAGACCCTGAAACGAAACTGTTTCAAGTGACAAAAGGTCGCGATTCGGGGATTACCTTCGGTGACGGTGCCGAAGGAGGAGAAGGCGTCCGTCAGCGACCGCTCGTCCGCGGACCACGACAACCCTACGCCCGCGCGCGCAATCGCGCGAGAGAGAAAGCGTAGCAAAGCAACAAGGTGAGAACCATGGAACAGAGTGGGGATTGGATTGCGGGGAAGGAAACGGAGGCGGGAGAGCAGAGGCTTTACCGGCGACGAAGAGCTTCGAGTTGGAGGGCGGCGTCGGTGGCGGTGGAGGATGCGGAGGAGGAGGGGGCGACTCGTCGGGTGGTGGATCGGCGGTGGCGGCGGCGGAGAGAGCGCGGCCGAGGTGGCGGTGGTGGTGGTGGCTGAGAGGAGCGAAGCGGAGGCGGGAGAGCAGCGCACGAGCCGCCATGGCGGCGGCGGAGACTGCAGCTGCGACGGCTGGGTTAATCGCGAGCACGGCGGCGCCGCGATACTCAAAGTGAACCACGTCAGGGTCGGGAGAGGAAAGAGGCCTCAAGGCTGCGTGGGCTATAGCCTGAGCCCCGAGGACTCAAGTTTCGAAGCCCACCAAGAATCCTAGCAGACCTTGGCTGCTATCCGGAAAAAGTATACTTTGACTCCCTCAACTATGACACGAGTATGATTCATGACCTCCAACCATAAAACCAGGTATATCGACTCCTTCAACTATCAAATCCAATGCAAACTATATCCTTGAGTGGTTTTGGAAGCGGTTTTGGCTGACGTGGCGCCTATATGGCGGTGTTGACCCGGTTTTCGTCTCATGTGTCGCTTATGTGGCATTAGAGTAAAAAATATATGTGGGACCGACATATCATTCATACAAAAAAAAAGTGGGACACATGTCCTCTTCCTCCTTCCCTTCTTCCTCTCCTCTCTTCTCTCTCCTTCCTCTTCCTCCCCCCTCTTCCTCCTCTTCCTCTTCCTGCGGCGGCGAGCAAGGGGGTACCCGTTCTGCAACGAGACGCTGGCAGCGGTGGGCGGGAGCAGGAGTGGCAGTGGCGGGCGGGAGGGCGAGCGAGGACTAGAGCGGCGACGGGCGGCGACGACCGTCGGCGGTGGACATGAGGGTGCCGGAGTGATGGCGGTGGAGGCCGTTGTTGCCTCCCTCACCGCGGGTGACCCCGCCGACCTCCGTCCCTTGCTCGCCACCGCCACACCAACATTCCCCTCCCTCCGCATCTCTTACGCGCCCAACTTGCCACTTTTCCTCTCTATTTTTCTTGGCTCCGGCCTTGCCGTCCCTTCTTGCTCGTCCTCAAGCCGTCATTCGGCGATTCCACCGGCAGCAGAGACGACTCAGCGTTGACGACGTCGACCCCCGCCGTGGCCACTTCATCGTCTACGGAGGTGACAATGGGGAGCGTCATCCCAGTGTAGGGTGACGTAACGATAAGGAGAGCGAGAAGGGGGAAGATGGGAATGAGAGATATGATGACATGTGGGGTACATATGTCACTGTGTCCCATAATATTTATTTGTGAATGACATATAGGTCCCACATATTTTTTTGCTTTTAGTTTTTTATTCTAATACAACATAAGCGACACGTCGACACACGTGGGACAAAGACCGGGTCAACACCGCCACGTAGGCACCACTTGAACCAAAACCGCTTCCAAAACCACCAAAAGATATAGTTTGTATCGGTTTTGATAGTTAGAGTCCATATACCCAGTTTTGTGGTTGAAGGTCATGAATCATACTCGGGCCATACTTGAGGGAGTCAAAGTATACTTTTTCCCTGCTATCCTCATTATGCCTATCCGGCCCGTAGATCATAGCCCAAAAGAAGCCCAACAGGGCAGCAGCAAGCAGACACAGACTCACCCTATAAAGACACACACATATCCTACTCTAGATGTACATTCGGAAGATTGGACCAAATTGGAGTGGCATATAATATAGTTATATGCTATAGCGCATGATTCGGATATGATATTTCTAAAACTGTGAATGATGCAATTTTTAGGTGGATTGTTTGACAAAGTTCTATTTGGACAATATGATTTGATATTCTAATCTATTTATTTTATATTATAAGTCGTTTTGATTTTTTTAGTTAAAAGTAAATTTATAGAAAAATATAGTAGTATTTCCAACACAAAATAAGCATATTACTCCCTCCCCCGCATTCAATTAGACACGGTCAAATTTAGCACGGTTTCCAAAATTAATTTTTAACTCTAAATTTATCATATATTACAATGTTTGTAGCAACAAAATCATAATCATATAAAATATATTCAATGTTAAATTCAATAAAATTAATTGTTTTAGATATTGCTAAATTTTTCTATGATACTGATCTAACTTAAAAAATAGTTTGACCAAGAAAAATTCAAAACAACTTATAATATAAAATAAAACTGAGGGAGTACAAATTAGTACGGAAAACAATCACGGACACAGGGACGCTTGACGGCTTGAGTAAAGCAATCTTGCTAATTAATTCATCGTATGCGGAAATACACTGGCTGATATCCAAGGCAACGAAAGAACAAGGATCACATACTGCAACAAAAGAACTGGAGTAGTAGAAGGCTAGAAGCTAGCCCTACCAGGTGACACGCAACTTTCAGTTTATACTGTACGTACGGTGCTTTGCCACCGGCAGTACAGTAGCCTCCAGGTAGCAGAGATGCGTTGCTTCTCTGTAACGAGCATTAGCTGTTATGTCACTCTTCCTAAGCTTGCTTTCATCCATCTCAAGAAAACGGCGTTCCTGCACCTAATGCACTAATTACCCTATACTCAGTAGCAGACCAGAGTGAGAGGCCGAGAGCAATGCCAGGTGCAAAAACCATCTTAAATCACACGCAAAAATCTTGACTTGACAGGCAGAATCATTCATCATTTCGTCAAAGGAAAACTCAGCTACCACCACTGCACTGTAACCACCGAGACATTCAGAATTAAGCAACGAATTCGATCTGAAAGTGCATGTCTAGGACAATTAATCATTAGCTCAAAGGAATTGATCAGCTGGTGTGTTTCAGGCAAACAAGTAAACAACAGAATTCAGTAGTACATAAATATATATCAGCGCGTCTCCATGTATAGAGAATCGATTATATAGGTTTGAATAAACATTATGCGACCGAAGAACAGGAAGAAAAAGAGAAAAAAGAAAGTGTGACAAGCTCAAAACAAATTAAAAGGCGTTTAACGATGACGACACATTGAATCATTTCTAGAAGCAACAGCGCATCTGACTTGGCTTAGCTAGCAGCTAACATGTTTCTGAAGCCCTTTTTTAGTTCCACACATCATTGGATGGTTGGCCACTCCTTCCTAATCTCAAAGTAGTAACTCATCTCCAAGTAGCATTTGCCATCATCATCAACAAACTGATTTAACAGAAAAAATTACAGCCATGGTTAGTAAGGTAATTACCTCGATTAACACATCAGAGCTGAACTTGATGAGTTTGAATACCTTTAGTTTAGCAGAATAGGAACCTCTTGCGAACATGCCAGCTGGGGTGGTCTCCTCTTCACCCTCATATGTGTAGGGCTCTAGCTGGGGACTGAATGTCCCCAGCATCACCTTCTGGTTCTCAACTGCAAGTCAGAATGCACATATATGACACATCATATGACATTATTGGAGTTCATTGTTCCATAGATAAAAGAATACCTTAAATGCATAATTAAATTTCTCTTAATTAACATATTTCTTTACTGAAGAATGTAGGAAAATCCTCGAATAAAATGACCTAATGATCTAAGATCAGTATCTAAAATGGCATGTCGTCGTTATATTTATGAAGAGATTGCAGCACATACATGAAGATCATATGGGAAATTTAATGGAACGATCAATTTGTGCCGTTGTTTCTAGAAATTCAAGCGCCATTTTATCTGATCTACAAAATAAAATACGCAGGTTCAAGTCGTGCGTTGTGTGTCACCTCTTACTCCAGTCTTCCAGACAGTGTTGGTGTACTTGAGGCCTGACACGATGTTGTTGGAGACGATGAAGCTGAAGCGGAAGCTGTAAGTGCTCCCGTCCTTGAGCGCGAAGGCGTAGCCCTTCTCGTCGGGGACGAACGGGATCGGCAGTACAAGGTCCGGCCTATCCGGCGACAGGATGGTCAGGTTCAGCACCTTCACCTCCGGCTCAGCAGTCTCTGCATATCCATGCGCACGCCCAAAATGTCGTTACAGATCGCACATCAAGAATGTGTCAACGAATTCAGGCGAGAAGCATATATAATGATGAATTGGAAACAAGCGTAGATAGATACCTCCAAGCTGTTCAGTATCAACCTGCCCGAGGAGTTGCTCCTTCCACCTCCTCAGGCTCTCATCATCCTGCATTCGCAGAAAAGTTAAAACTATATTCAGACTCAATTAGCATCAGATCAACAACAATGGAGGAATGCAGTGGATTATATTACGTACCTTGTCGAGCTCGAGCTGCTCCTTGAGGGGGACCTGGGGGCCGAGCACGACGGCGCGCTTGTTGCCCTCCTCGTCCTCCTCCTCCTCCTCGACGTCGTTCACGTCGGGGTTCCTGCCCGACGCGGTCTGCTCATGCTCCTTCTCCTTGTCCTTACTGTCCATGGGCGCGCGCGCGCGGCCGGCCGGTTGGTGGTGGCTCGCGGACGGACGACGGCGGACGGAGCTAGCGAGGTAGCAGCCTACAGATTAACCGATCGATCGCGCGCTGCGGTGGGTGGCGCTCCGTATGTATGGGTGAGGGGGAGGGAGCGGCTGGGCGCGAGGGGTGGAGGGCCGCGGGATCGATCGAGCGCGCGGTGGTGGTGGTAAGTACGTGGTGTGCGTCGCGGGGGGCGAGGAAAGGGTCGTGGCGTGCAGGAGAAACGCGCGGCCGCGGCGGGACGGGAGAGGGTGCCAAGTGTGCGCGCGGCCGGCGCCTCCGCGGCGCGCGCGCGCGGGATGTCCGCTCGATCGATCGCTCGCTCTCTCGTCGATCTTAGCAGCTTGCTCGATCGTTGGCTCCTGGCTGCTATTGTGGTTGGCGGGCCTTTTGCGTTCGAGTTCTTCCTCCCTCTCTCTCTCTCTCTCTCTCTCTCTCTCTCTCTCTCTCTCTCTCTCTCTCTCTCTCTCTCTCTCGTATTTTCCCATGTTACATGCTCTCTCTTGCGCTCCATATCCTCGCTCCTCTTCATGCAACGAACGACTTCATTAACGAACTTTAAATGATATTTTATCTTAAATTATACTTATCTAATATGTAATCCGAATACAGCGCCCTATTTGTTACAATTAAATCTCTACTAGTACAAAATATCATGTAATTATATTCTAATAAAAAATGTTTAGATGGTTAAAATATTGTGTTTTATACCGGACAGTGAAATATTTCAACAGATATTTTATTGTGACGTTGCAATTACTAAAACGATTTTGCTATACATCTTACAAGTGATTTTTTCACTAGAGAGAAATCACCCGACAAAATGGATAGACAGTTTCCTTTGATCATGTGACGTTTGATTATTTTTTTTTCGCCACTAGTCAGACGCCCGATACCTAGCTGCGTCCAATGTTTTAGAAAGGTTTTCTTCATGGAAACTGTAGTCATCAGATTTATTGTAGGAAAGCAATTGATTTTTTGGAAGGCATATTATCTCCAGGGATTCAAATCGATTTTACATTAGGGGGAGGTGTTAACAGACTGGACTCTGGAGTTTGGACGGTATTAAGGCCTACTCAGGCTCTCGGTCCATATTACAACTGGGCCCACCAAGTTCGTGTACAATATTGTACTAGGTGGGCTGAGCAAAGTCGAGTCAGCTACCAGATTGGGCCGGGCCGAGTAGCACGAAAACCATCGCGTGCACGACCACTCCAAAGTTGCTGGAAGTCCGGGACGGCGATGGTCGCCACGCCTGTGCGGTGGCCGCGGGTGCTGACTCCGGCGCACCTCGCCGGCGCCATCCGCCGGCAGAAGAGCCCCCTCGACGCCGTCCATCTCTACGCCGACGCGCCGCGGCGCTACCCGCGCTCCTCCTACCGCCACAACGACGCCGTCCACTCCTCGCTCCTCGCCGCGGCCTCCGCATCCTCCTCCGATCTCCTCCCCTCCCTCCTCCGCCGCATCCTCCCGTCCTCCCCCTCCGCCGACTCCCTCCTCGCCGCCTCCATCCCGCACCTCCCTCCCGCTGCCGCAGTCTCCGTCTTCCGCTCCTCCCTCCCATCCTCCCTCGCCCCGTCTTGGTCACGATCCTTCTCCGCCCTCCTCCGCCGCCTCCTCTCCGATGGCTTGCTTCCCGAAGCGGCCCGTCTCTTTGCGGACTTCGCGGGGAGGCCGGAAGTCTCTCTAGCGTCAGAAGACCTCACCTCGTTGATCACTGGATTGTGCCGTGCGCGGAGACCTGAACTCGCTCTGCAGGTGCTTGATGAAATGTCTAACCAGTGCCTCGCACCAGAGAAGGACGCTTATCGCGCGATCGTGCCTGCGCTCTGCGATGCTGGCATGCTCGATGAGGCCACACACGTTCTCTACTCCATGCTGTGGCGCGTGTCGCAGAAGGGATGCGACGAAGATGTTGTGGTGTACCGGGCATTGCTGGTGGCGCTCTGTGCGGCTGGCCGAGGTGAGCAGGCAGAGATTGTGTTGGATAAGGTGATTAGGAAAGGGTTGAGGTCCTCAGGTAGCCGGCGATCTCTCCGTGTTCCTATGCTTGCTGGGCTTAGTATTGAGGATGCCCAGGAAATCATTGATCAGGCATTGGTTGTTCGAGGTGGGCGTACTGTTGCAAGCTTTGAAGTTATGGTTATTGACCTCTATGATGAGGGAAGATTGAATGAGGCAGACAATTTGTTTAAGGAGATGGGCAAGAAGGGGTTCAAGCCAACAATATACATGTATGAGGCGAAGATCACTTCTTTATGCAGGGAAGGCAGGTTGGATGAGGCTGTGAAGGTGTTGGAGGAGGAATTACCCAAGAATGATCTCATTCCGACCGTCACAACATATAACTTGCTAATGAGGGGACTTTGCAACTCGATGCAATCAATGAGGGCACTCAGATACCTTGGAAGGATGGATAAACAGCTTGGTTGTGTTACTCGGAAAGAGACATTTTCAATCTTGATCAGCGGCTTGTGTTCAGAAAGCCGGTTCATCGACGCAGCACAGATTATGGAGAGGATGGTTAAGGGTCATCATAGACCTGAGGCAGGCGAATTTAACAATGTCATTGAAGGTTTATGTTCTGCTGGTAGAACATATGATGCATTGCTATGGCTTGAGGAGATGATCGACCATGGAGAAACACCTGATGTTCATGTTTGGTCTTCTTTGGTTTCAGCAGCTTTAGGATTAGGAGAAGGCCTTACAACTGCTGCTACGCATTAAGTGGGATTGGGCCAAGTACATTCTTTAAGCACAAAAACATCACTGGTTTGAGCGTACAGAATTAGCCTCTTTTGTATGTAAGTGAAGTAACATTTTTATCATCCTGTTATTTATGCAGTTCCAAAAGGAATATCTGTAAGCTAATTATTTCTGCATGTAGTAACAATATATCTTAAATCTACTTTAGTCTTAATAATGGTTGCGATGAGGAAAAACAGTAAGCTGTTTTTATTTACTATACTTAATACTACATGTTATGAGTTTTGAGTCCACTGCTTAGACGTTAAACAGAGCATTAACTTGTCAATGTGATGTATAAAACCATATTGAAGGTTGATTATATTGTTGCCACAAGATACGAGTTAAATTAACAATAAAATTAGCATGTGGTATTTTGTACATTACAAAATTGCCAGGATTACATCAAGGCAGAGGTACAAAATTGCCAGGTGGCTACATATCTGATGGATCAACCAAGCAGAGTTTACAAAATTGCCGGATCTTCTCCAGACTACTAAAACTGCTGGATCAATCCAATCTAACCTACAATATTATCGGGTCATCGAAGCAGAGCTACAAAATTGCTGGATCTTCTCCAAGCAGAGCTGCCGGTCTGACAGAACTGCTAGGTCTTCTCCGAGCTGAACTGCCGGGTTTCCAAAACAACAAGGTCTTTTCCTTGCATCAAACCTATAGATAGATAGCCCCATGTCCCTCGCTTGTTGGCCAGGAAAATTGCTCGGGAACTTGGCGGCGGCGGTGGCAACATCAGTTGAATCCGGCGGCCATCCAGCGTCCAAAATTGCCGGGTTTCACCGTATTGCGACGGCTACTCTAGACCTTACTGCAGATCACTCAGTCCAATAGCACGTCGAAGTTGCATCCAAAGTCGAAGCCATCGGCCAGATCACTGAGATAATGCAGCTCCTCGAGGCCGGAAGAATGCTGGGAGGCGTCGGAGCACTGGAGGAGATCGTCAATGGAGAACTCCGTCTCGTCGCAGCCGGCCACGTTCGTGACGATGCTCTCGTCACTGCCCGTGGCGATGAACTGGACGGGCGCGTCCATGAAGTTGTCGCTGGTGCTGGTGGTTTGGTAATCGAACACGGTTGTGTCGATGTAGTTGCCGTCGATGTCGCACTCGATGTCGATGTAGGGGTGACCAGCTGATGGCACGATGGCGTTGCACGGCTCGCCGTCGTTGCCCCATGTGCCGGCCGGATTGTGCCAGCAGCCGTTGGCCGCCGGCGCCGGCGCCGGCTGCATTTGGTTGCCGTAGACGCCAATGCCCATGTAGGGGTCACCAAATGATGGCACGATGGCTTTGCACGGCTCGCCGCCGTCGTAGCCCCACGTGCCCGGATCGTGCCACCCGCCGTTGGCCGCCGGTGCCGGCTGCATCTGGTTGCCGTAGACGTCGTTGCCGGCGATGTCCATGTAGGGGTCACCAGCTGATGGCACGATGGCGTCGCAGGGCTCGCCGTTGCCGTCGACGACATTGTTGTACCAGCATTGGAGGTTGCCGTACACGGGCTGGACGAAGGTGGCGTTGCATGGCTGGAAGCCTCCCCACGCGAGCCGGCTGTGGTTGTTGCTGCCATTGCCCGGCATCTGCATCTGCAGCTGGTAGCCGCTCATGTCCACGGCGCCATGGCCGCCCATGTACTGGGCGTTGTTGTACCCTGGCTGCATCAGCGTCACGCCGGCGTTGTACGGATGGAAGGGGTCACATGTCGCCGGTGCATGCACCTCCTGGTGCTGGTAGCCGTGTACGCCGACGGAGTTGGTTCCGGCGACGTCGGCGTCGCGCCGCCGGCCGCCGCCGTCCGCGTCGTCGTCGGCGCCGGGCAGCAACCCGAGCGCCTCCCGCCTCTTGGCCGTAGCCAGCAGCGTGGCGTCGATGGACGCGAGCAGCTGCTGCAGCTCGTCCTGGGACATCCCGTCCAGCACGGCGTCCGGCGGGTCGAGCTCGCCGGGGCGGCCCTTCTGCCGCAGCCTGGCGAGCTTGGCCCTCTCCTTGTCGAGCTCCTCCTGGAGGTAAGCCACGTGCGTGTGCCTCGCCCGCTTCTCCGCCGGCAGCGCGCGGTACCTCTCGATGGCGTCGCCGCCCTCCGGCGACACCCACACGGTCGGCGCGCCGCCGTCGGGCCCGGCGCACACGACGGCGACGGGGATGTCGCACAGCGTGGCGAGCTCCCCGGCCTTCTTGATCAGCCCCGCCTTCCGCTTCTTGTAGGTCGTAGCGCGCGTCTGCGGGTTCGCGATGAGGGCTATGGATGTCTTCCGGCGAGACATCGCTGGAGACGGGAGTCGATCGATCTCGATGGCGAGGAGACGACGGGTGGATTTTATGTGGTAGTACGTGCGCATTATCCCAGTCCGATTCGGACTTCGTATCGGCGAAAATCTGAGTCCGCATTGGATTTTGTTGCAGATCACGTATATGGATCAGACGGCGCCCTGTACTCGGCTCCAGGCTCACCCTTGCCTGTGCGACTATGGCTCAGTTCTAACCCCAAACTTCAACTTCCTCATTTTTTTTTGTTAGTTTCAAGCTTATAATTATTAATGCTTGTGCTAATGAGGTTTAAATCTGTCTTCAAAGGGACTGCCTATACATTTGTCGACAAAATTTTCACCAAAAAATTGACAGATGTAATTATAATATAATCGTAGTGTAATTACACTATAACTTATATGTAACTACACTGTAACTTACATGTAACTACAGTGTAACTTATATGTAAGTGTCACATAATTTTGAATCGTTAGATCTATTACACGATTTGTTTTGGTGAGGAAGAAAACAAATCATAGCACACACATATATGAAAGAATTTGTTCCCACGACCTCCATTTTACCGAAATAACATGTTACGGAGAGATTTTTGAAAGTTACATACAAGTTACACTATAGGTACAGTGTAATTACATACAAGTTACAGTGTAATTACACTACAATTGTACTGTAATTACATACAAGTTACAGTGTAATTACACTACAATTATACTGTAATTACATTTGTCAAATTTTTGGAGAAAAATTTGTCGACAAATGTATAACAAAATCGGTCTTGAAAACGGACGATCGAAAGCACCTCTCTCCGGATAGTCCGGTGAGCCCACACCACCGTTAAGGCGTTAGGTATCGTGAGGCCCTTCCTTTAACTTTGCAACGCGTATCCTATTCGATCTGTTCTGATGCCTCCTAATTTTGCTATCTTGACAAGATTTCGATTAAGATTTATAACGAGCTACGATCAGTGGAGGTGCATAATGGAAAGCGTATTTATTATTATTATTATCATCATCACATTCATTTTTTTTTTGAACGGACATCATCACATTCAATCGAGTCCAAACAGTAATCAGTTTCCATTACTTCCATATCAGCACACAATGTACATACATCTCTTTCTAACACCCAAACCCTTGGGAGAAATTTATTGAGGCTAGTTGTTTTTCAAGCGATGCAGTTCACGCCAAGGCACCCTCCTAGCAAATTCCTCAGCAACTTCTTCTGCAGCACAAACAAAAGATTATAATTAGATTAGGAAAAAAATCGCAGTCAAGTTCAACTAGATCTCCCTGAAATTTACAGTCCAACTTTAATCTCGATTAATAAGCTCCAAGTGTTCTACAAATGCACTACTTAAGCTTTTTGAACAAAAAGGGTAGTGTGTGAGTGTTGCTATTATCCTAAGAAAAGCTAATTGCAAAGGCTCAGCTTATCTCAAAAAAGGTTTGTGTCAATCACATGATAGTACTAGAAGGTAACTAAAGTAAAAGCCACTTGGTCATCACACACAAGGGCCCAGCAAAGATGCACAGATTTTGGAACAAAACACAATTACAGTGTACTACTACTTGCCTTCTTCACCCTGCAGATTAGCTTTGGTGAGATCTTGTACAGGTCCTCATCCACTGCCGTCTTTGGCTTCCACTTCTGCTGCTCATTCAGATACTGCTGCTTCCTTCCTCCCTTTCTCACACGCACAGCATTCGCATTCGCATTCGCGTTTTCTTTCTCCCCTTTCACTCGAACAACGCACTGCATTTTGGTCACGAAATCATCAGTCTAACCGTTTGTTCTTTTGCAGCAACGCTATGACTTAAAACTGAACTAAACTGATATGATAATAGTTAGGTGAAGAAGACTGAAGAAAAGTTCAAGTTTTTTTTTTGTCAGACCTTCTTGTAGTTGTAGGGGTTGGCAGGGAACTGGGGCACCTTGAAGAGGTCCTCATCTTTCTCTGCTTGTGCTGTGAAGAAGAAAGTCCCTGACTCGAAGTATTGGGTGACGGGCATATCATCCCATATATTCCAGTCGCCGAACGCCGGGATTTGGCGCCACTTGCAGTCATCGAGCGCCTGTCAGAGAATGGAACAATCTTTACTGTTAACTTATCTCTGTAAGCAACTCATCCTACATATATGTTTGTGAAAAACAGAAAAGATATGCAGGAAGCAGGGACGTTGATAAAGAGGCATCTGAGAACTGAATCTTTGAGTCAACCTCTCATTGGATAAGGAAAACTTTGAGGTGATCAGGAGATTCAGAAAATCAGAACAGTATATGCCAATGCAGCAGAACATCACCCGTTCTTTTCTCCCTAGAAAAGGCTCTACTATTAAGAGCAGTACAAACACCACATCTCTACATGGCAAAAAAAAGGATCCAAGGCTAGATAGTAGAACACAAGCTAGTTTTGCCACAAGAAGCCAAGAACTGAGATAGAGATTAGTGAAGAAGAGAAAGGCAACGAAATGCAAAGCATTTCTCCATGGCTCACCTCCATAACGCAGTGACAGAAAAGAATCAGATCGCGAAGAGGAGGAGGAGACGAAGAAGACGATCGATGACTCCCAACGATTTCAGGAGACAGGTGAGCAGCAGCAACGGCTCAGTGGTCAAAGCTGTAGTGGAGCTTGCTAGCTAGGCATTGGTCAGTAGCAACACGGCCGCATGCAGATGAGCAAGGGAGCTGGTGGCTGTGTGCATGTATACATAGCCACGCGAAAAAGCTCGAGGAGGAGAGGGGGTAAAGAGAATGTGGGGGCACACACGTACCGAAACTTTGCAGAAAGCCCACAAGAAAGCAAGCGCCCAAAGCAGCCAAGCAGGGCAGTGTGTTTAGCTGTTACTGAACCGAGGCAATGAGTGCTGCACTGCCAGTCTGCTACTGCTGCTTGCTTCACGCTCGTACGCTCTCATCTCACGCACCACCCTATTACCTATTACTCCCACATAATAGGTGACGTTTTTGACTTTTTATTTGCAATGTTTGACCATTCATTTTATTTGAAAAATTAGTGCAAATATAAAAAAAGATAAGTCATATGTAAAGTACTTTTGATAATAAAGCAAATGACAAACAAAATAAATAATAATTTCAAAATTTTTTAAATAAGATGAATGATCAAACATTGATAAACAAAAACTCGAAAAGACAATTAATATGGGACGGAGGTATTACCCCTTGGCCCTTGCTTTACGAGTTTAGTGTCTTTAGTGCAGTCATAATACTGTTCATCCTGTCCCATCTTGCTCGCTCACTCTTGTCAAGGCCCATGCTTACTTCGTTTCAAAATAAATTAACTTTTACACATAAATCTAAATAGAAGGCTATACTTATATTTGTGTAAAACTTTTTTCTAAATAAAGAGTATTTTCAGCTTATCAGCCCGATATCATTACAGATTATTCATGCCATGCATATAAAACACGGTTTCTTCTGAAAACTTTCTATGCAAGCATTATTTATACCAATTATTATAGGCCATTTGTTATATTTATAAGATATATGGTTTGTTTGGACGATGGAAAATAAAAATGATTTCCCGCCATTAAAAGATAACTTTAAGTTCTAGCCATCCAATTTTACCACATCATTTCATCCAAGCCCTCATTTCTCTCTTTTTTTTTTTGAGTAAATTTCACAAAACTACAGGTATTTTGACCAAATTATCACAAAACTACAGATTTAAGGAGTTATATCACAAAACTACATATTTAACACCAAATTTATCACAAAACTACATATTTTAGGTTAAATATCACAAAAATGCATATTTAATATTGAACTTATCACAAAACTACAACTTTTGGAGTTTAAATCCTTAGCACCCTTGTTATGGTGGAGCTATAAACATTATTACTTTGTGATTAAATTGGTTCTAAACCTGTAGTTTTGTGATAATTTAGTTACTAAACATGTAGTTTTGTGATACTTCATCTTAAATGTGTAGTTTTGTGATAAATTTAGTGTTAAATGTGTAGTTTTGTGATAATTTAGTCATACTATCTATAGTTTTCTGAAATTTACTCTCTTTTTTTCATGTCCCGTTATCCCAACAGACCCATAATATTTAATTCTTTCCTACAGATAAGCAAGTAGATTATCCACTAGTTTCTCATCCCATCTGCATTATTTTACCTAAAAAGAGCAGCACTCTGTGTAAACACCTCTCTATCTGTTACCACCTGTCAACCTCTGAGAGGGAGAGTGGCAGTAAAGGTGGTGGCTTTTGGGAGCAAGTCCTGGGGCTGTATGATGATGGCAAACAATGAGTGTGCGTGTCCGATGCTTTTGTCACGCACTGACCGGGTGATAGTCGATGGAGGGCCGGGGCGGTGGTCGTCCCGGCCGGCCGCCCGGTCGGCAGCGCCTGCCCGCGGCCGGGCTGCGGCTGGACTCGAGGACACGCATGTTTAGCGAGAAAGCAGCGAAAGGTGGCCGCTTTTCTTTCCAACCATGGCCAAATCACAATGATTCCTTGGTTGGCCGGCCCCCCCTCTGCACGCTTTGCCCGCGCCATGCGCCTTTAATTTCCCACCCCCCTGCCTTTTTCACCACTTCGCCATTACGGTGACCAGGTCCAGGCTTTGATTACAGCCGTGACGAAACCTGCGTAATCTTGTGTACTTTTGGGTGTGTTCTTTCTCCCTTTCCTAATTTCTATAGTACTAGCTTGCTTTTTGTGCGTACGCTTTTCAAACTATTAAATATTATTATAATTGCTTTGAAATCATAGTAATCTATTTTAATTTTTTTAATTAGTACTTAATTAATTATATACTGATCTGTTTCTTTTTTACAAGTGTGAAGGATTAGTTTATAATCCACTATACGAACACAGTATTACCGTGGCATTTGGCGCTTCCTAACTCCAAAGCTTGTAAACGGTGATTTTCCTAAAAAGAAAGTTATATAAAATATTCTTTAAATACTTTTTAGAATATCTTTTACGTTTATAAGAGTTAATTATTAATTTGTTTATACTCTCAGATAACTATAGAAAAATCATCAATTTCAGCTATCTCAAGCAGTGCCTAACTGCCTACTTACCTGTGGCTCTGGGCTGTCATTTCGATAGGAAAGGAGAAAGTTCTGTACTTAGTAGTACTAGTAGATGGAAGAACTAGTACATTACTTATTACGGAAAACAAGTTACGAATTGCTGCTGATTAGCTCGTGTGTGTATAGTCGTCGTACGTTGAGTATGAGTCAGGTGCGTGAGGTCTTGTACTCTTGTGTATGATGTGTGTCATGACCCTTTTCTGAAAGTCATTCGGTGTGCCACTACTAGTCAGTTCGCCAGAGCATGTATGGTGGTACTATGGTATGATGCTGAAGTTACATGATGGTGGTACTCGGTAGTACTTGGGTATAATAATACATTCTTGGTAAAGAGAGGAGTTCATGATTATGTATGTATGATCACCCCATTGGCACCATGTATTACCACGCAATCAGTTAAAGCAACTTTAATTTAGCCAAGTTGGTATTACTACCTGCAAATGCTTTGGATTTTTCATGTATTGAGGTTTCAAATTAGGCTATATACTGCACCACAAACTACAAAGTTTACAAAAGGAATTACTTCTGGCCGGTCTCAGCAAAGCAAATGGAAGCTTAAGTTTACTGCTAATCTAATCTAAAGTTGTTCTTCAGAAAACAAAAATCTAATGTAAAGTTGTCTACCTAAAGTTACATAGAGCAATGATCCGGGCCATGTACATGTGGATACATCTATATGGGCCTTTTTGTTGGGCCAGCTAAGAACCTTTCGGAATCTGCTTTGACAAAGACAGGTGCTTAGGAACCTGGCGAAAATTTTATACTTCACGGCCCACATATATAGCTACCCAACATCTTCTTCCCCTTCTTTTTCCACTTTATCTTTCTCCAAATTTTAACATGTCTTCTCCTCCTTTTGATTAAAAGTTTACAGCCTCTCTGTTTAGGCTTTTGATGTACCCTCTCCTAATCTTTTTTTTTACCTTCTTTTTGATGGGTAGGCCTCCTAATCTTAGGTACAGTGACAGTGCAGAGTGTCACAAGTGACATCTAGATCTGCTTTTCTTGCCAGCTATAGCTGCTGCAGGCAGCTGTAGCTAACAGTAATTAAGCTTCTGATGGTTCTCATCTACCCTACTTTGTGTAGGTAATAGACATGGTCAATTTGACTTTCTTGTTGTCCATTCCATGGCAGAGCATAACATGGGGCACCGGGACCACTGCTGTGATGCAACCCCCTGCTTTCGTTTTTGGTTTTCTCGGTTCTGAAGTTTGAACAAAAGCTGTAGCAGTGTAACCGATTATTAATCTGCAGAGGCTGCAATGCAGTTCTAAGTCACCAGGTTATCAAACAGTAACAGTAATAGAACTGCATCTGCATAGTTAGAGACACAAATCCTAGCAGTATAGTACAATACTGTAGTGGAGTAGTAGTTACAGTGAGCATCAGAGCATCAGTTGCAACTTGCAAGCCAAACATTCATCAGTTAGATCAGTCTGCCTTAGTAATCATGAGTTTGACAGGCATTTCATCATGCCAAGATATGATTATAATAATTCTGTAATGCAAAGTGTCACAGCCAAAATAGGACTTTTGTGCATATTCTCCCACTCAAACAAAAGAAGACATAATATAGTTTGGTGATCAGAAAGAACATAAAAAAAATCAGAATTGGTCACGTCTAAGGTGGTGTTTACATCCAGGGACTTAACTTAAGTCCCTGTCTTTAGACACTAATTTAGAGTATTAAATATAGACTACTTACAAAACTAATTACATAAATAAAAGCTAATTCACGAGACAAATTTTTTAAGCCTAATTAATCTATAATTAGAGAATGTTTAATGTAGCATCACATAGGCTAATCATGGATTAATTAGGCTCATTAGATTCGTCTCGCAAATTAGTCCAAGATTATGGATAGGTTTTATTAATAGTCTATATTTAATATTTATAATTAATTTTCAAACATACAATGTGATAGGGACTTAAAAGTTTTAGTCCCATCTAAACAGGGCCTAAGATTATAACCACTAGCACTCAGGCCAGGCCAACAAACTGTCACAGCCTCACAGGAATGCAGATAGGTTACTTTTTACTTCACTTGGCCCGGTCCATGTCCCATTCCCGGACGGAAAACTCTTTTAATCACTACTAGTAAGTGGATATCCACCCGTTGATTATTATATCACCTGAATAGTTACAAAAATATTTTAAAAAATAATAAAATAGATCAATATGTAATATATCACTCCACAAACATGTAAGTTAAAATTTAACTTTCTATAAATTGTAATGAAAATAACAAATAAAACTCAAATCAGTATAGATATATTTGCAGTTAAATTTGTTATTTTTGTTAAGACTCTTATAAAATTTGAATTTGAACTTACATGTTTATAGAGTGATATATTACATATCAATTTATCTTGTTAATTTTTTTAAAAATTGTTTCATAATCATTTAGTTGACATAAAATAAAAAGATAGACGTTCACTCACGTGATTAGAATCCATCTCCGACCGACCGCACATACAAAGAAACTCCTACTTGGCGCAGAACGGCGGCCAACTCCAGTCCAATTCTAACCCGAGGCCCCGCCGCTGCATGCCACCATCGGCTTTCCCGCCGGTACGGCCTTGCGCCCAGCAGCATGCACATGGACACATGCAATTGCAAACGCAGCGCGCATGTGCAACAACGCGAGCAGCAATATATGAGTATCTCATCAAATCGTACGCGCGCCTGCATGCATATGGCCGGAGCCGTGTCTTCACGGCCGGCGACAAGCCGGCGAGCACATGGACGCACGTCGTCACGGGTCGCCACGGCGCGCGTGAGATCCCCCATGTACGTACACTCTCTATATATACAAGGACATCGATTGACAGTACACATCGTAGCCTGCATCAACGCAGAGATCGATCGATCACAAGAACAGTAATAAGCTAGCTACCGCACCAACAGTTAATAAGACATGGCCGGCGGGAAGAAGGCGGCGGTGGCGGTGCTGCTCGTGGTGATGGTGGTTGTGTCGTTGTCGGCGGTGGCGCCGGCGGCCGCCGCAGGTGCGCCGTTCATGGTGTGTGGCGTGGACGCGGACCGGATGGCGGCGGATTGCGGGTCGTACTGCAGGGCCGGGAGCAGGGAGCGGGCGCCGCGGCGGGAGTGCTGCGACGCGGTGAGGGGCGCCGACTTCAAGTGCCTGTGCAAGTACCGCGACGAGCTGCGGGTCATGGGCAACATCGACGCCGCCCGCGCCATGCAGATCCCGTCCAAGTGCCGCATCAAGGGCGCGCCCAAGTCGTGCTAGAGATCTAGCTAGCTAGCTTCAGTTACGAGCCAATAGCTAGCTAGCTAAGCTCCCGACTTAATTAATTAGTTTCAAATAATCAATGGTCCAGTAAGATTTGTACTCAATATTTGCTTCTTGGTTTGTCACAGTATTTCATTTGGTATTGTCAAACTATATACTCCCTCCGTCCCTAAATATTTAACACCGTTAACTTTTTTAAACATGTTTGATCGTTCGTCTTATTTAAACTACAACATATATATATATATACCTAGAATCAAAATCTAACAAAAACAAGTTCAAATTCAGTTCAAACTTGCTTTAAACTAGTTAGTAAAGTAGTTAATGTTAATACCTAAGTAATTGAAAAAGTTTCATACTCATTTGAATTGGGTATATACTCAATTTCAACAATGATGCCCGGGCACCATGGAGCACCAAACAAATTTACTATATATATATATATATATATATATATATATATATCATGGAACTTTTTGGTTTGCAGTATATATGGGGACTGCTATATCACGAGATCGTGTTTGAACAAGATAATAACAACTACATAGACTATTAGTGATATCTATTAAGTATCGATACTTGTGAGGTATTAAGGACCTTAATAGGTATCGAATGATATCCATCGGTACTAGATCTAGTACCCCATTGGTACTTGTTGATACCCGTTAATACCACTCGATACTCGTCGATATCAGGATGATAGCAATTGGTACCAGACCTGAGGAAGAGAGAGAAGAAGGAAGCCACGACATTGTCGGTAGGGCTAGGTCAAGAGCCTAGGACAACTCAAGGATGACGAATAGCCTGGGAGGAGGAGCAACTAGGAGGCGAAGAGGATGTCGGTAATGACGAGGAGCTCGCTATTGCACATAAGGAGCGGATCTACCTTGACAATGCGCTTTGCAAACTACTTGCAACCAACGAGGAGCTTCCCCATGATCTCCAACCAACTGCATATTTACAAACCATATATATCAGTATTATGCCTGTTTCAATTTGTACATGTCAAATTAAACCTATATATTTGTAGAATTTGTAGAGTGATGTGTCATTGATATGCATTGAAAACCTTTTATAAACTATTAAGACCACACAAACGATAACTCATCTCCTTAAGAGACAATGATAACTTATCACCGTCAGCACCCACAGGAGTGATAGATCCGCCCAGTCCAAGGATGACGGGAGTGGCGGTCTCGGACTGGGCAGATCCGCCGCCAGTGCCCATAGGAGTGGAAGATCTACCCAGTCCGAAGACGGTGGGTGTGATAGCGGTGGCCTCGGATGGCGGGAGCAACCTCGAACTAAGTGGATCCGCCATGGGATAGCGGTGGCCCATTGGAGCGGTTGATCCGCCCAATGGGAGCGGTTGATCCGCCCAATCCGACCGGCAGCTGGAACGACGATGGCGGTGCCGGCTGTGACAACGACGACGGCCACGGTGACGACTTCAGGTGCAACGGTAATGATGGTGGCTTTGGCTGTGGCGATGATGGTGGTGGCTCCGATGACGTTGGTAGCTTCAGGAGCTATGGTTTCGACTGAATTAGTTTTTTGGAATTTTATTTTTTTTCACTGAAATTGTTTTCACAGACAGACAACATATGTGCCCACGTACGAAAACCCCATATTTGCACGCTGTTGCGCGCGCTGCATATATGAAAATGTGTTGATTTTGGAATACACCTAAATGCAGCTGGCTGCGCATCACCCACATATGAAAATGGATTTTGGTCATCTGCGAAAATCGTTTTTAAGTAGTACCCTACCTTTTTAGCGATTTCTGCTCCGTCCTGCTGCTACCGCGTACATATACAGTACCGCCTGAATCTGGTGGCCGCCGCACGTTCCATTCGCGCCGACCATGAATTAACTTGTTCTAACACCGCGCCGTCCTTGCTCTGATCGAAGCTCTGAACACCACCCAGCCAGCCGGTCGGTCGACGAACCTGGGTAAATAACAGCCACTTGATCCACACAAGATGGCACTCCACACAGATACGTCCAACTAAAATTCCAGCCTCCTCCGTCTTGCCCATTGGCTGATTGGCTTCGCGCTGCAGTCCTCACATAGGGCATGTTTGTGCAGCTTCTAAGCAGCTTTTCATCCAGATTCTGAGAAGCTGTAGTTATAAAATTTAAAAAATGAACTAAAAGCCAAAAGCGGAGAAACTCAGCTTTTCTAGATTATGATAAGCTGGCTACTAATCAGCTGCTTCTCAGAATATTAAGCTCTCTAAATATGCCGATAGAGTACTGTACCGTAATACAGACATGCATTTCACCGTACGTGCCTGCAGTAGCAGACATGCACATGTACAGATGTACTAGCGCAGTTGCGCTACCTGCATGCGTATATACGACCGTGTGCATGCATATGCATGGCCCGGGAATCCACGGCGTCTCGTGAACGTGCCGACGCGATTTGATCTGAGCTTTGCCCATGAGTCCGTGACATAGCTAGCTAATGGAGACAAAGCTAGCGCGCGAGCACATGCACGTCACGGGCCGCGCTAACTTACCCCCACGCTATATAAGCCGACCGTATATAGCCATCTTAGCTACGTACCACACAACGTACACACGACGAACCCCCACGACGCACTTAGCTAAGCTAGCGTATAGTCTCTGATCGATCCGATCTCCGACGACGACGACGACGATGGCCGGTAAAGTAAGCGCGGTGGTGCTGGTGGCGTTGGTGGTGGTGGCGGCGGCGGCGGGCGGCGCGGCCGGGCTGTCGATGTGCGGCGTCGACCGGTCGGCCGTGGCGCTGTGCCGGTCGTACTGCACGGTGGGGAGCGCGGAGAAGGCGCCGACGAAGGAGTGCTGCAAGGCGGTGGCGAACGCCGACTTCCAGTGCCTCTGCGACCGCAGGGACATGCTCCGCAACCTGGAGAACATCGACGCCGACCGCGCCACGCAGATCCCGTCCAAGTGCGGCGTCCCCGGGGCCTCCTCCAGCTGCAAGTAATTTACATTAGGTGATCGAGATGATCACTCTAGCTAGCCAGCTGCAAAATCACACTCTAGCTAGCTAGATGATCGATGATCGATGATCACTAGTGTGTTTCTAGTGGTTAAATAAGTATTGTTGGTTGGTTAATTAGGGGGGGGCTAAGTATGTGATCGATCGATTGCTAGTAGTGGCCGTGTTATGTCAGGCCATCGTCGCGTCAGCTGGATCTTATTTTGTTCTGTTGTTTTGAGTAGTTCACGTTCTGAATGTCGCCAGGCTAGCTGACATGTGCTCGTGTTGCTCTTGCATATATGCATGGCGCAGTCTGCCTGTCTCTATGTATCAATCTTGTGATTCTCTTGTACGTCATTGCTGTGTGTCTACCTTAATCGTGTTCTCATAATAAATTTTGCTGCTTGTTTTGATCTAATAATTTTGCTATCTTGTATATCTGAAATTGGCCCAGGAAGCATTACTGATTAAACAATGGCGAGATTAATTGGATGTTTCAGTTGGCTAAAATCAAAATTTTCCCATTTTTGCATGAATTTATCAAAATTCTTGTTTCCATATATAATTTCTTCGTGACATGCAACGTAAGAAAATCATAAGGTATTTAGTAGCAGCAACATAAGAAGAAGAAATCAATTCCTTGGAATTTCCCCAAATGTGTTGTCTAAAATAAATTTGCATGGAATTTTCTTTTGATAATCTCTACCAAATTGCATGAAATTCTTGAGATTTCTGATCTCTGAAATTTCAGAATGCCCCAAAATTTGGAACATCAGTTATGGGCGAAAATTCATTATGTGTCCATGAAATTGTGACCAATCCCTTCTATACCTCCAAGTTTTGTCCACTTCCTTATATGCATTTTTTTTTTTTGTGCATCACTTCCTTATATGCATTTGAATGTTGGTTTTGATCCCTTTTGGACCCATTTTGTTAGTAGACCATTTAATTCCTATAAAACTGTTCATTTTGTCCTTATGTATAAAGAAATATGAAATTTTGTATAGTTTATTGTTGTTGGAAGTATATAAGGTTGTTATAGAAGACTATTATATTCATGACTTCATTGCACGAGGTATATTCATGGTAATGTTTATTTTTACATATTGATAGAAAAGGTTTAATATTTATTTTATTTCTTTATTAAAAGAGTATGCGCAGTATATTTGTGTGATGCTAGTTTTGTTGAATATTATATGAAAGGAATGCTATCCAAAACTATGTTTACCATTTTAGAAAATGCTCTCTCTCTCTCTCTCTCTCTCTATATATATATATATATATATATATATATATATATATATATATATATATATATATATATATATATATATATATATATATATAATATTATATAAAACTTCGATGTATAATACTTTCTCATACAACAAACTTATGAATATTACAACCACACAACAAATTACTATATTCCCAATAATAGATACAAATTTCTACATACTCCTTGCACGTCCAAGGTTAAAAGCGATATTTTTTACACTATTAAACAGACAACTAATGGTGAATTGATGGGAAGGCTGTGGAAGGGATCAAAACCAAAATATAGGAGTATACAAAGGAGTGAAGAAAATTCAAGGGTATAGAAAAGATTGGCTAAGATTTAAGAGGAATTGAAGGAATTATCTCTTTTTCTATTTGTTGGAAGCATGTAAAACACCTACTACTTCTGTGCAATCCTATTAATTGGGCCAGCACATGGACACGGGGGGAAGGAAAGATGTCCCCAATCTCCCAACATGGACCTATTGACTGTTGAAAAATAACTCACTCGTGTCCTCCAGATTAAGGGGATCTCTAGAACGATGTGCTATCACTCGTAACCTTGTAACAAATTGGTTAGGCCCACTATGCATGTTGTTCATTGATAGGGCCCATAGTCAATGGACAATGCTACAAGCCTACAATGGCTCGATTCGAAGAGCGTATGGCACAGGATTTACCAGGAATACATACTTGCGAGGTAATTTATAAAATGTATCTCTACAAGTCCAAAGTCTATGAGTATGTCCTTCGATGTCGTTGAGACGTTGATTGTAAACTCAAGTTGAGACGTTGTTACATAGAAGTAACGGACTCAACATCAAGCAATTCATAATGAACTAAGGCCCTATTTGTTTCAGCTTATGATTATTATAATCTAGATTATTAAGCCAGATTACTATAAGCTGGATTATAATAAGCTAGCATAGAATAAGCTGTGAGTTGTTTGTTTGTCTGGATTATTGAAGGCATGGATTATTGGGTTTGAAAAGCTAAAGTCTATAATGCCCTCAACTATATGTTCGGTTGATGGCATAGGTGGGTAATTTTTCTCAAGTATGTAGGGGTAGTGGGTCTTTAGCCACTCAATAATCTGAAAAAAGCTCCTCTAGAGCAGCTTATCAGATTATAATAATCTGCTATAATAATCTACTTGTTTGTTTCAGTTTACTCCTAATAAGCTAGATTATAATAATCCTAAGCTGAATCAAACAGGGCCTAAATATCATGAAATCCCTTGGAGTACCCATATGATGAAATCTCCTTTGATGTCGACTGGGCACTCTCTCTCTTTTGGAGCTCCTCTCCTTCTCTGTGGCGAGCTATATGCCTATATAGGTAGAGTGGAGAAGATGGTCGGTCAATAGCGAAAGGCTCGGGCTACCAAGACGATATCGCCTAATTCTAGACTCTCCTTGGCTAGATCTGGCAAGGTGGCTAGTAGACAGCGGGTGGGGCGGAGGAGACCTAAGCTAGTGCACAAAAGTGGCGACAGGGTGCGCTGGTGGTCTTGTTGGTGGTAGGACTAGAAATCAGCCCGCGGAAGGGTGTTGGTTTGGTGTGGTGGAGGGCGCATGCTGTGAACATTTGGATGGTGGAGCCTAAGATAGTGAGTGACATACCACAATGATACGATTGTACAGGGTTCCAAGCGAAAGCCTAGGCTGATGATTTGTTGGGCTAATAGCGGGTACACCTTTGGGCATGGTAATCCCCTTGTGGCACTGTTGAGGTACCTCCTTCCTCCCTATCTTGACAAGAATTTTTAAGTGAAAACCATGTCTAGGTTCCTTGGATGGGTGACGGCAGCATCCTTGGCATCGCAACCTTCGTGGTGACTTTTTTTTTGGAGACTCCGCTATGTGGCTATGTGGTACTGTTGTAGGCCTAACGACAATCGGCCATGCATAGCGATGACAGGTTTGGTGCCTGACTCCCCTCTTAGTAGCATGTGTTTGTGTGGTTGGCACATGGTTCCTAGGTGTACCAACTGCCCACGTGTGCTCTGGTACATGAACAATCTCAATAGCCTTCTGTTGATTACAGTATTTCTTGAAACTTTTTCCCTCGATCTTAATAACATTTGGATTGAGCACTGATAATCTATTAGACTTTGTTCGACAGGATCCTCAAATTTGACAAGGACCTCCGTGGTAACCTTGAGTTAGATCCAGTGAAGCAACCAACATTTCTGCGACTCAACTCTAAATCTCAATTAGTGCCGAATCCGTGAAAGTAGCCATAGGAATCGTTGACATGTCAAGAGGGAAGCACGTCTATAGAGGCCCTAGAATATGATAGTCGCGGCAATGCCACAAGTCCCCAACGATTGCATCTTTTATTGGTGCATGGTTCTCCATGCAATCTGGAATTTTGCTTCCTTCATTCAGTGTTTTTAGAAGGATGGTTCTCCAAGTTTATTGGTGTAATCCTTTTGCTAGGCGATGTATCAGGGAATATATTTCCCGCTTATATACTTTTTCCTCAAGCTTTAAATACATTTTATGAGTCCTAGAAAAAAAATATTTGGATGCCTTTTTCTTACGGGTTGATTCCGTCATCCCGTAAGGTTACACCACGCTATTCTAGTTACAGAAAGAATACTTCGAGGGTCTACCTATAGTGTTCCTTTCTTCCTAAAAAAAGCCTCCTATATATTTGGCGAATATTTTTAATACTGAACTGTAATTAACGCGTAGTGTTAATTAGTGTAACTTTCGGTACTAGATCATATTCTTAGGTGCTAGAAGGGACACGTACCTGCAGGGCCGTGAAGAACCCCAGTTGGGGGAACCACAGCCAATCATCTCTGACTCATCCCAGCAACCGTGAATCAGCTCAGGGAAAAACTGCGGAAAAACGTAATCACATATCAATGTCCTATGCTAGTAGCCTGTGGTTGTGCAACATTTCAGCACTCTACGACATGCAGAATCAGACAAAAAGGGAAAGAAGGCAAGTCCCTACAGGCTTCAACGCGTGAACTCGACCATAAAATTCAGTAACTTCTCACAGGCAGTAAGAATTTTTACGCACCGAATGCTTCATTGCGTGCAAACATGCCCTGACCTGGAAAATCAGAAGCTTGCAGTCCGCTTGAAAAAACAATATTGTTGTTAGTTTGACCAAGTTTAGATCCAGTTGCTGTCTCGTGACTCGGTGACCATCACCAGCATCTCCTAGTGGTGACTGCTTCGGAACTGAAAGCAACAAGAGCTAAACATTGCCCATATCCACCACGACCAACATCTTTAGAAAAAGAAATAGACTGATGCACCGCAGATCAGAGCTTCCATCAATTGCTTTCTGCAAGATATCCAAACTGTTCATAGTACGGCTCTGATAGTCTGATTCTCTGAATGTTGTCCCAAGATCCAGGTGCAGCCCATGCCGTCGTGTAACAGGCGGTAAGTGCCAGTGATGAACAAACAAGAGGTAACCGGCCGCAGAAAGCCAGAAATGCAAGAACCAAGCATCTCCGTCTCATTGCTTTCTCGCCCATCCTCTGCCACCCCAATAGTGCACTGCATACAACTTTTATATAACCAGATGACACGCCGTGCCTGAATGCTTCTGCATCTTCTTTTACTGAATAAGTTCCACCGCTGCTTAGATTCGCTGACTGTATCCGCTGCTCGGATGTTCCATGATTGCTACAAATAATTGTCCCCTCTTTCTACATGCCCTAGTTCTGTAGAACAAAAAGAACAAAGAGGGTGAATTAAATGGCCAAAAAAGCATGATATTTGACTATTCATGTTCAAAATGAAGCAAATAATTACAGAAAATACGATGCAGAAGAGCACATGTATAACGGACAAGGTGGTGCAATTGAAATAATGCAAGTTTCAGACACCTCTGCTGTGATTTTATCCTGTGTGCGCGTGCATACCAGGGAGATGAGCCATCTGGTGGTCTCCGCAGTCCCCACTGCTCCCCTTCTCGCTATACAACACTGTCTGCATGGTATGGCACAGGGATATGCATATGCCTGGCATGAGCAGAGCCACAGGGGTGGGCAGGCACACACACAAGAGCCATTGCACCAGCCTCCGATTTATATAGTCTCCAGCATTTGCTCCCCTTGTGTTGCTTCTCTAATCCAGGCACACCACCATCCTCCCATTCTCTATCCATTTGTTTGAAGAAGGGTTATGGCCAATGCTTGCCCCACATCTACCACAAGCTCCTTGCCCCTCTTCTTCCTCTTCTGTTTCCTGCTCTTCAGTCATGCTCGTTGCAATCAAGGGCACCATGGCAGCATCTCAGGTACCCCTTTGCATCAGATTGATATCTTGTCTTTTCTTCTGTTCTCCTGCATCTATTAACTGTGATTTAGGTTGACATGATAAAACCTATGTATTTAAATGTTTCAATTTCATATGATGTCAAGGTACAGACTATGGAGAACAATATCCTCACCAAACATTACCTGAAGAACATATACATTTGCAGGAGAACATCAAGGTACATATGCCATCTTGCTATTACAAAGTATGTAATTAATTGAGTTTTGTGTTTTTCTGTTCCTCAAGTATGTTTTCTTAAAACTTTAGTTTTATGTTTTATTATGTTCATTATATATGTCAAGGAAAAAAGCTTTCCCCCAACTGTCAGCTTCCTTGGCGCATACCATATAGTTCTGGATGGACTTTTCAGTAGGAAGAAATGGTTGCATCTATCAACTGTGCACTGCTTGGCATCTTTTGCTAGGATGAGAAAATGATTGGTAGCAACTTGCCTCCCATCTTTTCTCCTAAAGTAGTATGAAAAGACTTAAGAACAAGACCAAACAAACATGAATGCCAAAGTTAAATCAGAAAGTATGTAAATATCTGGAAGATACTATGGTTAAGATGATCTTCAAATGTATGCCATTAGGTTCTAAACAAGGAGAGGCTGCCCAAATATGCAAGGAGAATGTTGATTGGTTCGACTGCTCCAATATGCACATACAACGAGTGCAGAGGGTGTCGATTCAAGTGTACTGCCGAGCAGGTCCCAGTGGATGCAAATGACCCCATGAATAGTGCTTACCACTACAAATGTGTTTGCCACAGGTGATCATTAATAATTAAGAGGAGCTTCTGTTATGAGTAGTAGTTTGCATCCATTTTATTCTCTTTTTCCCCCTTCTACCCTTCTAGGCTCAAAAGGTTCATTTTTTCCCCTTTTGTTTTAACAAGTGGCCAGCTAGTAGAGGATTAGAGGGCATTTTGTATTTTAAGATGTTCAGGTTGTGGACTGGTAATTTTGGAAGTAAATGTTAAAAAATTTGAAAAACAGCTTATTTATACTATTGTGCAGACAAAATGTTCCTTGCTTACGTATTGCACCACTGTTTTTAGTCTATGAACAAACCTCGATAGAGTTGTCTGCCAGAATAGCCTTGGAGCTCTCAGCTGGATCATCTGGAACTAGTGGTCTGCAACTGTGCTAGCCTTTCAAGGCATATAAATGTGGTAAATGTTCTATTGCATTTGAAATTTCTCAGTACCTTCTTCATTCTGGGCTGCTTCAGCTCTCATGGGCTTTTGTCATTCGTCTTTCCATAGTAACAACCATCTGTACAATGAGCAGTAAATTCATCTAGACAAATCACAGAAGAAGTTAACCAAGAGTAAGGGTAAGCAATAAAGAAGACTTTCGTGCAGACCACACTCCTTCATTGAAGTAGACATTGCATTCTAAATTCAATCGAGCAGATATGTATGAGGAAATTGCCAAGACTCAGACAATCACATGCACACTGACCTTAAAGTTACCAAGTAAACTTATCAATAGTATTCCAGTAAAAAGAATCAATAGTAGTTCAAAAATATCAATTGAAACCGTTTCAGTCCAAACAGGGCATTTATTTTGCAAGCAGAGAGCTTGCAGAGGTGCCTTGTATTTATTCAACAAAATATTTTTAGAGGAATTGTCTTGGTAAGAAACACTTATTAGCTAACTTCTTTTACTGGAGGTGTAAGGACAAGAGTAACTCATGCTTATTAGAGGATACTGACAAACGTAGTCACATTCAGACAGTACTTTCCTTTTGCAAGAAGTGTTCTCTTCAGTTTTTTTTACCCAAGTCACATAAATTACTACAGTCTTTTATAAGCCACTGCTCACCCAATATACTCCGTAGAAGTTTTGCTTGTGCATGAGTGTGTGACATGACTGTCAAGCTGCGGCTGCAACTAGAGTGAGACGAGCAGGTAGCAGAACTATGGTGATTTGACTGATTGGCCACCTAGGATGGCTACGCCAGGTCTTGTATAATCTATATATATGGTTTACCGAACACCGAGATATGCACAGATAATTATGGTGTTTTATGGTGTCTGCTTGAACATTATTCAATTAGTGAACAAAGGAACTGGTGAGCATGTGTCCAAAGAAATATATAGTAATGTCTCAGTTGACTGAAAAACTTCATAACTTCCTAGTTCTTATGCACACAAAAATCAAAAGCCCTTCTGGGTGGGAGTGGGACACATATACTAATTCTTTTATTCAGTTGGTAATAGGATACTTGAAGTCTTGAGCTAAGAAATAGACTGAGCAACTATTTCAAACATGGCCAGCTCCTATAGTGTGACAGGTGATGTGTACAAGCCCCCAGAACTCAACTTTATAAATGGTCAGCCTTGCAGCAATGGAGACAAACTCTGCAAGCAAGTAAATCACACTATTTCTGACCGATTACATGTGAAGATAATAACTTCAACACAATAACACATATTCCTATTGTAGCTTCAAAAATTCAAGTGGCTTAAGGACCAGCATTGCTAATCTCATAATGAGAAAAAAAGGAAAATACTAGTAGAGTGGTATTCTGAGAGTGACACAAGAGGGAAGATGCATATGGTACAAGGAACGAAAGCTGCCACTTAGTGGCCTGTGGCTCTACCGCTCCAGTGCTACCCTTTGGAGGTACCGTGGTAGAATGAGGTCACCATTTTTCTTAAGAATAGGTCGTAGTTGCTTTCTGTGAGGTGGTCCTGCGTGCAAGGAAGAAGGCATTCACATGGAAGCAAGCAGGAGGATCCATCTCGAGCTGTTTTGTTTTGCATGACAGAAGATGGCAGAATGGTCCCAGTACGTTGGCACACGGGTCATGCACCAAGGTTGACGTGACCACAACACCAAGCATCATAGCCTTGCAGGCTGTAGCACCTCCGTATCTCCATGGTGTTCATAATTGTTAGTGCCACTAAAATATACCCTAAATTAGAATATGCTTCTAGATCAGGAGCATACAGGACAGGCTAATTATTTTGACATCACGAGTAGATATTCTGGGAAAAGGGATGTCATGGAATAGAAGAGATGTGTCATGCGGAAGCAAATCATAGGATTGGCGCAAGCTCAATGGCATAAGAGGTTTTCTCATGTCTAAATGTCAGTTACTACTATATTTTGCATGCGGCTAAATTCCATTTTCATCAACAATAATTAGATGGAATGTAGAAAGGAAAGGAAAGTAACTTACAGTATTATATGCATATTATTCGACACCTTCAGCCTTAATTCCAACAAAGTAAAAAGATCAACGCAGCAGAGGTTCAGACTTTAGAGGCTTCTTAGTCAGGATTGAAATTGTGGTTCAGCCTGAAATCATTTCAAAAAATTTCATGATCAGAAAGCTGCAGAACCACGCTTTTTCAATATACCCACTGAGACAGATTTCATAGTAAACATTAGCAGGATCATAGCTTCTTAGCTCAACCATATGTTTCTAGTACATATGGAATCTGAAAAATAAAATGCTATTTACCATGTGAAAGTAAAAAAGAAACAGATACGATGGATCACTCCATGGATGCCAAAGAACTATATATGTTTGGGAACTTTGAATGAGCCTGCAACTGAATCAAGCAAAATGAAAAAAACAAAGAGCACCACTATCTGAGTAACTAAGCGCCTGCTTGGGCTGGAAAAACTTATACTATAGTTTGCTTCCATCAGGGTGCTTAACTACCTGGTACGATTTTCAACCTTGTCGCAATCTCCAAGTTCCTTGGCGAAAAAAGCCAAAGTTCCAAACCTCCAAAACAACACTTCATGTTCCTGAACCAAGGAAGCCGGGTAATAATCAGGAGAACTAACTGGAATACGAACACAAAAAAGGGCAACACAGTACGTACTTGGATACCTTTTCAGTTTGACTTATCAAGAAACTCACAATGGCAAACACTCATCGTTCAGCTTCAGGGGGAAAAAAAGCTTAACAAACTGGGATATAATGATGTTTCAAAAGCTCCCTCCAGAATTATAGCGTCCCATGTCAAGAATGTCAAATCAATGAACAGACACGATAACAAAGGATTTGGCACATTTGGTACACAACAAAGGATCAAATAGATGCTGCTATGTTAGATAAATTCCACAGCGTCAAGTAAATTTCCTCCTTGTGGGGATGTGAACTACCTCCATTCACAAACTCATGAATTTGTCCATCCACCTCAATCACACTCCGTCCAATGTTCTTTTTCATACCCTCAGCACTCATCAACTTCCTAATCCTGAAAACATCATCCCACATTCCTTCATCAGCATAGATATTGGACAGAAGAACATAGACTCCAGAGTCATCTGCTCCGAGACTGGCCAGACGCTCAACTGATAGCTCAGCCAGCTCCACACACCTATGGCTTCGGCAGGAAGCAAGAAGAGATCCCCATAATTCAGGAGTCGGTTCCATCGGCATTGTCTCTATTGTGTTTCTAGCCTGATCCACTCGTCCAGCACGGCCAAGGAGATCAATCAATGCACCATAATGTTCCACCTTAGGTTCTAGTCCTAAATCCTTCTCCATTCTGTAAAATATCCCCAAACCCTCTGAGACTAACCCAGCATGCGTGCAAGAAGTCAACACAGCAAGTATGCTAAGATCATCCATTGGTGCCCTTTCAGTTTCCATTTGGTTAAAAAGCTTGATGGCATCAAGTCCATAACCATGAGTTCCAAGTCCAACAATCATCACATTCCAAGTGACCACACTCTTCTTGGGCATGCTTTCAAAGATCAATTTGGCAAGATCCAAACGACCGCATTTCACGTACATATCTATCAAAGCTGTTTGCACCACAACATCGAACAACACCTTCTTCTTCTCCAAGTATGAGTGCAGCCACCTGCCTTGCTCCAGAGCTCCCAGCTGTGCACAAGCTGCAACAGCCCCAACTGCAGCTACTCTATCAGGCTTGATACCACATCTTAGCATCCTCTGGAAAAACTCCAAAGCTTCATTTGGCTCCCCGAATCTGACATAGCCATCGATGACAATACTCCATGAGATCACATTCCTCTCAGGCATCTCCTCGAACAGAACCCTCGCTTCATCCATTCTCCCATGCCTGGCATAACCATCAATCATGGAGTTCCAGCACACCAAATCCCTGTCAGGCATTTGATCAAACAACTCACGTGCACGATCTACACCACCTGCCATCTCTCCGTACCCATCGATCATGGTGGCCCAGGAGAACGCATCCCTCTGCCGCATTTCGTCGAACAAATCCTGCGCCAGATCCACCTCCCCACACCCAACGTACCCCGCCACCATAGAGTTCCAGGAGACGAGGTCCCGCACGCCGTGATCGAACACCTTCCTCCCGGAACGGCAGTCCCCGATCCTGCAGTAGAAGCTAATCAGCGCGTTCCTCGTGAACAGGTCGGCGTCCAACCCCGTCCTCACCGCCTCGCCGTGCACCACCAACCCCACCCTACACCCGGGCGCGCAGCCGCACGCCTTGAGCACGGCCGGGAACGTGTAGGCGTCGGGCGCCACGGCGGCTCGCCGCATGCGCGAGAAGTAGAGGAGGGATCTCCGCGGGCTCGCGGCGGCGTGGAGGCGGACGAGGGTGTTCCAGGGGAACGCGTGGCGGGAGGCTTCCTCCGCGAGGTGGGCGAAGACGGAGTCGGCGTGGTCGGCGGCGGAGGGGGAGGCGGAGGCGGAGGCGAGGGCGAGGAGGAGGAGGTTGGAGAGGCGGGCCGGGGAGGCGGCGAGGTGGCCGGAGGTGAGGAGGAGGGCGTGGCACTGGAGCGCGTGGGAGGCGGAGCTGCAGGCGCGGAGGCGGGAGAGGAGCGTGGCGAGGGCGTGAGGAGGACGACGACGAGACATGGCAAAGTTTGATTTGGGACGACGAGGAAGCAGTTACAAAACGACTCGTTTGTACATGAACTCTAGCCTCGGCCCCTGGGTCATTTTCCAGATGGGCCGTACCTAAAATGATCAGTTGGGCCGAAAAGAAGGGCAATTATGGTTCATTTTGAATTTCTTGATTCAAAAATGGTAGTGGTGGACATGCTGCACTCTCATGTGTAAATGTTACTGCTAGCTACTTAAAGTTTACTACATCCGTCCTAGAATATAACAACTTTTAGCTATAAATCTGAACACACAGTTGTTCAGATTCATAGCTAAAAATATTTACATTTTGGGACGGATGGAGTACTTAAGGGCAGTAGCCAGTAGATTAGAGGATCAGGTTCCATTCAGAGTGTATGAATCGCTGTTGGTTCTTATAGAAAACAAAACTGATTTATGTCAAATTCTAGTGAGAATACTGTGAATTTCATGGTTCCATCTAGAGAATTAGCCCTGATTATAATGTGAGACTTTGCATTGACTAATAAAATACCTGCTTGTTATAACGGATTTCTAATTATATGTCTTAAGTTGTTAGCTTAAAAATACTCAGAAAAAAAACATATAGAATTACAAGCAAATATCCAACCAAAAAGTTTAAGCCACATGCACAAAAAGACCATTTATCCATCCTTAAAAAATCATATCAACTCTAGATGATGTTAGATTCATCATCATCACTAGATTATTTTACATAGTAGATATACGGAAGATGGATTGTTTGGTGTGAAATTCTTGCGGAATTTGTACGAAACTCATAAACCCGCACGTTTACATGGGTAATATAGATTTAGGGACAATTCAGATTAATACCATTTCAAATCATACCAAGTTGTCAACGATGTACATACATTAATTTTTTTCCAAACTTTGATAAATACTACATAAAAAATTCTGTCGAAATTTTAATAATATCATCGAGGTTTATTTTGGATACAAACCCTCAATGAAGTCAGGAATTTATCGTTGGTTTGTATATCTTTAAGCGCGATGTCCACAGTGCAAACTTGGATGTTAGAGTACTTTACGGTGTTCACGTTGAAAGACGAGAGAAAGACGCTTCGATTTAGAGTTGACGGGGCGCGGGAACATAGGGGCCGGATGAATCCACAGCCACCCCCCAGTTATAGTATAGGCAATGAGCGCGGGAGGCGACCGACGCATGCAGCTTCCCTCGTCGGGGAAGACGACGTACGACCCCGACGTACTACGCGCCCACGCACGCACGACGGGACGGCCGGCCTCCTCACCTCGCTCGCTCGCGCCGCGCCGCTCGCCGGCAAATCCACCACGCCATGGCGTTCCCTGCACCCTCCTCCTCCTCCCCTCGCCGCCGCGGCCGCGGCCTCGCCTACCTCCTCGTCTCCGTCCTCCTGCTCGCGTCCCGCGTGCCGGGCGCCGCCGGCGCGGACTCGGAGTTCGAGGACGGCGTCTCGCCCAAGTTCCCCGGCTGCGACAACCCCTTCCAGAAGGTAAGTAAATCGCCGCGTCGATCTCGTCGGAGAGGAAGGAGATGACGATCGATCGTACGTGACGGTGGCATGCGCGTGTGTGCAGGTGAAGGTGACGTACTGGGTGGACGGCGACGAGAGGAGCAGCCTGACCGGGATCACGGCGAGGTTCGGCGAGGTGCTGCCGGCCACCGGCTCCGACGGCGACAAGCGGAAGGCCGTGGTCCCCGCCCCGAAGACCGGCTGCGCCAAGTCATCCGCGCCGCTTGCTAGCTCCATTGCCGTGGCGGAGCGCGGGGAGTGCACGTTCCTGGAGAAGGCCAAGACGGCGGAGTCCGGCGGCGCCGCCGCGCTGCTCCTCATCAACGACGAGGACGGTCAGTACGTGTAGTTTTTAACCGAACGACTGCATTTCCATCGTGCATTGTGCATACCATGAAAGTAATTAACATTGAGAAATTTTATGGTACTTAAAAAAAATCCTGAGATACCTAAAAATTTGGTACTTAGAGATATCAGTGTCTCAGGATATCAAATTTTACACTAAAAAATATGGTATCCTCCAATATTTTTTTAAATGGTAAAATTATCCAATTAACATTAGGGTTCTTCGTGTAGATTTGCAGAAGATGGTGTGCACCCAGAACGACACGGTCCCTAACATTGGCATCCCGGTCGTGATGGTATCCCAGTCTGCCGGTCGCAAGATCCTCTCCGGCATGGACGGTGGGGCAAAGGGTGAGAGGCTGAAAAAAAGAATTAGTCTGTCGAGAAGCTGAATTCATTTCTTGCTGCTGTTTTTGTGAACCATATGCTTCTGATTTTGCTTAATTTGCAGTTGACATTCTGATGTATGCGCCGGAGAAGCCGAGTTTCGATGGCGCTATACCTTTCCTCTGGCTGATGGCCGTCGGCAGCGTGGCCTGTGCGTCCGTTTGGTCCTTCGTCGTCGTCGGCGACGAGGTATATCAATCAATCCACAAAAAATACGTTTCAGAAGTTTAATTTTATAAATTACGAGTATTATACGTTTTTTGCAGAAGAAAAAGAGTGAGACAAAATGCATCGATCATGTCACATCACATGCATTTTTCACTGAAACGAATGGCGCGAATTTAAAATATGACTTTGATATGGCGGCGATATTATTTGGTCCAGGATAAGAATGCTCCTACACTGGGTGGAGAAGAAGCTGCTGACTCTGAAATCGTGGAGCTGCAGACCAAAACCGCGCTCGTGTTCATCGTCACCGCGTCGCTTGTCCTGCTGTTCCTGTTCTTCTTCAAATCCACCTGGTCTGCATGGCTGCTGGTTGTGCTGTTCTGCCTCAGTGGTCTCCAGGTGCATGGCAATTGCCTACTCAATCTGACATAGTTTGGTTCAGTTAATCAGTAAACTAACTAATACTGTATAGCTTTGTTTCATATCTTCTCTTGACGGATCCTTTGTTTTTCAGGGATTGCACTATGTTGCCTCGACTCTAATTGTAAGGTGTGATCACTGAAACCATGCAACCTTTTGTATCATCGCACCATTGATTCTGAATTTCTGATAGTGCTATTACTTGCTTGCTGGTCTAACTGCTGCAAAGTTGATTGACAGAACTTGTGATCGGTGCCGCGAAGCAAAAGTAGCTCTTCCTGTATTAGGGAACGTGACAGTGGTTACACTTGTCATCCTACCACTAGCTTTGATCTTCGTTGTCGTTTGGGCTGTACACCAGAATTCACCGTTTGCTTGGGTTGGTCAGGATCTTATGGTATGGTTTGTTGTGTGCACCAGGTACAGTGCAATGATGATTTCCTTGTCATGTTTGCTCATGGATTGTTCCTTTTCATTCAGGGCATCTGCATGATGATTCTTGTATTGCAAGTGGTCCATCTGCCAAATATCAAAGTGAGATCATCAAGAACATATGATGCCTTGGTTTAGTAAATATGGCAATTGTAATCATCTTTTGTACACTGATGTACTTGAGATTATTTTCAGGTTGCAACAGCGCTTCTTGTGAGCGCTTTCATGTATGACATTTTTTGGGTGTTCATATCACCTTTCATATTCAAGAAAAGTGTCATGATCACAGTAAGTTTGTTTCTGACAAAGTGCAAATAATGCAAATATTAGTGCAAAAATATCCTAATCCAATTGGTATGGGCATACAGGTTGCTCGTGGTAGCGATGAGGGACCTAGCCTTCCCATGGTTCTGAAGATGCCAAAGGAGTTTGATACATGGAATGGCTATGACATGATCGGATTTGGGGACATTCTTTTCCCAGGACTACTTGTTGCTTTCAGTTTCAGGTCAAAACCAAGATTTTGTTCTCTGAATCCGTCAATGCATTCAGTTAATATCAGAGTCTACTGGATACTTCTAGTGATCAACTGTTCATTCTCCTGAAAATTTACCGTTATTTTTCAAGATAATATTTACCTACTGTTCTTGAGTTGCAGGTATGACAGAGCAAATGGAAAGGACTTGACTGACGGCTATTTCCTCTGCCTAATGATCGGTTACGCCTTCGGTACGTAATATTATCCGCATTTCTGAATCACAGAAGAACAAAATCATTGACATCAATTATCAACACTGTCATCTCAATGCAGGTTTGTCATGCACATATGTTGGCCTGTACCTAATGAAGAGTGGACAGCCAGCTCTCCTCTACCTAGTCCCATCAACACTAGGTATCACATCGATTCCTCTGCTGAGATTTTAGTACAGAAATCTTGAGCTCCAACACCTGTTTCTTCTCTGAAATTATGCAGGAACTATTGTCACGCTAGGTGCGAAAAGAGGAGAGCTAAGTCAGCTCTGGAATGCTAAAGTATAGCTTGTGAAATATTGATACTTGCTTGCAGTCTTGCAGCATTGTACTAGTTAGAGAAGCGATCATTGATCTGTATATGAGAATATCTGATGGTTGTTGGTAAATATATCATGCCAACCATCTGCACGAACTTTGGTTAGATTTCTTTTTTCAGTGTACACTTACCATGAATGGTGGTTATTAGTGCGAAGCAGTATGCTCTGGCTGTAAATGTCATGGCTGTGATGTAAATGTGAACAGAATTATATTCTCTGTGTCTTGATGTGTTCTTAGCTGGGTGTAATATAAAAAATCCACTTTGTTTCAGAAACTTCAGATGTTGCTCAAGTATCTGTACTCCGGTGTTCCTTTCTTCTCGACTGTAATTTTAAGTGTCGTCAAATTGAACTTTACAAAAGGGCAAGAGATCTGCGCAGATCCCAATGCTCAGTAGGTTATCTGCATTGCAGTCATCGTACGATAGCACATGAACTCGACCGTAAACGCTAAGATAGTGCATGGGTGTCATTACGTTTGATTCTTAGCAGTTTGCAAGACCAAGCTCTCTACGCTCCCCTTTCGTTTTTCGCGCGCACATTTTTTAAACTGTTGCATAGTGTGTTTTTTTAAAAAAGTTTCTATATGAAAGTTGTTTTTAAAAAAATCATATTTATCCATTTTCTTAAAAAAATTAGCTAATACTTAATTAATCATGTGCTAATGGACTGCTCCGTTTTCCGTGCCGGAGGGAAGTGTTTCCCAACCAAGAGTAGCGAACACATACAACATAGTAAATCAATCGCGATGTTTAACCAACTTCCAAAAAAGAAAAAATAGAGGGAGTACAAACGATGAACGGGCCAAGAATATTGGATCTATATATGCTCCCTCTACTTTTTAAATAGATGACGCTATTAACTTTTACACACATATTTGACCATTCGTTTTATTTAAAAATTATGTAAATACGTAAGATATATATCATACTTAAATTACTTTTAATGATAAAAAAAATCATAATAAAATAAGTATTAATTATTGAAATTTTTTTGTCAAACACGTGTTAAAAAACAGATATAGTATGTACACCTCAGTCTTTAAGAAAAAGATAAATGCATATTCTGAATAGATATTCAGGTTTCATTGCTAGAATTGAGTATTTCGAGTAAAGTCCATTACCGGTCCCTAAACTTGTACCGTTGTGTCATCCCGATCCCTAAACTCACAAATCAACCGTTTAGGTCCTCAAACTTGTTTGACTGTGTCATCCCGGTCACTCGTTTAGGCCCTTCAACTTGTTCAGTTGTGTCACCCCGGTCCCTAAACTTGGATTTGAATATCATTTGGGTCAAATAGGACGGTAAAGACTTTATATTTAAAAATAATTCATAACTTTTTCATGTGAACTCTAATGAAGACAAACTTTATATCAAACTTGTAGCCCTCGACGCAATCTACAACTTTGTAGTTGATTTTTTTTATTTTAAGTCATTTTGGTCCCGAAATGTAATTTTAAAATTAAAATTTCAAAATATATAAACATGCAACAATATTTTGTGACCCTAAACAGTTTTATTTCAAAAACTTTTCAACTACAAAGTTGTATGTCGCGTCGAGGGCTATAATTTTGATATAAAGTTTGTCTTCATTAGAGTTCACATGAAAAAGCTATGAATTATTTTTTGATATAAAGTCTTTAGACCGTCTTGTTTATGCACCGAGGTAACACAACTGGAAAAGTTGGAGGACCTAAACGAGTGATCTGCAAGTTTAGGGACCGAGATGACATAGTCGAACAAGTTTGAGGATCTGAACGATCGATTTGCGAGTTTAGGGACCGGGATGACACAACGGTGCAAGTTTAGAGACCGGTGATGGTCTTTACTCGAGTATTTTTTATGGAGGGAGTACATGTATGGACAGACACTGTATGAATGATGTATGTATTGTATGTTCGTACTGTACAACGCACCGGATGTCCAGAGTCGTCCGATCCCCATCCAAGCGCGTGGAACAGCACCAACGTGAATGCGAGCGTGAGTGGATCAGTGGAAATGTATGTTCGCATCTGCGCGTCGAGTCCAATTTTGTGAGCGAAAACAACCCTTAAGATTCAGAAAATAGCCCATTTTGGGCCCTCTAGCAGTTCTTCCTTCCGTTCCTTCCCTCTATCTATCCTCCGCCTCGTCCTCGCCACGCGCGAAGGCGGCGTCGATCGGTTCCCCCATTTTTCTCATCGATCCCTCGTGGCCTCCTCCCCGCCGCCGCGCCACCTCGTCTCGAAGGTATTCTTTGTCCCAAAACCGCCTCCTTCGCCGACGAGCCGGTGTAGGGTGGAGATCCAACTTGTATTTCATTTCTTTTTGTTGGGATGAACTCCTAGGCCATAGCATCCTTGGATTGTCTAGGGAGTTCTGCTCCGGTCTTGTTTGTTTATGTTTTGTGGGGAGGAATTTTTGTGTCGAATTCTTCTTTGCTACTACGCGATTAATCCGTCCTTTCTTGGTTTGCAGATTTCTTTGATGCGTGGTGGCAGTGGCGTTTGGATCTTGGTGCCGCCATGAGTCCGCCGGGGAGGAAGGCCCCGGCCGGTGCGGGCGGGATCCGTCGGTGGCTCTCCACCGTCGTCGTGTCGGTGGTGGCTCTTGTGCTAACCCTAGTAGTGATATCGCTATCGGTGGGCTCGTCTCTGACCGGGGCATCGCTACACGAGTACCTCTTTGTCAGACCTAGTGATTCATCCAAGCTTACTGATGGGAACATGAATGGTACTGCCGTTGGTGTTCCATTACAAGAGGAAGTGTTGCAGGGTGGCAAGGAAGTACCCGTGGAGCACGGTGTTCAGAGTGGCGGCGTGAATTCGAGCGAGACGGGTGAAATCGATACCAAAGTACAAGATCCAGTTGTTACCGATGATACCGCGTCAGTGCCTGATGAGAGAAATCTCCCTGTCTCATCGGATTCATCCGACAATCTTCAGAAGACTAATGAAGGTGCGGTGTTAGTACACTTTCCTGTTTGTTTTCTCGGCAGCACTGACTAACATGAATGAGATATTGTTTTCTTGCTATTTTAGTGTAATGGCTTGTTTGATTATTCATGATAATTGAATGACTGGGATAAAAAATGGTATGGTGTAATTGTACAGGTAGCTGTGATCTATACCATGGACATTGGGTTTTTGATTCTTCTGGACCACTATACACAAACAACTCTTGCCCGATCATCACGCAGATGCAGAATTGTCAAGGAAATGGTCGACCTGATAAGGATTATGAAAATTATAGATGGAAACCAGAACAGTGCATCCTACCACGCTTTGATGGACCAAAGTTCCTGGAGTTGATGAGAGGCAAGACAATTGCATTTGTTGGTGATTCAGTTGCCAGAAATCAGATGGAATCCCTCCTCTGCATTCTGTGGCAGGTGCTGATACTATTCATGATTTTCTTTTGGCCATATGATTAGTTAAGCTGATGACAAGTTGCCCATTACTATATATGACAATTTTTTGTTGACCTGGATATTGATTATTAACTTAAAATACTAGGCATTTTTGTTATTCATGTGAGTTAGGTTTGTTACAAACTTGTGGATGACACCATGAATTTTTTTATATAGTTTTGTGATGTTCATAACAACATTATTTCGATTTATTTAAAATAAATGGAGAAAGGGTCAAAGTCATTTGTTCTACATGATTTGTTTTTAAATTGGTGAAATCTACTTATTTTGTAGTACATCTGTCAGCCAAGTTTTTTGCTCGAGATACTGCAACTGTATTGGCTGGTGTGGGTTCAGTTGCTGGATTATTGATGTTGTCTGATATCAACTAGAGAAACCAATGCTGTCCTGTTGCAATCTGACACTGTACCAATCCTATGGTTTCTAGAAGAAAACTGTTTTAGAGTTTAGATTTCAATCGGCTCTTTGTTTTCTCAATGTGGACAAATTTAGGATATTGCAAGATTAGCCTATTGAAAATGCCTACCAAAGCATCAGAACAGCAGCTAATAAGCAGAAGAATGCAAATCAATGTCCTGTAGTACATGATAGTCTTTTATAGATAAGAAACTGTATGAGTTAGAATTGCTTTGTGAACTAATAGCATACCTTGTGGTCTCACGTAGGAAATTTTATGAAGATTGAAGCAGATACCATGTTTATTACTTTTCCTTATCATGCAGCAGAGTCTTGTTTTTCAAACATCTGATTGAGAAATCTTTTGTCGTTATATAGTGGAACACATCTGGTTGGGCTTTCCTCCTTACAGTAGCAGAAATGTCTCACAAAGATCAACCTATACCTCTTTTCCTATGTTAAATGATTTTGTAGGCTATGTCATTAAGAGACATGATCTGTTCTTTTACCTTCTTTTTGGCAGGTAGAGGCCCCAGTAAACCGTGGTAGCCGCAGGATGAGCAAGTGGATTTTTAGGTCAACCTCAACAATTATCGTCCGCATCTGGTCGTCTTGGTTAGTGCACAGGTCAACTGAAGCTGTGGGGTTTGCTCCTAAGGGTATCGATAAGGTTTTCCTGGATATCCCGGATGAGACCTTTATGGAATTTATCCCACGTTTTGATGTGCTTGTCCTCTCCTCTGGGCACTGGTTTGCCAAACGGTCTGCTTATATCCTGAATGGCAATGTTGTTGGAGGGCAGCTCTGGTGGCCTCGTAAAGCTGGAAATATGCAGATCAACAATGTTGATGCTTTTGGTATATCTGTTGAGACATGCCTAACTGCTCTAGCTACCAATCCAAATTTCACAGGTATAGCTATCGTGCGCACATATTCACCAGATCATTATGAAGGTGGGGCTTGGAATACCGGTGGATCATGCACTGGAAAGACTAAGCCCTTGGATGTGGTGGTGAGGAATGGATTCACGGACACCATGTATGGAAAGCAGGTTTCAGGGTTCACAAAAGCAGTGCAGAATTCTGGGAAACATGGTTCCAGGTTGAAATTGATGGACATCACTGAGCCCTTTGCCCTGAGGCCTGATGGGCATCCTGGTCCATATAGAAGTACTGACCCAAACAAGAAGACGCAAAGAGGTCCAGATGGAAGGCCTCCACCTCAGGATTGCCTACATTGGTGCATGCCAGGACCTGTAGATACATGGAATGAGATGTTGCTAGAGACCATACGAAGAGAGTTCGAGGGAGTGAGAAGCTGAAGAAAAACACTCATTGGCTGCTTGATTTCTATCATGTGATACGACCTGCAAAAACTAATTAAGCTTCTAGCATTGGTGTATACCTCATTACATATCGTGTTGTTGTTCTCCCACAGATAGGAAGGAAATATAGCTTTTGGTTGGACAAAAAAACAAATTGTAGGCATGTTGTCAACAGTCGGGATAGAAGTACAGAGGGGTAGACAGTTAGAGAGAGAGGTTATGATGGATGATACTGTGCAATTGATCTGTATCTAGTTTTTTGTCTGACACATTCTTGGAGATATGATCCGTTGACGAATTTTGTGGAACTACATATGATCTCATATCTCGAGCACCTGTCAATCTATGAGGCAGATGCTGATTTTGGTTTATAACAGATGAAAGAGAACTTGTTCACACGGTTCGCTTCCTGCCACTACAGTTTACACCTCTCTTAAGTTTTATGAACTTGTTCATAGGGACTGTTTGATACAATTCCTATTCCAAGGATAAAGTGGAGCTAAGGAGCCGCGAGAATGCTGCTTTACTCTCGTAATGTAACTTGTGGAGTATATTATCCATTGGAGCGGAGGTGGGGAGCGGCGTGAATGCTGCTTTTACCGTAAATTTTAAATATATATTATCTAGGGTTTCGAAAATATTTGGTACAACTCAAACTTCACGGGATAAGAAACATATATTCTCTCCGTTTCATATTATAACTTGTTTTCTTAGTTAAAGTTTTTAGTTTGGCCTAGTTTATAGAAAAAAAAAACTTCTACATCATAATGTTAAATATATTCTGATACAATATTTATTTTGTATTAAAACGTTACTATATTTAGCTACAAACATTATCAAATTTAAGAAAGTTTGACTTAAAAAAAGATCAAACTGACTTATGATATGAAACAAAGGGGAAACTAAATGGCCCCCTAGGGACCGGGCTCTGTTCGCAAGAGCTGTTCCCAACCTAAACAGTATGCACGGAAAATGGAACCGATCCTCTAGCACGTGATTAATTAAATATTTGCTTGGGAACTGGCTCTTGCGGACATAGCCCAAATCGAGTAGTGTGTTAGTTCTAGGCCCAACGTTTCTACGGCTAAAAGCCTGCCAGAATATGGCCCAAATTTAACAAAGTTCTAGGACGAGATGGGCTCAGTTCAGAAGGAAGTCAGAAACACACCTCCCCTTCCACTTCCACTTCCACTTCCACCGACGAGAGCGACGCGGCGGCGCGGCGCCGGCTGCCCACACCACACACTCCTCCCTGCTCCTCTTCCTCCTCCCCGCATCCGCCATGGCCCATGGCCAATCCCTTGCCCAGTTGCCCCCGTGCCTCGCCGTCCCGCTCGCCCGCGTCCGGGAAGCCATCGTCGGAGGGGGGGTAACTCAATGCGACATAGGTAGATCTGCAGGCGCCGTGCTGGGACTACGAGGAGACGGCCGCGGCGGCGGCCACCTTTGCCCCGCCTCGACGGGGAACCTGCTCTACGTCTTCTCCAGGTCCCCTATGCGAACTTTCCACTACTATTTCGACTCTTCGTGTATTCGTTAATCCTTACCAAGTTACCGTAACCTAAAATTATGGTAAAGCATCATCATATTGTTTTTTTTTTGTACATACATTTTTCGCTGTAGCCGTTTTGGCAGAATAGATTGGACTTGATGGCATTACGGGGTAGCGAAACTCTTGAAGCATGTTCATTAAGCAAAACATGGATGCATATTGTTACTTGTTAGGTGTTCACTGTTTGTATTATAATGTACATCGATATATATTGTTACTTGTTAGATGTTCACTGTTTGTATTATAATGTACATCGATATATCTTGATGTGCATATATGTCAATGATTCCATGTATTCTATTTCATGGAAATTGAAGCTAGGAAGTCGCATTTTTCCACTACGCTTTAAGCTGGCCAATAAAATTTTACCTACATTTCATCTTTGCTATAGGCATTACAGAGCTCTGTATATTTACTGTTTTAGCAGAATATATGTGTTTGTGTAGACCACTGTCCTTTTAGTTAGAAGGACATGGAGAATTGGAGGTCTTACATGTTTTTGTTGCTTGGATCAGATTGGCTCATCCTGCTGCAACAGTTGCATTCACCATGAAGCCACAATACCTCCTACGCCGTGAATCCTCCTACTATGCCTAGCCTATAGCAGAATGTGAGCCATTCTTGCTTGCCTCCCTTTTCTTCTATTCTACAATGGTACTTGTGAGTATATATATTTATTCATGTGGTCATGTCTCAGGGGGATAAATTAAAGATTAGTTGTTAGTGACACAATCATAATATCTTCCCAAGGTCCATAAAATATGCAATCCTTTTGGTTTCTATTTACAGTGGATGAAGTTGGGTGCCTCTTCAGTTCTTTACTTTTTTTGACTGAATTTTTGTTGTCGATTAGCAAAGGATAAGCTTTCAGTATTTGAATTGTAATAGCAGTATAGGATTTGAGACCGCTGGCTCATGATGTAAACTCTGTACTGCAACGTTCTGCAGGCAGGATTAGCTTTTCTTGATGGAAGTATTTTAAACTCTGAAAGCTTGAATACTTGCGTGGTAATCACAGAACTACTTGGCTACTACACTGGCTGTTCTCCCTCAAGACATAAAAGGTTAGGGTTCGTGCATTGTAATCCTATGTTTTTAGTTACAGAAACTTTCCTTTTTAATTGCCATAATTTTACTTACAAGAAGCTGGTGCACATAGGATTTTGTATGAACTGTGCAGAAAACTGAAAGGCACTCTTCGAAAAGTGAAACTGTCCTCGAAAAACAAGTCTGATGGAAATAACCTATCCTATAAATCTGATTACCTGGAATAGTTAGCATCAAACGCTATGCCTTATTACTCAAGAGAGGTTAAAGCAAATAATAGGGTAATGCACTAATGTACTAGTCTTTCAGAGAGTAATTAACCTAGAGAAAAGATGACAGGTTGAGTTGTTCAAGAACTGTAAAGTAGAGAATATTAATGTAGTTCCTCATGAGTTATCTTTTTGAAAGGGAAGCAATCTGGTTGCTCTCTCACTGCTCTGAGAATAAAGTTTCAATTAGCTTGTTTGTTCATTAGGAAAAGAAAAGGAATGAAAAGAGTAGGCTCCAACCAAATTATATTCCCATCAAGACTTAGAAGAGCTTAAACTATTCTCTTGTGACCCTTCCCGAGTCAGTAACGTCAATTGATCCAGGAGGAAGATAATATAGTTATATCTAAGTAGTTATCTAAGCTTTTGATCTAATCTATTAGGTTAATCATATATGCTTGGAATATGCCACATTGCCTTTGGCTGTATATTATCTGCTTCTCAAGATTTGTCCTAAAGATTACTGGTCCAGACATTGGTATATAAAAAGTATGAAACAACTCTCATATATTTGATCCTTGTTTGGACTTAGGGGTGTTTGGGTGAGAGGGACTCCCTCTCACCAAAAAATAAGTCTCTAGGGAGTGTTTGGGTGAGAAGGACTAAACTTTAGTTTGTGCAATGGTACCAATCACTGGTGCTCCTTGCTCTTCTTTTGAGTGACCATGTGAACTGTGTGTTAATTATCTAGGTTCTACTAATTTCTTTTAATGTTGGACCACTTCTTGTGAATGTACTATGTCAGTACCTCGGCCTTTCCATTCTGACAATGAATTGAAACGTGCGACGAGAAAAGTCAATAGAAGCAAATAAACACACGTGCTTCAAAAATACTAGCAGAATGCGAAAACTACTACTCCCTCCGTCCCAAAATAAGTGCAGTTTTACACTATTCACGTTCAACGTTTGACCGTTCGTCTTATTTGAAATTTTTTTATGATTAGTATTTTTATTGCTATTAGATGATAAAACATGAATAATATTTTATGTGTGACTAAATATTTTTAATTTTTTCATAAATTTTTCAAATAAGACGGACGGTCAAACGTTGGACATGGATATTCACGGCTGCACTTATTTTGGGACGGAGGTAGTACTACTAGTAGTATATTACAGCATTATGGAGTAGTATGTTATTGGTGCAAACCCATGGATTTATATCACAGACTAATTCAAACAATTGTATCAAATCAAGTACTGTGCTGCATGTAAATTGTATAAGCCGGAGAGATCAAAGGATAAATTAAAGAAAGAAAACGAAAAAAAAATAAAACTTCAACGCGGATTCACATCCAAGTCTGAAAAAAAATGCTTAATCCTAATCCAACAAATCCACTAGCTGAAAAACAAATATCCATTTGATTATTCCCCCAATAAGCTCTCTTTCTTCTTGCTTTCTCATCTCTGAGCACTGAGATTTCGCATGTATTTTCCCTATCTTTAATCCCAGCTTGCTCTCCCAATGCTGTCACATCTAGCTAGCCACATCAACCCTTTTATCGTTGTACACGTGCCTTTATATTTGTGTTGCACTTAATTAAATCTCCCTAGTTTTGTGGTAGAGAAGAGAGAGATATCTCCGTGGGTATACTGTATACAACTCAGGCAAGCTGTGCCCAGCATGAGTGCTTGTAATCGCAGTATATCAGAATCAGACCAGGTGGTCCGTGGCCGGCTCATAGTCTCATACCAAATCTCTCTCAATTTTCTCATTTTTTTAAAAAAAGGAAAAACACATCTCTCTCGATCTGAATGCATGTGGCTTGAAACGACAGTACGACACCACATTTACCTGGCCAGAATTTGCAAAGTTTGGAGCAAAATCACAAGCAAAGCTGGAAGATGCATCTAGTAGGAGTAGTAGGGAGGGAGTAGAGATAGCAACGGTACATGAGTCCACGTGTGTACTGGGCGACACGCCCAGTACAAGGTCCCTTTCGCTAGCCGTGGCGGCGTTTGGTGGTTTCACCAAGAAGCTCAAGCCCTCCTCGTTGCCACGTGGATATCTGGTCCAGGACGCGGCGGGCCCACCGCAGCCTCGAGTGACAGGTCTCCTTGCAAGTGGGCCCCACGCTATTATTTATTATCCGTAATAATCTGATGGTCCTGGACCACTGACAAATTCTTTTTCTCCTCTGATCGCCCTTTTCCTTATCCGCTTTAAAATTAAAAAACTTCAAATGGTATAGTGGATTATTCTTGTTTGTTTGAAATGGAATTTTCGGTTAAATTTCAAGCAACTCGTTACTCAGGATTTAAAGAGTATTTCGTGGCTAGGTGATCAAGGGGGAGCAAGTATGCGTATCATATGATCGACAATCCACGATGCTGAATCTTGAAGAGAGAAAAAAAATAACGTACGCAGATCACAGCAACGAGAGAGGATGATTAGGCTGATTGTATTATTATTGTTAAACATATCGTCGCCGACAAGCGCCATTAGTAAAGCATAAACATCCGTGGCACCATTCAATCCACGCTAATTCAACCACACCCACCCGCCGCGTACATCGTTTCTTGCTTTGTTTTCCTGCAAGATCTTCATATTATAATCTTTTCCCTAGCTAAAGATCAAGTTCAAGTATGCTACACAATAATATATCATCACCTTTTGCAAGAACAATTTGCTCCTTAATAATTAATCTCGACCAAAAATATCTGTACAAAACAAATTCGAGAGCAACTCAAAGTTGAAAGGAACTCTCGCTCTAATTAATCTCTACATCTACAAACACCGTTAATTAATGCCTTGATTATGATGTTTCATCGCCGAGTCTACTTGATCCTCGCCGCCGGAGCGGCCGGCGGCGGCGTGAAGAACCCGACGGCGCGGCACTTGACGTCCATCCCGGCGGCGGCGGCGGGCATCGGCATTGCTCCGGCGGCCGACGGCGAGGTGGCCGTCGACCTCTTGTAGGGGCCGAGCCACTTGGCGAGCATGTACCGGGTCTTGCGCCACGGCGGGACGTGCAGGCCGTGCGAACGGAGCGACCGCCGCGCCGCGTCGGCCGCGACGCGCACGGCGCGCCCGACGGCCTCCTCCCGCGCCACCACCACCGACGCCGGCACGGCGGCCACGACGACGGCGTACTCCGCCGTCGCGCGCGCGACCTCCAGCCCCGCCCGGAAGTCCGCGTCCACAATGTACCTGCTCTTCTGCCCCCTCGCCGCCGGCGCGACCACGTCGACGTACTCGTACGTCCCGGCCGTGATGCCACCGGAAGCCTCCCACCGCGACTTGCACACGCCGGCGTCGTACCCGGCGGCCCGCAGCCGCCGCGCCACGGCGCGCCGGAACGCCGCCCCGTACCTCCTCAGCGCCGGCTCCGCCTCCATCGCGGCCGCCACGGCAGCAGCCAGCCTGACCCGGAACGGGTCCTCCTCCACCGGCGGGTCGAGCAGCTCCCTCACGGACTCCGCCGCCGCCGCCGCGCGTTCCGGACCGTCGCCATCATCGGAGTCATACCCTTCGCCGCCCTTGCTCGCCGGCCCGGCGCCGTCCTCTCCCGCCGCGGCGCCCTCCGTCTCAAGAAACGCCTGCACGAGCCCGGACAGGCACGCGGAGGCCTCGTGCTCGCTGCCGCTGCTCGCCGACGACCCGGCGTCCCCGCGGAGCCGCGCGCGGACGGCGTCGTCGAGGCGGATGTAGACGGCCATTTTCGCCGGCGGCGTGCGTGGATTTGAGGTGTCTGAGCTCGCGGTGAGGGGAGGAGGCGCACACCCGGGTGACTCGTTTTTATAGGGTGGTTGGCTATGAGGCGAACTCGAGAGAGAGGAAGGGTTTATTCCTTTGGATCATTAGTGATTAGTGGGGGCGCTTAAGTTAGGAGCAACGAATTTGAGGAAGTTAACCATGGAATATGCTTTCCTGATGAGAGATGGTAGGCAAAAGCAGTGCGCCAAAAAAAATTACATATCAAAGCTAATTTGGTGCTGCCATGTACTCCCTCCAGTTCCATATTAATTGAACTTTTAAATTCCATATTAATTGATCTTTTAAATTCTATATTAATTGATCTTTTAAACAAGTTTGAGGTTAAACTTTTATAACTTTAACCATAAGTAACTTTAAAAATATTTAGTTCCAAAAAATTAGAACAACATATATAGATTTGTCTTTCAAAACATAAACATATATTTATTTATTATATATATTATAATAGAAAAATAATGTCAAGGATATATTTTATAAATCATGTCATTGTCTAAATCGTTAATTAAAATGAAACGGGAGAGAGTAAACAGATAGAGCGTGTTGGTTGATGGCTCGATGGCTGACATGTATAAATGTTTATCTCTGTTTTCTTTCTAGGTCCATCCATACTGACAGGGTTAATGTTGTTACAGTGCATTTTCTGCTGCCAGAGGTGACAGGTGTACAGTAATTAGCAGCTGTTAGCACGTGCTTAAGTTGTTTCCGAATCAATGGACGAGTTATTTGCATCTTTTAAAAATTATCTTCCATCTTCAACCATGTAGAATACTACTCACACGAGAGAGCTGGCGTTCGCACTGTATATATGCTGTTTTCTACTACAGCATTTGACCACGAAACGTCCAGGGAATGGAGGGAAATAGCGTGGAAAAGCAAGCTTATAATCCACACGCACTATACGAATATACGATTATGCAACCAAATCACTTTATTTATTTTTAACCTTAAGCCCCCGTTTCAAACGTGACGCTTTTTTCACCTGTATAAAAACAGTAAAAAGCTTTCTCGAAAAACCGGGTCGCCGCGGTGTGTTGGCATATTGCACTATTGCGTGTGTGTGTTGCTGCCGCCTGCGTGCGTGCCGTGCGTGGCGAGGATATGCCGTGGCATCCCGAGGCTTTGTCCTATCCGCACTGTCACGCGGGCCCCCCAACCTGGCTCGGGCGACGTCGATTGGGCCAAGTCAGCAGCAGGTGGGGGCGCCCCCGTGTTTGGCCCTTGGCGCGGCCGCGGGGTCGCCGTGGGAGGGACAAGAGCACGAGATGGATGGCGACTATGCTGCCCATTGCTCGATCGATCGTCTCGGTCTCGCCACTAGACTCGATAATCCATATCCGTTTCTGTGATCGCCTCTTCCTAATCTCTATCTCGACGCTCTCTTCTCGCCCCGTCTCCGTCTCGATCTCGATCGGGGCCCTACCAGGTTCAGCTGTACGCAACTGTTTCCAGGAGTATCTACACTGTTGACGGCATGACATTTCTTTAATGAAACTTTTTTACTTGCCCCCTGGTCCTGAGCTGACGCTGAACTTATCACCACTCACCAGAAAGAGAGGAGGCAAGTATTTACTGTACGCTTATCAGCTGAGGGAACAGAGTTGCGCTGTGCGTTGGAGGTAAATGGTGGCATACGAGTTACAGTTACTTTTGCCGTATTGCGGTGGAGACAACTCACCGACGCAGTGGAGTAAAATCTCGAGCGGAGATGGGATCAAACTCCGAAGAGAAAAGGTCGCGGTGGAAACATCCAGGGTCAAACGGCCACCAGCCAGGGCGTACGTGTAAACGGCGTGGTCGCGGTGGTACACATGCATAGGCCCCCGCGCACACGGGGGGGCGAGCGAGATCACGAGGACACCGGACACGTACCGGATCGGAGAGAGGCGGGGCCAGCGTTATCAAGGTTGGTTACTCGTTGCCGTCGCGACCGGCCCACCACCTCCCAACTCCCATCCCGCGCGGGATCCTAATATTCCTGTACAGTTTGGTCGAGCCAACGCTGCGCTCGCGCCCCCCGCATCGACCCACCGTTTCGCACGCAGTCTCGCTCTCGCGCGTGCTCGCGCTCGCGCAGGCGCAGCAAACGCAACGACCGTAGGCCGGGTAGGTAAAGGCACGTACTACGCCGCGCGCCACCGGTTTGCGTCGCGGAACGCCCGCCCGCCCGCCTCTGGTTTTTGCTAGAAACGGACACACCCCTTCGCGGAAGCCAAAATACCCAAACCCAAGTGGACGACGCGGCCCAGCGGAGCTGCGGAGGGAGCATGCGGCCGTGGAGGGGGAGGGCATCTCGCCCATTCCGTGCAGCACAGAAACTGCCCCTGTCCCATCGTTTTCTTTGGCACAGTTGGGTGTGGTTGCGCGTGATCAATGTGCGTGTGGTTGTGTAGACTACTCCACTTGCTTCCCATGTAAATTCGGGTAATGAGACCCAGTTAGATGACACTAAAACTTTTAAATCCCTATCACATCGGATGTTTGGACATTAATTATAAATATTAAACGTAGACTATTAATAAAACTCATCCATAATCTTAAACTAATTCGCGAGACGAATCTATTGAGCCTAACTAATCTATGATTAGCCTATGTGATGCTACAGTAAATATTTTTAATTATGAATTAATTAGATTTAAAAAATTTGTCTCGCGAATTAGCTTTCATTTATGTAATTGGTTTTGTAAATAGTATATATTTAATACTTTAAATTAGTATCTAATTATAGAGTTAATGGAAGAGAGAGAGCAGCTCGACGACTAATTTGCAGTCGGGTGATACGCTGCTCCCAATGATGTGTTAGTGCATTTTTCTCTTGCATGCATCCAAGCTGCTACTCTCAGCCAATTGTAGAATCTAAGTGAACACTAGAAAAATCAAAGCTAGCTATGAGAAATGTGTAGGATGTACTCTCTTTGTTACAGAATAAACTAACATCGTACAAGATATGTGTCATATCTTAAAATAACGAATCTGTATATACCTATATCCATATTTGATGTATTAGTATATATCACATTCTGCACGAAATTGGTTTATTTTGTGATGGAGAGAGTATATACAATCTATTATTATATTCACTAGTTTTTAGTATAATATGATGTGATCACTTTTGGAGCCAACAACTACTCCAAAGCGGTGGAAGGGGTTTGCCTGTTCTCCAAAGCGTCCACGTACGTGTCGTCTAGATACAATGAACCTGTGCGTTTCAAGATCACGAAGGAGCATTGTTCGTCGTGGTTCTTTAGCATCTGGACAGAAGTTTGGGTCAAATTCAAGGCTGATAGTTACACAGGAACCGTTGGTAGCATGCTGGGATAATTTTATGGCCTGGTCGCGTGAATGGCGTAAGTCCATTATAAGAAACATGCAGTCCACCACGATACAAAGATATCAGCAAACCAAGTGGGTGACGATACGCGGTGCGGTGAAGGAGAACCAGAGAGAATGAACAACGATGGCACGCCAAGTCGCCAGCGGGCGCAACGTGGCACGTAGGTCTCATCATCTTCTTCGCCTCTCGATCTTCGGCATTTTTCTTGTACCAAATGTTTGGAGCTAATAGTATACGCGCATGTGATTTCCTACACCTAAATATTGATTTTGCTCAGCTCGGTGCTGGACTTTGTGGATCAGGAATAACCCAACAAATATGCAAGAACAATGCACATACATAACGTCCCTTTCGACCATCGGTGCTTGTGATTTTGTGAATCATTACCGATCATATTAGAGTCGCCGAAGAAATCTCGAGCTTCCTATTAAGGAATCACCACCAAATCCCATGAGATTTAATTTGACGGTGTTTATTACAGACTACACCATCACGTGATCCCGTCTCTGTACTCCCAAATAAACTATTTCCCCACGTACAATCAGGTTCTATAAGCAGGTGTTTTCCCAACACCTCTTTCTCGTTTTCCGCGCACATATTTTTTAAACAGTTAAACGGTACGTTTTTTTATAAAAAGTTTCTATACGAAATTTACTTAAAAAATCAAATTAATATATTTTTTAAAAAAATAATTAATACTTAATTAATCACGCGCTAATGAACCGCTACTTTTTTTTTTTTACTTCCGGTTGAACATGGGACACTGAACACACCCTAAGTAGAGTACTCCCTCCGTCCCAAAAGTTCAGATTCATAGCTAAAAATTAAACATAGATTAACACTGTTAAGTGATAGTACTAGTAAGCAACTGTGTGTCCCCTCCCCTGGCCCCGCGCGGTCGCGAAAAGCCCATTTAACCCCACGCAGCGCGGCGCACGTACGACTCGTAGTTAGGGCTGAAAACGGTATGGAAACTTTTCGGATTCCGGATCTATTTTCGAAAACGGAATCTGTCGGTGAGAATTTTTTCGGAATTTTTCGGAAATAAATTCGGAAATATTTTCTCGGAAACGGAATCGAAAATGATAAGGGCAGTTTCCGTCGGAACTCGCAATCGGTCGGAAACTTTTCGGAATTTTTTTCGGAATTTCAGGAATTTTTTTCAGAATTTCCAGAAATTTTGTAACTGAAATACCCTGGGTTCTTTTTTTAAGCACTTAATAGAGAATACCATGGTGTTTTGTTGTTATTTTCTTGAAAATATTTGTTATGCAAATCTAAAATTACATAAGAATATTTTTTTCCTTCATTGGGATTTACCAACATCATTACTCTTTTAAATATAGATAATTTATTTCATAGATTGTGTTTTGTGATGTACTATTAATACTTAATAATTAGACTTATATGATTGTGTTTTATGATGAATCGTTGACCGTTGAGATTTGAGAATTGGATTAATCAGTTTGAGAGTTTTTTTTATTCCGATAAATTTTCGTTACCATATTTGCGCCGGTTCGTTTTCGCTCTGTTTTCGGTTTCGATAATATTCGATTCCGTTTTCGTATCCAGGTTTCCGATTCCGATTCTGATTTAAAAAAAATATAAAAATAAAAACGGTAAAAATGGTTTTCGTCCATTTCCGTACCGTTTTCACCCCTACTCGTACACCTCTACTCGTAGTACGACATTTTTTACCAGACCGGCCGCATGCGATTCTTCACCGGTGACAGCGCAATGATGCGGTGGCCTTTATCCAGCGGCACGCAGGAGCTGTCTGTCCACGCTGTTCATGCAGCTTGCAGATAGTAGATCGAGGCCGTGTTTAGTTTCCCTTTATTTCCAACTTTCTATTACATTATATCACATAGAAAACACACATAAACTTTTAACCTTTTTTTTAAAACTTTTAACTTTTTTCAAACTTCTAACTTTTTTTCAGAAACTAATCACACTCTCAGACACACGACGTCAAATCGTCCCGGGATTAGGATTACCACCGTTTTTTCTTTTGTCTCGCTGTCGAGAATCGAGATCATCGTGGACGTGTCCGTGCTAATCCACGTCGAAATCAATCGAATCATCGTGGACGTGTTGCTAATCCAAGTTAAACCAGCCGTCAAATGACGGCCCCTTCAACAGAAACTCAGTGAGATATTTCCAGTGAGATTAGAAATATGTTGTTGGTTTCAGTCTCTTTTACTTCCCCCGTTCTTAAATATAAAGGATTTTAGTTGGATATAATATAGCTTTATATCCAGATTCGTTGTACTAACCAAAATCTCTTATATTTAGATATAGAGAGAGTAATATGTGTTAGTTTGTTAGAGGATACATTCATGGGTACATGAGTATGATGACTAATGTGACGTGTATACTGATATGCGCGTGTGTCTACCGTGTAAAAACATATCTTGAAAAACAAAAAACAACAACGAGTGAATTACATGTTAGGTCAACTTGGTTACATATATTACACATTGACATATTTGGTTGTCAGGGCTACGGCATATCGCAACCAACCAAAACAGTTCTGCAAGCAACAAAGGCAGTTGCAGCCACAGCCCTTGCCTGCTGAATAGGCCAGTTGGACAAGGCCCTCGTCTGGAAGTGTTTGCTGATACATGGGTTACTGGCCTAAAGTGCAAAATCTGGTATCTAAACCTAATCCAACGTAAAAATATTGATGATCCATGGTGAGACTAGGATAAAAATAACTGGTCCAAAATTCAACTTACTCATAATAATATCATGCATGATAGATATCTAAGTTGCCATTATGTCATTTTACGTATCATAAGATTTGTATCCTGTTATATGCCGATACTACCAAATATTTGATATAAAGGATTACTACGTTTCGTATCGCAGTACCATCAATCTTATTTATTTACGACAATATACTCAGAAATGATGTGATTATATTATATAATTCTATCCAGTTTGGAAAGAACGACATATCAGTCTTTTTTTCATTTTCTACAGGATATGAGAAAAATTCCGTGTTCCAAGGATATCAAAATTAATTAGGTGCGGACGTTTGTGACGATTTTATATTTCATAAATGAAGCACATTATTGCATCTAGGTTTTTTCTCTTGAACCAATATACACGAAACTGAGTGACTTCAACATCATGCGTGGCGCCATGGATAGTGAAGGCAGCAAGATCAGGAGTGAAGTTTGATCCTGTGTATTATTATCATATCATGCGCATAACAAACTAGATGCAATAAACATTTTTTTCTAGCCACAATATAAACAACTTATTATGATTGATGTCCTTGTTAATTCCGGCCTAATGATCAGCACATACCTGTCATTCCTCTAATCAGGTCTGGCGAAAAATAAAGCTAAATCAAGTTCAATAATACACCCTAAAGTAAGGACTGGGTGTTAAAGTGGGGACACAAACGATCAGGAAGATCACATTGATACATCTGCTCCTAGACTTGTTTGGTCCTTTTCTGATTCGTTCAGATATGCACTCTACCTATCAAGTAGATGAAGACCACATACAGTAGTGATCAACCGGTCGTAGTGCCACAAGTGTAAAGTGAACATCATCTGGATAACGTGGTGTGTGCATTTCTCCGTTTAGTAGTGTATTGACTTGATAGACCATGAACCTTTCATTATTTTTTTGCCGAAGAAAGTTGAGAGAGATATTTGCCACTCCCACTATTTTTCATCATTATTCGTTCCAGGGTAATCCTCCAAAGAGAGTTGATAATATATATAGCAGGTCAATATATAGGCATGCTTTTTTTAATTATGTTGCCGTGCAATTATGCGTTTGTTTAGTGTGCATTTTGTTGTCGGGTTAGTGCGGGTTAAAACTAGTCAGCCTATCATTTTTACTCCTAAAGATGGTAACTGATCGATCAGCTCGATCGGACAATAAACCCACTGCCACTACCACTAGTACTAGGTTAGCCTAGTCCTAGTAGCATGTAGGCCTTCTAAAGTTGGAAGTTTGGGTTAAAATTGATACGATGTGACTGAAAAGTTGCGTGTGTATGACAGGTTAATGTGATAGAAAAAGTTGAAAGTTTGGATCTAAATACAGCCGTAGCATCGCAAATCAGACGAGCTAGCTAGTACTACAATTTAATCATTTCCAGCCTCATCTTTTCACTTATACTTATCAGAAAAAAATTTAAAATTTCAATCTTAAATTTGAAGCTGATTTTAAAATCTTTTCATCGGAGTTTAGTTTTTAGCATTTACTTTTAAATCGTTAGGAACACGTATATAAAAGTTTTATTAACAAATTACTTTTCGTTTGCAAATATGATGTTTGAACGATGGGGCTGTTTGTTTATGCTTATTCGATCCGCTTACTAACAATTTAAATTTGTAAATAAAACATTTATATACACGTCCAATTTAAAAGTAAATGTTATAAAGCAATCTATAAAAAAACCATAAAATCAACTCCAAAATTAAAATTTAATTTTGGCTTCTAGGTATAAGCATAAACGAAACAATTGGACTTAAAAAAACATTGTCAGGCGAGTTTTTCTTTAGAAAAAAGAAATGCTGCATGACAGCATCCCATTCCGACGGGATGACACCTCATCTTGTCCAAATGTCCAAATGGGGTATCAATCGATACCTACTGGATATCATACGATATTTGCGAGGTATCATCCCGTTAAAATGGGGTATCAGTTGATACCTACTAGGTATCATACGATATTTGTGAGGTATCATCCCGTTTGAACGAGTTATGGTTCAGGAGCATTTTTCGAAAAAAAGAACATGGGCAGGAGCAATCACCCAACTTCCTGGAAGTTGCAGCCTTGCAGGTGACGCGGCTAGATGGGCCCGGAGGGAGCACGCGGCGCAGCCTCTCGTGGACGAACGGCCCATCGCACGACCAGAGCCCACAGGGATACCCGGCGCGCAGGCCGGTTAACAGAGATGCCTCGAACGCAGGTGCAGGCCTGGACTTGTGTTGTAGCCCTGCAGCCCGCACCGGAGGACTAGCGATTAGCGAAGCCGCGGTCACGCACGCCACGCGTTCGATCGATCGATCATCGATCGCGAAAACCCTGCCACTGGAGAAATCCTATTCATTATCGCCTAGAAATTCGATTGTTAAGCTTTTATCTGCTAAATGGAGTATATGACTACTGCATGCGTCACCAAGATAAGCATAACGTACGTGTGCCGCTTCGGTGCTGCTGCGTTCGCGAAAAATCATTGCGTTCGTTTCGGTGCTATGCTGTGTACGGCCATTACGGTGTACCGTCGCCGCACATATCCACCCACCCAGCACACAGACAGCAGCGACACAAGTTACAACAATATCCAGGTGAGCTGGGGGCCATGAACCTACACTCCCTAGCCACTCTCACGCCAGCGCCGCGACAACCACCCAAGTTTGGCTAGCTTCCCAACCCTGACGTCACGTAAGCTTTTGCCAATTCCGCCAACGCCCACGCCCATGCGCGCACCCGTCTACGCGGCACCGCGCACGCGCCACCCCCCTCGACGTGTCCTCACACCACCTCGTCCCTATCCATGATCGCGTCCCGCCCGCGCGCCGCGCGCGCGCGCGCGTCCTTCCAAACACCAACCCGCGAGTCCTTGAGTCCTTTCCGTTCCGATTCCCCCGTATAAATCCCCGCGCCACCGTACCACGGGCTCCCGCATCCATCGTTCTCGCTCACTTCTCACAAACACAACAAAAAACATCGTCGCAGACAAAAACATCGTGCACGTTGGTTGCGTGTCAATGGCGGCTCGTTGTCCGGTCGGTGTGGCCTCTGTGCTGCTGCTGATCGTCTTGGTCACGGTGGCGTCCGCGGCGTCTGGCGCGCGATCCGGCGGCGGCGGCGGCGGGGGCATACGGGAGTTGCGGGGCGGCGGCGCGGGGAGGAGGGTGGGGGGAAGGACGGAGGTGAGGGACGTGGAGGGGGACAGGGAGGTGCAGGAGCTGGGGCGCTTCTCCGTCGAGGAGCACAACCGCCGGCGCCGCAGCCGGGACTGCGGCGACGTCCGGCTGGAGTTCGGCAGGGTGGTCGCCGCGCAGCGCCAGGTGGTGTCCGGGCTCAAGTACTACCTCCGCGTCGCCGCCGCCGAGGAGGGCGCCGCGGGTCAGAACGGCGGCGAGCCCCGCGTGTTCGACGCCGTCGTGGTGGTCAAGCCCTGGCTCGAGTCGCGCACGCTGCTCACGTTCGCCCCGGCCGCGGACTCGCCGAACGAGTCGTAGCACGCAGGCAGAGAGAGGCAAGGTCACACAGGACACAGCTGAGCTGGTGTAAGAATAAAAAATGTACCAAGTTTCAGGTGCAGTTGTGCACCGAACGGGGTACTCGTATTCAGTAGAGAGTGAACAAAGTAAGTGTACGTGTGCGTGTTGCGGCAATAGATGTTCGAAGGCTTTTTGTGTAGAGAGACGGGAGAGAGTGGCAATAAAGTACTATACTTGTTCTACATCTTCTTCGTTTAATTTGCATATGCTTATGCTTATTTTTTTCCCACTCGATCGCCAATCAGGCTCAGGAGCTCACGTTGCTTAAATAATGCTGAGAGGTGATCGCGTGTAGTGACTAGCTTGAACGAACGAAATCATCAATTAATAAAAGCCCTAGTGCTACCGATTTTCTAGTTTTTTTTTTCTCCTCGGAATGGCTGTCACGAAATTAAATTAAAAAACGACCTTGTTTCTTACTAACTGAGAACCAGAACCTTGTCTTTTCGCGATGCAAAAAAAACCTTTGCACGTTAATATATTAGAAAAAAATAACTAGCGCAACTGTGATACACCGAGGCAATCACTGGTCAACAGAAGGGCATACCCCATTACATAAGAAACTGGTTTAAACCAAGCAAAGCTTCTAAGCTAAGACTAAGAGATTAAGAAGTTGCGATAAACTAAGCTAAGTTGTGTTTCGCTAAGCATAGTCTTGTCTGGTGGTCCCATGCACAAACCAGGCACATAAGACCATTCACAGTGCATCTACGTGGCTTTCATCCCTACTGCGCCCCACGAGGATTTTCGTCTCTACGTTTGCAACCCTCGTACCTAACATGCAAAATTATAGACACCACTTGAGCTATTTCTTCCAGAAATACGGCTGACAGTATCTTTCACGGCAAATATCCCGAGGGACTATCTATACATTTGTCGATAAATTTTAAAAATTTATCAAATATAAATACAATATAATTATACTGTAATTACACTGTAAGTATAGAATAATTACACTATAACTTATATGTAATTATACTGTAACTATAGTATAACTACACTGTAACTTTAGTATAACTACACTGTAACTATAATAATTACATTGTTACTTATATGTAATTACATTGTAACTATAATATAACTTGCATGTAAGTGAGATGTACCTTTATAAAACTTATGTTTGGCACTGCTCACGTAAAAGAGGGATTACGAACTCGCAATGTCTGTTTGTACGATGCGTGTGGAGGCCATCATTCATGCATGCATGTTCGGGTATGCCCTGCCGCTTTATCTCTGCCCTTCGTCTGACATCTACGCGTGCATGAGCCGCGCCAGTGCCGGTAGCCAGCGGCCGTCGAAAGAAACAAATCAAAACGTCGACGCAAAAGCACGAATCTTGAGGTTCATCAAGCGGTTCGAAAATCGACAAATTCTAAGGAAGAAATTTGTCAACAGATTTATAGCAAAATCGATACCGAAATACCACCCCAAGCTAATAAATCTCAACATGCGGCAGCCAGCCAGGTTTTGGTGAAACAGTACTGTATAAAAGCATCGCGTTTCCTTTCTCGTTCCCCCTCTCTTTTTCTTCCGTTTCCAGTGCGAGTACACGGCAATGATCACCCCTTTGCTACTTTTCATATCCATGCAACATGCATACAAAAAGATGGAACAAACTCCATCCTTTTTTCTAGTCCACAAACGCTAGCTTCGCCCGCCCCTCGTCACGCAACGCCGGACAAAGGCCGAGCTTGCTGTTGCGCGGAGCAGCTGCAGGGTCCACGTGATGCCGCGCCGTGGCGCCGCATGCACACACGCGCGCGTCGCTACGTGGTCACGCGAACACCTGCACTGCAGTACACACCACCCTACCTATATCATCTCTCGCCTCTGTACATCTGTGCAAAACTGCGAAATCCAAACATATAATTAGCTAGCAAGCGAAAGTACAAAACTATGGCCTCCAAGCTGTATTACGCCGTCGCCCCGCTCGTGCTGGTGCTTCTCCTCCTCGCGCCGCTCTCGTCCGCGCGCCTCGCCGCCGCCGCCGCCGCCGACGACGACGGGCAGTGGCCGGCGGGCGGCGGCCGCGGGAGGAAGGTCGGCGGGAGGACGGACGTGGAGGACGTGGAGGGGAACAGGGAGGTGCAGGAGCTCGGGCTCTTCTGCGTCGTGGAACACAACCGGCGAGGGGGGTCGGCCACCCGCGGCCGCGGGCTGGTCTTCTCCAGGGTCGTGGCGGCGCAGACGCAGGTGGTCTCCGGGATCAAGTACTACCTCCGCATCGCTGCCCAGGAGGCCGACGACGAGCTGGTGTTCGACGCCGTCGTCGTCGTCAAGGCCTGGGTGCCGTCCCGCGAGATGGTCTCCTTCGTGCCGGCGGCGGAGCTGCCAGGATACTGAATCGGCTGGTTATCCATGGACGCATGCCTTTTGATGGAGATGGAAGATGGGTGTGCGTCATCATCTTTGAGGTGATCTAATGTCTAATTAGATATGATACTGATGTAAGATGCATACAGCATGACTGCATCTACCATGTTTGGCGTAAATTTTGCTTGCTGCAGAGTCCAACTTGTGTAAGATGGTAGCTTATGCTTCTCAGTTTTCTCTCTTTCTGTAGCATCTGTAAATCCTGTTCCTCAATGACACCTATAGCTCTGTACAAACTAAAAAAGAGAAATTCGGAGGAAGATATGTCCCTCCAAACTTTTTAAAGAAAAACTTGTGAACATTTTTTAAGAAAAAAATGTAAATATGTTAGGAATTAAACACAGGACCTTAAAATTAAAACCACACATCCATTACCACTATCAAGTGCATCCAGTTCAGTACAAACTGATCGTGTCGTCAGCTAAACCCTAGCGTGAGCTAAGGTCGATGAAGCCACTCTAACCAAAAGGCTCCTCCTGGAACGGTACCAGATAAATGTTGAAGGATTTTTGTGGAAAAAACTTTGGGTGTTCTAAAAGAGCTAATTAAGACTCAAATTTGACATTAGCAAATCACCGTAGCCGCTCTATTATCGTCTGAAAATTCATTGCTTATGATTTTATCGAATCCCACTAATCCGTAATTCGCCCATAGCTAAGGTTAATAACCGCGACGATGAAACAATTGCCCTCAGTTTTGCAGACTTGGCGGTATATCATCATTGACGGATGCGTACCTTGGGAAGAGAGTAATGAAGCGGGCAAAGAATCGATCGCTCGTTTCCTGCCTGATTTTGGCGGTATATCATCATTGACGGTATATGCTGGCATTTTGGACCAATCATCGGACCAGCCACGTCATCAACCACACCAAACTCACCAAACTGCGCGTATGGTTCTGTAGCCGCCGCCGTTAACGATGTGATTCGATGGTATTTACCTGGCTTATGGTCTGGTGTGTCCGTTTATCCGAGCACCAGAAACAGATTACCTTAAGATTAGCTACTTGGGCACTTCTGGTAGTGAAGTCATCGCACTGGCAGGTGCTAAATGACTGCATGGTGCCACTCTGTCCGGTTCATTTTCCCCCTGAAACACATTTCAGGAGATCCTGGCGGAATGGGTGGAGCTCAAACAGCAGTAGCCTTGTGCACTGTTCAACGTTTCCATGGACCGTGCCAATATATCTTACCCGTGCCTTCCAACTTATCCGTGAATGACGAACACCGGACAGGGCGGGTACTGAAGTTTGAAACTGTCGAGACCAACAATTTCAGAGAAGAGAACGACAACCTGCAAAAACAGTTAAGCCTACAAGAGAACCAAGTTTAAGGGCGGATGCAGCAGAGCCACGGGACATCATCAAAAGTTCAGTCACAGCAATTCCTGCAGTAAGGTGCGCCCAGGCATAGCGTTCCAGCTTGCGCATGAAATCTGCATAGATCTCCAAATGTAATTAGTACTTGTAAGGAAGAAAGCAACAAACCATCCACGACCTGAACTGCCACCAATCTTCAGGTCCACTTATCACGATGACAGACCAGACCAACAACCTGATCGCGCATACATGTTGCAGAAGAAAAAAAAAAGTATATATCTATTTTGCATGCCTTTTTTTGACTGTCGATCAATTCAAGAAATGTCCAACAATCCACTCCTAATATTGATAAGAAAGAATCAACCCTCTGATTTACTTGTCTAATGTTCACTATGAAAAGAATACTCTGCAAAACTCAGAACGGGGTGACAAGAACTGGAAGAAATATGATCCCCTAGGGAGTCTTAACACTTGACGCAACAGTTTTCTATAGAAAGTCCTACAAGTATAGTTTCTCCCCCCAAGATTTCTACTAGTTTCTCCCCCAAGATTTGGACGCGGACAACTCTTTCTCAGTTTTTGTGCGTTAAGAAGGTGAAAAGGCTTATGTTACCTCTCTCTCTGCAGGGTGTAACTCATGTTAGCTGTGTGGTAGAAGCCACATGAAACAGCAAGAGATCTGCCTAGTTAACTCATCTTAATAAACTTACCTCGTAATATTTACACAACCACACGACCCGCTGATTCTTATCTCTCAAAATGGAAATTGTGCATCATCTTCTAGCACCTTAAAATGTTGAGGATGCCTACCAGAGCAATGCAGGTTCCACATATGTAAATATGCCCTCTCCAGATTCTTTACCTGCCATTTTTGTTTACGGAAGTGAAAAAGCTAACCCTGCAACAGATATGGACATGGAGTTCAAGACTGAAAAGTTACCCATCGAGCTGTATCAAACAAAGGACAGGTCATCCTAACAGCCTTGAGCTTGTTGGTAAGAGCTTCGAGTTTCAATGGATTTTCTGCTAGAGAGACTGCCCTTTCTTCATATTCTTCCAGGCTGGATTAGCAAAGCTGATTAAAAGAAGAGTTCAACCATAAGGGAAAAAACACAATTGGCTGAGATGGCTAACCTATTGACTACCATCTCTTCCCCAATTCCAGTAGCTAGACACAGTGAACCTGCAACCCTAGTTGCCATTTTCTCTAGTGGAAGAGTGATCATTGGGAGACCAGCCCATAATATATCTGTACCAGTGGTGTGGCCATTGCACAACGGGCTGCTCATTCAATATAATTGAGAAAATAAGAGTATGGCAGGTAAATAAGAAAACTGTCAAGGGCAATAATGGATGGAAAGTAAGGTTACGTGTCAAGAAATAGATCTGCTAGGGCACTGCGTCTGATGTGCTCATTTTTTGCAGCAACATCTGTAAATATGATTTGATCTGCTCTTACTCCCTTTGAGATTGCATCTGCCAAAGCTACAACGTTAGAAGTGGGGAGAGATATAGAGACAGAATAGGAAAATACGACATTACATGCGCGCAATCTCATCTCTCCAGCTGCTGGAAATCTCAATAGCCACAATGCACTATTTGGTACACGCTTCAGAATATTGCACCTGGGTTGACAAAAAGCAAAGGAAAAAAGATCAATACTTCCAACAAAGCATGCATGGTAGGTATTGTTTCAACGAACACGTATGGTCACATATTATAAATTTACCATAACAAACGCATATATAGAAAGAATTTACCAGGTGTTGAATATGTCTGGGTCCATCTTGTAGAGTTGATTGAAGCATGCAAAAATAAATTTGTCCTCTGGCAGACCATAGTCAGCTCGCTTGTGTGGGCATACAGGACCAAGAACATCTCGATTTTTCTATTTTACAAATCAATTTAAAGTTGATTATTAAACTCATAAAAGAACAACCTTATTCAATCTTTGGCCTGTTAAGAATGTAGGAATTTCACATGAATTTTGCAGGAATAAAGAATTTCTCAATAATAGTATTATACAAAAAGTTCAAAGGACTCAGTCCTGAACCTTATGTTTTTTTATCTCTGGTTATTTTATAACTAAACTAATCAGATGAGCGATTATGTCCCCATATTAATGCACACCCATCCAAAAAAAAGAACCCATCAACATCAGAATAGGTTGGCCCAAAGACCTCACATGTCAATGAGAAAGTCATAGGATGATAAGACTATTAAACTGAAAGTTGAAAAAGACTATCAAACTGAAGGTTGAAAAACAGAGGTGAGCCTAATGTTAAAAAGCTGAATATATCTTTTGCAAACATCTCTGGTACCATGTTTTTAACATACCTGCTTATAGTCATTCACAAAGTAACAGTGGGGAAGATGGACAAGCTTTTCTGAGTATATATGTGAAAATTTCAGTGGAGAAACAAACTGAAACAACAACAAATGGCCAATCAATTTATAGGCAGAGCAACAATTTGTTGAAACAATAAATGGCTAAAAATTTCAATATTTCACCTCATCAGTAACCAAATAATCAATGTAATCTGCACCAGTGGTTCCAGGAAATCCCATGTAAGAAACCTGGATTGGGGCTGGTTGTAAAGCGAATATTTCATTCCGTGCACCCTGAAACAAGAAGCAATTTTACGATAAGAAAAAAATTCCAAGAACATTAAAAGTTAATCTCCCACTTGAGACAACACATGATTTGAAAACTATACGGTGGCATTCAAATATATCGCACACATTTAGCATGCATAAAGAAAATATTACAGTGCAATAGTGGCACACCAAAATAACAGCTACATTTCTGAACATATTGCCATGCCCAATATTTTATAATTTAAACTTCCCTAAAAGTGATAAAGTTCCATAGAAAAACTAAAGGTAGGATTAATAAACCACACTAGGATAAAGCAGTTATCTATCACCTAAAAAAACTCAGCCCCAAGGGGAAAGATCTCCCCTGAGGCCACAAGGTATTGCAACTAAGAAGAAGCATCTAAAACCAGGGCCGAGAAAGGTCACGAAAGCCGGTCCTCCCAAAAATGGGGAGTAGCCCCCTATGGGTTGGGTCTTAACCCGTGCTTTGAGGCCACTGCCCCATACACGAGGGCCCACCCTCTGTAGGTCAATTCTTAATCCATGTTTTTAGGGAACCATCGAGTGACCTTTTTGGTGCAAGGCCAGGATTTGGATCCTGTTGGTAGCTTCCCGCTGTAATACATTATGGCTTTTACAATCCCCAAAATAAGCAGGTGATTTTATAACAACAGAGAGGATATTGCTAAATCTGCTGCTGTAAAATACTGATTAAAATAGAATGAACAAAAAAAAAAAAAGAAGCCAAGTGGGGGTTTGCAAAAGTGCCATGATGAGCAGAAAATGAATAGAATTGTGATGGGAAGCCTTAGTAAGTCCATACCTTAGTATAGCCATTAAGATTAATAAGAATTTGTATCTTATCCTCATTGATAACTTTAGCAATCATATCAGATGACATTGATGACACATCAATGAAGTGCTCAGCTTCAGATCGAATACGCTGCCTCCATTCTGTACCATCATCTTGGCTCAGGGCATAACAGAAAACCTGCAACCATATTTATAAATAACCATTCCCTCAAAATACATACTCTCGGTGTGTATAGGCTAACCTCGATAGTGTCTTGATTGTGCATTCCAAATATAGAACCCATCAGATGAGACAGGGGATGATTGCCAAAATCACTACTCACATACCTAAGACCAAGTTGAAAAATTGATTTCATCAGGAAGCAACAATCAAGCACAATATGTAGCAAAGTAGATATCATACCCTATTCTAAGTCTTGAAGTTCTGCCATCATTGCTGATTGGAACAGGATAGGAGTGTGTGAATGTAGGAAGCCCAAAACGTGATGCAACCAAAGAGTAATGAGCTGCATATGTTCGACTGAAAAGGGGAAAAGTTGTAACATATGGTCTATGTAGCATGATTATCATCAAAACATACCTTATAAAGGTTACAGTGATCAGTATAGGTTACCAAGAGAAGCCTCACCTGATTTCCAGTGCAAGAGTTGAATCAATTGGATATGCTATAGCATGGAATGGTTGTACACTTGGGAGAGAGGACATCTGGAACAAAATGAAAATAAGAGCAATACATATCAAGAAAAGTATTCCTTAGGTAATTCAGGTAAACAGTAATGGAAATAAAAGCTCGTGCCTTTATTTGCTGCCTGATGATTCCCTCCACCTCCACGAATTTCTCTGCTCGATCATCCCAATCACATACACACTGCAAATAGGTGAATGAAAAAAAATGTTAATCTCCATAAAAACTCAGGTTTCATGTGAATGAGCATCCATGTTTTAAAAATAACTAGAGAAAATTTGCAAAACTACGCATATTCTGGTGCGATTATAAGAAAACTGCATGTTCCAGTTACATTTCACCAAGTTACATATATTCCCCAGCACAATGTTTCAACGAGGAACATATTTACTTTTATAGATGGAATTAGAGGATTTCGGGGTGATGGTGTGTTCTACACCCAGACGCACCCACACAACACTAGAGGATCTTTTGTGGTTGTATATTCATACACATTAGTTGTTGCATGATTTTTTTTTTCAAAAATTGGCATGCTTTGAATATATATATATTTAGGTAGCTTTGATCTGATGTGATCGTCTGAAGTGGCATGCCAAGAATCTAGAGCAGAAAGACATGCTGTGGACGATGGCAGGTTTTCAACTGGGAGCGGATGTGGATAGTATCTTTCAATCCACAGTCAAATTATGTGTGGGCAATGGCACTGACACCAGGTTCTGGACAGCAAATTGGCTTGGAGGTGGCCTATCCTTTCAACTTATGTAGGCCGATCAAAGCTGACAGTGGCACAGGCCATGGTGAACCACCGATGGGTACGGGATCTGCAGGGATCACTGTCAAATGAAGCCATGGTTCAATTTTTTTAGTTATGGGATGAGATTCAGGTGCTACAGCTCCATCATGAAGCTGACACCATCCGTTGGAAGCTAACTCCAGATGGTCAGTTCTCGGTATCCTCGGCGTATAATCTCTTCTTCATGGCAAGAGACATCTGCCCCTTTGGGGAGTTAATCTGGCACACAAGAGTCCCCCTCTAGAATACGTTTTTTCATGTGGCTGGCTGTGAAGGTCCGTTGTTTGACAGCGGACAATTTAGAGAAGAGAGGGTGGCCTCACACCGACAACTGCCCCCTGTCCGTTGTTTGAAGATTGTTTGCATCTGCTTGTAAACTGTGATTACACCAACAGGGTATGGAGATTGATGCAAGCCTGGATCAATGTCGACTTCCCTATCCCTGGAATTGATGGGCTCGGCTTGGCAGACTGGTAGATGCAGGCAAGCCTCTATTTTCGGACCGGCTACAGGGCAACCTTTGACAGCATCTTCATGATGATATGCTAGCTCTTGTAAGGAAAGCAATGAGTGGGTGTTCTAACAAAGGTCGAGAAGACCAGAGCAGCTGGTGGAAGACGTCAAAGAAGAAATCATGGTGTGGAAGGCAGCAAGAGTTTTCGCGGCATGTAACGATTAGCGGACCAGCCTTGGTGCTGTTGTTGTTCTTTGCTTGTTGGAGCTGAGGCTCTGCCTCAATACCGGTTCGACAGCCTTCTGTCGTTGTAACCTCAAGTTTGTATACTTAATGATATTTGGTCGGCCGGTTCCTTCAGCCGACCTGGCAAAAAAAAAATCTCATGTGATCATGCATACAATTGTTAGCTTTTTTATTTTATTTTGAATCTTATAGTATATTCATTTTTCACCATTGTGCAGGCACTATAATAGTAATTATAACATGATTTTAAACATTATAATCTGCTTGCTACACAAACTGAAGAGTTACTTTTTTTGGCATGCCATTTACTTCAATGTTTTACCGCTACAGGAATCATCAAAGAATGCACATAATAAAGGAAAGAAGGTAAGAGTCTATACCTGTAGAGTGTGCAGGAGATTGCAAGTAGCTTCAGGAAAATCTTGACGTAATTGTAGGGCCTGCTTGTAACTGATAATTGATGCCTCCAGCAAGCCTCTGAAAATAATAGAAACATGTTAAACATGTAGCATCAGAACTGATGCCCTAGAATCACACTTCACCAGAAAATAAATGTGGTAGAAAATGCAATTACGTGTCTTTGTAAGCAGCCGCCAAATTTGCATGAGCTTCAGCCATAGTTGGTCTAATTGTAACAGCATGAAAATAGTCTTGAATGGCTTCAGTGATCCTGCCTGCTTCTTTAAATGTGTTGCCTCTATTGACAAGACAGTCAGCAGCCATTGGATCAATGCGGAGTACTTCATTGAAACATGTAATGGCGTGATTACAGTTTCCCTTTTTCAGTAACGAGGAAGAGAATTGTCATTGTGTTGTTAAATGGTATAAACGGTTCACAAAAGTATAACATCAATATAAACAAAAAGGTGTATGAAACACGTATTCGCCGAAATCAGGAGCGTTTGGCATCACAAGTACCTGCTGTTTGTAAATCATTGCCAAGTTGTTGTAAGGTGCAGATAATCCAGTTGTAACTGTCAGTGTTGCCATGTACAGTGAAGCTGCTATGTCCATCATGTTCCTGCAAGTACTCCAAAATGAAACTCTTGCACAATCCAAAAGAAATGCACACCATCAAAAACTCACCTTTCCATATATACATTCCCAAGGTTTGTCAAAGCCTGAGGGTGAGAAGGCTGAAGAGCAAGGCATGTCTGCAACAAGAAAAGGCATGACTCACATCAACGTAACTATAACAAAAAAAAAGTAAAACTATTGAAGACAAAATTCAGCAGTTTAATCTTCTATGGTAACCTGGTAGCAACTAATAGCCTCTTCATTTCTCCCAGCATCTTTTAGAGCATTTCCCTATCAGTGGAAACACATCATATAAGGTCTTATACCAAAAGGAACAACGATTTAGTAGGCATACAAGAATGAAAAACCAACCAGATTATTATATGCTTCAACATAAGATGAATTGCAATGGATGGCTTGTCTATAACTTAGAATAGCAAGATCCAGTTGCCCTTGTTCATGGTAGGCATTACCAAGATTCCCTGAAAATACTAAAAATTAATCCACATTTCCACAACAGAGCCATCATTCGGGGTCAGTTAGTGGTTGCTAATATGCTAATCTGTCTTGTACTTATTTTTCAATAAATTATGAAAAGGCAGTTGCCAAAATAAAAACAAACAAACTAGAGTCCAACTGTTGACTCTACTACACGTGATTTGATATTTGAAACATGATAAGATATCCATTTGAAACTTATATTAAAAGAAGTGGAGTTAACCAAAATCACTTTTTTAATGAAAAAACAGGTCATGATACACCTAAATGCCTCAATCATAACCAAAAAAAAAATAATCGTTTTACAAGTGTACCATTCATTGCAGCAAACAGTACCTAGAAATTACTGATAAGTGCATAACCCTCAAGAACAATACCTCAAAAATAAGCAATTATTCAAAAAATACTGTGTCAAAATGCTAAACAACAATAAATTATGGCAACATATCAAATGTCGTAGGAAGCAGCTTTGGAGCATGATTATGGGTTCAATCATATTTGCCATACTCCAACCACAACAAACATCTACACTCACCATAAGCTACTGCATTTTCTGGCTTTGCCCTAGCAGCATTCTGGAAGCATACAATTGCATCCTGACGCATTCCAGTAACCTTAAAAGTGATATTTGTTGTCAGAAGGATATTTCCACAATGAAACCAGAATTTATGATGAAATGAAAAATACCTTGTAAAGATTTCCCAAGTTCAGGTGTGCATCGTAAAATGCTGGATTGCATTTGATTGCTTCCTGATGTTTCACAAAATCTTAAAAGAATCAGAATATTGCTGGACCTGTCATTATCCTAAAGTATGCTATAATAAAAGAATCTGCATGCTGTAGAACCCCTGATATAATTGATTCGTTTCAGAAATTTTTTGATATAATGAATTCTGATCATGACAAAACAGCATTGTCAAGGCTCCAATGACAAGCTATGAATGCATCAAAGCATCTACAACATTAATAAATGTCAAAGTCAATGCAAACCGCATACCTTGTAGTAGAGAGCTGCTTTATTGAAATCTCCCCATTGCATGAGAAGTCCAGCAATATTATTCCATGCATTTGCAAAAGTAGGCTTTATGTTTAGAGCATCCAAGTAGTGACTGTATGCCTGAATAAAATGCAAATCACATAAATATTGCAAATGAAAATAATTTGACCATTCATCAGTCATCTTATTACTATCATCAATTCAATGCAGCATAACAGGCCAGCATCAGTAATTTTTACTTTGAACTGAATTGGAGGATCCTCCACTATAATTAGACCCTATTCTGTTAGTTCAACAGAATTGTTCTGAACTAAAATCACAACATAGTGCTACAAAATATGTCATTTAACCAGCCACTTATCAAGATGCTAGGAGAAATTAAAGCTGTCATTTAGCAAGAAAAATCAGGGTAACATCAGGCATCTGTGGGCAATAAAAAGTGTATTAGGAAACATGCTAGATTGGTACAAAATAGATCATGATGGATAGCAAAAAAAAAAAGTTACAAAGTAAATTTGATGAAGAGCTTGTAAAAATGAAAGAATAACTAATGATACTACGGACATAAACAATTTGATCTGCGATTTTTTTATTTTGCTACTTACTTCTCTGTACAATCCTTGTGCCTTCAAAACATCACCAAGGTTACAATATGCATCAGCCTATAGTCACAACACAATCAATTAAAAGTTCCACACTGCTGCAATTAATTGAGAACATGTGATTCATCAGAATGCAGTAAATAAAAGCGTTGGTTACCAGATGAGGATTTAGTGCAAGGGCTTGATGGCAGCACTCAGCTGCCTGACTGAGATTTCCTTTTCGAGTATAAGCATTAGCTAAGTTTGTCCACGCATCAGCAAAGGTAGGCCGGAGCTACAGAAGTAGAATTTGTTAGCTCGCAAGATAAAAAAAAAATCAGATAGTTACAATGATAAAATGCATGTACCAGCATATTATGTGTGTCACCTTAGATAAAAAGGTTAATTAACTCAGACAGTAAATCTACCTGTACTGCATGCACATAAAACTGAATGGCATTATCAACATCGCCTTTCTCCTGCAGCAGACAATAAAGTTGAAAACACGCCAACACTTAATAACCCCAACGATTATGGCCTACACTTTTCCAAAATGAAATGGTCTCACCCTCCAGGCATTCGCAATGCTGTTGAAGCACTCTGGGCAATTCGGCTGGATTGCAACAGCCTCCTCGTTCTTCGCGATGCACATGTCAAACTCTCGTAGCTAAACCAAATCCCCAAATCAGTATAACACCCACGCCAGCACCGGATAACCACGGCACCCAAAATTCCGAGGAGAACCTGGTAATAGACGGCGCCGAGCAGCAGGAGGTTCTCCAAGAGCCTCGGGTTCGCCCTGTACACGGCATTGCAGTGCTCCAGCGCCGCTTTGTAATCCCCTGCTCTGTAACTCTGCCGCGCGATCTCGAGGCGCGCGCCCTCGTCAACTGAAACCCACCAAAACCGCGACGGGTTAACAACCCCACGACGAAAATGAAAATCTCGGCGCAATCGAATCACGGAACAGCGAGATGAATCTCGATCAATCATCAGAGAGGGGAAGAGAAGGCCAGGGGTTCCTGATCGACACGAACGAAACGAACCTTCGAGGGGGTCGAGCCGGAGGGATTCGACCACCGTGCGCAGCTGCTGCTGCTGGCGCGGGGTGAGAGGGCGATGGTGGCGCACCGCGCCGTGCTCCTCCACGGCGGCGGCGCCACCGCCTCCGCCTCCGCAGCGCACCGAGAGCATCGCCGGAAAGCTTCTCCGACGATCGGAGAACCAAAAGTAAAAAAAAATAAAAACCTAACCCGCGCGACGGCGCCGCGCGGCCTCGAGCTTTCGCGTACGAGTCGGGGAGGGGGTTGGACTCTCTCGGGCGATATCGCCTTTTCGCCTTCTTTTTTTTTTTCCTTTTTTTTTCGGATGCGTCGTCGCGTTCGTGGGGATTGGGAAAGCGTGTGACGCGGTCAGCGTGCGGCGCCGCTGGGTTTGGAAATCGGGTGGGTGAGCGGAGCACACCGGAACACCAGTGCTGCGCGCGACGTGCGTGGCCACGATAGGAGGGGACCCAGACCGTCGGATTGGGTTTCGGTGGTCGCGGCGTTTTTTGGACGGTCGTGATTGAGCCGTGTGTGGCTGGGCTGGGCTTGGGGATGATTCTTCTGGTCAAGTCATCGCTGTTGAGCCCATCAATGGCACAACAAGCCCATTTTTAGCCTTCTCTCCCTACAGCGAGGTGAGTACAACTGACAAGTCTGAAACCCAAAGACCATCACAAAGATCGACCTCTTGAGTCCTTGCGTGAGAAAGTACTTCGTGTCTGAGGAACTGAGAGGCAGTTGATTGCACATCGTGCATGAGGATCCGTGAAGCTGTCTTTGATTTTTGTTCGGTTTCTATTGTAAAGTTGATTGTTTTTTTAGTACTTTCCAGGTCTTGTTTTTATGCAAAGTACGAGTCGGTTGTACCTCTTTTATTGCCCTGTCCGTTCTCAAACACTCCTAAGTTTTTGAGTATCGTATGAAACTGAATCTCATCATCTTGACTCATTAATACATGCAAGATTACGATTCGGTATGTAAAAAATGGCAGTAACGATGTGTCGATGTTTACTTTCGAAATTTCAGCCCCCTAAATCCTAAACTATGTCTGTTGGGAAAAAGAAAGGAGTCAGTACTGTGTGCACAACAAGACCAGACTAGTAGAGAAGCAGCCCGGAGGAGAAGTCGCTGCCAATGGTTTCACTTCACCGGGTCGGATCACCACGAAAACGCGAGCACGTACACGGTACGTCCACCGCGAAAGGACGGCACACACACACACTGCTCCCGTCCACACGGCCCACAACCACCACCACACACGACGCCGCGCGCGCATGGGGTCGACGTTTCAAATCAAATCAGCGTCGTCGTCGTCGTCATCATCATCATCGCCTCACCTCGCCTCGCCTCCACCCCGACCGATATGATATGATACATCGTACTGTACGTACCTCCCCTTACTACGTGTCCCCGGACCTCACCGTGCAACGTCGCACCTCCCCACCACAGAACACGTACACCACCCGCGCAACCACCGTGTCGCGCACGGGAATCTCGCCGGCTCGATCGATCGCCACCCACCCGCTCCCTCCCCGAGTCCGAGTCCCCTCGCGTCGTCGTGTGTTCGTGTTGCACGAGAGGGCGGGCTACTACGGGGATTGTGTGCCGGTTGGGTGCGAGAGCGCCCGCAATAATGCGTTCGTTGCGTGCGCGCGCGCGGGGGCGCCCACACGACACGACGACCCCAACACCGGCGTACGTAGTGCGTGGCGTCCCTCCGGCCCCGTCGTCCGTCTCCCCTCCTCCTGCCCGATGGCGACGCGGCGCGACCGAACGAGGGGGGGACGACTCGTCTCACGACTGCTCACCAACAGCGCGCGCCCTCCGCGCGATCGCATACTGTTTCGTCCCCCCGTCTCGCGCGATTGCTTGTGTCGGGCGAAACGCATGGCAATTGGGAAAAACGGAGGAGGCGACGACCATGATGACGGCGACGATGAATGAATGATTTAGCGTAATTAGGAGAGGGATCTACATCACGCCAACTACGATCCAGTTTGCGACGCTCGCGTGGGTGCTAGTGGGCAGACAGTCTAGCCATTGGGGTCGCCCCGGTTACTGCAGCGCCCTGAAACCGATCTGAAACCACCCTGAACTGAATGAACAAACCTCCTCCTCATGTGGGAGTGCTACTTACTACACTGTCTACTAATCTTGTTTTTATTTTTTTGTTCAGGTACGGAGCAACTTAATTGTGCTGGAGACCTGTGTACGTACATCCAGTTGTTGGAGTGGCCACCTTGCATGGTGCCCTACCGGCTTAGTGGTGGCAACGAACGCCACTGTTATGGTGGATGTGGGCATAGCCTCATATGTAGGTCTCAAACTCCTCAAGCCTCGTTCGTTTTCGTGCGAGACCCAGTTGTTCTATGCTGCTGCACTTAAATTGCAGTAATCTCATCCACTGAGATGGATCACATGGCTGGGGTACAAGTACATTTCAGAGTCTTTTTGGTGTTCATTGTTGCAGTTCAAGATCATTTCCATGTAAATGCATAGCAACAAAGGTTCAGGATTGAATGTCCCTGCAAAGTTGCACAACATTTTGATGGCTTTTGATGATGCTCGCATAACTACTGACCTTCGAGAGTAAAAGTTGTCAGCAAGCAGACGCAAGCATGGCTTTATGATTGATTGCTTGTGTGAATGGATGCTGCAAGAATGATAGTAGTACCACCAAGAAATCTGCAGTAATAGTTCAGAATTCAATGTTCTAAAGAAAAAGGAGGTCAGAAATCAATAAATATTTGGGGACACTTAAAGATTTCCAGTAATTCCAGGCGTGATGTGTGCAGCTAGATCTAAGCTCAGCTTTTGACTTCTTTGTTGTGGCTGTCATTGCATCACATCTCCCCTTTGTGATGCACAACGTACTTTTCTCTGAATGCGATAAACACCGGTGTTTGCTCCAAAGATATAATAATAATAATAGGAAAAACTACATCTCACTCCAGTTCCCATCCCTGGAAGCTGAAAGAAGGACGAACGAACGGCAATAAGATAATGGCCACCTCCTTAACAGTACACGCAGCACCAAATCTGACCATATCATGCATCTCACCATGTCAAAAAAATTATAAAAATCATCTTTGTGTTTGCTAATTGCAGAGGCATGATCTTGCTTGCAAGATGCAGTGCCTACTCCTCATGACAACCACGATCTTGCCTGAGAGTTGCACTGTCTGTCCCTCCATGTACAAACCACGATCTCACTGTACTGTTCCAGTTTCACCCTTTGCCCCCCTTTTTTTTCCATGGGACCTTCTCATTTGTTGCAGAGCAGTCTCTTTCTTGTACCTCATGACATTGTCAATTCCCATACTTATTGTGCTGAAAAAATCAGCAGGAGATGCTGTCAGGTAATCTTGAATTTTCATCTGTGGTAGTACAAGAGTAATTATGGTCTGGAACTGAGTAATCCAAGTGCATGGATTTGGGATTGGGACCAGTGAACACTGTTCTAAGATGTTGTGACCCAATTAGTCATGATTTGGAGCTACCTGAGCTATAAAGATAAACAACTGCTACTACAGAATTGTTTGGTCCAATTCAAGAAAACGAGTGATCAGAACAACTCCCTCCGCTGATTCCGTTTTTTGGAGCGTGATCACAGCCTGGATGATTTGGACCTCGCTGAAGTAGATTGGGAGCTCGAATTCTTAACAATAAAAGGGTTGTTCAGAGAGAGCAGAGAAAGTGACATGCAGAAATAATAGTAGTATTTCTTTTCTGAACGTAGCTATAGATGAACAGGAGCAGAATAGCAACGCAGTGAATGCCGTTGCACTGCCTGTCTGATGTACGCCTAGCTAGCATCTCTGCATAAAATCAATCTGATAATATATTGGAGTTGGATTGGAAGGCCTCCTCAGCCTTGTCCTACTGCTGTCTCTATCTCTGGGTACTTATCATACAGCTCAAAAGCAGCCACAAATCCAGTCCCCCAGCTCACAACTTGATTGTTCCTTCTGTCCATGTCCTTTTACATGAACTATCTTCTGGGATAAACAGATTCTAAAATTCAACTTGTTTTCTGACCCCTCAAGTACTAAACCAGAATTTGCATACAGTGAACTTCAGCATGAACACATCTCTTCCGAGTGAAAAAAAAAATGAAGTTCAGCATGAGCACAATGCACAACCAAGAAGCTGACCATTCTTCAGAGGGGAAAAAAAGGGGATAATTTCAGCTTAAGGAGATCGATCCATGGACAGGAAGAAGGATCTTAAAGATATATATCAGCTACAAATATAATGAGAATACAAATAATGATATTACACGTCGTCCCTCTCTGCTTGAGAGGGTAAAAGGGTCTGAATGAAGCATCATATACTGCACCCGACTTATGTACGATCTTGTAGCATACATATATATACTACACCCGACTACCGTACATGGTGCGTTTCATTTTTGTTCAAAGAATCATTACACCAAGATGGGAAATTAGAAGCTAAAACACTGCTAGGGCCCAACATTGTTAGGGTTGAATCTCAGAGTGCTGCCGCGGCAAGCTGACTTCTCTGTATGTACAATGGGCGTCAGAGCTTTGGATCGAACCTTTATTTGGTCATGTCAAAGCTCCATTTTCATGTGGACTGTTTGCAACGATCCTGATCCATAGCAGTTTACACATCAGAATTCAGTTAAGGTGACGTTAACTATGGCATCAGGTAATAGGATGAGGAAACTTGCCTACCATTGTAGCTATTGGAAGAGGTGGCGATCTCCTGACTTTGCCCCATATCCATCTGAACAACACTTTGGAGATCATCTTGCCAGAAAGCACCAACCTGTAAAGCATTCATTCCTCATATTCAGCATCGATTCATTCGAACATTTTGTGAGATCGAGACATTGGTGTGCATTTTTACCTGAGAAGCCGCATCGCTAACCCCATTGAGGAAAGGATGGTGCGAGCCCATTGGCCGGCAAAATGCCGGGTCCAATGGGTGCATAGAACCCTGGTTGTCCATGCCGTTCGTCAGGCCACAACCGAGAGGGTTCCCTTGCTGAGGCTGGTTAATGTAGGGCAGCGGCGCACCTGAGGTCTCTAGTGGAAAATGTGAGCTCTGTAACGGGCTGCATGACTGGTGCATCTGATCAGGGAGAAAATCGGAAACACGAGGTAAGTTGGGAACTGTATGATTGGCACAATAAGAGAGGAAACAAATGTAGTAATGAGATCGCATAAGCTTGCCCTCACATCTTTAGCAAGGAGGTTAGGCAAATTGTTGAAGTCCAGCTGGGGATTCACAGTGGCCAACTTCATGGACAAAAACTGCAAAATGGATGTGAAAGGCAAAGGTTCAGATGGCGCACGCCCGCGCTTGCTGCGCTCTAAATCGGCAAAAGCTGCAGTTTCACAATCATTCTGCATCTGTGAATTTGACACTGGACAAATACCTCGACTTGCCGTTGCAACGACTGCACATAGTTTATGATTTCATCGAGCATGACAGCCTTTCCAACCACCTGAAACAAGTAAGCATTTCCCAGTTTCCAATCTGAGCACACCGAGCAACTCAAGTAACAAACAGGTGGGCGATGATGCAAATGATGAGTGCTTTTCTTCAGTTACCTTGTTACAACCCGGCACGAGATCCTGCAGCAGCTTCATCCTCTGGCTTATCTTCTCTCTTCTCACCTGAATTGATCGAACAAGAGGAGATACACACAGCATGTTAATGCACAGGGAAGATGATGATCAGAAGAGCAATGGAAGCTAGAGCTGCAAGAATTTTGTGTGTGTACCCTCTCGGCGAGGCTGTGGCTGTCCGTCGCCTCGCCGCGCCGGGCGCGGACATGGATGTAGTCCTTGGGCGGCTCGGGGGGCTTCGACGAGCTGTCCTTCCCTTGCTTCTTGCCGCCGCCATTCTCGCTGTTGCTCTGCGCGGCCTTCCCCTTGCCGGAATTCTCCTCGGCGGCCGCATTGCTCTCCTCCGTCGATTTGCAACGCTTGCCGCTGGAATCCTCCTGCAGAACGCTCGAGAGATGAAATCTTTCGGTCCAAGAATGGTGCGGCGCGGCCATGGCGAGCGGAATTCGGCGCGTACCTTGGCGGCGGAGGTGGACATGGGGCTGTCCTTGCCTTTGCCCTTCCCGGAGGCCTTCCGCTTCCGTGCATTGCCGTCGGAAGCCCCCTTGGGCGGAATCTCGGCGCCGCCGGGCGCCGGATCAGACACCGACGACTCGTCCCGGGTGTTCCCGAGCTCCATCTCCTTCGATGCGCCGGCCGCGCCGGCGTCAGGGAGGCCGAATTGCGCCGGGCCGGCGCCGCCGTAGCCTCCTCCTCCGCCGCCGCCGCGGGCGTCGAAGCCGGAGAGCCTCGCGGCGCGCTCGGCGAAGCCAGGGTCGGCGAGGAACTGGTCGAGGTGGCCCATGGGCATCAGGTTCTCGAGGATTGGCAGGCCCCCGCCTCCGCCTCCGCCGCCGCCCACCTGCGGCGGCGCGGCGTAGTGGTGGAACTGCCCCATCATGGACAGGTTGAGCTTGGGGGGCGAGCTGAGCGGCGTCCCGCCACCGTAGTGCGGCTGCGGCGAGATCCCGTGGAGAGCGCCCGTCGAGTTGGACGCCGGCGAGGACACCATGGAGCTGAGCGCCGGGTCGAGGTGCCCTCCCGCCGCCGCGTCCATGGACTGGTCCCAGTTGAGGTTGAGGAAGCACGACGGCGCCGTCGCCGGCGGCAACTGGTCGGGCGGCCCGCAGTTCATCTCAAAGATCTGCCGCAATTCTCCACGAAACCCAACCAAACCACCCGAATTCCCGAGCTCCCAAGAACGCCCCAATCCAGCAAAAGAAACGCGAGAGGCGAGCAGCCACCAAATCCCACTACGACGGGGGTGAGGGAAGGCGAGCGGAGATAAGGTAAAGGCAGGAGCTTTTCGTGTGCGTGACAAAGCAAGGAAAAGTGGGGGAACAGTAAAGGAGTGGAAAAGAAGCACCTAAAACAAAGCAAAAGCTTTGCAAGCCAAAAAAAAAAAAAACAGAGAGAGAGGAGAGAGCTCGCAATCGCAAGCAGAAGCAGCAGCAAGTAGAGATTGGGAGTGTGAGCCTACGGGGAGTATGTATATAGGACCAGGATGGCATGGGTCAAAATGGATGGGCTCATGGGCATCATCACCCCAGCCTTTCCTGCCATGAAAGAAGGAAGAAGCTAGAGAGAGAGGCACTGGAGATGGTAGATGGAGTAGTGGTGGTGGTGGTGGTGGTAGGGGTAGTGGTGCTGAGTTTACTTGCACAGGCAAGAGGTGAGTGAAGAGAGGAAGAGGGGAAAGGGGAATGAATTGCTGCCTTGCTGCTGACTTTATTTTGTGCTGCAAAACAAAAACAAATTAAAAAAATATATGTTACTTAGTATTTCCTCCATCCAATAATATAATAGTTTTTTTAAAGATATAACGCTGTCCAGATTGATAATACTAAAATATATGACATCCGACTAAAATATTTTATGCTTTAGGACTGAAGGAGCACTATACTGGGGGTATATGCTTTTGCACTAATCTGGAGTTCTGGATAGAGTAAATTGTAGCTACTCCTAGCATTTAAATTTTATATCAAAATATAAGAGTAGCTACTCTCTACATCTACCTACTCATCTCGAATGACTAAAAATCATATTCTATTTTATTTCTATACCAGCTTCTATATCTTAACCAATTACAATCATTCATCATCTAATTTTATTATCTCCTTAATCACCGTAAAATACTTTACAATTATTTATATTTTAGAACGGAAAAAGTAAATCTATTCTTTTTTTACTTAGCGTTATGGACACTGATAGTCTGACAAACATATCTAATCATTGCTTTTTTCTAATTATATATAAACCTTATCAAAAGTATAACTTATGAAAGTACTCTTCATAATAAATATATTAATGCTATTTTCATATGAATCATAATATTTTTAATCTATTAATGATATAATAATTTGAGGTTTGAAGGCATCGTCTTTTAAGAATGGAGATAATAATAATAGTTGTTTTTTTGTGTTTTGTTTTCTGATACTGGTAGTATTTTTCTAAGTGATAAGGAGGTGAATGACTGAAGGTGATGGTCCCGAAGCAAAGGGGTGTTGTTCTTTTGCTCATGAAATTGAGAGATCAACCAATCATTAAATTGGGGTAGGGGAAGGGGACAAAGGATGCTTGGTAGTTTGGGTTGTATCCTACTACCTCTAGCCCATTGCCAAAACATTTAAACATTTTAAAACCCTTGTTGATTTTTAATTTGGGGGATACAACAACAGCCCATTGGATGGAAACCCGTGTGATTTGTTTTTGTGCTGCGAGATTTGTTCGAGGCTGATTGGGGTTTTCAGCCCCTTCTGTTCGATGATGTCTGTGCCTTTAGCCTGACGGTGAAATTTGTATTTTTTGTGTTACTATTTGGTATCCCACATAATTTCTTCAGCTAGCTTTTCTCATTTGTGCCCCACTTCGTTTTGTGTTCTTTGAATGTATTCTTGCACTCTCTTCAGTGAACACAATATACTATTCTCTACTATCTTTTAAATAAAGCTTGAGTCGATTCAAAAATTATGTTTTAATCGATTCAATCAGGAAGTAAATTCTACCAGTTCAGCTAGACTTAGCCGACATAGTTGCATAAACAAGCATGCAAATGGCATGGAATGCGGACAGAAAGGGCAAGAGCTTTATGATTGGCCCGCGAGATTTGTTCAACTCATCTGCTATTGTAACATATAAATACGTACTATACTGTAGTATAGTACTGTATACTACTACACTGATGAGAGCATTGAAACCACTCGGCAGCCATAGCAGGGCAGCAGGCTTACCAGTTGCTGCTGCTGCTGCTGCAGCTGCCGTAGAACACAATTTATTACTAGACCTGAATAATGCATTTGAGCAACTAGTACAAAACAAAATTCATATACTAAAACTATCTTGATGAAAATGGAGTAATAGCTTAATTACACTGTTATGAGTACGGGGGCAGTAATAAAATCTGTTCTTCAGAAGTTTCAGACAGGTGGTACTCCGCAGTACCTACTGGACTGAGATTTCTTTCACCTGCCAAACAACATCTATCTCGAGAATAACGCTAATGCTAATCAAAGATTAATCATCAAGCTCCCCTTTTTTTCGTGGAACGGGAATACGGGAACATTAGCCCAAATTTGTCCGGACAGTTTCAAAGAGGACAATTTGTACAAACAGTAGAGCTGCCTCTTGCAGTATACAAGCCAAACAGTGGCGATCAATGTGTAAAAATCTCTGCCCTATTGCAAATGTGTCGTACCATTTCTGTTTCTGTTTGCAAGAGGATGTGAAAACACTTTAGAATCACAGGGTTGGCAAGGTAAGCTGATCCCCTTTGCCTTAAAATGATAAAATCTTTATGGACAAGTCATCCAAGAAGGAAAAGGCCAAGTCATTCATGCTTGCTTCTGGAACACTCATAGTAGTTTTTCTTTCTCCTTTAGCTTTAATAAATTAACCCTACTTACATCTTTACATCCACCACCCTTTCTTGGGTTAAAAGCGTGGGCCTTTTTACTGCTGCAATCTGCAAGTAGGATGGTTTTTGTAGGAGACAATATCTCAGTCATTAGTGCTACTCATCTTTCCTTGCAGGCGGTCCTCAATGCAACTAATGTTTTGCAGAAGCAAGGTAAATAGATAATATCACAATGTAAATAGTACCAAATTTACTACTGTAATTACCAACAAAATGCTCTCCCTGCAAATAATCTGAACCCAAAAAGGCATCAAATTTCTACTACGAATAGTCCCCATATGTAGTTGACTTCCTGGTATTCCTGATTTCTTGGCAGCTGTGGAAGGAGCCGAACTCTAGTGTTTTTGACTCCGTTCTCTCTTTAGTTCCCGTTGTTATTGATTCCATCCACTCAGAAGGCCGTATATGGTCTGCCGCGGACATCGCCGTTTTTGGGGATTTGCTGAGAGCTTAGTGTGGCGCCACCCCCCCTCCCTCTTGTTTGTTGGAGTAGTTTTTTTTCTTTTCGTAGTAGTCCATCCTTTTTTTTTTCTTTTCGCAGTTGGTTGTTGGAGTGGTTTTCTCCCTCCCGGCATAGGCTTGTCTGGCCGAGTGCATTGTGTAACAAAATATCTATTCTTCTAATATATTGACGTGCAATTCTTTTGCGTGTTTGAAAAAAATTGCATTAGCAATTTAGGCTCTGATCGGTTAAGTAGAAAAATGAAAAAAAAACAATTTGTTTGATTTTGCTGTCATCGTTTGTTCATGTTTTATCATCCGAGCTAAAATTCAACTTTAGAGTTGATTTTAAGGTTTTCTTTATTAAGAGTTTATTTTTTCAGTATCAACTTTTATAAACTCATACGTGCAAGTTTTGAGTTTATGATTGTTTAGGCCCATTTAATTTATAAGGAAAATATGAGGAATTCGGAGGATTTTAATCCTATGGAAGAAATTTCTATGAAGACATTAATTAGAAATAAAGCATTGAATTATACACCCTTCGTCCCATAATATAAAAAGTTTTAGAGTTGGACACGGTTATTAAGAAAGTAGGTAGAAGTGAATGGTGGAGGGTTGTGATTGGATGAGTAGTGGAGGTAGGTGGGAAAAGTGAATGGTGGAGGGTTGCGATTGCTTGGGAAAAGAATGTTGGTGAAGAAGTTATTATATGTTGGGACAAATCCTAAAGATTAAAAGTTGTTAAATTTTGGGATGGAGGGAGTATTACTTTTCTTTAAAACACTCTTATAGAGATGTTAATTAGATAAAAGTTTTTAAGATTATCTCTCTCGTTTTATTTATGTGTTTGTATTGTGGCCTAATCAAACGGTAATTCATATGTTTTCTTTTAAGTCTATCTCTTTTATTTGATTCATGTGTTTTTCCTGCGACTTAATCATCAAACGACACTTACTGTGTTTTGCACTTATATTCCTATTAAAATTTTGTGCCTTTTGTATTATTCAATCATGTGTTTCAAAGGAGCCCTATTAGTTTATCTTTTCACAAGTTATCAGCCACAACCCAATCCCAAAATATTTTAGGGCTCTTTTGGAACAAAGGGTTTTTTAAGAAATTTTGGAGGAATTCAATCTTATAAAAAATTTCTACGTGGTTCATTGATCAAAGGAATATTCGTAAAAAAATCCTATGAAAATCTTTTGGTTTGACTCAAAACATAGGCCTATCTTATAATTTATGTATTTTTACTATGCTCCAACCAAACAAGTATTCATATGGTTTTTCTGTATTTTTTTACAGCCTCATCTTTTCACTTACGCTTATGCTTATCGACCAAAATTTGAATTTTTAATCTTAAATTGAAGCTGATTTTAAGGTTTTTTTATCGAAGTTTATTTTTTAGCCTTTGCTTTTACATCGCTAAGAAAACGTATATAAAAGTTTTATTCATAAATTATTTTTCGTTTGCAAATATATTGTTTGACTTATTTCGCAGATAAACCAAACGATGCGGCTCTTAGTCCATAAGATTTCAAGTGCTACGACACTCTAACTCCTTTTCTTTTCTTTTTCTATTTCAGTGTTTTTAAAAGTTCTGCGTTTTAAAGGAGGACTAAAAAGCAAAATTTAAGCCGGACCCTCAATTTGAGGCCAGGATAACAACGACGCGACTGGCTTTAATTTGACTCACCCTGCAGCTCCTAGAATTCTGAAACGTGACACGCATCGTGGCAATGCACACAATTTTCTTTCATGGCAGCGTGGCAATCTGTCAGGAATGAACTGGAGAACCCTACTCCAAAACAGTTCTTTTTTAAAAAAACAAGAAGTTGAAGAAATTAACTCCACCGTCTCAACCAATGATCAACGAAACCGTGGACGCGCTGCAAATATTTTTCCCGGGTGCTGAAGGAGGACGCGGCGTGCGTGCGTGGATTCGTTGGAGGGAAAGGGGTGGGGAGCAAGTGAGCAACGCTGTGGCCACACCTACCGGGAGTGTACCAGCGATGAGCCTGCAAAATTAAAATTTTCGTTTTAGTTAGTTTAGTAGTAGGACATGAACAGTTTCATTGCACACGGTTTTTATTATAATTGTCAAACTCCCCTTCTGCACCGTACAAATATTTTTGAAATTTTTGGGGGAAAGGTGATGGATGGTCAATGGCCGACTTGCATGAGATCTCTCTTGATGAGCCTTGGTGGCCAGCCTTGTACGAGTCACACTAATTATAACATGTTATCAGCCACCTTACTTCTTGAATTTTTCTCAGCCGGCCGGCCAGCTGTTGGAAATTGTCTCTTTAATTTCTTATTAAGAGTTTATGTGCACATGTTATAAGTGAACCTTTTATATCTAGTTTTTTTAAAAAAAAATTCTATTGTCATTTGTAGTACTTCTACATTCTAACACTACTGGAGAACTGATTTTTCGTCGTGGTATCTAAAATCACAAATATCTCGGCTAGATTAAGAACCGGTACTAAGAATGTTTTAGTACCGGTTCTAAAAGTCCAAGTCCCTAGAAATATTTTTAATACCGGTGGCGGTACTAACGATGACTCTAGGGTTAGTTAAAAAATAAAACATATATATCAAAGTTAGATGTGTGTAGTAAGTGGGATGGTAACACACGTAAGTGCTGAGGTGAGAGATATTGAGTTTTAATCCTACATCCCACATATTATTTTGACTTGGTATGCATTTTTAGTACCGGATATTTTAACAGGTAACCGGTACTAAAGATCAAGATCTCTAGTCTCGATTTGCTTGTCACAGTTATTGATCTCTATAACCGGAATCAATGGGGTTTCCAACCGGTGTAAAAGATGAGTTCTCTACTAGTGTAACTTTTGATATCTTTATCTTATCCGATGATAAAAAAAACTAATCACCTTAGAAAACTTATTGTAATTATTCATTGGAAGAACACAGTGTAACTAGAGTCTAGCCAGGCCCCTGCCCCCTCTTTTGGTTGTAACGACAGTTTGTTCACTGGTAATTGGCTCAAAAGGTTTCATGCATATATCTTGGGAAAGCTTTCATATGTACACGGTTAGGTTGTGGCAGTTTGTTATATTATTCTGGTCTGATCATGAAAGTTTCTTTAACCTGCAAATTGAGCTTGACTATGTGTAAAAATCCTCAAATGGGGTTGAGAATTTTGCAACTGGTGCAGAAAGTGTAATGCATGGAGGTTTGAAGAAGCTCTAGTTAATTATCACACGGTTGATTACTGCAAAGTGCAAACACCACCAAACAGTTGGGCACCTAAATGTTTCTTTACAGATGGCCCAGCTTATTCTAATCACAGGCCTCGGGATCGGTGCTGACGGTCACATGCTTGTTGGTGAGGAAAAACATAAAAATATATTAGTGTACTACTGTAGTATCACAAAAGAAAACCATACATACAGAGAGACACCAAACATCTCCCTGTGCATGGAAGGACTGCAACCAGTGAACAGGCCAGTCTCTCCTGGCCCCCTTCTTAAGCTCCAAATAATTATTCATTAATTAACTAAGCTACTACTAGTACTAGTTAAACTTTTCACACTTTCTCTCTCATTCATGGCTCTTCATTAATTAACTAAGCTAATGGCATTAAAACTTTTTACTTGCTGTACTCTTCTCTGTCTGTGTCATTCATGGCCTTTTTAGTTTAACCTTTGATTGGAGTGGAGACGAGACCACATACAAAAATTCCTTTGTACCATTGTTTGGTGTGTGTGCTTTGTAAAAGCCATGCGCACAAGGTTGAGGACCATAAGATCACCTCTCTGTAAAGTTCTCTCTGTTGATCCAAAGCCGGCACACAAAGATTTGCATAAGCCAAAATGCTGAGTATCCTGTTTTCAAAGGAAATGCTGGTTGCATCATTGTTTTTAACAAAAAATAATTTCATTCACCTTACTTTTCCATACTTGTTCATCACACAATCTCATCAAACATATAATGCATGTTAAAAGTCTTTTTTAGCCATTCTGAACACGATCTATTTAGAATGGCTAGAAATCTCATGTCTCTCGATCTGAAGGAATTGCGTCTAATCTCTGCCTACCTAACCACAACACGATAGTTAGGATACGCGTACATATGCGCGCGCACGCGCGCAAGCCGTGCCATGATCATAAGTTGTTTCCACCCAAGGATGATCTATAGCTGAAGTAAGGTAGGAGCACACGTTTTAAGCCACTTACAGCATTGGTTTGGGACCATCTCTACTAGCAGTACTCCTCCTCTTCCTTCTCCACCTAGCTAGCAGAGGCAGAAGAGGAGGGCCAGCCTCTTTACATTGGCTATAGCTGCAATTGCATGTACTGCTGCTGCTACTCATAGCCTGCTCCTTTAGTTGCAAGCAAAGAGCTCAAGGCAGCAGCAGGAGGTAGTTACCATCTCCTCGGCAATCATTGGAACCCGAAAAGGCCAGCAGAAGAAAAGAAAAAAAAAAGGATGAGATCGAGCAACTGCAGCTGACTGGTGAATGCTCAGCTTGCTCATTAGAGTGAGCTACAAGCAACAAGCAGCAAGTCATCAAGGGGAGAGAAAACGGCAAGCTGCGATCCTGCAAAGAAGAATGAAAACGACCTTGCTTTTTTAGCAGATGGTTATCTTGGAGTTGATGCCAGCTACTGCCAGTACAATAGTAGTAGTGTCACTGTTAATCTTGTGTGATTAGTTTAAGGGTTAGTTATACTATATGCCTTGTTGAGATCTGACCTGCTGACTCCCCTCCATGCTTCTCATTTTCTCAGTGGAGTGATTGCTACTACTAATTTATTCAGAGATGTATAGATTTTTTGTGTAAGCTGGAGTTAAGATAGCTTTTGATGCCATCTTTCTTTCCTGAAAACTTGGCTTTGGTCTCCATCCTTGGTTGGCCCAATGCTGGTTTCCCTCACATTTTGCCTCTCCCTGAATTAACTTTGCTGCATTGCAACCCAGCTGTGTTCCTGCGTGCGATGGTGATGCATCCAGTGCTGTTTGGTATGCCAACCAAACTCCTGTGCTCCCAAAATTGTTTCTCCTGCTTTAACACATTGCCCCAATGAATTTAAGGAGAGCAAAATTATAGGCTTGTGATCTAGCCGCAAACTTTATTACTTGCTATGGCTAGTATATAAGATTGGTCGAGCTATCAGTTAATTTGGTTGCATGCATATGTAACCGGAGTTGCGGCGCCCATTGTGGTGTACCTGATGCTACTGCAACAGGCCAAGCAGATATGTGTCTGAAACTCTGAAGTAAAGGCTCATTCATTCTATAGCTTTCTTCTAGCTGGGACAGGCAATAGAGTTCATAAATTACACTTGATCGTAGCATACAGTAGCTCTTGGACTTGGCAGCTATAGAACCCTAGCTGGAGCCTGAAATTTGCGGAGAGATTCTCTCATCCCGTGTCAGGCGCCATTTGATACCGTCCTGTCTTTTGCTCTGCAAAAAGTCAAGTTAGTACAATCTTATCGGGACAATTGTGCCATACTTTGGTTTAATTGTAATTGTAACTTTACCTCTTCTTTCTTTAGGCTTGTGATTTTGCCCTCATCTTTTTAACCGAAACTTCAATTTATCCTTAATTGCTAAGTCATCTTCACAGTATTAATTTTAAAGACAAAAATAGGAATAAAAACACAATTGATGTATAAAAGCACATGCAAATTTGCAATAATATGTAAGACTATACATGTCTTTCCACTATAAAAAAAACTCTAAAATTAGCACTGTTAAGATAGCTTCGGTTTAAAAAGGGAGGACAAAATCACAAACCCTGAAAAATGGAAGTGAAAATCACAATTGCCCCCATATCTTATTACTAATACTACGTCGTACTCCCACATCACTGTATTTCGTTCTGTAGGAGTATTTCCTAAATGTACGGTCAGACACAGCTAGTACAGACGTACAGTGTAGTAGTAGCTTGTACCAGCAGAGGACGACATGTTGGCATGGGCCCACCTGCTAGTGACACCAACAGTGTGCACAGTGAGGCTCAGGATACAGTAGATTCTCTCAGTCACAGGGGGGCTGGGTGAGTGGAAATGCATGGCAGTGCAATTGCATATATTTGCATGCATGCAATTGAAGGTACAGCTTTTTGGGGTCCAAATTCACCCAGCAATCTGAAAAGCAGCTTGGACCATATCAATCTGAGCCAGCCAAATTGATTGACTCCACCAACCACTCCCCGGTCTTGTCACTCCAGCTTACGAAAAACTTTGTCTCGAAAATGTGATGCACCAGAAACCTTAGCGAAGATTTTACTGCCTCCGTCGGTGGCTGTTACCACACATGAAACATGTATGGCTATTCTATCTAAGATGTTCTTCAATACAAAGTTTACGAACTTCACAAAGCTCCGTTGCCACGCATAAATTTCACAGAATTTTGCATGTTGTTAAGTTTAATTCCCTTGAGATTCTCCAAAAAATATCCTTCATTCCAACAAGGCCAGAAAGAATTCTAGAAGTCGATCAGAGCTCTGCTAAATGTGTTAGGAAACGATAGGCAAATAAACGATAAAAAACAATACATCAATCGTAGAAGACACGAGATTTAATGTGAAAAACCCTTCCAAAGCAGAAGAGAGAAAACCAGGCGCCAGTCAGCAAATATCTTCACTATATCGGGGTAAGGTTACAGCGCCGAACGGTGGTATACAAGAAGTATATATGAAAGTGAAACCCTAAAAGGAAGTTAGCCTCCGGCGACGGACCTTTGCTTCGCTCCGTCCAAAGCTGGCCTTTATACGTGTGCAAATGAATTTGAATCACAACTCAACAAAATGCTAGGGTTCATAATGCAGGGCATTCAAGCATGCAAGTGTGTATACATTTGCAACTTGGCAGAGCCCAAACATGAAACATTCTCAGAAATGCGTGCATGTCCAGTTGGAAGAGCAGAAAAAATAGGACCAAAATGTGGGGGAGATGATGCAATATCCATGAGAAAAGAAAAAAAAAAGCCCTAGTGCATGGAGCTATATCATCATTGTGTGATCTTGGCAACGAATACGTACGATAGCTGCACTCCACTAGACAACTTGCTTATCCTGCAAACAGGTGACCATCCTCGTGTAGTAGTTATCACACTTAAGCTCTCTATATAATATTCCTCAAAAATTGGGGGGAAAACCAGGGGCGGCACCGCCATGGATCTCTTCTCTACATGCACTATGATATGCAGAAACGTCACCTGCTTGGTGTGAGTACGTTGCATTGCATTGTCGTCGTTTGCATTCTCCATCTCTCGCTCGTTTTCTGGTCCTTCACAAGTCAAAAATGTCGTCGTCATTGGCACATTATCATTTCTGGGTATCCAAGGAGGTTACTGTACTAAATTGGTTCTTCAGTTTGGATACACAGTCGATCGATCAGCTGATGATCGATCGATCGATCGAGTTTCATTTCAGGGATGAGACAATGCAATTATCAGGATACTACATGGGGGTGAATTTCAGGGGTTCTGAAATTAAGCACAACTAGCTCTCAAGTTTGGATTTGACTTTCACTGTCAATCTTAACTTCTTCGGTGATCCTACTTGCAGCAGCACTACTGAACATGAGCCATAATAGCACAGGTGACAATTAGTCATTCTTATTATAAAAAAAGGAGTCCATAGTGGCTTGTAATTTCCATTGGAAACTATTAATGATGTCATCCATGACCCATGGAGTAATTATCTTCAGCAGGTGATGGCTTCAACGATGTTCTTACTATTTCACTTCAGAGCTAGAGATTAGCAGAGCAGCATGACAGTGTGTAAAGCCTGATCTTTTGCTAACCCAGTGCATGGATTAAGAAATTGATCATCTCCAGTTCAGAAGAAAAATATATATATTTCTCTCGTTGCTGCCTTCCTCTCTGTGCTTGTGCAGTGTCTCATGTGGGGTCCAAATTAAGAAGATCATTTGTCCTTCCTGGTGGCTATCAAACTATTGCGTGCATGCTTCATTGGCAATTTGGCATATTCTACAGTTTTGCTTGGAGGCAATGTTGGAGCCTTCTATTTAACTATCATATCTTTTTGAACTGTAGAGATGCATTTCATCTACTAGTAGTATATATTAAGGTCCATATCCATCTCCAAAAGAAAAAAAAAGAAACAAGTTCTTCACAATTTTCACATGAATCCTGATTTGGAGAGTTAATGTACCAAATACTGCTTGCTTGTAGGGCACCGAACTTCTGAATTTGTCTCGAACTCTGAATAATTAGGACATAGAGGTCATTGACCGTCGGATGTCTGTAATTTTCCTGCGGATAATTTTGGCTGTCCTAGGTTGCTGAATGCTGATGATGATGATATATGGTATCCTAGGCAAACATTTTTATGTTCTATCATGATGATGAAGCGACTGCCAAACTGCTGTTTCGAAATTCTTTAGTTAGACAATCTAGGATGAACACGCTCCAATGTTGGATCTAGACATAGTTTTTGTCGCTCAGGTAATGTGAAATGTGGAGATGGAATTTATAGGTTTCTGGAATTCTGTCCCCAATGTATGGGGCATTCTGCATAGTAGTTGCAGGCTGAATCGACCCTGCACCATCCCAATTCCTAGATTTGTCATAAATCACATCATCTCAATATCAATCCAGCTACAATGTTTGATGTGTTATTTTTTCTTATCTCAGGAAGAAAATAATCCTTTTTGGCTGATTGCATGTGAATTTGTCTCTTATCAACATGTAGGGAAAAGAATAATGGTTTCAGTGGGAAATATTTTTATCTATGTTCCATCCATTTCTTCAGTTAAGGCGTGATTAGTTGAGCAGTGATACGCAGCTGATAGTAGCTCATTGGTTAATCTTGCTCATTACACAGGGGATTGCCAGTTTAAAATCCCCAAATTGCTCTGGTTAAACTTCTATGTAGTACATTCTAAAGTTTTCTATTGTCCTTGAACAATTTGAAAATAATAGTACTACTAACCTTTCCAGAGTCCTAAAAAAATTCAGTTGAGTTTGCTTCCACTTGATGGTGTATTGTGGACGGATCGAAATCGCAGAGCCCAATCTTTTGCATGTATTAAACAATATATACTACTTCGTATACTTAATTAATCTTTGCAAAAGAGGCACCAACATGCCAGGTATGCAAATGCCATTTTCTAATTCCTCTGCATACTTTAGAAGCCAAAAGCACCCAAATTTTGTATTAAGATGTTGCTCTAGTTCAAACACCTGTCTCACAGCATCTTTCTGAATACGCCTTTGACAGCAATATAAAATTATCTACCAAACTATGCTTGCCAATTGGTTACAGCTCTGCTTGAATCCTAGATCTGGACTACTACAATTTATTTTTTCTTTTGTGTCTGTGTGTGAATAATGGATACTTTTTCTTGCTACAAACCATTCCCTACTCTTTGTTTTAAACTGTCACTGATCCATTAGAAGCTTTATATTTATGAGTTGTGATGCATGCAGCTCATTATTGACACCAGGTGCTTGTCTTTTGTTAGCAACATCAACACTAATTGCGGGCTAATGAAAAAAATCGAAACACAAGAAGATTGGAAGAATAAAACAGCCAAGGTCAGACAGATCAAAACACAAATATGTTCCATTCCACACTCAAGACATCCTAGGAAGTTGCTTGGAACTCATCAGTCCTCACAAGTCATAGGCATGCACAATGTCCTTAATTCCACTCATACATAATTATCTGGTAAATTTAGTATTATCTAGTTAATTTCCTATTTTGCCACTTCTAGTATGTGACCAAATTCATTATATACTTATAAAGAAGAGTATTTGCCCAAATTGCAGGGCCATTGCACTTTTACTGTCTGCCAATGTGGCCAAAGTTCAGACTTCACAGACATACCTTGAGGACGGCTGACCTTAAAATTTACAGCAAGCACTAATTAAATTATAGTCCATCAGTTAGCCGGTAACAACCGAGGGTTTGTACGGAATCCATCGTAAAAAGAATTGGCAAAGACAATTTCTGACTGCCAATGGTGCATGGCATCTACTGCTGGGGGCACAGTACTAATCCCCTGTTAATGATTGCCTCGGGAAGCGTGATTAAACAAAAGGGAGGCTGTCTTATCAGCATAACAACACAACAAATCAGCAAGTGACCAATGGCAGCCTAGTTTTATCTCTGCCATGTGGGATTGTGCCATCCATCCTTGCAGACAGGGAGTACGACTAATCCCAAAAGATAATCACGCTTATTAGCGTCCGGTCAAGATCTAACCACCACCACCCCCCCTCCACCCTCTGCAACTCGATTGCATCTTGTACCTTCATTGGACTCTCACATTTGGCCCCCACTAGCCAGACCATATCACAAGAGATTAACCAACAAAAAAAAATCTTGATTTTGATTTGCTCAGATCAAAATGTGATTCACAAGAAATTAACCAACAAAAGGTGTTTTCTTTTTGCAAAACACATACATACATACACTCACCTCACAAATACACACATATACAACATATCCTTATAAATATCTCTAAAAACTGAACCAGCGTATCTTAAAATTAGCAAAGTCATCGTAAACGTTTTACGGTCGACGGATACACCGCTTACCATTAAAATGTGGTTCAAAGTTTGTAACTTCATTGCAATATAGCTTGGCAACAACTTATCTGAATTTCTCTAGGAACATGACCGTAACCCATTTGGAACAAAGAAATTTTGGTGTTCTCGTTGGAAAACAATCCACATTGCTTGCTAATCTCGCCGCATTGGGTGCAAAAGAAGCCGATGCTGAATCAGACGACGTCTTCCTTTTCGGCCGGCCCGTGTTTACAACTCATCACAGGCTGCTTATTGTTAGGAACACACTATACTATATCTCAAACAGTGTTACGTTATGTCAAAGTGTTATTTTAGCAGGGCAGCTTTAGTAGTGAGTGAAGGAGTAAGTTTCCAGCCGTGCAGGCACTAGTGCTCCACTGGTGATGATGTGGAGAAAAGAAAGCTGCTTTTTACCGGTGTCTGTCCTTCACTGTCTGTCAGTCACAAACTTCTTGGTAACATGGGCTCCAATCATTGAATAACCGAGGAGTAGTAGAAAGTTTTCAGTACTGCTGCTGTATACTGTGATTACTGTAGTAGTATTGGGCAGTAACTGCAATGCAAGAGAGGCAGGGAGATGCTGTGACAGAGGGAGAGAGGTAGGTGCATAGGGTTAAATAAGGGAGGACTCACTTGGACTCGCTTCTGGCAGCCACGACTTCTTTCAAACAATTTAGGCTTTTTTATTATAAAATTATATAGCTGTAAAAATCTAGAAAATAAATTTGGAAACAAAGACTAAAAACCTGGTTTTCTAAATTCTCACCAACTAATTATTTACTAGCGGCTTCTCGAAATCTCAAACTCCCCTAAATAAGACCTAGCCAGGAACCGAAAACCATCGTCTTTTTTAGATTTTCATCAGCTGGATACTACTTACTAGCCGACTAGCCGCTTCTTATAATCTCGAGCTAGGATGCAGTGCTGAGGATAGATAGAGAGATAGGCCGATAGACAAGTGGCTTTCAGAGTAATTGGACAGAGATATCATTGGGAATTGTTTCGCCGCAGGAGGCAATGGCGTTGTAGATGTGTAGAGGCTGAGCTCAGTAGCGGTAGAGTAGGGCCTCTCGTTGCTGTTGGATGCCGGGTGCATCATCGATCGACACCAATCAATCATGCAACCTGCCCTGGCCTCCTCCTGCAGCAAATGCCATTCACTTTCACATTCAACATTCACATTCTCCCAGTAAAATACCAACAGATGCAATGCAAGAGCAGGTGAGTTTTCAGAGTGGCAATGGAGCGAACTGATCGGATCATGCAAAGGTGTAGTACAGTCCAACTCTGAGCGGTCAACACTCTACGATTGCAGATGATCACAGTGAGTAGGAGTACATGTATGAAGAAGTACTCCTATGATGCATTGCCTGCTACGAGTAGTAAAAAGCCGTATGAGTAAATGTTGCAAGTGGAATTCTGGGAGATTTAGATTCAGACATTCATCAGATTCAGGTAGGAGTACATGTAGTAGTACCAGTAAAGCTTCTGCCACTAGGGGTCTGTTTTAAGAGCTTAAAATTCTGAGAAGCAGTTGCTAGAAGCTAGCTGGTGAGAATCTAGAGACCTAGCTTTTGACTTCTAATTCATTTTCTAGATTCTACAACTACAGATTCTTAAAATCTGGGTAAGAAGCTGAACTGTTTGGAGGAGCTTCTGACAACTGAAGATTCTAAGAGAAGCTGCAGCTGTTAGAAACACCTCTAAACAGGCCCGGTCACCTATACCGAAGAACTCTACTACGAACATCATGTGTTTCGTGTTAGGACGATGTACGTACGGCTGGTCTCCAAGTCCTCGTCAGGATCGAAGGAAAAACTTAAGGAATCTAGTAGTAGTAGCACTTGCTGGCGTGGAGCATCTCTGAATGTGTCTGAACGATTCCTGTACTGCTGGATTCTCCCGCCACGAGACCAAAGTCCAAACACGAGTCTCATCATTAGCTTAGCACTAGTACCCCCGTGCAATGCATGTACTGCGTGTGTGCTGTGTTTTAGTAATACGCTTGAAACCTAGGGCAGGCACACCACCGCGGATTGCCGTGCACGCGCGAGCGCCGCGCGTTGTCCCACGCCACGCCACGGCGCGCGCGCGCGCGCGGCAGATCGGCAACGGCACGGCGCCCGCGCCCGCGCCCGTGCGCCCCGGTTGAATTGACTGGACGCCCGCGCGCGCACTGGCGCGACACAGCGCGACGCGTCGCGGCGCCTTCCAAGTGGGCGTCGGCGTCGCCGCCGGCGCCGGGGAGGAACGTCCATGGCGCGAGCGCGAGCGCGGCGCGGCCGGTCAAAATCTTCTCTCTGCTGGTCGAGCCGTCGTCTCGTCTGGTCAGAGTCACACATCGCTGCTGTCCCTTGGGACTCTCGACACGCCACGCAGCGCTTCCTGCCACTGCTGCTGCTGATGCTGATGCTGATGCTGCCGAGGTGAAGAAAAATCCATGGCGGAACACGCGCGAGCAGTGGCAACTCGCTCGAGACCGTGGTACTCTTGGATGTGCAGTGCAGGGCACACAGTCGAGGCTGCTGCCTGTCACCTGTGTTGTTGTTGTTGTGGTGGTTCATCGATGACAAACCGCAAGGATTCGGAACGGACGGACGCAAGCAACGCAGCGAGCTCGTGCTCTGTCGCTGGCTGCGTGTGCTGTAGCTTCTGGCACGGACGGGCTCGTGTGTGTACAGCGCCGTGTTGATGCTCTTGGCAGGGTGGGCAGTACACACGCCGTGAGGTCAGACTCGTTCAGTGAGGTCGACAAGAAACTGCAACAGTGAAGAGTCAAGCTGGTGGTCAATGATCAGTTCTAGACAACTTAGTACTACCTCCATCCTAAATTATAGTAGATACTCCATCTGTTTCAAATTATAAGTCATTTTGACTTTAGTCGTCTCAAGTTTAATCAAGTTTGTAAAATACAATAGTAACATTTTCAACCCAAAACAAATATATTGTGAAAAATATATTCAATTATAGATTTGATAAAACTAATTTGGTATTGTAAGTGTTACTGTATTTGTATACAAACTTGAACTTGGAATAGTTTGACTTTGACCAAAGTCAAAACGACTTATAATATGTAATGGAAATAGTGCATAGTTAAAAGTTGCTATATTTTAGGATGAATGTAGTACTAAGTTACATGTAAATTCCACGCTCATTTCACCCGAGGATCTGATGATCTTTGCTAACAGCTGCAGTGCAAATACGTTGAAGACTCCAAGACCATTGCGACAAGGCAGATTTTTCAGATTCTGTCCCATCAGGGGAAAAAAAGTTCAGAGGACATGAAAAAATTGTACCATAAATTAAGGATGGTTTGAACAATACTTTGAACTTCGAAGTAACACGATGAACATGAAGGAAACAGCATCCTTTTTTGACTGAACTCTTAAAAGGACCACTGAACCGCTGTTTTGAGGAGGCGCTACACAAGCTAACTCTTCGTTGTGTGGAACATCAAAGACGACCTTAGAGCTCACTATTGCTAGCACCACCGGTTGTCTTTCCATTGACGGCGATAAGCTCCGTGTCAAAGATTAGTGTTGCTCCACCTATTGGTTACGAAACCGTATGTCAGTATTATAGGTAAATGGGAAAAAACTTATCACATGCCCTGTTGGCAATGTAAAATGTAGGTGTGAAACATGGTAAAATAGCCATGTCAAAGTTGAGAATCTACACATGGATAATTCTTTCACAAGAAACCATCAAGCAAACAAACAAATATTCAGACCATACCTGGAATCTTCGGTGGGGAGCCTCTCTCCCCATAACCCATCTTTGCAGGTATCTTTAGCTTCCTCTTTTCACCGACACACATACCTAGTAACCCTTGGTCCCAACCTATAGATAAAAACAACAATGTAGGTTGTTGGATATGCGAAGGCCATTGATATGAACTGCACAGTCCATTTCCTATTTTTGATAACATCCTTGGTCATTCAAGCTACCTCAGTATGGACTATGGATAAATATGGAGAAGTTCAGTATTCCAGGGAAAAGGAATAACCTTTTATCACTTGGCCGTTTCCAAGAGTAAATTCAAAGGGGTCACCTCTGTCATAGCTAGAATCAAACACTGATCCATCAGTGAGTGACCCCTGCAGCATTATCAACCATTTCAACTCAATGATGGAAATGTGGAAATAAACTATGCAGGAAAGTACCACAATTTTTTTTTCTTTAACAGTTGTAAAAGAGGTCTTTTAACAAACATGACAGGGAAACCAGGTAAAACACACAATAAAAGACAGAATCTACACTGTTCATTCAGCAATGTAGTTTATCACTCTATCCACAAAACTATTTAATCTGATCCGTTAAATAAAACATGAGTATGTACAGATCCATAGTCCAATGGACGATGCCTTCCATTATATGCAGTACAACACGATAGAGAAAAACAAAACTTAGTTCTAGTCCTTAACATCCAAGTTAGTGTAGTTAGCTGCAATCACTCGTTCTTTGAGTTTCAACCACTCAATCAGGTTTTATTTTAAATGTTGGAAGTTTCTAGGATTCATGTGGGAATCGAAATGTTTCAAGTTACTTTTCATATTATTAACAAAGATATGGAATACTTACACGATAATGCACTTTGATTTTGTCTCCTTTGTGAGCTTGCAGGGTGCATGACTCTGGCTTGTACTGAAAGGAGGATAGCCAAAGAAAACTTATGCTATGCAATGCAGTGAAATGCAGAAATGCTTAATTTTAAACGTAAAAACAGAACAATCCTAACTTTGCAATGATTGTCTTTTTCCTGTAGGAACTGAGCGTTGAAATCAAAATATGCAAAAAACATTCAATAACAACAACCGTCCCCCCCCCCCCCCCCCCAAGCACACACTTTCATTTGTGATGTACTATCTGCTTTGAGCCGGTCCATTCAGCACATGAATAGATCAGGTGAACATAAGCAATTTAAAATTCTTATCTTTGTTGTAAAGAACAGGTTCAAATATTCAAGTGAAACAAAGTTCATTCAACAGCCCTTTCATGGAATTGGAAAAGACCCTAACCAGTAACCATCCATTTCGCACATTTCAGATCCGCACAACACAATCTATTCTACCATATCGTCCAAGCTCAACAACACCAATCCATATCAAATTCGTCACGCCTGGTACAAATCGAGCTTGTTTGAACGGATTAGCAGATATACATCGAATCGACGAACTCAGCAGTATCAGATCCACTACACCCCGAAGCAAGAATCGCAAGAACAACCAGAAAAAACCGGTTACCTTCACACCGATCTGAAGCTCCGTGACATCTCCGGACTTCTTGGCCGAAGCTGAAAGCCAAATCGAGCAAACGATGTATAAGCCAAACATATCAAGAACAAGAAGAGTAGAAAAACAACAGATCTTTACAAGTCGGCTGAGCTATGAGAGGAGATGGGGATGGGGAACGGGGTTGTGCGGATACCGGTCAGGATGAGGGCCGCCGCGACAACGACGGCGGCGGCGACGGCGAAGCGGACGAGCCGCCGCTGCTGCTGACGCTTCCCCATTCGCTTCTCCAGTACACGATACTACCAGTTGACGACTTGACGTAGGCTTCGCCGTATTTGCACACGGAATGGTTCGCGTGGGCCTACGACTGCGGAGGCCCATTTTTAGTTTGGGCCCGGCCCAAAATTCAGGCTACTACAGTATTTTTTGGGCTTTGGAATACTTCTAAATATTGGGCCGTAAAATCTTCTCTCTCTCTCTCTCTCTCTTTTTTGAGAATTTTGGACACAATTCTTTTCTACGCGTGCACAGCTCAAAACGGGGCCTGACTCCTTCTGTGTTTGCTAGAAAAAACTTATAAGTTTTATTACTACACATGAGTCATATATAATTGAGAGCTCAGAAATAAAGTCAGAAGTCGCAATTGGTCATGTTAATTTCTCAGTATTCGAAAGAGTGTTCATTTAGATTAATTCTCCGGCCCCTGGATATCAGATCAGCCATGCACAAGCTGAGACCGCATGCTCACAAATTAACTAATTCAGCTACCATATCATAACGTCGGCCAATCAACTGCTACATGCGTTTGCAATATTGGAGTCAGACACATCGTTTATTGAGAGAGCATAATTAAGGGCAAATGGAGCAGCAGTATATTGATAAAATTGTTAATAAGTTGTTTATTATCTCAGCAGTTGCAGGTCTACGAGATATATATGGCCGGTCAACACCCGCAAGCTCGATCGTTGAGTGATGCATATACTTATGTTATAGGTGCTGTCCACGTACGCATAAACATATTTTTTATTATATTGTATTTGCGTGAAAACTATATTTGCATTGACTGTCTGTTAGTACCATAACATCACCTTAATCCATTAATTAGTAGCTAGTATTATTAAAGTTTGCCTTCTATTGAGGATAAGGAAAACACGCAATGAAGTGAAGAAAGCTGAGTGTGCACTTACTTGCCATCCAAGTTACCAACCGAATATCAAACTTACCGTGGACTTGGCGTCAATTAATTAACAGCGACCATTATTATGCAAAGTTATCCTCGCCTCATTTTTAATGTAGTTATAATTTTTTATTCAATATTTGACCATCCAACTTATTTAATTTTTTTATAATTAGTATTTTTATTTATTATTATTAGCTAATAAAACTAGAATAATATTTTATGCATGATTTATTGTTATTGTTATTTTTTATATATTTTTTAACTGACGGTTAAATATTAGACAAAAAATCACATGTGCACTTAAAATAAAATAAATAGGGGGGGGTATAAAGTATCTACTTGACCGCCTCCAGCCCGAGACCTCCGCGTAAAACCATTGTCCGGCCGGCCTCCGCGTAGTCTTCCCTAGCTTCGGTGTCCCAACGTCGCCGTCCTTCACCATTAATGCTTCAACGCTCTGTCTTTGGTGACTCCTGTCACCACGTCAGCCATCTCATCACTACTCTATCCCTCTTATCTTCGGGTGTGTTTAGTTCACGCTAAAATTAAAAGTTTAATTGAAATTGGAACGATGTGATGGAAAAATTAGAAGTTTATTTGTATATGAAAGTTTTGATGTGATAAAAAAGTTGAAAGTTTTTTTTAAAAAAGTTGAGAACTAAACCGGGTCTTCTTTGGCTGTGCCGCTGCGGTGCCAATATATGTACCATTGTTATTCTCTATCTTCAGTGGCTCCACGCAAAACTCCCACACCCTCATGATGTGTAATTTCGTTGAGCTCCAAAACTTTAGTATTTTTCGAATGTTTTAAAATTGGAAATTAATTCTGACCAAATTTTAATTAAACTCATAAAAGAAAATTAAAAAAAATCATGAAAATAACGGATGAAATAGTGTCGTGCTGGGTGGTGATTTGTGTACCATAGCTACCTTGCCCCACAGCCATCGATCCAACATCGTTACGGTCATTTCTCTAAGCTAAGGAACACCTCCTATTCCCCTACCCCTTAACTCTTCTTCTTTCCCTACCTAACCATTTAATTTACCAAGATTAAATTGCAAGGTTAAAAATCTATGTGATCCCCTAACCCCAATCCCCTCCTCTTCACCTACCCAAAAAAAAAGTGTTGAGTGATGATGTATAATATCAGGAAATATTTCTATCAAAACTTTTGAGGGAATGTCCCATCCTTTCTTGCATGTCATGCAAACATTTATGAAAAAAATAGGAAAAGTTAGATCAATACTCTCCAAACATGCAAACTTAAATTCAACCTCTACAAATTATAATAAAAAGGACAAATATCAAACTCTAGCTAGTATGTGTATATTCACACCAAACTTTTTTTATTTGTGTCCTTGTAGAAATTAAATTTGAATTTGCATGTTTGTAAAGTGATGTCACATATGGATCGAATTTTCGAAATTTCTTTATAGTTATCTAGATAATATGTAAGAAACAAGAGAAACATCCACTCCGTGAGTTTAAAATCCATTCCCATATAACATCTCAATATCTCGACAGTTTTGCATATATATTATTACACACCATTGCAAACTTGCACTCCAATCACACAGGTGACAATTAACAAAACATATATAGATATATAATAGTACGTAGTAAGTAGCACACAGACTGAGTGTAGCCAGCACACTGCATGCACCCAGCACACAGGGTTACACAATCTAGCTACACAACACAGGTGGTAGTACAAGTTTACAACAATACACTCTCTCTAGTCTCTAATACCTCGCTAATTACTATAGCTATAGTACTTCATCTCCTTGAAGAAGAAAAACCAGTACTTCTTCTAGGACGTACGGCCATCCATGAAAAATACATGACGTTTAATTTACACAAACACTGTACAACCATGAACATTATTACATATTTAGCATCACATCCGATCGATCGAAGAACTAAACTGACGAACTAATTAAAGTTGTGTAGATCGAACTGTAGATAATTTTCGTTCTTGGACACACGCATTCATTCATATAGCATAGCTTTCAGAGATTCAGAGATGCAGCTGATGAACACACGGACGAGACGATAATATGGAGCAAAACAGAGAGCATGAGTAGAGTGTCATCATCAGTCTTTGTCCAGCCCGAACTTACGGTCGATGTAGCCGCCGACGGCGTGGAACGCTGGGCCGAAGAACCCGCCGCCGCCGCCGCCGCTGTTGCTTCCTGATCCGGATCCAGCGCCGCCGCTCCTCCTCCTGTCGCCCTCGCTCTCGTACTTCGGCGACGGCGAGTACGACGACGACGATGAGCCGTGGCCGGGCGGCGTGTGGTGGTAGATGACCTTCACCTCCTCCGCGCGGATGAACACCGGCGCCGCCCCGGACCCGCCGTCCTGCGGCGGCGGCGGAACCGGCCAGCCGGTTCCGCCGCCGCCGAAGTTGTTGTGGGGAATAGGTGCGGCTCCGCTTATGATGATGCTGCTGCCGCCGCCGTAGGGAGAGTTGCTGCCGCCGTAGCCGCCGTCTTTACCGTAGGACAATGATCCGCCGTAGGAAGTGTTGCCGCCGCCATAGCCGCCGCCGCCGCCGTAGTAGGAGCCTGAACCTGCAACGACTCCCGTGCTGCTGCCGTAGTAATTGTTGGGGTTGCCGCTGTTACCGCCATAGCTGTCCTTGTTGTAATTGCTGCTGTTGCCGCCGCCATGGCTGTCCTTGCTGTGGTTGTTCCGGTCTTTCTCGTCGTCCTTGTGCTTGTGGCTGCTGGTGATCTTGTGCTTGTTCTTGTCTTTGTCGTCGTCGCTGCCATTGTTGTTGTTGTTGCTTGTGTAGCTCTGGTAATCCTTCGTCTTGGTCTCCTTCTTGTCGCCGGCGCCGCGCGGCGGCGACGACGACCGCCTGCCGCCGCCGCCGCCGCCTCCTGATCCGGCGCCGTAGGAAGAGGTGTCGTAGTACGGGCTGTTCCACGACGACATCGTCTCGATCTCTAGCTTGATCCCCAACTTAATCACTCAAGATCGAGCTAGGGTTCGTCTAGATATATATCCCTGGATGATAATAAGTTCATGTATCAGCATGTATGCTTTGGTTGAAATGAAAAGTGCTCGATTAGATGCCTAGGAATATACACATCGATCAACTAGAATTTTCAGTAACAAACTAACTCTTGATGATGATATGAGCTGTATGTATCAGTATCAACTAGCTCGAACAGTGATTAAAGAGTGAAAAGAATGAGAAATTTAAACACTCATATATGCATGCTAAGCATGAACGCATACCAGATCGACAGGGGAAGCAGATAGCTAGCTAGTGTGATAATCGGCAAGATGGCTCTACAGTGTGTGGCCAAGTATATGTTCACAACTTATAGAAGCCCCTGCAGAGACGTCAACGCCCTAGATAGAAAAGTCTTCGTCTTCTTCCCCAAAAATACACCTTTTTTAATTATCACAGACAACCTTCCAACCACAGTTAAGATTAATATACGTAACCCTATGGCTTATAATTGCTGATTAGTGATTCGGATTGAAATCCATGGACCAAAAATAATTAAACTACGAGTAGCTACCCCACTTATAGTACGTCGTCAACCTGTAAACTTGCGTATTCAAACACTTCAGCTAAATCAACTGATACCTGCACACTTCGATCCATTATACACTGCGTATATTTCGTGGCCAGTGTACCGAATTCGCAATCAGAGAAAGAGAGAGGTTAGAACTTAGAACAAGACTGTGTCAGAGGAAATATCTCTGAAATTGCGCGCATGCATATGCCGACGTTAGCATTCATACAAATTGCAATAGCGATAAAATTGATTAATCCTAGTTTGACTGAATATCATCCAGAATTGAATCACATTTTCATAAAGATTTTTCGTGGGCCGGAACGCCGGCCGAATCCTATATACTTATATAGTTCATCCCCACTAAATATAGTTAATGCTATTTCTCTCTTCTCTCGTTAAGCCACATCACTCTAATTATTTCTAGCTTTTAAATAAAAGATCTATGATCCAAATTGTCTCTTCTTTCTTCTCTCTTTAAAAACATACAATCTTAATTATTTTTAGGCTCAAAATTATTTCAAATTGTTTTAGTTTTGATAATTAAATTACATCTTATTTGCACATATTATGTAACTTAATTTTTCGCAGCAACGCGACGGGGTATTCATTTAGTTCTATTAAGAATCAAGAGAGCAAATTAATATCATAGTGATATACAGGTCTAGATATATATTGATTGATCTCTCTCCCCCAGTTAGCAACTACCGGCCGAATGGCAGGCAGTACAGCGACATTTGCAGTTTAATTTACATGCACGTACATTTGCGCCAATGTGGTAAATACAATATGATTAATCTCTCAACAACATTCAAATTGTTACATTGTAAGCATGGTCATTTTTCGATTGGGCTGGAAACCTGGAAGGCAGCAAAAATTAAACTCCCCATCTTAACAAACTTGAACCGGATATTAGTAAAAAAAAAAGTTACAGAAACGTTTGTGGTTTAATTAAATGAATTGTGGTCATTCTTCGTCTGATTGGACCGGATGGTCTACAGCAAAATTTAATTACATAGGTAGATAGATAAGTTGTAATCAGATTAGTATTAATTCAACTGTGATGTATGCACCTAGCTCATGATCGAGTCATGTCATATTGGACGGATTTCTACGGCTCAAAGGCATACGTAATTTCTGTTACTGATATGTGGTACTCCCTCCGGTTGTAAAAATTAAAATTGACGCCGTCGATCGACTTTTAACATGATATTCAAACGTAACTATTTGATTTTTATGACCAGTAAAATAAATAGTAATTACCATAAATAGTAATTACCTTTTTTTAACAAGATGCATGATCAAAACGTAATGACTAAAGTTAACTGTGTCAAATATGTATGAACAGAAGAAACACTTACTAAATACAGTAGTATGGAAGCATATTGAGTAGCTAGCCAGCAGCACACTGAACATACACACAGCATACAGATAGCTAGAGTACAACACAAAAAACAGTCTCCGGCTAGTACAATTATACAACACAATACTAGCTAGCTAGCTACCCACATGTGTATATACTATATAGTACATTAGCAACTTCATTTTTCCTTGAAGCAGGAAAGCCGGTACTACTGGTTTACACTTCTTCGGCAGTTGAAAAAAAAATAACAAAACTATAGAATCACGAGCACTCATTACCACAAATTATTTGGCGGCCTTCCGTGATTATTTCTTCTGAATAATAACTTAACTTAACTGAACCAACGAACGCTTGTAGAATTTGAGTACGTACGAATTAAGTATGTGCCAACATGCATGCATGCGTGCACATGCAGAGTTGCAGTAGATATCGATGGAGTCGATCGAGATGCAGAACGGAGAGGAGACATCGACGAATTGAATTGAAGCAATTTAGGAATCTATCAGGCTCAGTCGAATCCGAACCTACGGTCCATATAGCCGCCGACGGCTTGGAACGTCGGACCGAAGAGCCCGTTTCGTCCTCCTCCGCCGCCGCCGTTGTCTCTCCTCTCGCCGGAGTTCTCGTTCTGCGACGACGACGACCCTGGCTGCGTCATGTAGATGACGTTGAGGTACGTCGGCGCCGACCCTGAGCCACCCTCCTGCCGCGGCGGCGCCGGCGCACCCCAGCCGGAATTAGAGCCATAGCCATAGGAGGCAGGGGCGCTGCCGCCGCCGCCTCCGGCTACGATGGCGCCGCCGTTACCATAGGAAGAGCCGCCGTAGCCGCCGCCGTTGCCGTAGGTAGAGCCGCCGTAGCCGCCGCCGTTGCCGTAGGAAGGGCCGCCGTAGCCGCCGCCGTTGTTGTAGGGGTTGTAGCCGCTGGGGGCGCTGCTGCTGTAGCCCTCGTTGTTGCCGTAGCCGCCGTAGTTGCTGTAGCTCCGGTCTCTCTCGCCGCCGTCGTCGTCGTACTTGTAGCTGCTGCTGCTGCTGCTGCTCTTCTTCTTGTTGCTCTTCTTTCCCCTGCGCCTGTTCCGGTCGCCGTGGTCGTCGTCGTCGTCGCTGCCGCTGCCGCTGCGGTTGTCGTCGTCGCTGGTGTACCTCGGGTACTCCTCGGACGTCGTCCACGGCGAGCGGCCGTTGCCGCTGCCGGCTCGTCCGTACCGGTCGTCTCCTCCTCCTCCGGCGAACGACGAGCTGTCAGAGCCAGCGTAGTACTGGCTGCTGCTGCTGCTGCTTTTGCCGCTGGATTTCTTCCACCAGGACATCGCCTCTCGACTTCTTGATTGAACTTAACTTAAATTAATTATGGTCCCAGCTACTGATCGAGCTAGCTAGCATGTAATTAACGATTTACTGATTAGCAGCAAGATATGATGCAGTAAATAAACTCGAATGAGAAATTTTTTTTGAATAACTCAAGCTGAATTAGCATGCATGCATACTAACCCGACAGTAGATGATCAGATGATAGGCCAGATAAGCGCAGATACTCACAAGAGAGATGCCTCTAAAAACTTGATCTTATAGAAGCTCAAAGACATCGATCAGATCAAAGTCTCGTCAACTTCAATATAAAATAGGGCACTTTTTAATTTAATCATCACCTAATGAGACCTAAACTTCCCACCAACAGCAGTTACGCGTGGATATATCAGAGATAAAATGAGACCCAAGGCGGCTGTGCCCTGATTATGATCCAAATCTAGGGTTCCAAAATTATTAGACTACGAGTCCACTTGCGAAGTATGGCATCACATCTGACGTGTAGACTTGCATATGCAAAACACTTGAGCTAAACCAACCAATCCCTACACGCTTAATTGCACTGCGCACTGCGTAGATTTTTGGTGGTCAGGGCAACGAATTTTCGCAATCAGAAAAGCGAAACGAATTAAAGAGTTAACTAATACAAATTTAGAAGTAGACTTTGTCACAGGAAACATCTATGAAAGTTCATATATATGAAATAATGAAAACGTTATGCATGCGACAAAGAGTTTAACTTAGTCTGACTGAATACTGTATATATCCAGAATTGAATTTGAATCACATCTTTTGATAAAGATATATATGTCGCTATAGCTTGAGAGATAATCCCCAGTTAGCAGTAGCAATTAGCAATTACTAGACGGAAGGCAGTACAGCGACACACACACACACACACATACATATATACATAATATATATATATATATATATATATATATATATATATATATATATATATATATATATATATATATATATATATATATATATATATATATATATATATATATATATATATATATATATATATATATATATATATATATATATATATATATATATATATATATATATATATATGCAGTTTTAATTTACATGCACGTTCACTGTTGTGTCAATCTGGTAAAAGTGATTAATCTCAGCTAGCTGGATCCAAGTAATTAATTGTTACATATGCAAGGTCATTTTTCAACAGGGTATAAAAAACGGTGGCATTTGGCTGTTAATTTTGGCCGGAAACCTGGAAGGTAGCAGACACTATCCTTAATTAACAAACTTGATCTAGCTGCAAGTAGTAAAAAAAAATGCAGATATGTACTGTAGTCAATGAGTTGTAGTCAATATCTTAGTCTGATTAATTAATTGGAATGGCCCATATATATGGGACAATTACGTTCTTCCTTTTTTTTAAAAAAAAAGAAATTTCGGTCATGATTTTAATTTACCACTGGTTTTTTAATTTTATGATTTTCCTATCATTTTTAACTAATAATTTCACACATGCCCTTGCATTTTATCATGACTTTTGCCCCTTTTTTTAATATGAATTCAATTTTTAAATGAAAATGTGAGGACAAGCTAGCATAAGCTTGAAATGAATTTTAACACCATTAAGTCATTTTAATGAAATGACAGGAACAAGCTTCAGTCAAAAAATGAGAGCAAAGTTACAAAGTTGGAAAAGTGGGTAAAATCATAATTGGAAGTCTCAACAGAGGTAACCATAAATGCCTATTAAATATACACTGATTGTCTAGAACGAAAACACTATGTAAGATGTAATTAGTTTTAGCATTAATATATAGTTTGTGGTTTTTTTTATCACATGTATATAGTTTGTGGTTGATGTAATGTGATGATAATCATACTAGCTTAAATTAGGTTGTATAAAAAAATTTCAAGCGCTGCTTGCACTTGGCCTCATCAATCATATCTAACATTGGACGAAATAATACTATAACCGTTGTCCTTGGTAAAACTACAAATCACTGGACGGCATATTCAAGCAGAGACAAAATTTGGCATATAGCAAGGTGTGCTTTAACAGCATAGGATCGGACTAAAAGTCCATTTATGATCAGAACTTATGAAGAAAATTAAAAATTGCAGGCTTGGCTGCGCTCGGCCCTGCAGTCCCCCATTTTATGATCTGGAGTAACTTTTAGTGTATATTTAAATTAGAAGAAATTACACTTGAATTTAATTACAAACTGATTAATTACAATATGATGCAATCACACATACATACATTAACTGAGCACAAACATACGTATATATATATACGCATGCCGTACACACATACTTATGCACACAGTGTCACATATATATCTCACACAGTACATGAATATATACAGAGTACAGTACATGAAACAAACCGACACTGCAGTCGGAAAAAAAGAAAGAAAAAATAAATAAAAATAAAGCCAATTAACCACAAACACATACATACACGTTGCGGCCGTATGCAGATGCAAAGAAGAAATACTTATTAGAAGCGAGCAATTAATAATTACGTATACGCACGTAAATACGGTCGTACGTATACTAGAGCTCGCAGACGGTACGTACGTACGTATACTGATAGTCTGATGTACGTATATATGCATGTGATAATAGTACAAGTTTCGTGTTAATTACGCGCGTCACCGATTAATTAGTATAATTAATTAATTAGTCGCTGCTGTGGAAGCCGAACCTTCTGTCGAAGAAATGGCCGACGGCCTCGAACGCCGGGCGGAAGAACCCGCCGCTGCGCCGCCTCTCGCCGCTGCCGCCGCCGCCGCCGTAGCCGTCGCCGCCGTCGTACGGCCCATGCGGCCCCCCGTACACGTGGACCTCGCGAGTGTTGATGTACAGCGGCGACCTCGCGCCGTTCTGGGGAGTCCAGTACCCGGCCGGCACGCCGCCGCCGCCGCCGTACGGCACGGATCCACCACCGGTGTAACCTCCGCCGCCGCCACCGCCGTAGTACGGAGTACCGACGCCGGCGCCGTAGAGGGTGACGCTGCCGGCGTTGTAGCCGCCGTTGTAACCGTAACCACCACCACCACCGTAGTTAGCGCCGGCGTTGGCCTTGGTGCTGCCGCCGTAGCCGCCGCCGGATGCTGCGTAGCCGACGACGGCGGCGGTGGCGGCGTCGTCGTTCCTGCCGCTGGTCTTCTTCAGGCGCGACGGCGGCGGCGGCTGGCGCTTCGCCGACGTCTTGTCGCCGGCGGCGGCCGCTTCATACTGCTGCTGCTGCTGCTGCTGCTGCCGTCCTCCTGATCCGTAGGTGTCAGTGGAGGAATTGGAGTAGCTGCTGCCGCTGAAGGATCTACCGCTGCTGTTCCACATACCTATCCAGCGGTCGATCGAACAAATTAAGCTAATAAAATTGCACGTACATGTCAAGAATATTCAGAGATTCGATCGTTGCGTTGTTTTATATATAGTATATATATTTGGTGGCTGCAGCTAATACATGTAATTAGTATGTGATATATTGCATTCAGCTGACGGTATACATGAACGGATTTGCAAACGAATTAAAGAACCAATTATCATATACTCCTATAACGGATACTTCAGATATATTCAGAAGTATTCTTGAATTATTGATCAGCTAGAGTTTAATGAACTGTGTCTGACGAATTTGATTATGTCGATCTGGTTAGCTAGTGGTTGATGGATGAACTGTGCCTGATATGGTAGTTCTTCAAGCTTGCATGGATGAACATAATCCGCTAGAACAGTAAAAAGTGAAAAAGAAACATAAAACAAAGTAAAAGGAGGATCATAGATAAGATACCTTTAATTTGTGGAGGAGATGACACTTAATTGGATCCGGTATAAGGCACCCTCTGCAGTTGCCAAGGGGCGTTCTATATAGAGCTAGTACACTCAAGTCAACCACACTTCGAGTCTCCGGTTTTGCAATAAAAAAAAGAAGACACTTGTCGTCTTAGCTATAGAGAAAAAGCTTCAAATTATCTGCGTCATATTTGAATGCCACCCACAATGATTACCATATTTTGTGTTAATGTAACCGGGGGCGAATTTACTGTTGGGGCTCCAATTGAACAGGTAACAATGTGTTAGAGCAAGCAGGAACAACAGTTTGCAGTAGAGGAGCAAGTAAGAAAGAAACTGACCAACTGGTTTGCTACGATGAAGCCGGCCAAGCTTCATAGCTTCAGATTTTATCCAATCAGGTCTGGTAGCATATAGGGTATAGGCGATAGTAAAATATGAATATCAATAATTTAGGCTTTAGGTATAAACTTACAACTAATTTATTCTTTATTATTAACACTACAAATCATTTTACTTTCATTTTTGGTGTTTCAGTACTAATTTGAAATTTTATGAGCGTTAAATTTGTGTTATGGATTGCGACCTAAGAGCCCCAACTCGATTTTCATTCTACATTCGCCACTGAATATAACTAAAGTTAAAATTAATTAACACATATTAATTCTGCCAATGAATGATTGATCTTCTTAATTATATGATCATTTAACAGTTAATATTCGCCACTAACAATGATCAAGTAATGATAGATTCATGATTTGTGCGTGTGTGTACTGACACTGTTCACCCAGCTAGCTAATTAATTACTCTCACCAGAAAAAAAAATTAACCCTCGTGGTAATTAATCTCTGCACCAAGCGAGAACCTTTGATCAGAAATTAATGAAACCAACAACGGTCAGATCAAGCTAGGTCTCATACTGTACTTAGAAAGTAGAAAATGTGTCACGATCTAGTATACGCAAGGCTGACTTCTAGGGATATACGTGTGCTTGCGAGTTGCAAGCAGCCAAGAGGACGTATGAACTGTATCATTTCATGAAACAGCCAATCCCTAACTAGTCACTGCATTAATTAATTAAATAATTACAGACAGTAGTCTGCACTAGTGCAGAGAGCTCAGATCAATTGCGATTATACTCCCTCAGTACTCATTAAAAAAATCGTTTAGAACAACGTTTAAGTCAAACCTTAAAAATATAAATTATGAATAACTCTTAAGTTGTTGAGTTTGAAAATATAAAAAATATATAAATAGATTTGTCTTGAAAAATAATTTCATAAAAATATAAATATATCATTTTTTTTAATAAATATTTTTATATAAATAAAAAGTCAAAATTATATTTTGGAGACCGTATCACTATCCAAAACAATTTCCTTTACCGGAGGGATCGAGTACAGCGAGAGCTGTGGACTTCTCAGACACGCATGCATTAAACCGTGTGCACGTACGCAATTTCGGCAGCCTCTCTCTCTCTCTCTCTCTGTAGAGTAAGCTAAACAGTGACACTGAAAGAGCCATCAAAATTAAATCCATGCCACATCAGTCTGATCTGGATTACTTTAGAGGTTAGAGCTACATTTTCACAACCATATATTTCATGATCGATCAGATCGACCGGTCTAGCTAATGAACGCCCATAGCTCACTTAAGTACCTAACCTGGCTTAATTTGTAGCTTTAATTAATTAACGTGCACTTGCATGTACTGTCTGAATTTAACAATTAATGTGGTAAATGATTTCAATTGGCATGCAGGCAGCTCGAATGGTGTGTATGATAATAAAATGTTGACAGGAACAGATACTATAGTGTTAATTAACCCATGATCTTGAGCGTGAAGTTAGTAGCAAATCCTGGCTTGTCTCTACAACCTCTTGCATCTAGCTAACTTGGTTCACACGTCAAACCAAGTCGATAGATCCATGCTCGATTGACCCTTGACTTGAACCAAATTTTATTCAGAAAAGTAGATGAAATTACCTGCTAGCGATTGCTACGTGCCAAAATGACAATTTTAGTATAGTAGCGACATTTATATTATTATCGCAACCTTTCTATAAAATTAAACGTAATCTCTCCGTTCTTTCATTCGTTAAACCCTGGTCAAAGTTGGATTATCGTCATGATACGTTAAGCTAAGTAGATGACCATAACCATTTCATTAAAACCCAACTAATTGATATTATTGATCTCTCCGATATAAGCAAGTTTAAAACGTTTCTAAACTGTACGATTACTTGTTTCTTTATTTCTAGCTAGAAAGTTCGATGGATCAACTACCTAATATTGGGATATTCATGGCCACTGTATATTATATTCAGAGGGGATTCAAACAGATTTAGACCTGTAATTAGGAAATGTTTATATGAGAATTTTACACCAACATGCAGAAATTCATAAGATATATGAATCCAAATAAGGAGACAAGAAGCGTACCTAACAGGATCTTCATCTCTGTCCCTCTAAAATAAACAGCATCTCAGAATTCATGCTTATCCTACCAGATCAGATTTGAATCACATTTTTTTTTAAAGACAATGAGATTTGAATTACAAAATGGCGGGCAGGTAGGATAAGGATGAGTATATCAGTGGCGACATTGACCAGTGAAGAATGATTTGCTAGATGCAATTCTAAAATGTGCAAACACAATACATAGTTACATACCACCTGCAGCTGCAACAATTCTCTGAAGAAATCAAAGGTTCTGGCAACACAAGTTGCATGCATGCACCCACATTTTTCAGCGACATAACATTATATTATTGACCTTTGTCATGTTGCTTTCGAGCTCAGTAACTTTTTATTTACCTTTTTAGTACTCTTTTCCACTTAATTACATCACCTTTTAGATTGTTATCAGCCCAAGTTGGCATATGGATCAGGACCTTGATCAATTTGATTGGATGCTGTGTGTAGTGAGTGAAGATGATGTTGGTATCATGGAAACTTTGCCATTGCCCAATGGAGTGTACAGTAGTGCTGAGGCCGTAACTTCTTAGAATGAGACAAGCACTAGCCGTCCATTGACCTTGACTTGCCCAAGAAAACCATGGATAATATATAACTACCGGAAATTAACGTGATTTAATAATTTATATATAGTAGACGACGATGGCGTGTGTGCGTGTGCGGTGTAGTACGTATTGTATTCTCGAGCTGCAGGCAAGGCGTTCAATCATGCGTGCATATGTGCCGTGCGTATATTTATACGTGTAGCTTTGCACTTGCACGCCCGCGGTGATGCGTGCGTAAAGGCTGACGCCATACCGGAAAGGCATTTCCATGTTAGACATCAGCCGTCCATCTGCTTTGAGATTCGTGCTAAATTTGGTACGCGCCTAACCCTGTATTGTTTTTTTTTAGCAACTGTATAATAATAACTTGTGTCTTTTTAGTAAGAAAAGGAGAGTGGGTGAATTACATGTAATAGCTCTAAATTCTTCAGAAGGGAGTGCTGCAGACTGCAGCCAGCCAACTAGCCAAGCAGGGTTTATTTGGAGAGATTAAGATTCTTAAAAACCTGATATCTAATTTCTGAGAATCTGAAAAAAGCTTTAAAAAAACCCTAGTTCGTAGTTGCTAAGTTTATTTTCTAGATTCTACAACTATAGTTTATTAAAATCTAAACAAAAAGCTAAACTACTTTGTGGAGCTTCTGATTTAAAAGGAATTGCACTACAATAAGCTCTTCAAATAGGCCCTAGGAATGTTAGTAAAAAGCCGGATTAACCACTTACTTGCCCCCTTACTAGTCATCACGGTATCCTGCAAGCCAACACGCCGCACTTTGATAGTTCGACGCCCGCCAGCAAAGCCCGGTCTCTCAGTCCCAATCAAGGAACACGTTAAAAATGAAGACCACCTCCAGTAGTCCAGCGTCTGGATAGCATATACTCCAAGTTCCACGGTAATCTCGCACCGAATTTCCACGCGAAACGATAAAAATGGCAGATTATTTTTTGGGGGTTTCCAATGTCAAACAACACGTGGCTGATTTAATCCATCTTTGGAAAGGGAATCGTATCGCCAAACATGAAAGCGTAAGGGGAAGAAAAAACTTACATTTTATTATTCCAGCCAGTTTCAGAGGAAGTGGCAACCGAGTTTCTAGTGCCCAGCAGCTACTGTATATCCAATGTGGGTAAATCTCAAAACATATACTCCCTGCCAGATGAACCGAAAAAAAGCGCCGGCACACGCTTCTGGACCACGGTCTCATCATGTACAAATTACACATCATGTAATAAACACATGTACACTAAGTCTCGACAAGAAATTACCATGTGAAAAACGCAACAGGAAAAAGACCCGCAACCATCCACATCTCATCCCAAACCTACCTTCTCCCAATTGGGAGGGTAAAAGGTCGTGTCCTGTGAATCAAAACCAAATTTACCTCATGCCCTCATGTGCCCTGTGCTGATCGAACAGCATCATTCATTACTGGTTCACCGATCAGGCAATCAAGACCATCTTGGAGGCAAACTCCACTTACCCAATTTGAGCACGCTGAACATATGCTGTATATTCTAGCCTAACAAGTCCTTGAATAGAATAGGGTTGTTCCCTGTCGGCGTCACACCAACTTGCCGGGCCGCTGCGTCCTTCTGCAAGGCATCTTGAAGGCTAGGGCCCTTCTTTGCAGCGACCACATTTACCCCGAGTGATGGTTCTGTGGATCCACTGGTCACTCCAGTTTGTACATCATCCGAAAAGATTGACATAAGATCTGGTGTTTTCGAAGTGCTCGAAGCTGGGGTTTCAGAAACCACAGGAGAGGCTGATGCTGGTCCGAGAAGACCTTCTAACTGTGTGAAAGGATCAGCTAATGGAGGACTTGATGAAACTGGCTCTCCCAGATCCAGAAGATCAGGTGGTGGGGCAGAAGGGATTACTTGCTCTTTGGCTGGCTGCGGTGTTGCATTAGCAGTAGCTACTTTCTCAGTTGAGGAACTCTCCTTTGCTGTCTTTCGCCCAGCCTGGGTCTTCCTATCAGCTTTACCAAAGAGTGAAGCAGCCAACCGTTGCTTTTCCGCTGAAACTTCAGTGGCCTGCTGTCTCTTGGAACCATATGTGGATTCCCGAGCCTGTGAACTTGTTGACCCTCCCACCTCAGAACTAACGCCTCCATTGGTTGCTTGTTGACTAGATGTTGAACTTGAAGGCGTAGATGAGGAGGAATAGGCTGGTCTCCCCCATTTCTTCTGAACTCCATCAAGACGAAGTTTGAGACCAAATTCACCAGAAAGAGAATCGCCTGATGGCTGGGATCTTGACATTTGGTGATCTTCCTTATAGTAGCTTGGTTCTGGAACTGGAACCAGGTCAGTAGTTGGGGAAATACTGGCCTGTGAAGCTGCTGGAGGTAGCTCATAGGCCTCGAATCTAAGAGCATGGGCAGATGTCTCTTGTTGATCCTGGGCCTTGTAGTTGCCAACACTTACCACTCCTGAGCGTTCACTCTCAGGAATGTAGGGTGCAGCACCATTTTCAATGGCTTGCTGCACATAACCATTTAGAAACGAGAGGTTTCTGTCGATCTGCAACATAAATTTAGTATCCGTGAAAAGGTTGCCCTTTTACTCTTACGCTTGGTTCAATTTATAACTTTTGCTTTAAAGTTGTGTGCTTATGTAGAAATAGTGCAACATATTAAAAATATATGTAAGTGCCAGATTGTTTCTGTGCTGTCACCAGGATTTTATGCATATGAGGAAGCAGATAAAATCAAGTTTTCATGCATTAGGCTCGGTTCCAAGAAAGGGATAGCAGTACCTCAATATCTTCGCAGCTTGCATCGGCTGGCATTACATTCTCAACAGCCTGTTTGTCCAAACCTAGCAAAGCCTGTAGCTCATATGCACGCTGCTGCAAGTCTGTTGAATGCGAAGCTGACAATTCATCTATCAACGATTGGCACTGCAAAGGATCGGAGATGATTTATAAAGATTTACCTACAAACAATAGAGTACACGAATTCTACAGGAAGAGAGTTTTGCCACTTCATGGTAAGCAATAGTGTTGATGTTTTCTATTCTGGACCTCCCAATCATGTGGACAGTATTAATATCAAATATGTCTCTGTGCTTTCCAGTCATATGGAACATGATTGCTTTACATCATCCAGTGGTGAATGATGTTTTAAAAATCAGAAGTAAAGGTTTGCTTCTTTACAACATTATATCAAATAACGAAATTATTCACAGAAAAAGGCTGTCACAGAATTATGAAACACAGAGATAATATAGGGTAGATGGCAAGTTAACCATAGTCTTGAGTTTTCCGAGATGACTGTTCCAAGTTTGTATTAGGATATTTGCTCATAAACTTTTTTTATAGCTAGTGGTGCTCAAACTGAACAGCACGAGATGACTGTTCCAAGTTTGTATTAGCATATTTGCTCATAAACTTAAATAACTAGCATTATAGATGTAAATTCCAACAAAGGAAAATGCACCAAATTCGGCTTGGGTATGAAATGCATGTGATAACTGATAAACATATAATCCTAGGGAGGAGCATAATTTACAGTTAGTGCAAGTATAGCTTTCATGTAACTTTAGTCTCATGAAAAATAATTCCCTCTTTCGGTGCACAACTGCACATGTGAAGCTATATGTAATAAACAATGGTTTGGCTTGAAAGCTAATGACAATTTGACATGAAAAATGATAAGTGAGACAATCCAAACAGTGAAGATTTTCATTTACCTCGGGTAGCATATCGATCTTCCTTCCAAGAGCGATTTCAAACGCAAAGATCTTCAAAATTGCGGAGATTGCATAAGCCTTGAATAGGAACACCGAATAACAAACAGCAGGACATGTCAATAAATCAATTAGATGTACAAAAAAGATTTTCTCAAGGATAAGGAAGTAGAACATTAATCAGAGAAAACAAAAGATCTATACAGTTGATCAAGGTGGGTCCAGATTATAACAGTATATAATATATAATTGGATATATATATTATAGGCTACTATAATTGATTGGACTAATGGATCAAACTACCCACAAAATGGATTACTGGGTTACCCAACAACAATGTACCCTGAGACATTTCAAATTACAAGTTCTGATTTTCATGGCAATTGATCATAGTAATTGCGCAAGAAAATGTCGAGTAATGATCAACTTGGATCTATATTATAATATTTCAACACAGAGCATGCACAGTAGCAATGGGCCACATGTAATAACAGTGGAACAAAAGCTAAACTACAAGAGCATACCCTGACAGTGTCATCAGTTGGGTGGGCCTCTGCCACATCATACAGCTTCCCAATAATATATGAAGCTGAATATTTCCCATCTGCTGTTCCATATTCTCCCAAAACCCAGCATATTATCTGAAAGTAGAATGAATCAACATAATCTACCACAGAAAACATGGTACGGAGTATGATATAAGAAGAAAACAGGAAATTAAAATCACCTGCAGAAACGAAGAAGGAAGCTTTGGCTCCCCAACAATCCGTAGATAGGAATCTACCTGTTCAGGGAAAACAAAGTGTAAACTAACATACCAGGGAAAGTGAACTAAGTTAAGAATCATGCATCAAATTCAAGTTCACCATGAGAACTTTTCAAGTTGAAACAGCAGGAATTGATACATGCACTGGTTCACTTTAGTCCATATCTGAATGGTAGGTGGGGAATTTACATCTGGTTTACAGGTTGATTCATCATGCGTAACCAGAGGATAACATAAGCTTTTCCCCTTACTTCGATTATAAATTAACCAATCAGAGTGAAAGGGTCACTTAGGCCTAGAGGAGGGGGGGGGGGCGAATAGACTCATGCCGGACTAATATTCCTTCATACATTCTAAATTGCAAGCATTAGTCCTCACTAATTGGATTGTCATTAACCACCAAAATAATTAGGGGCTTAGATGCACTTTCACAGAGAATAATTAAAGTATAAGGTGTTTATTCACAATACTTATGTTTAGCAAGGGGAACATGTCAGCAAAGAATTAAGATTAGTCCAGAGTACATACAGCTGACGATCTTAGTTGGCTATCAGCACCTTCATCCTCCTCTCCAAAGCCTTCAGCAATAAGTCGCATTAAATTATGTGCAACTCGGATGTTGACAAGATCTCCAGCATGCTCAAAGACTTTGTTCATGGTCTGGTAAATAATTAGTAGAACCAAAGGATCTTCTGTTAAAAATATTAGTAGAAAATACATTAAGTGCTCAACAACAAACATGCATAGACTGATGCTGTCACCTGGATGAACCACTGATTGCTAGGTGCAAATTGTTCTGCTAGCTCAACACAACGAGATGCAATTTCTGTCTTGTAATGGTGATCAGTGATGTTAATCATATACTCAATCATTCGATCAACAATCACTTCAACATTTGTTGATTTTGTCATCTTGTAAAGAAGCTCGAAGGTCTTGCGTTTCAAAGTGTCATCAGGATCCTGTTCAAAAGAAACCGCACTGAGTGAGAAACAAGAAGGGCTAGTGTGAAAAGTATAACACATCCAACTAAAGATGATGACACAGTGACATGCATCTACTGAGGTAGCAAATTAAAACCACAAAACTGATGCCATAAGAACAGAACAAGCCAGCAACTAGGTCAGCGATATTGTATCAAACAACACAATATAATCTTCTGAAAATTATAAGTGCTTCTTCAGCTAACATAATTTTGGTCTTTCTGCAGGGAAACGTGAAATGAATTACAAATCAGCATTCTTCGTAAAATTAATTTCTGCAACTATAGCATGATTTCAGTAAAAAAGTCTTAGCTTCATTCTCTTGCAGCATGCAACAGGAATATACGCATGGAAGCAACATACTAAAAACCCAATATTTTCCATGAACACGCAAGAGCTGAATTTTGCTATATTCCTCACCTCTAAGCAATCAATAACAGCCAGCTGGTGCTCTTCTGCGATATCTGGATTTATTTTAATTAACCGGCCAAGAGCATCAATGCCCATGTACTTAAGATTATGGCTATCACTCTGCAAACATAAAAGAGTTAATGAAGCAGGTTAATTTCCTATGGACACAACATCATGAAAATCACTTATGTCTCACATAAGAACTTTGTGTGCACCTTCAGAAACTTTGATGTTGTTTCAGCTGCAGCATCAAGCATCTTAGCGTTCGGGAATATGGATGAAATACAGCATATGCACTCATACAATATTGCATTGCCAATGTTGCTTGCAGTGTCACCCTTCCTGAATATGTCACCCAAGACCATGTACATATTTCCACTTGCCTGCTTATCACCGCTACCCAGCACCGCAAGTATTTTCAATAGTTTAATCTGCAAATAAGAACAGTAAAATCTAATGACATAAGATGGTGCCAATTGAAGACTCCAAACATAGGAAGTTGAAGCTCAATAGAGTTCACATACCTGAATAAATGGTGCAGGCATTTGGTGGTAATCATAGGAAGTTGGAAGCCTCCTCTCTGCAACTTGTTTGAGGATGTTAACAAAACTAACAACCAAATCCTTGTACGAATTTGGATCTTCCAAAATCAGGTCATAGAGGGGGCATAAAGTTGCACCCATGACCCCAGGATCATTATCACAGAGCCTCTGCAAAATAATAGCGATCAACACTAAGCATCTCTCTGAGAAACAAATATGTGCTTCACTAACAGTTGGGAAACCCCACAGGCTACAGTTGCTGGAAATCCCAATTGAGGCTCAAGGTAGATACGAAGACACAATTTAAGACAATAAACACTGGTATTCTAACATGGAAACACAAACAAATAGTAAACAAATTTGCATCTTTGGTGTTAATCGAATCCATAACTCTTGTAGACAGAACCTAAGACTAGCTAACTTATCTTAAATTGGCATGAACAAAACAAAGCAAAAGTCACATTTCTAGGTTAAATAAGTGGCTAAAAATGTAATTGGAGAAAACAGCTAGCTGCATCATATGCAATTACAGACATATATACAAATTAAACACAGAAATGTGAACCATAGTAGGACTGATAGAATGATTGTAGCCGAGTGTGCATTTCAGAATTGAGACAATATATGACTGAGGACGACTTATTCTACGTTCATTTCAGTTGGGAAACGAAATGGGAGGGATTTAGTTTGGACCTTGCGGAAGTTGGAGACAAGGTGAGAGACGGATGAGGGGGATCGCTGGTAGAATCGGTGGAGCGCCATGACGGCCTTCTTCCGCACGGCCTCCTTGGGATGCGCGAGCAGCTCGACGACCTGGGGCAGCACGGCCGGGATGGCCTCCTCCCCGATGAGGCGGCAGGCGGCGGTGAGCGCGGCGCAGACGACGAGGTAGTTGTCGGACCTGAGGTCCTTCTGTATGGTGTTGACGACGAGGATGACGAGGTCGTGGCGCTCGTCGAGGAAGAGGGAGACGGCGAGGTAGCCCGTGCGCTTGAGCGGGAGGGACTCGTCGTGGGTCATCTTGACGGCGTGGATGTGGCCGAAGGAGGCGTCGTGGCCGAGCATCTCGGCGTAGACGAGGCGGAGGAGGAGCTCCTTCATCTTCCGGCGGGGCACGTCGGGGTCGGCGAGGCGGCGCTTGAGGTGATCCAGCTCCCGCGAGATGATCCGGTCCTCCTCCGCCTTGGACCGCGCCTCGCCGATGGACTTGACAAGGTCGAGGAACTCCTTCGACTGCCCCCACCCTCCCTGCGACCCCATCGCCAGCTCCCGCCCGATCGTCCGCAGCTGCTCCATTGCGCCCCTCTTCGCCCGCCCGTTGCCCGGGGGCGTCCCCCGCCGGTTTGCTCGGGGAGGCCGAGGTGATGTGGGGCCGATCCGCCGCCGGCGACGGCGACGGCGAGTGGGTTGGTGGCGGCGCGGCGAGGCGAGGCGGTGGAGATCTGGATCCGGCGAGGCGAGGCGAGGCAAGGTGGGTTTCGGGCTTTCGGTGTAGGGAAGGAAGGGGGAGATCGGGATCGGGATTAGTGAGGAGGAGGAGGTCTAGTCTAGTTCTCGTTTTTCTTTTTTTTTCCTTTTTTTTCTCTCGTTTTACTACCTACTCCCTCTATAAAGAAAATCTCATTTCTGAGTATGAATGTGAATGTAGCGTATATTCACATCTATAGTTAGAAATGGGGTTTTTTAACGGATAAAATACTCTAAAAGTAATCATTTTAGAGTTTTGTGAAAGTAAAATATAATTACATTTAGAGTAAATAAAGTGAGAATAATTATATTTGGATCTGATAAAATAACAGTACTCTATTTTTTTTTATTGATGTGTCGAATGGATAAAAAATAAATTTATTTTAAAACGGAGGGAGCACCAGTTGTTTTGCTTTGCAAGGGAGGTCTTGTACTGTAGTGTAATCTTCACCCTTCCATAGGTGTCCTTTTGTTTGATGGAGAATTTTGTAACTTTGTTCCAGAGTTTTTGGTTTCATGTTAAATTTGTGCGTTTCGCATTGCAGTTTGGGTTTTATCTTTTTTTTAAGGAAGGCAGCAATGCGTAATAAAGTTTAAGTAAAAGTGTTAAAATGCATTTCGGATACAAGCTTCACTTGACTAGCAGAATTCGAACTAATACAAAACTATTCAGTTGTAATAATGTACTGAAATGAAATAGCATGAATTACATATTCTAGCATTAATACGTTAAATTCCATTAAGATGGTAGCATTAACAGGTCGAATTATCCACAAAACAACCCCTAGATTCTAGTATTCAACAGAACTGTTTCGGTTAATACCAAAAATTACACATTAGCTCTACATCACTATTCCTGTTGCGAATTCTTTCACCCTGTCAAAAATTTACACCGAAAACTTCTGCAGATTTCACGAGAATTACACCATGGGCACATTTAGGATGTGAATCTTATTAAGCTCAGTCTCACAATGCACTCAGCTCTGGGTTCTCCTGCACTGGAGTGATTTACTGCTGACAGTTTGCTTCTTTTTGGACGACAGTGCACCGATGTTTCAGTCATTGCCAAAGCCAAAATGACCGCTAGTCCACTGGGTTGCAAGGAAAATTTACGACGATTGATCTAATCCGCCTCCCCGAGACCGTCACTGCCATCCCCTCTTTTGGTGATCGGAGCCATACCACGTTTCTTGCCATGAGATGCAACCTCTGCATTTTTTCTCAGCACAGCACCAGGTGACGGATATGGTCTTTGTTGGAATAAAGGTCCCTGTAAATTAAACAATAAAAAAGACCTCATTGTTCTGTGTATGATATGATACTACCACAGTTTGGTCTATATATAGGTAAAAATCATAACTCATAAGGTATTGTAGGTAGATACTAGATACCAGACATGATATTGTAAATACCTTATGCATAATAATTCCGGTTTGCCCATAGAAATAAACAAAAGTACAAAACATGCAAATTGCACAGAAAATGCAACTCCGCAATAGTTAGCAGATACAGCCCAGTTCTTAGGGCTTCAAGCATAAACACAATCTAAGGTTGGTCACTAGATTATCCTATCGTATAAGACTTCCTACAGCATTTGCCAGTTGCCACCATGGAGGTGGTAAGCTTTGCTCCCAACAAAAGAGAAAGCATGTGCATGCGGTAGTAGTGTTTACCTACACAGATGGTGTACTTCTCCACATTTGCAGTTAAAGTTAAAGGGTGTTGAAAATATATTAAGAAATCAAACTTCAAATGATAAAGAAAGTTTTGCAATCAAATGACATACAGCTGCAGTAGTATCTGCTGCCCGTGGCTGCACACCCTTCAAGCCAACAACCCTGAAAAACAAGCATTTAACTTGTATCAGAGACAATTGATATAATATCCCTGTGTTCTTCCTTAATTAATTAAGCTAAAAACAAAGCACATCCTAGCTCCAACTGACAGGAAGATAGTCAATTTCAAATGAAGCATAATTAACTACCAAGATGAAAAAGATCATGTACCAGCCACCCCGTGGAGCATCTGAGTAAGAGCTTGGGTCCATCGGGTCAAGCTCATCATCCTCAGGGCGATTTCTTTTGCGGTGATCTTTTCTGTTTGCTTTGCCAAATGGAGGTTTTGCGCTTGATCTGCACATATAGCACAATCTCAATAGCCATACACATGCTGCAATACTTTTGTTCTTCAGGTATACAATGCATAGAAAACTGGGAATCTGTTGGTGACATAAACTAGGACAAACAACATTTTGAAGAAGCATAATGTAAATCTCATATACCTGTCCTTGGCTGCTACATTCCCTGGATTTTTGTTACTGCTTGAGTGTGTAGTATTGTTTGGGTAGGATGGATACTGTTGAAAAGGAAGATTTTGAACCCTGCAAGGGGAATTCACAGATCAACATTAAGCTAAAATCTTCAGAAGCACCAAATTAGTTTATTTATAGTATAAAAACAACACATGCAATCTTAGATCAGGATTCTGGAGATTGACTGCATTACATCTCCGATGACCAAAAAAAACCATGAATATAATTTAGACCATATTGAGTGGATCCAAAAGTAGGTATGCTTTCAGGCAACATCATGGCTTCTATATGATAGAAATAAATCACCCGAACTTCAGAACACAGAAGTTACTCAAAAAAGATAAATTACAGATAGATACAGTACCTTGTGCAGTGATTGCAATAACCCCATGGCTGGACAAGACCTACACCCCATCCACCACAGCCTAAACATCTCTGCATTTGAGAGTTCCAAATATCTGTATTTTGAGCAGCCATCTCAACAGCAGCATTGGTGGGAGCATGAGGCGCAACACCTGGGTTCACAGCAGTAGGCGGCTCCCACTGTGTTGCTTGTGTATTTGTATTGTAATAGTATTTCTGGCCTAAATCACGCAGAAACCATGTCAATAAGTCAATAAAAAAAGTGTATAAGCATTGCCCTAAAAAAAATATCAATGAGCCTAGCTCGATAAACATATAAATAATAATCAGTGCTGGCTGGGTACATTGATTGGTCCAACCCAGCCTATCATTTATGAGCCAAATGCATTACTTTTTTTTTGTTATCTTTTAGAAGCTGGGGCTTAACAGACACAGGGCCCCATTAGAGCCAAACATACTCATGAGGCCATAAGCTTAGAAACAAAACAGTGACATTTTCACTCTTACAGAGAGAGAGAGAGAGAGAGAGAGAGAGAGATGTTTATAGAAATGCTATAGCACCTGTTGATTGATCAAGTGCCTCCTCCCAATTCTCTGGCAAGGACGAGGATGGAGGAGCTTGATGTTGCATGGTGTTCAAAGGAGCACCAGGGCGATCCCATTGGGTCGTTCCAGTGCTCTGATTATAGAAATAAGAAGCACCACTTGTTGGATCTTTTGCTTCAACCTAAAACCAAATAAGTTATCCCTTAAAACATAAGATACAACACTTGTAGCCACTGTTACTATCAAAATACAGTCAGCACCAATAAAAAAAGAGCTGTTAAAGGATAAAACATATAATAGCCCGTCCAGGTATACACAGCAAACAGAAAGTAATAAACTAATGTCTAGAATTACAAGTTAGAGAACTAGTTGAGTGCCCATGCTATGGGAAACCGAAATGCGTAGGAATGCACAGGCATTTGACAAAGAAAATCAAGATATACTAGCCCAACAACCAACATATCAAGTAGACAAGTTAACCACATAACAGAACAGAAAATATATGAATAAGATTGTTTACTTACCCAACCAGGAGGCAACTCTTGGGCAGCTTTTATCTGCCCTACTGGAGAATCGACCTGCAAAACGGTGCACAAACACAAGGCAAATGATACATTAACATAAAATGTGCTAGATAAAAAATGAGTACTATTTAAAGTATATAAAATCAGTGAAAGCATAATCAACAGGTACAAACTACTTTCCACGTTGCTGGATTCTGTTGTAGTCATCAGTAAATTCATCTCTTTTCAATCTACTACGCAGTTTTGATAGGTTTGCCAGGAAATGTTCTTTTCATCTATGTTACTTGTACACATATGATACTGCATGATATCAATTGATTCTACCATGAATAATAAGATCAGTTTACAGCTTATATGCATCCGTCCTGTTTGTATTTTGTTTAGTTGCGGAAACAACTAATTTAAGAATTATAACTTACATTTTGTTTAATCGTGAATCTATTATTTGTCGCCTCATCTTTAAGAATACCCCTTGCTCTTAATCTCTGCCTCAAAAATTCAGGGAGATCATCGGCACCTTTTGCTTTATCAGCTATATCCTTGGGTTTATCTGAAAGGAAAGAATATTAGTTAAACCCAACCATTTGTAAATATTTTAAAGCAGTACTAACTTAGAGAGAAGTGCTATACTCATTTGACCACTTGACATGTTTGCAGCATAATAAGCACCCCCTCCTGGTACACCATAGCCATTGCCAATTTCAACATTGCCTGGAAGCATGCATAATCATCAGGTTAGCAAAGAGGGTCAACTACATCCTCAGTGTAAACGATGTAATACAGCAGGTACACAGTGGCAGAGGGTCATTGCTATTGATAATCCTTTTAAGACATGTAGCGTAATCATTTTATTTCTATCCAATTACAGCCCTTTCTATCATATTAAGAGATTGGCACATCAGCAGCACTTCTTCCCTAAACATCTATCACTAAATTAGAGTGCTCTATTGTTTCCCAGGAGAGAGAGAGAGAGAAGGAGAGGGAAGAAGAAGAAGTGTTCTATTGTGGTATCTTATCAGTTGTCACTCCAGTATGCATGAAGATGCAAAGATTCTACTCAAACTAGTATACCAAGTCATACTTGTGCTATCTAGAACTTATTCTTTTACTCATAGTTTTGACTTAAATGAAACCAGAGTCACTAAACTATACTCCTAGCCAACAGTTGACCATCCCTATTTTGGCACCATGCTCTGTCAGTCTGTCACTGCGGTTACATAGCATAAAGTTCTCAAGGAATGGTACGGAACATAATACAGTGAACTAATTATAACCAAAATGATTTTATAAGATTTTTCTCTATGTGTACAATAGTTCTTCCCCTTCCCCCTAGAATTCAAAACATAAGCAGAAAAGGGTGAAAATAGACAAGACAGTATAATAATTATATATCACTGAAACATAACTATGAAATACCATTATCTGCATGAAGCGGCTTCCCCCTTTTGTTTGCCATCTCTGCACGATGCTCGGCTGTCATTTTTAGTAAGTGCTCCTGAAAAATCCAAGAAAACGATATTGAATTAACAAATGAGGGTCATGAGAAATAAATGAAGGAGAAAAATCCACAGAAGGAAAAGACAAGTAAACTGTGAACCTTCAATGCATTAGGGTTGCGGCGGTTTGAAAGGAGGTCTTCTCCATACTGCGTAGGCTCAATTGTTGCTTTTGCTTGTCTGAGTTGAAAATTTCACGGATATATCAAAGAGATACAGATAGCCAGCACAAAGTAAAATGGAAACAACAGAAAACAAACCAACCTTTGATTTTGTATGACTTGCTGAGTCTCAATGTCCTAGTTATCAGATGTAACCACTGATTAATAAGACAGCACTGTAACTGCATGTATAATCTAGATCATGTGGAAGATATGAATACCTGTTCACGAAGAACAGCCTCTTGGACAGCAGATTCAATGTCTGCTGCACTATCATTATGGTTGGAAACTTCATGAGCTGTCTGATTTGATTGTGCACCCCCAGCATCCATGTTAGGGAAAGGCATGGTGGGTTGTGCAGCAGCAGAGTAGCTCGCTGCATTGTGATTGCTGCCATTGTTGGGTGTAGCGCCATAAGGTGTTGCATAAGGCTGTGGATTAGGTTGAAATTTTGCAGGATGAATGGAAGGTGGCGGCGGCCATGCCCCGACACCAGGGGGTAATGGCTGTTCGTGTGAGTTATCCATAAGTAAGAAACAAGCTAAATTTTCACAAGCTTATGCTAACAAAGAAAACCTGCAAAACAAGGGAACCGATGCAGCGATATCAGATTTAGATTCACATTTCTTCCTATTAGGGACTATAATCAGATTCCCACATCCCATGATTCCACATAATCTTATTACATCTTTGTGCTACCATTATACTAGATCTTTCTTCTTTTTTAAGACACTCAAAATTACATATATGGCACGAGCGTCACGTTATTGACCAGATACTTACAATAACCTAAGAACTAAGAAACCCTCAATCCCATTAGCAGTTAAGAGCGGAGTGGTTTTTCTTCATGAGAAGACAACAACAGGTTCAAATGCAATATCTAAGACATCTGTAAACGAGTTCATCAGTGATGACACTAAAAAGCCCTGAACCTTACTCCACTAGCAGTAGTTTCTGTGTGATTCATGAAACATAAGAGGAGGAGGCCAGATACCAGCGGCCAGCGAGGATACGGCGGAGGGGGAAGCCTCCGAGCGGGGAGCTAGGGATTTGGTGGAGGAGTCGCCAAATCTCACCTAGTCTGCCGGTATCCGGCGGGGGGGTCGCCGTTCGCCGCCTCCGGTCGTCCTCGAATCTGCCCGGGGGGCGTCGCGAGATTGGACGGGAAGCAGGAGGAGCCGCAGGAGCGTGCGCCGTCGGAGCTCTCCTGCTCCGGAAGCTCCGTCGACTGTCGCCGCCGCCGCGTACGCCTCCCGCCTCGCAGAACCCTAGCCTCCGGCGCGGTGGCGGAGCCGAGCCGAGCGAAGGAGCCGAACCAGCGCCGCCGCCCGCAACCACGCCGCCGGTGCTCTAGTGAAATTCCAAGTCCAAAACAGGGATCATTTTGCAAAATTATACGGTAACAGTCGTAAATACTAGGGTGCTTTGTGAAAAAATTTCAGGACCTCTACCAATTGAGCCCGAGTGGCCCATAGTACACCGGAGCCCAATTGGGTTGAAACAAACAGCTACAAAGCCCGTCAGTGTATTGCCCATTTAAAAAGGCCCAGTAAGCCTAGCTCACCGGCCAGGCTGCCACAGCCCACAGGACACTTCGCGTCGACTGATAACGATTCTGGCCTGTTTAGTTTGTAACTTTTGTGTCCGAACTCAACGTGGGGGAAATAAAACACGAAGACAACGAATCAAATTGTTTGGCGTGGTTGAATTGCACATTTGCACGCGTCCTGTAAGAACATTGGAACGCTACTGTGTTCGACATCCGTTTCTCAACCTTTATTCTTTTCCGTCCATGCGTATTTTACTCGTTAAGAGTAGGGAATATCAAATTACTACTCGATAAGGAGTGTGTCATATGGAAGTCTGTTGTCTCTGAGTTCTACTTAGAGATTAAGGTGATTTGTGGTAAAAATACATACCCCTGAGAGGTACAATAGATCAAATCTTAGAGCAAGACATCCACCACCGCAGAAGCAATCCGGAGGACTTGAAGCCTATTCACCAGTAGATCTCGTTGAGCTCCTCTCGACAAGGATCTCGTCGGTAATTTCGGAGTTCAATTGTTCCCTTTTGTATTCTGTGGTTTCCTGTATAATCTCATATAAACTGGATTAGCGCTATTATATTACGAGGGGCTTGAAGCCCTGAACCAGCATAATGTTTGTTTTTTTGTGTGCTTGATGTTGTATCGTGTAGATTCTTATAGCCTCGTTACCCTCCTAACACGGTCCACGGGTATCCCCCGTCCACAATACGTTAACAGATCGCTCCGTTTTATATGCGGGAAGTTGTCAACCTCCATCTCCAAACGTAACCAAAAATGAATGCAGTACACAGCTTTAGGCTGCGTTTGGAACGTTGTGTTCCCAAATTATATGCACGGAAAATAGAACGGTCTATTAGCGCATGATTAATTAAGTTTTTGCTAACTTTTTTTTAAAAATAGATAATATGATTTTTGTAAGCAACTTTCGTATAGAAACTTTTTTGAAAAAACCACACCGAATAGTTTGAAAAATATGCGCACGAAAAACGAAAATGAGAGTTAGGAACAAAGAGTTCCGAACACAGCCTATTAAGTCGTGACCCGAACAGAAACACGGTAGATTTTACTATAACAGCGATCGAAACGAACAACTTTGTAAAAAAAAATGGCAATAAGCAAATTTTTGTCATTGCCAAAATGTATGGTAGGATGGGCCGAAGGATACCAAACAAATATCATTAGCAGCAGCATGGATGTATATTAGTAGTACGATATCTTTCCTATTATTGGGCCATGATATAATTTAATATTCCTGATAAGATCTCAGTCTAATTAAGCTGTGATTCTGCAACTTTTTTTTTCTGATATCTGCCTAATCTCAAGTCAACTGTTTCTGTCATCCCCCATATATCACCAGAAAACTTGCTGCTCCATCTATCATCTTTCTCGCAGGTCAGCTTTCCAGCCTGCCAGTTAATCTGATCATCCTGCCACGCTAAACAGATAATGCATTTTTAATCCATCCGCACTGTACTCATGCTTGCTGATGCCAATAAAAACGGATGAGCGCATGTTCCGTTTCTGAAACCTCCACCGTGTTTCTCTTAAGTTCAGCAATTTAGGTTGTGTTCTTCTCCCCATTTTCCCAACCCACCTCTCTCGTTTTCCCCACACACAATTTTCAAACTGTTAAATGGTGTGATTTATGTAAAAAAAGTTGTTTAAAAAAATCATATCAATCCTTTTTTTAAAAAATAATTAATACTTAATTAATCATACAATAAAACAAACTTCGTTTTGCGTGCTAAGCAGCATGCGATCAGTGCACCATTAAACTAGTACTAATTTATTTTTGAAGCGAAACAAAGCATTTTGCAACCTCAATTACGTAGCATATGCATATGGTCTAAGTTTTAAAAAAAAAATGGAAAAGCGTATGGTCTGCGGATACATCCGGACAGCTCAGGATCAGATCGATGTAGAAGTATGCATCTGGTGCGATCGTGATCCGGATTTTGGCATGTGGTACTGGTTGTCTGACGTGGTTAGCTCATCTTATCTCATCCCTATGAATCAGAGGCAAGAGCGAGAGAAACGACCTGAGCTGTGAAAGCCGACAGAACTGTTGAATCAACGTGCATATATCATTCGTCCCAAGATGAATTGGTTTCGATAACAAATCAAAATGCATAAGTTAATTTTGACTATAGGTACGAACAACTTATTTTGAGACGGTACAAGAGCAGTGCAAGATATACAATGCGTGCCTCTGCCGCCCGTCTAAAGCTACGAAATCAGTGTCAGAGCCACGAGCTCCACAACGCAAGTGCGAGGAAATCGTTTCTTTGATGTGGCATGAAGGGACGAGTCGGAGCAACAAGTCCCAAAGCACCTTTCTGTTCTGACGAGACGAAGAATGTGTCTCCTTATGTGGGGGCGAGAGACTCAGTAGGGACGCGCGTTTTGTCAACACGTAGGCGAATATACTAGCCGGCGATACGCTATAAAAGCTCTAAGAGGATGCATGTCTCTCAACTGCGTACAAGTTTTAAAATTAGATTTTGAAGTTGAATTTGGTTTCTTTTGCACTAGCTTTCACAAAGTTAAGGAAAGCAGACATATGTAAACCTTTAGCTGTAAATTATTTTTCTATTGTTCTATTTATTCTTTTTCACGGCGTAGCTTCACGGATCAAGGGTGAGATGAAACGTCAAACGTGCCTTGTGATTATCTTTTCTCGTACTGCGTCGTTGGTAGTACAGGAGTTCTCACTTTTTTGGGCCCCCACGCAAACAGCCAAAACCTGGTTCACGAGTCGGATTTCGCGACGTCCTCGGGTGCGTCCGGTTCGTCGCTTTCTTGGCCTCTCGGCCGGATCCCACCCACCCGCCCGCATTATCGTCCAGATACGAAGCCCCACGTCATCCTGCCCATACGCGGTGGGGGCCAGGTTCACTCTCCCTTTCCCACGTCCTTACCCGCACGAATCGCGAAGCGCGCATCGACGGCGCACAGACCGCCACGTGGCATCCGTGGGCCATATAAGCTCACCATCTCAGCTCCGAACACTACGCCCCCCTGTTCTTCTTCTTCCTCCTCTCCCCTCTCGCCGTGCTGGTGGTGAGTGAGGCGGCGAGCGGCGAGCTCCTCCGGTGATCCGAGGCTCGCCGGCCGGCGAGAGCTTGCCTGTTTCGGGAGGTTTTCAGGGTGATCTGAGAGCACAGCGAGCCGATGGCGGCGGCGGCGAACGGGGCGGCGTGCTGCGGTGGCGCGACGGGGCCAGGGTACGCGACGCCGCTGGAGGCCATGGAGAAGGGCCCGAGGGAGAAGCTCCTCTACGTCACCTGCGTCTACAACGGTAAGCGAAGATTTCTATCCCAACACAGTGGACATATTATCCCACTAGCTACATGGAGCAATGGAGACGTCTGCGATTCTGCGTTACTCACAGATCTTGGGGGGTTTAATCGAGGATTAATTTAGCAAGGTCAATTAGACTTTGCTGATGTAGAGTAGTACCACGCGTGCTCAAGAACTGACAACTGAAATCACCTGGATTGGATGGACACAGTTCTTAGTTTAATCCTGGAAGGGATTTCTTTAATACTGAGTGAGTGCTTGGGGTGAAAGAGACCCGTCATAAAATTAGCCCGAATTCGAGTCAGTACTAATATTCTACACTGTACTAAACCTGCTTTAGATCTCCAGTTTTGTCGGAATTCAGTTGAACAGTGTGTTTCGCAACTTTCCCATGGGCCATATTGAGGCAATTTTTAACCACCTAGTATTTGTTGTGATGAAGACAAAGGATTAGAGTGTGTGCGCGCTTTAATTTAATTCCTGCCACTTTAGTGGATGAGTAACCAAATTGATTGGATTTTCACCACAAAATGTTGGTTCTCCATGGCAGAAGAAAACACCATCTATATGTCCCTGTATGTAAGCTAAGGTTTACATGGTTTATTCTTGACAGTCTGAACAAAAGAATAGGTCAGAGTTTCTTGCAGGTGTCATGAATTTGTTTTGATGGATTATGAATCAACATGAACAGGTACTGGAATTAACAAGCCGGATTACCTGGGTACGGTGGACGTGGACCCCAATTCCCCTACATACTCCCAAGTGATCCACAGGCTCCCAGTCACCCATGTCGGCGATGAGCTGCATCACTCTGGATGGAACGCTTGCAGTTCTTGCCATGGTGATCCATCGGCTAGCCGCCGTTTCTTGATTCTGCCTTCGTTGCTGTGAGTGTTAATGTGGCTATATTTAGATGGATGGATGAATCCTCGTATCTGTTGATGTTAAACAGCGAACTGGATTTGTAAATTGCTCCAATGTCTGTTGCAGGTCTGGCCGTGTGTATGTCGTTGACACGCTGAAGGACCCAAGGGCGCCTGCCTTGCATAAGGTGGTCGAGGCTGAGGACATTGCTGAGAAGACAGGGCTTGGATTTCCTCATACATCTCATTGCCTGGCATCTGGGGAGATAATGATTTCTTGCCTTGGGGATAAGGAGGGAAATGCTGCTGGCAATGGCTTCCTCCTGCTGGATTCTGAATTCAATGTCAAAGGACGGTGAGTTCCTTTATCACAATTCTGTGCATTTTGACGCAGAACCATAGTATGTTAAATGTGGACAAAATTATAGTGGGTAATCTATCAACATAAAACCACCTCATCCATATTTTACAACCTAGCAAAATCATCAGTATTGTGAAGTTACGAGCATAGAAGTTCATCAATACTTGTGACTATTACTATGGATGTCAATTTAAGGACAAATTCCATCTTCGTGTTCATTTCCATAATGCCCATTCCAGGATATGTTCCATGAAATGTCAATTTATGTTACACATATTTGCATGACTTTTGAAAGATAACCATAGTATTTCCCTTCTCGCAGTTGGGAAAAGCCAGGTCACAGCCCCTTGTTTGGCTATGATTATTGGTATCAACCTCGTCACAAGACAATGATCAGTTCATCATGGGGAGCACCTGCAGCTTTCAGGACTGGTTTTGATCTTCAGCATGTGCAGGATGGTCTCTATGGAAGACATCTGCACGTGTATGACTGGCCTGGTGGTGAGCTCAAGCAGACACTAGATTTAGGCAGTACAGGTCTTCTTCCACTTGAGGTGCGTATCAAATGTTGAGACTAAAAGGGATGCATCAAGCCGTCAACATATCAAATAACCATATATCACTGCTTTTCTTCTGTGCAGGTGAGGTTTTTACATGATCCATCAAAGGATACTGGGTATGTGGGCTGTGCTCTGACAAGCAACATGGTCAGATTTTTCAAGACTGCAGATGGATCATGGAGCCATGAGGTTTGTCCATAACTCCATGCCAATGTTCTTGCTATTTTCTTGTATAAAGCCCTATTTGTCCAATTTGTTTAGTTGTTTACTCTCCTTATGCTTGCATGACATGACATGACAGGTTGCTATATCTATAAAACCATTGAAAGTGCGCAACTGGATTCTGCCTGAAATGCCAGGACTGATAACTGATTTTGTTATCTCTCTGGATGATCGCTATCTCTACTTGGTCAACTGGCTTCATGGTGATATCAGGCAGTACAACATCGAGGACCCTGCGAAGCCTGTGTTGGCTGGACAAGTATGGGCAGGAGGCCTTCTTCAAAAGGGCAGTGAGGTTGTGTATGTAACTGAGGATGACAAAGAAGAGCAGTACAGTGTGCCCCAGGTCAAGGTAATTATATCTCATTCCTCTTGGAATTCTCAGTTCATAATATTATCCAGAATTGTTGGTACTTATAATTTGTTGTAGTTGTTCAATCTGGTTCATTTGATAAGATATCAAGTACCAAAATGGACCTAAAAAGTATCAAGCTACTATACTTACATCCACCTGCTATCATGCTGTTGGAATTGCGTGTACTTGTTCTGAAGAACACTTCATCTGCATTGGAATTGTGTGTACTTGTTCTGAAGAACAAATTTTAGTCGCTTAAATATTACTCATATGAACCATCTTGTATCAGGGTCATCGACTTAGAGGTGGGCCACAGATGATTCAGCTGAGCCTGGATGGGAAGAGGATATATGTGACCAACTCTCTTTTCAGCCGATGGGACGAGCAGTTCTATGGCCAAGATCTTGTCAAGAAGGGCTCCCACATGTTGCAGATCGACGTCGACACTGAGAAAGGAGGACTATCGATCAACCCTAACTTCTTTGTAGATTTTGGTGCTGAGCCAGAGGGTCCCTCCTTGGCCCATGAGATGAGATATCCTGGTGGAGATTGCACCTCTGATATATGGATATAAAGATCTTGAAGGATTTGCATACACTCAGGTGTTGATTCATCCTGTGTATTCACTGTAACTAAGACTGTATGCTTGCTGTGGTCTATATGTAATTTCGATGGTAACAAGTCCCCATAATACCTAGAACATTCACTCCATGGCTCATTTGGTAACATTAGCTTAATAAAGAGATGTATCCAATGGTGCACTTTCTGCTAGTGTTTGGATTTTGAGCTATCTGATTAAATTTCTCCAATAATTTGCTGTTGAAATGGCCCTGTAGCTTTTCAGTTACAACAATCTGCATTGGCCAACCTTTGCTGAACTGGGCTTGTCAGTTCTCAGAACTCAAAAGGCTTTGCTTTTATCAAGATGAATCTGATGCCCTATTGCCCTGAAATCTCTGCAGGCCGATTTCGAGCATGAATCCTTTCTAAGAAAAAAAAATTGCACAGTATTAGTAGTAGTAGTTGATAAGGGACAAGGCAATTAGGCAAAGTTCTTCACCTGGCACCATCGGTGGTTGGAGGTGTTAAAGAAGCTCTCTGAATGAAAGTGCAGAGATATTTAACTATTTGTCACTCTTACAAATGATAATTAAGAATTTATTACTGAACCCATATTATCATATACGTATGAGAGCCCATATGTTATAGACTGCGAGTGGCGAATCCTTAATTATCACACCTTAAAAGTAGAGCGAGGTTGGACGGAGCGGCCGCCGCATCGCCGATGGTAAAGGGACTAGCTATATTTAGTTCCTATTTGATCAAGTAGTCCATGTGTTGGATGCAAAAGCCTGAACAATTGTCTATGTCAGAAAATTTCGATTATAATGCATAAATGAACAGACATGTCTGACCATACTGTTTCATCAAACATGTCGAGAGTTGAGTAGAAGTGTTGATCGGTGTTCTCTTCACTGTCACAGAATTTGCAGCTGAGTAGAAAAGTTAATCAAATCGATAGGCTAGATGAACCGCAGCTGTGTTCTTGGACTTAAAAAAGCTACTCAATCCGTCCTATAAAAAACAAACTATATAAAATATGACACATTCTAAAACTATGAATCTAGACATATATTGGACTAAGTTTGTTTTTTATAGAATGGACGGAATAGGTGAGGATATATCCATGGAATTTAAATCAATTAATGGTACAATGCTAGATTATACAGCGTTACAAAACCAGCCCTAAAAATCAACATATATAACCAAACACAGAAGAAACATCTAAAGGATTCAAAACCGATGACGACGTGAGGGCACGATATCTGATAACGGAGTTCAACTGCAGCCTACATCTCCGACGCACTGATTACGGTAGTCCAAGACCATTGACCGCAGCCGTAATCGCACCTATGCTACTATTGCCTTACGGCCTTACGGTTAGAACATGTGTGCCTCTCTATTTAGGATAGAGTATAAGACATAGTCCAACTTTAATTCTATCTTACACATATTGCAACTTCATGTTCATTCCATACATATTCTAACACGTAGAGAGCCTGAAATCTCAGCCTCTTACACACCTTACTTCTGTCAAGGCAAGAAGAAACTGACGGCTTGAATACCCCTGCAGGTTGATTTCGATCATGAATTATGGATGCAACTAGTGCCGATTCTTTCTTCTTTGAAAAATTGTACAACTAGGGCTTTTATTCCCTATCATCTCGAATTTAAATAACGCATTGAACCAGTCATGTCCAGCCATCACAAGGATTTCTTTAACGAAATAAAATCAGACAGAAAAAAAACTACCAATGGCATGGTCTGACTTCTGCCGACGCCAGCCACGGAGGGTTATTGAAAAATGCAAAATCCAGAACGAAAACTGTCATCGTCTTGACATAGTATGTCCCAGCAACAAACATAATCTTGGTTCTCTTTCATCTGATGTTCTAGCAGAACAGTTTATGATTAGCAAGGAGGCGACTTTTGCAACAAGTCTTGATTGCATTAACAACTATCCTATACGACATCTTATATCTAAACTTGAACAATACTAATCGTTTTTCATAAACAGAGCGGCAATATGATCTGAATTCCGAATCAACATTTTCAGAAAAGCACCCGCCTAGTAAATCGAACCCAATCCGACAGATTTGCAGTGTTATTTTAAAAGATTTATTACTCTGTAGGAAAAGGATCGTACGTGAAGCCTATATTTGTTGGAGTTGACCTGAATTTATAATAAACATTCAATGATGATACAAACTGCAAAGACAGCTTGAGAGGAACACTAGAACACTGAACTCTGAACCATTCTACATGAGGTAGTACATTGTCATAAACAAACGTCGCAAACGACCGGTCTAATGCGTGCTCTACCACTCAAAGTGGCAAAACCAATCGACCAAACAAATTCATATCTCTTCCTCTTTGATCTCCTCCCCCTTCTCAGTCTCAAGAGCTTACATTTCGTGTTCGACAAATTTTCATCAAGAAATCTCAAGAACACGTCGTGTTCAGGCAAAAGAACGACAGAGACAAGAGGCGATCGATGGCAGTGGCCATGGCGAAGCTGCTCATCACCGGGCTGAGCACGGCGATCACCTGCTCGTCCGCGGTGGCGTTCAAGGGCGCCGCCGTGGCCGTCGTGCTCCTGCTCAGGCTGGTCCAGCTCCCGGGCCAGCTCGGCTGCCTCCTCCTCTGCGCCATCAGGGAAGCCGTCGAGAGGGCCGTGGCGGCCGCCTTCGCCGCGGCCGGTGACGCCGTCGCTGCGGCGGCGGACGCCGCGGCGGGCGCGTGGAGGGACGCCGCGGCGTCGAACGGCACCGCGGTGGTGGCGCTCGTGCAGGCCGCCATGGGCAGGCCCGAGGCGCTGCTCGCCGCCGCCGGCGAGGTGGCGGCGTTCGCGTGGGAGGTGGCCAAGCAGACGGCGTCCAACTCCACGGCCACCTTCCTCGACGCCGCCCTGTTCGTCGCCCGCCATGCCAGGGCGTGACATCACGTGTTCTTGCCTAGGCTACTATGCTCTTGCTCAAAAAAAGCAAAAAAAAATATATATTTTTTCTGTAAATAAATTAATTGAACTGCACGTTCATAATCATAAACTAATTTTGGCCCATTTGCTGAAAAGTCTATTTTACCTCCCTCAACTTAACCGAATCTAATTCGTATATGGGCCAGAATTGAGGCCCATATAAATAAGGCCCATTTCGAGCGGGTGGGTTTGTTTTGGTACGAGTAGCATTTTCTATTATTTTATTTTGTTGACGATAGTTGAGGCTTAGATATTTTCGTGGCCGCATTCGAAGGAAGAAGAGATTTTTTCTTTTGGGCCAAGTGGGGGAGCTTTACCTACAAAAACCCTAGCCGCCTCCGCCTCTGTAAAACCCTCAGGTCGGCCTCCCTCCTCTCCTCGTCCCTCCTCCCCGCCGCCGCCGCAGCAGGTACGTCGGCATCTCGCCTCGTTCCTCTTGGATTCCGGATGCTCGTTCCCCGACGGATCTGGATGATCCATTGACCCCCTTCGCTGGATTCGGGGTCAAATCGGTCGTTAAGGGGAGGGGGGGGGGATGGTTGGTTCATATGTACATGCGTGTTGTTGATGGATTCTACTCGTTCCACCACTAGGTAGAGGTGGGATTTGTTTGTTGTTGATAGATTCTACTCGTTCCACCGCTAGGTGGAGGTGGGGATTTGTTCTCTGTATTTGGTTAGCTATTTTGTAACTAGTTATGCGATTTTCGGCCTCTGATTTGGCTTAGATCCATGCATGAAATTGGTCAAATCGTTTGATTTGTTATGATTTGTGGTTCGTTTGTAGTTGGTCCTGGTTGGTTTAGATTAGATTGGTCGAAGACCGCTGTGAGATGAATAATCGGCGGAAACCATTTTTTATGGTAGGGTTTCCCCGTAGGCCCTGGATTGTTTGGCTGCTTATGATTAAAAATCACTGTGTACTGATGGTTAACAATGCGCGGCTACGGGTTTTCGCAGATTTAATCCTCAATGGCGGCCTTCAACAAGCTCGGTAGCTTCCTCAGGCACAGTGGCTTGACAAGCAGTGCCTCGGCCGGCTCTTCCCCTGCCATGTTCAATGCTGCTCGTCTGATGTCCACCAAGCTTTTCGTTGGTGGTGAGTTTTTTGTTTTGTTGTGTTGATTCTGATGGTATGCAAAGTAGCATTTTTTTTACATTGACTTATTCCCTCTTGTCTCTTAGGTCTTTCTTGGAATACTAATGACGATTCGCTGAAAGAGGCATTCACCAGCTTCGGGGATGTGACTGAAGGTCAGATTTCTGAATAATGTGGATACATCTTTTTTCTGATGTGGTCAATGTTGTACTTGTTTCGGGATCTAATCAGTTATAGTTTACGTGTTGCAGCTCGGGTGATCAATGACAGAGAATCTGGAAGGTCAAGAGGGTTTGGCTTTGTTAGCTTTGCCAATGGCGATGATGCCAAGAGTGCCATGGATGCCATGGACGGTAAGGTGAGTCAAGACAAGATCCACTGCTACTCCTTTTCAATTTGAGCTACTGTCCTGTATCATTGTGTTAGTTTGAGTATGTAAGTGTATTAGAATGTTGTGGAATATGTTTCAGTTCTATAACATGTGAATACGGTTTGTTTTGAGATGCATGCTTTTCTGGAAGTGTGTTTTACTCTCTTTTTTTGGTTTTGCCTCACCGATGAATGTTCTGTCTAGTTGTGCCTAAATTGTTGAGGACAGACATGTACCCTTGCTAGGCCTCATTTTGTTTTGCATTTCCATTGCTTGCAGGAACTTGAGGGACGGAGTATCCGCGTGAACTTCGCGAATGAGAGACCTCCAGGGAACCGAGGTGGCGGCGGGTATGGTGGTGGTGGCGGTGGTTATGGTAACCAAGGAGGCTATGGTGATGGCAACCGAGGCTATGGAGGGCAGTACTAAAGTGGGCACTGACTTGCTTAAATAATGAGCTTAGGACCTGATGTGGCTTATGTGAAGCCTTATTATTGTTTACTTTTGTACCGTTTAGTATCCGTCGTCGTTGAAATTCTAGGTGAAGATTAAATCTTCATATTGCACTTTATATGCTTGGCGTGAAGGCCTAGGATGCGAATGGTGCTTTTTTGTGAGTGAGAACTGAGAACACATGCATGTCTTCATATCTATTGCAATGTGTAGAGGGTCATTACTCGAGTGTGTCAGCAAGTCTTATTATTTCATATTTGATCTGCATCGAGCATTCGTTCACAAGACAAATCGCCTGAGCAGCGTCCGTGAACATTTGATCAACGTGATGTGTATTCTCTGCGTTGCTTCCTGTCATTTGTTGTCCGTTGTATTTTTTTTCCTGCTGAATGTTCTCTCTTGGCTTTTACTTGCCGTTTAAACTAAAATTTCGGCAATGTGCACATATTTACCAATATGAACTACTTGCTGATGTTAAAAGCAAGTTTAGGTTGTTTTTTAATACAGGATTTTTCACATAAACAGTTCCATGTTTGATTCAGCTGATTATTATAATTTAGATAGATTATTGTGAGAGATTATTATAATCTAGAACCCCATATTAATCTTCTCAAAAGATGTTTTTTAAAAAAGATTATTAAGATTATTGGGTGCTTAAGATCGATTTTTCCTAAAGACTTCAAAAAAAATTCCTGAAGACTTAAAGAAATTACCTACCTCTGTCATCCAAAGAAATTATCTACCTCTGTCATCCATCTGAACAAATAGTTGAGGGTAATCTTTCAAACCCAATAATCTATGCCTTCATCAATAATTCAGAGAAACAAATAGTTAAGGGCATTATAGATGTCTTAGTTAAGGGCATTATAGATGTCTTTCAAACCCAGTAATCTATGTTTTCAATAATTTAAATAAACAAACAACTCATAAATCTGGCTCATCAATATTACAATAATTTTAAATTGAAACAAGCATGACCTTACCTTCAAAATTCCTGAAATTTTCTCCAATTCAAATAAGCTTCAATGGAAGAAATGACCCTGACCACTAGCTGTATTAGAATTTAGAGCTACATCCGCAGTCTATAAGGTTATCTTAGCGCCCTTTCTCTCACTTATCACTTCTCCTTTTAATTCATCACTACCTCGCCCTTCGCACCCTCTCTCTCACTTATCAATTCTCATCTTACTTCATCTCTATCTCTCTGTTTTTTTTTATAACCTATCTCTCTGTTATACTGAGCCCTTCGCACAAACTCTTTGTTATACTTCCGTTGTTCACCATCTTTGTTTCAATTTTGATCGCTAATAACTTTTAATTAACTAAAGTTGCATGTTTGTATTTATGGCACAACACACATTATCAATACAACATACTTTGAGATAATACAATTTTGTTTTTTCTTTAATTACGAGCGATCAAAGTTGTGAATGATATCTGGTGGATATTATTTGAAACCGGTATGTTTTTAGTTTTTACTCCCTCAGCCCTAAAGTATAACCTATTATGGGATCTAACAATTACGATTTTTACGAGGGAGGAAGTACACATTTTCGTCTTCATTTCTCGATAACATTCTAACAAACCTACAACGGCAACTGCCGGAGGAAAGAAGACGGTTTTGAGCATTAGGGATACAAGTGGTTTGACCCATGAACCCACTTATCTGTTCTATAAGTGGGTTCGTGAGCTAGCCCACTTACAGCCTGTTTGGTTGGAGGAAGTTTTTAGAAGGGACTGGGAGTTTAGAGGGATGAGGCTATTAACTGTTTTGTTTGGTTGGGGGACATGAGAATTTTGGTGGAATGGGGATGGGGAATTGAGGAATAAACTCCCTCCTTTTCAATGCCTGGGTAGGTACAGGTAATTGGGAGGGAATTTCTCCTTTACTTCGCCTAAACAAATCTCAGCCTCCGTTTTCATTAATGACCTAATCTCCAACTAAACTCCCTATCAATTTTCACCACCTCTACCAAACAAGAGACTGGCATGAAAAATCAAATTCCCATCTTAATCTCACTATCAATTCCATCGTGTAAACTCCCAATCCCTTCCCTCAAGTTGCCAAACAAGCCGTTAGGGATTATACAGATTAATGTCATTTCAAACCATACCATTTTTTGGTAAAGTATTCAAATATGTGCATCCATTTAGTTTTTTTTATCAAATTCAGTAAATACATAATAAATCCGGTCAAAACTTGGTAATATTATCAAATTAGTAAAATTTGATAAGGTTTAATTTGGCTACAATCCGAATGGGCCCTTACACCCCTACTGGGGCAGGTGGCAGCGGAACGGGTTCAGATTGGGCCATTGGGCCACATGGCATATTTCCCTTCTTTCCCAAAGCCGTGAGCCCTCAAACCCTAGACTTGGGGAGAGCATCGCAGCCTCAGTCAGAGAGAGCTCACCGACGCCATGGATCCTTCACACCACCACCACCACCACCACCACCGTCTCCACCTCCACCTCGATCCGCGGCACCACCACCACGTCCACATCCGCTTCTGCCCCCACCACCATGGCCACATCACCCCCCACCCGCTCGCTCCCGCTCCGGCTCCGGCTCCGGCCGCCCACCGCACGACACCGGCGGCGCCTTGGCCGCTGCACGCCGGCGCGGGGCCGAACGACGGGTACGCACACTGCTTGTTTCGGTGATTAAATTAATTAGCCGATGGATTAGGGGGTGATGAATAGTTACCGTTTCCTTGATGGGAGCAGGCCGCAGGGGGAGGCGACGAACGAGGCGGCGGCGCTGCATCTGGAGCAAGCAGAGGAGGTGATTTTGGTCGGGGAGGAGGAGGAGGAAGAGGAGGAGCCGGTTTTTGTTCTGACCGACGAGTGGGCGGAATTCTTCGCCAAATCCGACGCAAAGAGGAGACTCGGTAATAACCATTCATCATCTCATCTCATCTCATCATCTCCTTCCTTCTTTCTCTGAATTGCTAGCGTTCGCGAAAAAAAAAAATCTCTGAATTGCTATCCTTTCTTTCTCTGAAATTGCTCTCTGCTGTAGCATCTCCTCACAGGCATATGTATTACTATGCATCTGAGTATATCTGATCATCTCTCTCGTTTGGTGCAGCTAAACAGCAGCAGAAGAAGAACAAGGGTCGGAAGAAGTAGATACTGCCATACTGGTCGTGTTCGTGTTTCCGTGGAGTAACACAGAGCTTAAAGAAACGAGAAATATTTTTTTTAGGGAAAAACGAGAAATATTTGAAATGAAGCGAAGACGATAACTGTTACGAGAATGGGTGGGGGATGGGGTAGTGGCAGCTTTGATGTACTTTTGGTCTTACCAAAGTTTTTACTCTGATGTGTAACGCATACTGATGTTAATTCATCCGGTTTTACAGGATGAAGGGTGCGTACTGTTTTACAAGCTAGAGAGTAAAAAGTATTTCCTCCGTCCCAAAATATAAAAGAAATATAAAGGATTGATGGATGTGAAGCTAGCTTTGTAGTAGTAGATACGTCACATCTACCCAAAATATCTTATATTTTGTGAGTTAATTGTTTTTTAACATAGTATGAACGTAAATACTCACATATATACGCGCACTTACCTCTTTAAACTCGTTTGCGCATACACTATCAGTATAAGCACATTCAATAGATCAAGCTAGCATATCTTAAAATTAGTGTAGTCATTATATGTTATAGATGTTTTATTACCGTAAATACGTCCACCCGCGGTAAATTGAGCCAAGCTCACTTTGCGATATAAGTTGAATTATAGTAGAATCCAAAGGCGAAAAATAGACCCGAAAATTTTATTCCCGAGTGATATTTCTGGTGCCAAACAGCCAATTATGTTAACCTAAATGCCATGTAATAAACATGCTAACCCGTGAAATACTTCAGGATGTCAGACACTAATAGACGGGCAGACACAGATTCAGTAATGGCTCAATTACCACATAATTGCTTGATCACTTCTCTCGCAATAAAAAAAAAAACTCAAAATTTACCTCGTAGACAGCTATTTCGTATAGAAAAAATGCAGGGAAAACACACTATGAACAATAGCAGAAACAAAACCACAACAGCATGCAAGGAACGAGTGAAATTATAATGGCGAAAACTAACAGGAACACCGCTCACGTACAAAAATAGGATCATGCACACATTGTTAACTGTAGTATGTACAACCGTGCAAGCCTGTTGTCCCCTAGCATTATTCCTACACAGTGCAAAAATTGCAATCAAAATTCTTCCTACAACGAACATATCTGCGGTTAGTAGAGTTACAAAATAGCTGGACGGCGAACAGCTCATCCAAGTTTACATCACAAGATCAAAGGTTAGGCCATTAAGTCTGTACTCTGCATTCCAAATTGTTCAAACAACAGAATACATAAGAGTTAAACAAATGTCATGTATCCACAACTTCTGTTCGTGTTACGCGATAGGACCAAACTGCACCTTCAATCAAGGTATTTCTAAAAATTCTGGTGCAGCATGTACCTCTGAATGGCCTGTTAATACGATGAAATATGTGATGTTGTACATTGCTGATCATGTGCTTCTTTGTAAAGCTCAGGAGAATTCATGACTTGTTTTGCATCTAACAAAATTCCAACAATTATCCTACTTCCGGTGCTTCCTTTTAGTTTCCGTTCTTGATCGCTTTTCCTCTTCCCATTCTCTCTCATGTACTCTGCAGTTCAAACAAGCTTAATCAGGAATAGGCAATTTAACAAAGAGCAAGCATAAAAAAGGATATTTACCATAAATTACAGCTCAAGCAGAGATATTACATCACATTAAATGGTATGCGCGATTTAAAAAAGATATGTACCAGGCACTCTTTTGTTAAGTGGCAACTGGCAAGCCGCATAATATATTTAGTAATGTGTTCTTATATAGTATGATTTAATATAGCATCAAAGATTACCACCATATAGGTCATAAATCTAAATATCCAGTTATCTACAAAAATGAAACAAAAATTTATGAACCATCAATTCATGGCAACGCATTACTCTAAAACTGTCTATATCGAACAGTAGACACCCATAAACAGAAGAATTTGTGTATAGGTGTCTTTATCTGATGTGCCAAATGTTTAACAGGAGGGATCTGAATGGAGTTCCTATATGAAACAAATCGACATTATAAAATGATAAAAAAAAACCTTTTAGATGATGACAAACAATGTGGTGCACACAATCATACTAGGGCATCCACATAAATATCTCGTCGATCAGCAACACAGCATATGCCACACAGAAGTAGGGTTTTAGAGTTCAGTGGTTGCAACATGGTATATGCATTTGGGAAGGTGCACTTCCCTTTCTACGTTCCTTAATAGGCCTAATAACTAAATATATACTCTCTCCGTTCCAAAATATAACAACTTTTAGCCCTCAGGATTCGTCCCAAAATATAACAACTTCTCCACCAACATTTTCTTCCTAACCAATTACAACCCTCCACCATTCACTTTTCCAACCTACCTCCACTGTTCATCCAATCACAACCCTCCACCATTCACTTCTATCTACTTTCTTAATAACCGTGTCCAACTCTAAAACTTCTTATATTATGGGATGGAGGGAGTAGCATTTTAGGATCTATCTTCCAGTCCCTAAGAATATGTGATCTATGTTTCCTAAAAGAGCCAAAAGGAATAATCGTGTCCACGGCAGTTAGTTTTAAGGGAGGAGAACGGTAAAAATATAAGACTTGAAGCTTTGCGCTATGAATAAAAAATGATCCTTCCAGCAAATTCATTATGTGGTTCACATAACTTTAGAATATATGCACTGAAACAGTAATGTAATGTTGCAAATTGTACGAAGATGTGCTATGCTTATTTGGAGAGAATATATTATTTCCTAAACTTACTGGTCAGCCTCTCTACGACTTGTCTTGCTCGAGTCCTTTCCATGTATTCTAGGAAGGTCATCAGCATGGGATATCCGATGCTGTGAAATTGCCCCCTTTCGTTCTCGCTCTCGTGTTTCAAACACTTGTGAGCTACTGGTTCCATGACTGGGAAGCTGTGGAGCAGAAGGTGCGTATTCCCCAGCTTCTAAACCAGACTGATCTCTCTTGATCTTTCGCCGTTTGGAAGCACTATTAGGATCACTTTCATCCTTCACAATACTACTTTTGTCCCTATCCCGGTCATCTACCTGTAAAAACAACAAAGCGTTAGCAAGAAAATCAAGTATGCTCTTGGGAAGCCTTCATGCACACTAGTTTGAAGCCAAATCATTCGAGTGATATAGCTTTCAAGTGACAACGACAAGTACTTAGTACAACACGATCATTTTATGAAACTGAACAAGAGCAAAGAGTGGTCACAAATAACAGAAGATGGAGATGATTAACACATTTACCTTGCTTGACGAAACATCCCTATCTTCACGCTTTCTGTCCCGAATATCTTCCTCTCTCCGGTGCTTTCCATCATCCTGCAACGACGCAGCATTGTCCTCCAAGTGCCACTTTTCTTTATCATCACGCCTAGGAGATGATCGTTGGTTATGCCTAGTACTACCACCCCTTCGATCGGTATCTTCATCTCTCCTGTTACCAACTGATTGGGGTACAAAACTTGCTGGAAGGGGTGGAGGTGGTGGCAAGCTTTGTCCTCGGAACCGTTCATCAGAAGGATGTGCACGATCTATGGATGGTTCAGCATGCTTAACTTTATTTCTCTCCTCCTTATTCCTGTCTTCTCTTCCTTTATCAGGAGCTCTATCTGTCCCTCTTTCTTGCATTCTTTCAATAGAACGCTCTCTCCTTTCCAATGATTTGTCTGTTGGTCTCTCGATGTCTTCCCCTCGACGCCTCTCAGTTCGATCTGCTTTTTCTCTAGGATCCCGGTCATATTTGTCATCAGCCTTTTCTTTTGATTTCTCTGGCCTACTTAGGATTTGTTCCTCGCTAGCACTCTTGTCATGATCCATGGGACGAAATTTATCTACCAATCGCGAGTCCAAATTTCTGTCCTTGTCAGTGTGTTCTGTGAAGTCACCATCCCGGCCTTCACTCTCTCCTTTCCTCCATTTAGTTCCTCTATCTTGTTCTTCAGTAGGAACAAACCTCTTTTGCTGTTTCATATTAGAGTCAATCAAGTCAGTAGATTCACCAGAGGAATTAGCTGCTCCACCAGTATGTGTAGCCAACAGTGTTGATTTTTGGGAGGATGCTGATACCTTCCGTGGAGCCGTATGTAAGTTACCATTGCTAGCAGCCAAAGAATTACTGGTGGTATCTTGCACACCATCAGCTGCCTGAGACAATACTTCTTTATCAACAGGAACAGAGGAGCCTTGTTGAGTAACACCTCTGTTTGTAGATTTCCCAGATTTTGTATCTTCCTTTACCATATCATGCTTAGATACCTTGCCAGCATTGTGTGCCACACGCTTTTGGGGCACCCTTGTCTGTTGTAGCAAAAACAATTAGAAGTTGATTGACAGGATAAATGCGTAGCATTAAATTGCTCAATGCTTTGCATCCAAACAAAATAAAGCAGCATAAATTACCCTAGTTATACAATAGTTTAAATCATTTATACGATAAACAGGTAAAAAAATACGTACCTCAGATTCTGCAGTAGGCTTTGAAACCTTAACTCCCTCATCAGATAGAAGTTTGGGAGGTTCATCAGAACCTCGTATAATCCCTGAAACTTTTCCTTGTGCAGAAGAAGATGGCATTTGGTTATCAGATCCATTTGCAGCCAAGGCATTTTTCTTTTGTTGAGCATCAGGCTTCATGGCAGCTTCTGACCGTTCATGCCTACCCTCAATGGATTTTGCACGAACACTCTGATCTTTTGCTGTCAAAGGATCTGCTGATTGATTTCCTACAGGAGATCCAAAAATTATTCATCCTTTAACCTAATGATTTCAACCAAAGATGTGCACCTTTTGTATGTTCTATTTACCAGGCACAATTTTTGCTGGCCCTTGCTTAAGATCAAGGAGACCCATGCCGAACTCTTCTTCAGATAGCCATGAGCTCTGCATAAGATCCAGCATACCACATGTACATATCATGACTATAAAATCAGGTGCCTCCTAGTAGGCTGAATAAATAATTACAAAGGTGTAACACAATATTTTACCTTGCGGGCTGCCAAAGCAGCAGCTACACCAGTTGCCAGAACTTTCAGATCTTCCCTTTCATCCCCCTTCAGCTTAGCAACCTGGTAAAAAGTACTGGTGAGGAAGTCTGACAAAAGAGCAGAAATAATACCGACTACTATTGGTACTTACACGTTTCTCAAGATTGACTCCACTTTTGCGTATCACAGGAAAAATGCTAGATATCTTTGTGAGCACAATAAGGGCGTTTCTGATTTCCATGTATTCTTTTGATTCCATGCACTGGTTCAGCACCTTAGTTATTCGTCCACTCCACTTCCAATGAACCTGTCAGACAAAACATATTACATACAGAAAATGGCAAAGTGAATTATGACTAATATTTTGCATGTTGGCTCATTTTTTTTCTCATGATTTTGGAGGTGCAAATGAAGATGCAGCAAAATCAGAGAAGACCAGTCCACATGCTGCATCATGCATAAGCTCCCGAGTTTGGAATCAATAAGTTTCTGGTGCATATTTTGCAAATTTAGCCAATAACTACTCCATAGGAAAATCATTCAACAGGTATCAGAAAACATATGATTTAGGTTGAATGAGGGCAAGTTCTTATAATCGAAGAACTCAATGCCTTCAAAATTTTCCAAACAAACCTCATCCAGTTACTCACAATGAGAGGTACAATGTTAGCATCTAAACATGGTTTTGCCATTGACGAACCACATTGGATTATTTACTGAAACTGAAAACTTTTTTTTTGTTTTTTGCATATGTACAGCCAAGGGCCCAGGGAGCACAATCTGGAACTTCCACGGATTACCATATGACCACATCCCATACTGGGGTTCCATGTCATTGCCCACTTGTCTTAATATGAAAGACACCACTGCAAGTATTAGCCCTACAGTTTGCTATCTTTTAATGGTCTATAAACAAACCAAGATCTTTTTGTTAGATGTGTTGTATAACTAGCTGTGTATAATTGGAACTTGGAGGTGACAAAACATACAGAAAAAAATAATTATGCCATGTATAACTGCAAGGAGTGAGTGTAGCATACTCGAACAAACTGGCTATAAGATACACGCTGGCTATTTGGATATCTGATGTACACAGCGAAACCTGGCTTATTTCCACATTCACGCTCATATAAAGATTCATCGCTCTGCAAAAGGTGACGTGAATAGAAGCATTAAAAAACCAGCAAAAAAACTATCCAATAAAACTATGGTTGAAAGAATGTGGCAACCAAATACCTTCCAACGGTAGGCCATCTTCAGTGTCTCATGAAGAAACCTTCCCAGCCTGCCAGCCTCATACTCTGTGCAGCAACAAATCATTGGCTGTAGAGTTTTGCAGATGAAAACATCGATATGATTCACCGTGTTGAAAAATGGAGTCTCGAGTGAGTGCAGTGTTTGGACAAACATAGCACAATACACAGCATCTTGCATGCTAAAAACACAGCGAGGGAATATGCAGCGCTGGAAAAATTCCATGTTGATCTTCAGAGCATCTGGACTGGAATTTAACCACTTAACCTTTTCACGACCTAGCCTTTGGAGCACTGATGCAATGTGTTGTTGGTGCTTATGTGATTCATTGTTCAATTTGTCAAGCAAATCTTGGATTCTCTCCTTGTCCTTCTTGCGTCGTGAGATTGCAATACTAGAGTTATCCGAATTATCTTCCAGTTGTTTAAGATTTTCATGCAGCTTCTTTATTTCTGCATCATAACGATCTTTGGGGAAATGAAGATCATATAGTGTTAACCCCCAGAAAGTAGCATATAAATCAGGTGATAAACCATTCCAGGTTTTTGCTGGGAAAGTGTTCCGGACTGTGCTAAGAAGATCAGACCACCTGCACCAAAACAGAATACATTGAGTATGTAAAATACCATTATATGCCAAATAAGAGAAATGTGTGAACTACAGTTGACCAAGGAGGATTCACAAGTTAAAACTTATATAAGGACTACGGTACAGTTACTACAAACTAGTTCTTACCAACCTTCCAGGGACCCCAAGGTCATCCATTGTCTCGCTTTAACCTTTTTCATTCTTATTATGTCTACGCTTCTAGTGAGGTTAATAATCATCTATTGAAAGATGTGGACTGAATCTTGTGTGTAAGCCAGTAACACAGAAGTTGAAAATAAAACAAAATGTAGTGTATGCATCACTTTAGGTCATATGATATTAAAGGATTGTGGTTTATGGTATAATGTGAATTACAATCTCTACACTGAGTAAAAGGCCATCAAACTCATCAATAGATGTTCATAAAATACTTACATGATTGACTTATGAGATGTGTCAGGATGCAATATCAGATCATCACATGATACAGACTCCCCTTCTTCATTGTCATCCAAAGGCCAATAGGTGTCACCTCCATTAGTGCTTTTGAAAAGTCTCATCACAGGTCGGTATATAAGAAAAGCAACCTAGATTGAAGTGAAAGTATTAGTACGCTCACTCAAGTAGAGGTGCAACAAATAATAGGATAATCCCATGCACAAAAACAATTGAGGCACATGGTAAGGAGTGTATTACGTCAGGCTCGATATGATACTTATTAATCAGATCTTCCAGCGGAGGTATTAGTTGAACATAAGTTGTTGGAGTTACTGCAGTTGAAAGAAACTCAACATACTGAAGTAGTATTCCATGGCACCGATCAAACTGCTCACTGACCATTTTGATATATGTGGCATCAGCATTAATTATAATCCTGAGAAAATAGCAAGACCAAGTTTAAATATTGATACCAAAAGTAAAGGTTGGATATGACAATCACCAGGACAAACACATGAAGTTATACAGCAATCCCACAATTAAAAATAATAAAGGATTAGTCATTTGATGCTCTCTTGGCATATTATCAGCATCTGAAACAAAATATTTCCAAAGATTTTGGTTCATATCTTGTTAGTATGTCATGCCATCTATATTACAATCATTGTATTGCATAATTATGACAGACTTAAGTCCACCTTAGTCGAGGGCAAAAGGGAAATGGAGTCAATTTGTGCCCACCAGGGTTCAAAAAACAGGTAATAACTAATGAGCAGCGTATGGGCAGGACAACAAAGAATTGCAGACGATGTTCCAAGATGTTAAATAAAACCTTACTTGGATCGATGCTGAGCAATAAGCAGTAAAAGGGGAATGGCAAGTTTAGGTTCTTCTTTTGGAAGCAAAGAATCCCTCAATTTGTTTGTAGACTTGGTCAGAACCTACAAAATAAAATATATTTCTTTAGTGAATGGACTTCAACATGGCATTGCGAATGAAGAAATGTTGCCTCATGACCTTAGAATTTCTTGTTGATCCAAATAGTGATGAAGCTTGAAGCCGCAATGTTTCACTCCCTGCCATAGCATCAACCTGCTCCTCAGTCATGTTCTCAGTGTATTGCACATTTGCCATTTGCTGAATGAGTTCCTGCAGGAGTGATCATATTAGACTTCAGACACATACAATTCCAAGGTAGCAAGGGGAAGCTTGACAGTAGCCAGTAGTAGACCTCGAGTACAACAAGCTCAATGCCTGTGTCTTTCTTCAGCTGATTAACAAGGTACTGAAAAAGGCTTCTTAGCTCCACCGAATGATGCTTCTTGCACCTGTTAAAATGTATTGGTTCAAAAAAGAGTTCATCAGCAGTGATGGCATGCTTGCACAACAATAAAAACATAATAATCCTATTACTGAGAAAGGAAAGACATAATGTGTGAAAATGCAGAATGTATAGTTCAGGAGTTAATACATACAGGTGCCCCCAGAATGATGCAAGACACTGAAGCCAATCAGATAGATTAAGACCATCATCTTTAAGTTTCTCACGGCCACCTTGAGCCAAGCGTTCAATTACAATATATTGCAAGATGTCAAACTCCAGCTGCAACAAAGCAAACAAGAAAATGCTATAAACAGAACCCATAGAAACCAGAATGTACATAGATAAAATAAAATGACACAAGTAACACAAAGTCACAAAGCATACAGCACAAACATGGCATATACCTGAGTCAAGTATTTAAAAGCATCGACGACTGGAGTTATCATGTCCCTATATGCTTCAACCTGAAAGTTGTGAGATGTATTATAGAGGAGAAAAAATAGAGGCACAAAAAATGATAAAAAAATAATCAGGAATTTCTGGAATAAAGCAATTATAATAAATCCCATCCAAAAAAAGAGCAACAAGGGATATCAAGGGTGCGTTCTTTTATGATGGTTGGGAACACTTCCCCCTAAAACGGAGCGACGAATTAACGCATGATTAATTAAATATTAGCTAAAAAACTTGAAAAATGGATTAATATGATTTTTAGAAACAACTTTCCTATATAACTTTTTTTTTGCAAAAAAAAGAGCACCATTTAGCAGTTTGGGAAGCATGCGCGCAGAAAACGATTGAGTAGAAGCTAGGAAAGGGGAGAAAAGAACACCGTAAGGTGAACTTCCAAAATCACTAGATATAGATTAACCCAATAAAAAGATCTCTGTTCCTTTGGAAAAATTAACTCCTAAAAAAGTTTGGTGGCATAGTTACAAACTTACAATCAATAATGATTGTGCTAATTCACAGAGACTAACATGAAAGAGTTCAAAATGTCCCCCTCTGGAAGGGAATTATTTGAGGGGTCCAGTGCATACCAACAGTATGAGATTATCATACACCTAGAAATGTCACTGCTAAGAGGGCAATTGTCAAAGTAAGAGCATCTAATGCACAACGAGCTAGTGAAGGGTGCCAATGCTAGAAGTTTGCATTTGCTAATCACAGGTTGTTGGTGTAAAAAAAATTGTGGGGATAAATGCAGTTAGGATTAAGCTGTAAGAAGATGTGGCATGGATCAGCTAGCTCCAAACCAGAGAAGTAAAAAAGGAACAAGGAGGAATAAATCATTTACTAAAATAAGTAAATAACAACAGTCGCCGGTCTAATGGAAGTAGTTACATCTCATGTTTCCAAAGAAAAACATTGTGTTTAACTGCAATGTTATATACATATTTTGAATAACTTTATCCCAAGTACTCCCCCCGATTCATATTATAAGTCACTTTGACTTTTTCCTAGTTAAACTTTTTTAAGTTTGACCAAGTTTATAGAAAAATTTAGCAACATCTAAAACACCAAATCAGTTTCATTAAACCTAACATTGAATATATTTTGGTAATATGTTTTGTTTCACTACTTTAAGTTTGACCAGAAAAAAAGACAAAGCTACTTATAATATGAAATGGAGGGAGTAGCAACTATATGCACTTGTTCATTCAAGATACCTGTTGGATAATTGTCCGAAGTACTGTCATTGGATTTGCATGGGCAAGTTTAGCCACCATGCGGCCAAGTTGCTTCAGATTTTCCTTAGCAAGCCGCTTTAAGAGCCTTCTGGTATCCAACTAATCAAAAAAATAAGGACAGTTAATTGACAGCTGAAGATAAAATTATAGGGGAAACATAAGAAAACTCAGTCATGGAATAAATAATCAACCTTTGCAGTTTGCCTTGCAGCAAGGACAATTGGGTTTTGTTCGGTATCCTTCTCCCATTCACCATATAAGCGATAACGGGTCTAAAAATGAGTGGCACAATTGTAAAACATTGTTTACAAATGAATTGGGCAAATAAACAAACTATGAACAATACTACGAACCTCATAAGGAAGAAGAGAAAGAACTCCCCATATCTCCATATCAACAGCAGGATTTGCAGGTATAAGCTGCAATGATGGTAGCAAGCACGATCCAAGTGCTTCTTCAATTCGCGAGTCTGGAGACATTACACCTGCTGTACGGATTGACTCTTTTGCTGACAGATGGTACGCTTTAAGTACTCTGCAAACCTGTAGTTAACATGGAGAATGCTACATTAGGTAAAACATGCAACAACTTGTTAATAGATACTCCAGGTGATACTGCATAATGGAAACATTTAATAATAGGATAGTTCGTTTGAATATGCAACAACTTGTCAATAGAACCCATTTGCACTATAAGCTACAAGACATTATAAATTATCTGTAGTAGTTAAGCAACAAGAACGGTGTTTTTTACTTATTGAATTATTACAACAATGCAAGCCAGAAAACAAAAATCTGGTCACAAGCCTCATGGCAACCATAAAACCATTGATTGGATAAAAGAACTCATGATAACTAGTTTACACAAATTTTAACAACACAAGACAAATAATACATGTGATAGGGGTATTAGAGAAAATCTCCAGTCAAAAACAGAAGCCGGAAGCATGTCATGTTCAAGCATGAACTGCTATGAGAATATTAGCAGAGAAAATAAACAACACTACCTTCTGAAATAATTGTGTGTTACGATGAAGGTATGGTCCACAAGCAGAAAGCATTTGGAAAAACTCTTTCGGCGGATCAACCGAAAAACTTTGTGAAGAGGAAGGTGATGTGTCCATCATATAAACAGGGTTACGAGGCATCTTATAATGTGTTTGGAAAATTATATCATAGACTGAAGAAATACTCCTTTCAATAAGTCTGCATGAACAAAAAAACAAAATTGAATAATATTAACCAGGGAATGTGTTGTAATACAAGGGCATATGTATCAAGCACCATCATATGCCCTGTTTGCAGAGAACTACAAGTAATGTTGAGGATGCTTGCATATGCAGAGAAAGTTGACAAACCTAAATAAACTATCACAAATTTCAACATGCTCAACAGGATTTAGGCGTGCAAGACGCTCAAAGAGGAGTTGTGCATGATCCCTGCCAAACAATGGTAGAATTCAGTTACCAAAAGTATAATAAGTACAAAAAAGGATAGATGTATTAACTGCTAAATGCAATTATATATTTAACCAAATAGCAAGCAGACAAAATAAATTGATGGAACACATGAACATTACCAATCATGAACTGACAGGAAACCAAGAAGAAGTCCAAGTTTCTGGTTCTTTTCAATCTCAGGGGCTCGCTCATCAATTATATCATTTTCCATCTCCAATGCTGTGTACAAATCAATAGTTATTTCTTGCTTCTCGTCATCCATAAGGTCCTTCCCAGTGGCAGCAAGATTTATTTTGCCTATATTACTAGCCTGGAATTAAGAAAGAGAGGGCTAAGTTCCAGAAATTGCAAAATACACCACAACCATTAAAGTGCTGAAGTACAAACAAACAAATCCTGATTATTTTCAATTACAGAACCATTTAACCTGATAGATTCTGAAATGACTTCACCGGAATGTATGAACAAATTTGCATGCTCAACTTGAAATTTTTCAGCTACAAAAAAATAAAGTTCCGCCATTCCACAACCAAAGTTGTTTTGCTACGTAAGGGTTACATCTTGTTAACAGAAGGTACCTATATTTAAAGATAAATACCCATACACCACAATAAAGCCAACATCTACATATCTGTCAATCCAAAATGTTACTTTCGATTTTATTCCCCACACATTCATTTTGCATATATCCTCTAATCCCTATATCCCCAGATCGTTTTTTTATCCTAATCCCAAAGGTTATGCATTATCATGGTGTTATTTCCTGCATATACAGAATCATGATTTACAACATTGTCTTTCTTCCTCTTTTAAAACAGTGGGATTTCATTTTGTTACATAGCAAAATTGCAAAATAAAAAGAAGGGGAGGGGGGGCTTGGTGTCGCACTATCAATTGAATTTGTACTTTTATCATTTCAAGTTTAAATCTGTAATGAGATGGCATACATACAACTCTCTTTCACAATGCCTGGATATAGCAAATATTTCCAAAAACATGAACTTCAGGAGGACAAAATGAATATTAACCTCATCGATTTTCCTCGTGACGAAGGAGTCAAAATGCTCAAATGCCTCATCATCATTTGGAAGTAAATGAGCATAGCTGCAATACAATTCAGATATAAGTCATGACTCATGAGAGTTGGAGTTGAAAGGCCATTCCCAAGTAGATATATTGTGGCAAAAAAAAGTCATGCTCATATAGTGTAGTAGGAATCAGGAACGTAAAAACAATCCATAACTAGAAACCATGATTGCACCAGTAGCCGCACTAATACATTATGAGCAATCATAATGATAAATTGATAACTTGAAACCATAATCAGTGTAACCTTTAACACACCAGTAGCTGTACTAATACATTTTGAGCAAAATCGATAATGGTAGAGTGCCACACAGAATCAGAGGAAATTAAAAAAATTCTTGTTATTAAAGAACAGGAGCCAATGTAAAGAGTTAACACTGAAGAAAAAGTAGAGTCCAAAGTTGGAGAGTAAATCCCAATACGAAGGCATTAATTACATGCATACATTAATTTACATGGACATAAACCTTATTAGAGGATGTATGTGTTTTTTTAAAAAAAAAAAGTGTGCTTAAAGCATAGTAGATATTTTTATAAAGAATACAAATTGCAGATTTTGTTTTGGGTGATGTCTAACATCACTGTAACCATCAGGAAGTCAAGGAGATTTAGTAAACTTACAGGCTATCAAGGTCAATAAAACCAGATTTGACCAACAAAGCTGCTATCCGGAAAAGCCCAGGTGGAACAGTGCTATTGACATCCAATCGTTGGTAATATTGGAACTTGAACCCCAATATTTGAGCAGCATGGGACTGCAATAAAAGGAAGTAGTAAAATAGGCTGAAATATTGTATGAAGTATGCTAATAATCTTTAGAGGAGGTTTACATTATTATATTAAAAGGAATATAACCATATGAAGTATGAAGTATACTCTATGAAGTATGATAAAGGAATACCTTAGGGAAAAGAGGTATAAGCTGACAAAAGATGGTATTATCCGGATAGAGCTCAAAACATTCCAGAACCTAGCAGAATACAAGAATAACATCACTACATGCTTTCGGTAACACGCTTTCACACAGTACAATGCATAACAAAAAAGTGGACAGCAAATCAAAACTCACAATATCAAACACACGATTTGGGTCCAGGTCAAAATGCCCAATCAATGACTGCCATAAAAAACATAATGTTATATCACAAAGATGCTCAAATGCTTAAATAACAGTACAGGAGGAAGAAAGGAATATTCTAGAGCACACCTTTATAATGCTCATAGTAACTGAAGAAGAATTTTGACAAGCCAAATCTGAACCAATTTGACAAAGGAGGGTTACCTGAACAATCCAGAAGCAAATATGATAAGAAGGTTAAAAACAACGGAACTTCAGTAAATCATCACAGAAATTAACTGAAGATGTGTCAAAAAAAATCCAGGTGTGCCTTCTAGTGGAACATGTGTCAAAAAAATTGCTGCAAAAGAATAGGGATACTGTGCTATCCACTATTTTCTGATCCAACTAGACTGTTTTAGATCAGTTACAAATTGAACATCAAAACAAACTAATTTATTTGTAGATACCTCATGAACTATAACCTGTATAACTAAGGTCAAACAATAATTAGGTCGTTTAAGGGAGTGTAGAAACTGGACACACACCAAACACAGTTTTCTAGATTCTGTTACTCCTTTCAAACAGCGTGCAGAAAATATAGTGGTTCTGATTTCTGAAGTTTCCTAAGAAAATACTCAGTTCATCATAAGAACAAACATAAGAGGTTTGGCGGATAGAAATACGTACCAATTTGGCGTAGCCCTCACTTTCCTCTCTTAAAAGGTTGAATTTAGTTTGCTGATAAAGGAGACGTGTGTTGACCCTGACCTATAACCAATAATTGAAGCAGACATATAGTAAATGAATAGATAAAGAAAAAAAAGTAAAAAAAGTTGACACAAAATTTAGGAGGAGAGTAGTGTTCATGAACCACTGCTGGAAACTATAGGCATTAATAGTAACCCGAATGAACACCAAAATGATAGAAGCATTCGCTAAAAGAATATCCATTGTATTATTATGTGAAAGCATACCTCCTTAGCCTTCAAATCCTGCCCCTTTGACTTACTCAGTTCAACCTCCCAGAGGAACTCTTCCTTCAAGCATGAAAGCACAGTAAATAGAGATAGCTTGCGTCAGTCTTGAAATTAGTAGCAACAAACATGCGGTGCCCTAGTGCAACAGAAAACAACACTTACCTCGCATCGCTCTTGAAGGAGCCTAGGCGCAATCAATGACGACTCCACAAATGATTTGGTCTACAAGGAAGAGCATTCAGATGGGAATTACTGAACACTACAATGCAAACGAAATGAGAGAAAAGAAAGAAAGTTTTATTTGCATTACTAATATTATGAACAAGTTAAGAGCATCCTAAAGGGTTGTTACCATTTTGACAAGACGGCTGCGATATTCACCAGAGATTGTAACCTGCACATAGATAAGTCAGCTCAACTACTAAGGCGACATTCAATCATTCCAAAAAATATATGAGTACAAAAATTTCAGGGGTAAAGCAGAGCTGCATAGTTCTGAAAAGGATACATCTCAAACTTTAGTCCTCGCAAATAATAAAGAATGGCCAAGGGATGAAGGCCGTATAGATATAGCAAGGGAAACATAAGGAGTGGAAGGATAGGAGCAAAAGACTGAAAGGAAGAAAGCATTTGCACTTGTGGAATAACAAAAGTACTTAGCTGCATCTTAATGACTCCATCTCTTTTGGTATATAACAAGATCAGTTCAATTTTGCTCTAGTAACTGATCAAGATTCAAGATATATAGTGCAATACATGATGAACATGAGCAGTCCTTTTGGAATATTGTTGTTTGCTTTCCACATAATCTCATCGAAGATCTACACTATCACTGCAAAGAGAGGGGATACGCTGCTAGCTATAATGCATGTTCATATGTAAAAGTGCTTAAAGCTAAGATATATTTGGGCTATCTGTGAACATCCGAAGCGTATTCCTTGACTCTCAAACCATTATAGTGCCCTTCGTATTCCTTGACTCTCAAACCATTATAGTGCCCGTTTCTGTTCTTCCAAGCACTGGTACTTTCATGTTCACCAGTAAGACCATGGATATGGTAAGTTCCTGCACTAACTTCAGTGGAATACCTTTTATCCACAGCATCGACTCAAAACCTAACCATGGCTACAACATCCTAGCAAGAAACTACTATCATCAAAATCAGTAACATCATAATTCAAACAGATTGTCAATTCAGCCGGCACAACAAGTAGCGCATGCACTATGAAGTGACCAATTCAACACAGTCTTGCATGGAGAGTAACTCCCATCAATCTCGAATTCTCACATATTGACTAGATCAAATTCACTCAACTGAACAACTGGAAGCTCACCAAGCCCCGTGCGGCAACCAAAGGAGTTGAGTATCACTTACATCCTGCCCTAGGTGGGCGATGATGTCGGCGAGTACTGAGCCGACCTCCCCTCGCTGCGCCTCCTCCACAAACTCCACCGAGTCCAGAGCCACCCGGCACTTCTGCGGCGGCAGGTCCCCCCGCACCTGCGCAAGCCCAACGCACCCAGTCAGCACCCGAGAACCAAAACCAGATCAAACCCAGCTCGCCGAGCGCGAAACCTAATCACGCGGCGGCGGCGAGGGCCGAGGAGCTAGCGGGGGAGCTCACCACCGCCCAGCAGAGCTCGTAGAGGAAGCGCGCCATGGGGACCGGATCGGGGACGCGGAAGGCGGCGGCGGCGGCGGGCTGGCCCTTCCACTCGCGGAGGCACTCCTCCGTGACGTGCTTGTAGTCGGGCGCCTGGAGAGGGGGCGACATGGCGGCGTGGGGGGCGGCGACGGGGTTAGGGTTTTGGGGAATTTAGGGTTTCATGTGAGGGGAGGAGGAAGGGGAGGGGGAGAAGGAGCGGAGGCGGCGGCGGCGGCGGCGGTGGGGCGAGAGCGAGACGCGCCCCGGGGGGGGGGGGGTGGGGGGGGGGAAGGACGGCGACGGAGGTGGAGGTCTGCGCGAAAAATTGTGAACGCGATACGGTGCCGTGGGTTTTCCCGTCTCGAGAAAATTGCATATGTACAATTGTATAAAAGTGGCTTCGCAAAAATACCATCATTCAAATGGGCTTCGCTAGAATACCATTCTGAACTGAGTACACTTCACCACTTTACCATTTTCATCATTTCTTTCATTTTAAGTTTATTTTATCATCTTTGGATCTCTTTTTGACTGAAATACCCCTAGGTCAGCAATGTTGAAGCACTTCTCTCCCAACTTGAAATGGATCTGATCTGCAACATACCGACAAGTTTATAATTTAGCATATAAATTATCCTCCATCATTTAGCATATAATTTGAGAAATAAATTTTTATTTCTCAAATTATATGCTAAATATTGGAGGAGAATTTATAGGCTAAATTATAAACTTGTTCCGTTGCAGATCAGATCATTGCACGTAAGTGCTTCAGTGTTGATGACTTAGGGGTATTTCAGTCCAAAAAGATATACAAAGATGATAAAATAAACTTAAAATGGAAGAAATGATGAAAATGGTAAAGTGGCGAAGTGTACTCAGTTGAGGATGGTATTCTAGCGAAGCCCATTTAAGTGATGGTATTTTTGCGAAGCCAGTTTTATGCGATGGTACATATGCAATTTTCTCTCCCGTCTCGCATCTCGTGGGCTGGAAAACGGGAAATGCAAAGTACGTGTTCCAGGAGATAATACGATAAAGATCGTTAAATAGATTTTTTTACAAAACTACGAATAATAGTTTATCTATAAAATACTACGGATTTGAAGCTATGTGCCAAAACACTACGGAACTAATATTAAATTATCATAGAAATATACTTCCTCCGTTTCATAATGTAAGTCATTTTAGCATTTCCCACATTCATATTAATGTTCATGAATCTAGATATATATGTCTAGATTCACGAACAACAATATGAATGTGGAAAATGCTAGAATGACTTACTTTTTTTAACGGAGGGAGTATGTTTTAGAGTTTAAATCTTAAATAATGCTGTAATGTTGAGCTATAAATATTATAGTTTTGTGATTAAATTACGGCTAAAGATTTAGTTTCATGGTAATTTTGTTACAAAGTTTGGAAAGTTAACTTTTGTAACGCCCCGACATTCATTAGCCTTTAACACAGCTAAATCACACCAGGGTGTTATGCATTACCTGTGATATAGTACCAGTCCCAGGATACACTAGCTGGTACACACAGAATAAATGTGGAATCAAAGTAAACTGCTTTATTACATCACTGGGTAGTAGTCCTTACATAAGTTGCTATCATGGACAGGCCCATAGATGAGCAACACAACATTACAGAAAACCATAAAAGCAACGGCACAGAAGCGAACAGCGCGGAGCACTAAGCGACTAAGCAACTATGCACTAGGCGAATAACCTAGGCATCTATCTTATTCCACAGGCGAGGCTTGGGGCTAGGCACGAAACATCTAGAAGTCTTCATACTCGGCTTGCTCCTGGAGATACTCCTTGGCGGTCGGGTCGATGTCTTCATCTCCATACTCTATATAATATTATAAGGGGCAAGGGTGAGTACTTAACGTACTCAGCAAGCCAGGGGAAAGAATGACATGTTTGGTTTAAACAAGGAGGCTAAGGTTTTATTTGCGAAAGCTGCCTTTTTGGGCAAAGTGATTTATTTCACAAAACTCCTAGTGAATGAGTCAAGTTTTAGTTGTCGGGAGGAGGCTCACGCCTCGACCCATTCCACAAGTTGCTTTGCAACAACTTGTCACGATTAACGAACAGCAATTAATTTGTTCCTCTATTAGTTTCTTCTCACAACAACACATAGTCCACACAGTTATCTCAGCACAACAACGCCATCTTCATGGCCCTAACAACACCTCGGTGTCAGACGACACCCCAGGTCACACAGACCCGTTCCTAACCACCCAGGTTAGCCGTCTGCCACACAGGCGGACTCTGGTAACGTTACCCTTCCCAGTAACCACTTCTTCACAAACATTTGTCAAACAAATCTACGCTATGAGAAACACCTTACACTCGCCCTTGACCGTGGGCACGGCTGTTCGAACAGTTCATTAATCTCTGCAGAGGTTGCACGCTTTACCCACACGACACGAAACTGACATCGTTTACCCGTCGGCAACGAAAGTTCGTGATAAGGCCTTTCCAAAGCTAACCCATGAAAACCGCATGCCACCTAGTTGGGCTAAGATCCATAGCCAAGTATCAGGCAATGACAGCCGTCATCCACTCAGAAAATACCGAGGATGCCTCCTACTCCTACCGGTACCACGCCACAATAGAGGCAAAAAGACACCCATGATGGGCAAAAATGTGTAACACTTCGTCTCCTCATCCTCGGCATTCCACAACCATTGGCACACCAACTCCCATGTGAAAACAATTTACTTAGCCAGAGGCATCCCATAAATACCCGTGTGGTCGCACTGTAACGTGTTTGGATGGATTTCCCAAAGGAATCGGTCCTTAACGACAATACGTAGCCAAACCACAAAGGCATGACTCCGCATCATCACCACTTTCACAACACATTTTATTTCACAATTCCTCGGTACAACATACTGGATTTTTAAACATGGATTTGGAATAACCCAAGTTTCCCACACGGCAACAACGTAAGCATGGCTAAGCGAAACTACCTCGGTAAACGAATAATGATACCGGCGCAAATATTTGTGGAGCTATCAATGGTATGGAAACATCAACCTATGTAATATAAGTGCGACTACTGGGTTGGTCCGTCGGTTGTATAAACAATCCGAGGCCTAAACATGTTAATCGTGTGAACTAACAATGCATCTTTGCAAACAACATATCATTGAAAATATAGGGGCAATGTGATCAAAGGGGCTTGCCTTGCACAGCGTTGGGGTCTTCTCCTTCGAAAGCGGCGTCCGGAGCTTCCTCGAACTCGGGCTCTAAACGCAAAAAATAAAACTAACTAAGAAAAGGCAATAAAACTAGCTCAAATCAGAGAAACAATGGTGCCACCGTGTAGATCTCAATTTTATAAAAATTTAGGAACTTGAACGGGGTCAATCGGAGTTACGGTTGATTTACTATGAATTTTCAAAGAATAAAGGATTTTCTGGAATGTTGGAAATTGACTTAAAAAAAAGGAAAAGGGAGGGGCCCACCTGTCGGTGGCTGCTAGAGAGGAAAAGGCACACGGGCCCTGCTCGTTAGTGGCAGGAAGGAATAAAGGAAGGTGGGGCCGGCTTGGCAGAGGCTTGAGGAGGCCTGCTTCTTCCTCCTCTCGCTCTTTTGCTCGGCTCGGTCTGGGATAGCGATGCGTTTCGGCGATGGGGTGCGGCGAGGCGACCGGCGGCTGAGGGAGGGCGGCGGAGAACTCCGGCGAGGCTCCACCGGCGACGGCGGCGCCGGGAGAATAGCGCGGCGGCTCTGGCTGGCAGCAACAGAGAGCAAAACGAGAGAAAGAGAGAGGAGAGAGAGATGGGGAGAGATGGTGATGGTGTGGGGAGAAGGAGCTCGGGCTGCTTCCCCTTTTATAGGCAAGCGGCGCGGTGGCGAGCTGGCGGTCTAGACGCGGAGCTCCGGGGGTAGCTGGCTAGCGGCTAGGGCGGGATTCCGGGGTGGACGAGATGGCGACGCGATGGCTTGGCGTCATGCACCGGTGGTGACTCGACGGTGAAAACGACGGCGACGCGACACGAAGTGACGCGCGGAGAGTGGGAAAGGCGACGGGACATCGATGACGCGCGGCCGACGGCGGCTACGGCCGGGATTTGGGTGGTAGGGTTCTCAGATTGATGCGACGCGAGCGACGTCACACGGTGGTGGCGATGGAACGCGAGTGAGAGGGAGGCGCGAGCTCGGCGGCTTCCCGGGAGGAGACAGACGACAAGACGACGGGCGACAGCGAAGGGACGCGCGTCCGCGAGAGCTCGGGATGGAACGGCGACGAGACGGGGGTGACGCGGGGCGACGTGGCTCCGTGTCTCCCGGAGAGGGCGCGGCGGTTTTCGTGGAGTTTGGCGCGATGCGGCTTTGGCGCGGCGTGCGGGGCGGCGCTACGTGGCCCTGGCACGTTGTGGGGCGCACGGGAGGGTGGTATGGTGCAACGCGGTACGGGAACGAGGGCGGAACGGTGCAGCGACTCGGGTCGGTATTTCGTCGAACACCTTGTGTGCATGCACTGGCTGGCTCAAGGAAGGGGACGATGAGCAGAAATGGGCTGCGCTGGGCCGGCCTGCTCAGGGGAAAGAAGAGAGGAGAGGTGGAGGAGAGTTGGGCCGAGAGAGAGGGAAGGGAAGGAGGCCCAATATGAACAGTGATATTTCTCATTTTCCCAGGGATTTATAGAGTTGAATTTTGAGGAGAATTTGAAGGGATTTGAATTTGAATTTGACCTAGAGTTTCACAGGAATTTGAAAGGCAATTCTAAGAGAGGATTTGAGATCCATTTGGCACAAAATCAACTAAGAACCAAATTAACTCCAATTTTTAAATGACAAGCTTTTTTTTTTAAATAAAAGCAAATAAAATACGGGTGCTACAACTTTGTAAGTAAAACTCTTGAAATTTTAATTCACAGGCAAAAATGCAAGTGCGTTGCAACAGGTAAAAACATTTTCGCGATTGATAAAAATTCTGCCAATTTAAACAACAAACCGAAACAAAACAAACAGAATAATAGTAAAACAAAGTCAAAAATCATATATAGCATTGAACCCGATTGCACTCGTTTCATGCGTCATCACGCGAAGAATCCCTTATGCACACATTTTCATAGCCTCACAAATTGATCGGGTGACTATTCTATAAGTTGGCGCATGTTTTTTTTCTATACACCATCGACCAAATATTGAAATTTTGATTATTCAAATTATTGGGATAAATAAAACAAGAAAAAGAGAAAAAATACATCGATTGGGGGAGGGGCACGCGGGACAGGGCCGCAGGATGGTGTGGGCCGGTTAGGTTGGGCTAGGAGGGGGAGGTTTGGGTTGGGAAGGGGTATATAGTAGTTATTCTAATTCACGTTGAATTGGATACAATGACATACAACCAACTAAAAAATCGACCAACTCAAAATTCGACTCAAACATAGATGATGTACCGAAAAATCGGCAGAAACATCTTTAATTTTTATAGAGTATTGTGAAAATAGAAAATAAGGAAAAGAAACAAAAGGAGATAAAAAAGACGTTGATCGAGGCAGCGGCACACGGGACGAGGCGGCGAGATGGTGTGAGGCGGTTCGGTTGGGCTAGGAATGGCTATATATAGTAGTTATTCTAATTCACATCGAATCGGATACGAGCGACATACAACCAGCTCAAAATCTGACTCAAACACGGATGACGTTCCAAAATTTTGGCGAAAACATCTTCAATTTTTATATTTTTATTAATTATTAATTCATATGGTAGCTTTATACTAGCTCTATAGTTTTGTGATATATCGACTTAGATATGTGTTTTTATAATAATTTGGTCAAAATGTCAGTGGTTTTATGATACTTTGGTTAAAGTGTTTGTAGCTTTGCGAAATCTACTCAAGACAATTTTTATGATGATTTCATATAATTAATCAAACATTTCATCAATATAACATATCTATGTTGTTGCCTCAATTACCGCTTACCGGTTTACAACATTTTTTTAAAGATATCGTCACAACAATTAGACTATAACAATCTTTTCCTTCTATTTGATGATAAAATTCACAAATTAACGATTCGAATTATTTCTACTTATCATAGTTTCTATTACGAGTAGAGACCATCACTATATGGTAAGTGATACTATAAACAAAAGCTAATTGATATCTTCAATGAAATTTGAGTTAGAGCACTGTCGGATGGCCAATAATAACTGATTAAAAGTCAAAACACTTATAAGCGATAAAAAATGTGGGTAAAATCTTTATACACGTGTCCTTATTGACTTAAAAAAGTCAATACTGAAAAATAAACTATAATGAAAATATTCTAAATTCATCTTCAAAATTATTTTTAAAATTTAAATTTTGATAGTGGTTGATTCTTTTTAGAGCAAATGATGAAGCCCTTCTTATATGTTTTGATATTGGCGAAGGTTGAGTTTGGATCAGCTTTTCAATCTGGTTACTTATGCTCTGCTCGGGGCTGATTAAATTGCTAAATATATGTTATTTGAAAAACTATTTGTATAAGAATTTCTTTTAAAAATCAAATAAATACATTTTTAATTCTGTTATTATAATACTCAATTAACTATATGCTAATTACTCTTTCTCATTTTTGTGCACCGCTGAAAAGCAAATCCATTAAGTTATGTCGAACAGAGCCTAAGGCTGTGTTTGGAACCCTGGTTCCCAACCCTCTCCATCGTATTCCGCGTACACACTTTTCAAACTACTAAACGGTGTTGTTATTTGTAAAAAGTTTCTATACAAAAGTTACTTAAAAAAATCATATTGATCCATTTTTTTAAAAAAATAGCTAATACTTAATTAGACCGCTCTGTTTTTTGTGTGCACTGTGCATGGTTGGGAACATATGATTCTAAACACAGCCTAAGTAACTTTAGCAAACAGGTGATGCTGAGTTCTGATACCGCTATTGCCTACTGATTTTTCTCGTGGGTTAACTAAACCAATTGCTAACGCAGCCTATAACCATCAGTAACTAGATCATATATTATGATAGTTGAATAACTTGAACTCACAGTTGATAATCATTGGCATATTTGTCTCATATAACGGGAATTACCCACTTTGCAATTTATGGACTGAAATGGACGGACGATCATACTGGGCTCACAGGCTTCAAACCTTTTGCTGCAAACGTCGATGGGACATGAACTATGGCCCATGGGTCCGCACAAGACATGCATTAGAAGGTGGCCTAATAGGCCCAAAAGGGAGTAAAGAAGCCCATAATGCTATGTCCTGTTTCCACTAGCTTTCCAGGCTTAGGAAGCCCATAACCAATCGTACCGCGAACCGATGGGCCTTCTTACTCGTGGGCCCACTCGCGCTATGGTGCCCAAAAGCTCATTATCTGGTGGAGGCCCAGGAGGCCACAGGAGGAGAAGTCCCAAATCTCTTCTTCCTTGGCTACCATTAAAGCTGTTGGCAGTTAGCACTCTACTCCACTAGTCACCCATTTTAGGCAGCATTTTTCAACTCTTCTGATCTTATCTATCTAATGGCTAGAATCACAAAGATAGAGTGACTTAACATATATCTAGGAGTAGACAAATATTTCTGATTGTGGGGACCAATCTTTATGATTTTCTAATTATTAGAATTATTTAATTTATTATGTTCAATAGGCCATGTCACTCTAGCTATATTGAGGAAATGGCCATTTGACTCGATACAATGTTGAGTGGACTAGACACATATATGTGTTGGTGATCCGTGTTTTGAAAAAAGGTATACATGGCCGCATACAAGGAACGGTAACCTTATACCGCTTAATCCGCATAAGCGGTCGATTATACCATATAAATATCCGATTATGCCACATAAACGCTACAGGGTAGGGTGTTCACATGAAACCACATATTGCTTTTCAAACCACTGGTAGTGATCAGCTATGGTTGTTGTGCTGGCAATCATAATGGTCCAGCTAAACTAGTATTTTGTATAGTATTAAATAATTTCTGCATGTGACAAATATTGGTGATGTGGTATTTGTGGTGGAAAGTAAATTAAAGTGGTGAGATGACTTGTACTGTGCAGTCTCCCATGACATACGCATGAGCAAGCTTGAGGTTGAAGAAAGTCCTTCTTTAATTTCCTTTGGACCAGCCCTTTGATAATCTGATTGCTTCTTGGCGATGGATTTTGAGGTAATCATGGATCACAGGATCATTAGTCAGACAAAAAATCAAAGTAGTTTTTTTTATTTAGGACAAGTGGTTTCGTGCAGGCTTATGTTCTTTTTGTCCAGGCATCCCCCCCCCAAAAAAAAGAAAAAGAAATGTATAATGTTGCTATAGGTGAAAACCAAGAAAGGGAGAGGATGAAGGGGACAGGGAAGAAAGGAATATAAAATTTGAGATATTGTTGAGGCATGTCAGTTATAGATAGATGATATATGTATTGGTGAGTTTGTTTTAAGTCTATTTTCATATATATCTTGGGTGGCTAGATCTTAGGAGAATAATTTGTGATTCGAATCATGATTCATTGTTCCCTACAAATTATAAAAAATGAAAAGAAATCAACATGTTTACGCCACGTGTTCATAGGCGCAAACATTGAGATAAACTATCAACATGTTCATAGGCTATATTATTACTTATAACGACAAAACCTGAACACCCTACTCCGCATTTAGACAATGCCGTTAAATTTTAAAATCTTGCATGACGACACCACAATTAATTATCTCAATTTAGTATTTCTTTAATAGAGGCCCTTCGCCAATCATTAGCACTTATTTTCCCGCGCTACATGTTGTACGTACTCGGTTCTCACGTCATCATGATAGGGTAGCTACTAATTAATTGTTCCGTGCAAGTTGGAGTAACGCCTATAGAGATCCGGACAAATACAATATCCCGCTCAACGTAACGGCTATGTACGGACTAGGGTTTGTTGTCCGAATCTATATACGACAAACCATGCACGTAGCCTAATGAGTTTGCTCGTAGCCTAATGCATGGTGACTCTAGGTGTTCTCTCCTCGTGGCAATACCCTCAGAGATAAAAATGAAGCATATCAGTTCTAAACATAAACATGAATAGAGGAGATATTTGCACCATTTCTTTCGTGGAAAAACCAGACGTACATGCATGTCTATCCCCTAGGCATCCTTACTGGTGATTCTTGAAGGTAAATGAGGCATATTATCACTATCTCTTTATCCTACATAAACATTAACAAAATAAATAAAAATACTTGCATATGTCTAATGTCTATCTTTGGAAGCAGAATCCGATGTTTATCTCCAGGTCCATGGACAGGTGCAGAAACATGAGTGGAAGGTACCAAGATAGACGCCACTTGTCAGCCAAGGTGGTGGACGCCCGACGTGAAGCTGCCCTCCACCGTCGGATCGACGAGGAGGGATCCAACGGCTCAGGAGGCCGTGCCCTCGCGTATAAATAGGCCCCCGGGGCCCAGTGCCAAGAGCCATCCATCCCTTCTCACGCCGCACACACTGCGGCCCCTGCATCGCTAGCGTGAGCGAGAACGAGAACGAGAGACGCACGTAGTGGTACCTTTTGCGAACGGTAGCGAGAGCGAGAGATCGCGTGGTTTTTTTTGATCGCTAGCTGTGTTAGCCATGGCGCCGGGTGCTGGGTCGTCGTCGTCGGCGAGGAGGGGCAGGCGCGTCGCCGCCGCCGAGCCGCCCCGCCGCGCGCTCAGGATGCGCGCGTCGTCGCCGATGTACTACACGTCCGACGACGAGGACTTGCCGGAGATTGTCCTGACGCCCCCGGCTCCGGCGCCGCCGCGCACCGGTACCCGCTCGCTGCGGATGCACGCGTCGCCGCCCGACTATGGGCGCCGCCGTACCAACCGACCCCGCCGTAAGAAAGAACGAACTCGATCGAATGCATGTTTCGGTTTCATTTCCGGTAGATCTGTGATTTGATGTGTCGTGCTTTGAGTTTTCTTGACGGAGATCTGATGTTTTAATTTGTTGTGTGTTTGTGTGTACGCAGGCGTGGCACGGACGAGGTCGCCGCCGGTGGTGCAGGAGGCGGAGAGGGAGCCGCCGGCGCCGCAGCAGCCGGCGGCGGTGGTGGTGGAGCGCGTGTTTTACATGGTGGGTAGCCCGCCGGACGTCATCACGGCCACGGGGGAAGGGCCGGGGGGGCGCACGGTGGCGGGCTTCCGTTGCAGGAGGCTCACGTCCACGCGCACCCTCGTCGACGGCGAGGACGCCGCCGCCCGCGCCGCCGCCATCAGCGGCGCCCGCGCCCTGGTCATGTGCAGCTGCCACGGCGCGCCCTTCACCCACGCCGAGTTCCTGCTCCACGCCGGCGGCACCGACCTGGGCCGCAACGTCACCGGCTACCCGTGGCTTGGCGACGAGATGGAGCTGACTCCTCCCGGCGCCGGCGGCCCCCATCTGTAGGTTCGCCGCGGAGGTGGCCAGCCGTCGTCGTCGACGACGACGACGACCGCGGAGTGGCGTCTGCGGCGGCGCGCGGCGGAGGCGGCGGCGAGCAACGCATGGTCCGGGGAGAGCTTTGATCTGATGCAGTGTGTCCGTTTTCAATGCCAGTCTTCGCTCTTAGCTACTTGCAGTTGACTGCTGTCTCAGTCTGACTGTCAAGTTTATCTTTAATTTTCGCAAGTTTACTTTCATGTTTCTAAATTATCAGTTGTAATCGTCGATCGATGTAATAGCTCTAGATCTCCCGGATCAATAATATGAAAACTGCATCTTTGTTTTTTAAGAAAATTTTGAGTCTATTGTTATGATGATGAGCTCTCTCTCTATAGCATATATGAATATCCATCGAACAGACAGATCTAACTATCACGGTTGAAATGGAACTTCCAATCATAAGAGATCCCATAAACGGTATATACATAATTCACCGATGTGACCAAGAATGGAAAATACATAAAGTGCAGTTATGAGAGAGAGAGAGAGAGAGAGAGAGAGAGAGAGAGTGAAACACAAATAATCCCGTCTGATGAGAAACAATGGAAACACAGAAATGAACGATTTTCGCATAGATGAGCACGTTCAAGAATGGCAAAACATTATTGCAATTAAGAGCCTACATCATAAAAAAGTTGCCACGCCACTGAAATACCGGAATACTACAACCCAATGATTTAAAATATTTACTGCCCGTCCCAAAAATGAGTGTTCTACACAAACCTAGACACACACACTGTCCACATTCGTATACAAAAGTAAAATATTTTTGTATGAAGATAACACTATAGAAACATGAAAAAGTTGTCACATACATATTGCAGCCCCCTGAATACATCTACAAATACAACCAAGAGCATATCCAATATTATCTTTTAGGAGGGTTCTTCTTCTTCCTCCTCTAATCCCATACGCATTCGTTCGAAAAAAAAATCCTCTACTTTTTTTATTTATCTTCATCTCTAACAAGGTAGGCGGATTGTGTCCCTAGCACTTACGTTGGATCCGCCTGACTACAAATATCCTCGTAAAAAAGGCTAAGCAGTACTGTACAACTGTACAAGTATCGCCCTTGTACGTAGTACAATACCGAGGCCAAATACGTACGCTTCTCACGCCTACCACCACACACGCCTGTATGGCTGTATCGCCAGGGCGTAAAACGTGAACGCCGTTGCATGCATCGTGCGCGGTGGGGTCCACGCGCGCCTGCCCCCTGCTTCCAAGTGGTGGGGCCCACGGATGCATGGTGACACGTGGCGGGTGTACACTCTCTTGGGCCTCGTGCGTGCCTACGTGTCCATGCAGATGTGGGCCCCATTACGTGTAGCCGCAGTCGCTGCGTGACTCGGTTGGAGATATCTCACGTCACGTGTGTTGCTCGATTCATTTCACACATCGTCAGTGTTTGGTTGTTCATGTAGTTGACGCAAACGCAACAAACTGTTAATTTACAGGTTATAACGGCTAGGTAGCTGGAGTAATATTAACAGGGTGTTTTAATTATTTTTGGCGATGCAAACAGCTAACTACACACTCTTTGGATGAATGTGGTTTATGTGAATTAATTCAGCCTGACCTCTGCAAATTAAATAGCCAAATATGCGAGCGTTCAAAATTCAAAATCATGAGAGGTAGTATATGAATGAACTGAATTGATTGTTATTTGTTTGTTTGTTTGTATATACGTACGTTGCGTACGTAGCGCTAGCCTTGCAGATACGATGATGTAAAAAGCTGGCATAATCGATGCACGCATGGAGTCTATGCTAGCCTGTGCAGATACATGGGATTTCTGGTGGGTATAGCTAATTCTATCTCGGCGAGTCAATGCTGTTCCTTTTTTTAAAGGTAACCGATGCGTGTACTAGCTGGATGTCATTTGGATTTACGCATATGAATATTTGAAGCCCCCACCATTTTGTTTAAAAAAAACTACAAGGAGAATATAAACTTTGAATAAAAAGTCCACTATAATATTATTATATTACGAAACTACGAAATAGCTAATGGCTCACTCAACGATGATCGAGATGAGTATGACATTGGTTATAGTATAAACATGCATGCATAAAGAGGGTGGGATGGGGGGAGGGTGCTAGGCTGGTAAAAGGCTCAACATGTTAGCCTATAAAACTGAAGAGTTTGATTAAAAATGGGATGCGCTGAATTTTTTATTTGTTTTTTACCTAGAAAAACAAGGGCTACGTAGGGTTGTGAAAAAACCCATACGTTTTGACATAGGTGGAGCTAGAAAAAAATAGCATTGGGTCACTCTTCACATACCATGGTGCAAATGCCTAACTGTAAGAGTGATTTATTAGTTCCAAGCATATTTAGTAGTTTAATTAGCAAAAATCATTGGTGTCATCTGACACCAGTAACTATATAGTGGATCTGCCCTGTTTTGAATCCATTACCACCCGTGACCATGGGAGCCTACACTAAAAAATATATATTATTTTACCCATTAATTATCTAAATGTAAAATACACAATGGAAATGTAAAATACACAATGGGATGTAAACAGTAAATAGAGAGTACAACAAATAGGGAAGAATTTGTTAGGGATACCAATACATGGTCTAAGAAAAATATTACAATGTACGGATGCATTCACCATTGAATGCATTTGATTTTGTGCCCTTCAATCTCCGTAACGGTGCTTTCTTTGAGAAATACATATATGGAACACAGATGAAAAACACAGAGTAGGGATTATATATAAAGTGGTGGAATTGAATATACCATAACAGTTGATGATTGAAAGAGAGGGAGGATGCTAGGATATATGGTCACGCACGTAATATTCTGGAGAGGGAACTTTTGGAGAAAGTGAAAGGTCGATAACACTCCATACCCGGTGTTTCGAAATATATGGAGGTGTGTCCAATTTAAAATCCCTCGGGTTTTAACACAGTCTTTCTAAATTTTCCGAAGTCCAATTTCAAATCCAAGCACTCAAGTCTGCCACAACCCAGGATGAAAGCTTTAAGCTCAAACTATAGAGTAACTTAACATTTTTCTTACAAAGCGACCACTCTCTCCCCCCTTCTCCTATTTCTATTATCGGGAATGTCATTTAGCATGTGTCTTTCTCGTTTTGTTGTCCAGGATGCATATGCTACCATTGTTGCTGGGGAGTCTACCAGAGCACAGATGGGATGGCTTCTGTTGCTTTGTAGCGCATACTCCTAATATTAGACTTAATTTGAGACATTTGCTTTTGATCCTGAACTATAATATATGAAAGATGAATTTTACTATAAGACACTAAAAGTTATATAATTTGCTGATGGATATCGATTGTAAAAACGTGTTACGACCGGATGGAGAAAATGGTAATTTATTGGGAGGAATTTATGGTCTAATTGTTGAGAGAAATCTTTACCCCTTTAAAAATGAGTAGTACTGATGGTATTGCATCATCCCCACCAACTCCCTATTTTTTAAGAGGAAAATGACGTGGGACTAGAGGACCCATATGTCAACCACCCCCACAACTCTCTACTTGTTGTAAGAAGAAAACGAAGGACAGTGTGGGACCAAAGGGACTACACATAAGTAACTTAAAAAGGGAGTAGTGATGGTGGTAATTCTATACCACCCACACCACTAACTCCATAGTTTTTTAGACGAAAAAAAGATAGGTGTGGGCTAAAGGGCTCACATGTCAATCACCGCCACCAACTCTCTACTTTTTGTGAGAATGAAAAAAAATAATGTTGGATCGAGTCTACATGCCAGTAACAAAGATATGTAGATGATATATGCGAGAAAAGAGAGAGAGAGAGAGAGGCAATAACAGGTAAATGATATCTTTGTTTAAAATTTCGTTGCAACGCACGAGCTTCTTTAGACATACAAGAATGTTTCTTGGGCCACAAGCATGCATGATTGCAGCTAGGATGGAAATTTTAAAATCATGTAACTCTCAATCCACCCCTATTACTAGCATACATCGTATTATATCTTCACCCAGTCTTAACTTAGAAACTTGCGGTCCCAGGGGCATTTTTTTAAGAATTTTTCTTTTCAATTGGATTGAAAATGTCCTCCATCATATTACAATTTTTAAAGTGTCTTACACATTTTTGTTATGACATCTATCATTAAATTACTATGTTTATATGTCTTACAGCTGTGAGACATTTTTTTTATGACACCTATCAACAAATTACATTAACATTAAAAGTTTCCTAGCAAAATGTGCTATTGTTAAAAACTTAAAATGCATTATTGCAATATCATGCATATATAGATATAGGCTAGCTAGCTGTGCTCAACGGCTTGGAGAGATTTAATCACGTACTTTACCCAAATCATTTCTCATCATGATGACATCTTTGTCATCTTGCAACTAATTAATTAGTAATCAACACTGTCACGTACAAATCGTCGTCCTTGATCGAGTGATCGAGCAGCAAGAGTAGATAGGCGCGTACATACAAAGTACAAGTTCCTTTCTAGCCAAGCAGCAATAGTACTGTCAGTGATATTAATTAGGAGTAAAAGATTAGCACAACATGTCGATCGCCTGCACGTTGTATTACTGCAATTTAATCCCCTGTTCTTGATACAACATCGTACCAAGTACAGCATTAGCAATATATGTTTTCAGGACACGTACTATATAGTGGGACGATGCCATTTCGGTCTCTTTGTATCCATCTTAATTTACCATTACGACGTAAGTACGCACTTCGCTGCAGTAGTTGTCAACTTCTGTCCAATCCACAATCCACTGCATCCCTGCATTCCCCAGCTAAATTCATCAGGAGAACATATCTTATACACAAATTTACCCTGCACAACAACTAACAAATATCACAAAAAAATTCTTTAAAAAGTTAAACATATACTTTTAATGATATTACACATATATGTGAAATGTCATGGTCTAATTCATTAGATTTTTTTTACTTTTTTTTTGTTACGGCTAAAATATAAAGAATTTAAATATAACACTTTGTAGATATGTGCAATACTATTAAAAGTACATATCGGATTTTTTTAAATTTTTTTTCGTGATATGTGCTACTCCCTCCGTCCTATAATATAAGAGATTTTGAGTTTTTGCTTCCAATGTTTGACCACTCGTTTTATTAAAAAAATTGTGCAAATATAAAAAACGAAAAGATATGCTTAAATTACTTTAGATAATAAAGTAAGTCACAAAGAAAATAAATAATAATTCTAAAATTTTTTAAATAAGACAAGTGGTTAAATAGTATAAGAAAAAACTCAAAATCCCTTATATTATGGGACGGAGGGAGTAGTTGTTATGCACGAAAAACTTGTGTGTATAGTGTATGTTTCCATTGATCCCAACCATTTTTACCATATTTCTTAATTACGCGTCACAGTATTCAGATGAAGCGTATATCGAAGACATACGCCTTCGTACGGCGAAGACGTATCACCCATTGGGGCGCACGTAGGAGATCGGGCCCCACCTGTCATCGTCACGCGCCGTTAAAACTTGTCGGTGCGCGCAGCGAAAAGGCCCCCCTACCCCCCACCCGAAAACCGCAGCCCCCCCCCCCCCGCCCCGCTAAAAATTATTCCACCTTTACCACTTACCACACCCTCACCAAACCCACCCACTTACACGTGGGACCCAGACAAGGTGGGCCCCACACGTCATTGACTCCCGAGTCGGTGGTGCCGGGTTCGCCTCGCCGCGCCACGCCGCGCGCCCCCGCCGCTCGCGTGGTCAGCTTTAATACGAACCCCCCCACCACCACCCTCGCTTCGCTCGCTTCACTCTCGTGGGCTTCGCTGAGCTGTGCGAGGAATCCAAACGAGAGAGAAAAAAGGAAAAAAAAAAAAAACAAAACAGCACAAGCAGTTGAAGAACACGGCAGCGGCGGCGGCGGCGACGACCACCGCTGCCGGGGAATGCGGAGGGGTGGGGTGGTGGTGGTGGTGGTGGTGGTGCGGGAGTAGCTGCTGGGATCGGAGGGAGAGATGGGGGTGTGGAGGGAGGGGGCGGGGTGGTGCTTCTGCTCGGGTGGGGGAGGGGGGAGGTCGGAGAGGGTCAAGGCGGCGATCTTCTCGGCGAAGGCGGCGGCGCTGGCGGCCGTCGGCGGGGGGCACGGCGGGGCCGGCGTCCTGATCCACCGCAACCTGCTGCTCACCACGCACGGCAACCTCCCGTCCGCCGCCGCCGCCGAGGACGCCGAGGCGCTGCTCGGCCACGCCCGCCTCGCCGCCCGCCTCGTTCCACACAGGTGAGCTCCCGCCGCTGCGAGATTTGGGATTAATTTGGTTGTGCTTTCTCCTCTTCCACCAGCCGCTGCGATTATTACAGAATGATTAGGTTAATTGAGATCTGCCTTGCTCTGCTCTGCTCGCGTCGCGGGCGGCAAGCGTGGCCACCGCCGCTGCTCGAGCGGGGCCCACGCGTCGGCGTTGCGCGGATTTGTCGGCGGTGGTGGGATGGTAGAGCTGTTCAGGGCCAGTGATGATTAGCCCCACAATGCAGATGATTAGGAGAGGGAATTGCTAGTCAATTGTGGGTGCTTAATTTGTGCTTGGTAGTTGGAGACTTTGTGGGAGATCGTCCTTGTGATCTTGAACAAGTGATAATGATGATGCTCACAAGCTGGATACTGCAGTGGGGGGGGGGGGGGGGGTGCTTTGTACAGTTGGATAGTACTAATATTTTTTTGTGTTAAAAGTGCTATTGGTATTTGGAGTAGGTAGGAAGCACACACCTTCAATACTTGGTTGTCAGCAGATAGAATAATCACAAGAATTACTGTGGTTCTGGGTAATTGTGTTTCTTTTCTTCGGTGGGAAGTTCATGAGGGACATCCAGGGAAAGTTGTGACACCCACAAGCAATAAGTGGCTCATGATAAAAAGCAGCAAAATTAGCTCAAGAAAGGTTCAAAGTATCTTGTTTTTCATTGGCTAGGTGAACTTTGTTGCTTTGTCAAAAACATTTTTCCTTTGTAAGTACTACTACGGTACTACCTCATGATTGTTGCATACATGCATGTTTTTTTTTTGGGATAAAATTGTCACTGCGTACTTATGTTGCTGTTTCCAGTTATATATATATATATCCTTACTTAGATTCTTTCTAAAACTTTATTTATCTGTTCAGATTCTTCATTACCAGCTCAATTCTTGACCTTACAATAGTCGGCCTTGATCCTGCGGAGAATGAGACAACCTTGCAGGCTCAGCAACCTCACTACTTGAAAACATGCTGCAAACCAAGCCTAGATCATGGAAGTGTTGTTTACCTTCTGGGTCACACAGGAAAGAAGGAACTTGTGATTGGGGAGGGGAAGGTAGTGATTGGCACAGATAACCTCTTAAAGCTCTCCACGGATGGGGTGACATGGTGCCCTGGCTCTGCTGGTTTTGATGCCCAAGGGAATTTAGCCTTCATGATCTGTGACCCCATGAAGTTGGCTTCCTCCCCCACCACAAGGTCATCTTCTACATCCTCATCTTCATCACATTCATCAAAGAAAGATCACCCAATGCAATTTGGTGTCCCCATATCTGTAGTTTGCGATTGGCTCTATCAGCACTGGCAGGGCAACTTGGATGAAGTTAGCAAGCCAAAGCTGCCCCTTGTTAGATTGATGTCCAGCAGAAGTGATCATTCAAGCACCTCCTTCACTCGTCGCCATGTGTTCAAGCCTGCAGATGATGAGAACGACGATACATCGGTTTCTTCACAAGTAACTTCGAAGCCTAAACATCAGCAGGCGTCAGGAAACTCGGCCAATGCAAGGATATCACATGATGCGAACCCTCTGGTTGATCTGCGTGCAAACAATGAGCAAGGGGTTTCTACTCCAGAGATATATGAATCACCCCGACAAAGTTCTTGCCAAGGCCAGAAAGATGCTGGTTCAGTTCAACTTCTGGATATCAACTTCCCACCTAGTGCTCCCAAGACCATCTTTCTACCGCTGCCCCTGAAGCAAATGCTTTCTGATGAGAACAACGCAGATACGTCCAAGCCTAGAAACCAATCCAGAGACAATGGCTTTCCATCGGGGATAATATGGCACCGTAATTGTGAGGCTCTTTCAAGGGATCCTCCAGTAGCTCCTCTGCAGGATGATTGCAGCAGTGAAGGGCAGTCGAGCTCGTCACCTGTTGAGCTACTGGAGTATCGAAATGAAGACCACTTCAGTAGCGAGGAGGAAACAATGTACTCAGCGGAAACCATGGAGAGCAGGAACATTCCAAGCCCCAGGGAGAAGCACGTCGGGAGGAGCCAGAGTTGTGTAACCTACAGGAGGTGGAGCTCTCCAAGGATGTCGACAATACAGAACGGAACCTTAAGAAAGCAGCACACCCTGGTCCCTGTGCGCAAGAGTCACTCGCAGAACACGAGTCTGCCACAAAGGAGTCATGACTACCTGAGCCCAACAGTATCCTCGGCTATGAAGAAGAGAAACTCAATGGAACAGCAACTGCCCACGAAGCCCCGGCGGAGCATTGCTCAAACATCTCCAAAATGGATGTTCTGATGAATTGATGGTTGTCTTCTTTGGTTTCCTGGTGGAATGTTAGTGCAGCATCAGCAAAGCATGCCGATTTTTGGTGGAAATTTGCTGCTCTCATGTTTTTTTCCTCTGTAAGTTGATGCTCGCTTCCTTAGTTCTTTCTCTACGGCATTGTGTGTGTGTGCGTGTGCAGAATGACTTGGATAAATAAAAGGAAAAAAAAGAAAGAAGAAAGAAAAGAGAAGTCCAACATAGAAGGTTTACAGATCAAATGTGTTCGAGGCATCAAGCCTGAGCTGTTTGCAAAGTGATGTATTTTGTTTGTAGGCTGTCTGGATGTAAATTGCTATAGCTTTGTACTGTAGTCTTGAGTTCACCAATTAAACTGAACATTCCCATGATTATCAATTCCTTTTTGGCCGAAACGTGCTGCTTCTATAGTTTGTTACTTTCTAAGGCATCGATGCTTATGTCCATTTTGCTTGCTGTTACGTTTAGGCATAAATTGTTTCTCCTAATTAATATATTGCAGCAGGAAAAGAAAAAACTAAGGTCCACAGATACAAAATGGTAACGCTCTAGCACGTTATCCTCGTGTGATCAGAATGATACTGAGGCTTAAAGAGCATGCCTTATTTTTCTTTTCTTTTCTTTTTCAAATTTTGCACAAAATAATGGCAAATTGGCAAGGCAAACGGTTTTCTGTGCTGCTATGCAAACGGATAGTCAACTCATTTTCTGCAGTGTTCAGTTCATCACTGACAGCCTGCCTCACCAACTTGTTCTCACAAAAGTAGGAGTACGTGCATTTGGATATTTCGGTTGGATTTTTCTGAAGCATCCTGTCTCTGAAACGCCTGGCTCAAGGAGTTTGGCAGGGGGCGGTCAGGCACCATTGGCAGCCTGATGCTGCTTCTCATTCCGATTACGATGACCAAGCCAGGGAATCAGGCCACATACTGTTCTGTACTTAAGATTTTGATATTTATATATGTTTAGTTAAACAACTCAGGGGGTGTTTGGGAGAGAGCCCCCTCTCTCAAAACCATAAGTCTCTAGGGAGTGAACATAAGTCCCTAAGCCCCTCTCTCCCAAACACTCCCTAGAGACTTATGGTTTTGTGTTCACTCCCTAGAGACTTATGGTTTTGAGAGAGGGGGCTCTCTCCCAAACACCCCCTCATTTCCCAGAATATGTGTGCGCAGACTTAATAATCTCAAACAATATCGAATTCAGATTAATTTCAAATTCAAACATGGAATGCTGAAAGCACAGAAGATCAAAGTCAACTTGACCGTTGAATCCAACTAAGAGCAAGTTTAATAGTATCGCCAACTCTTAGCTCCAAATCATATATAGTCAATTTAATAGCTAATTCATATAACAGTTACTTACTACACTATTAATACTTGATCCCACTACAGCTGGCTATAAATCTGTAGCCCGTTACTTTTCTCTCGTCTCTTTTATCTTCTTAGAATATGTTTATAGCTGATTTATAGTCCGTGTACCTGCTCTAAGCAAGCATCGACATGGTTTTGCTAAATTTTCTTGGTTTTGATGCCTTTCTGGCTCTCTGGTCGCTGCACATGGACTCGTGGAGATGTCATCGCCACTCTGTCCCACAAGATACAAGGGGGAAGAAACACAGATTGCTTAACAATTCGCATCAATTATGCTTCTTGTTTCACATTCTCGCCGTCGACGGGTGTTTCTAAGGGCCCATATCACATTTTGATCAATTATGCATCTCAAGTTCTTAACATGTGATACAGTTTAACATAATACCTTTTGTTTACACAAAGAAAGTAACTGAGACAAAGGCACACACTAGTCACTACCATCAAATATAAGTTTTGGTCACTCAGCGTTACAGTAGTACTAGTTCCAAGCAATAATGAAAAGTAGATAGATTCAGGCTGAGAAATAGAAGGATGAGGCATAAGCAAGAAGGAATTCAAGCTGGGATATCGGCATACTCACCATTGGAATTTGCTTTTCCCAGTTTCATGGACGTGCAAGCACAAACTAGTTGCAGTTATGCAGTATAAAGTCAAAAGTCACTTCACAATCATGGCCAAACTTCCATTATTCTCTTTAGAACTAGACTATTCCGTAGTATGCAGGATAGGCAACAGTGAGAGTGCAGGTATGATGGATGTAATAGGATGCAAGTTCAAGGACTCCTATTAGTTAAGCATCACCTATGAACAGCACAAGCCAAGTAAAGTTTTTTTTGTTCTGCTTGCTCGTATCGTAGATTGCTACCTTTAGTTACATGTAACTCAAATGGCCCATAGTCCTCAAAACCCCATGAAAATTGGGCGAACACAAATTTTTGGGCCTCTGTAACAATACAAACAATGTTTGCCACAAGAACAATACAAGCAAAACCAGAATCAGACAGTGTCTTCGAAATATCTTCATTGTTCAGGTAAACAAAATAGTATGCTTAGCTAGCTTAGGAACACGGCCTGACTATGATGTGTGTGTGGTGTTATCTTTTACTTGCCCGCAAGTAGAAATTCAATGTGCAAAGGAAAACTACAACTAAGCTAATCAAATAGTGTGAAGCAGCTGGCAGAAGGTGTGAAGCTGAATGGATAACTTGATGAATATTCATAGTTACCCATGTTAAAAATCACATGAAACCAGTATAATGTTATTTTTATGAATCAGGAAAGATGGAATAACTAAAGGAAGTGGAGGTTTCCTTAAAAGTTTAGACCAGCCAATATGTTCAGTTGCAGGAAAAGATATACTTCTAAGTTCCAAACCAGCAAAATAAAATCCCAAGTCATTAAGTCAAGCCTAGAATCCAGTGAAACATGTAAAGGGTCAAACAAGGCACGATGCCACTTAACAAATCACCAAGCAACATATCTTATGACCAGGGTAAGAGTCAAGCTCATACAGTAGTGGATCAATCAGACATATAAAAAAACACTTCAATACTTACATGTATTTACAAGAGGCCAGCATGAAAGAACATAGCTTCATCAATATGCTAACTGGTCCAAATCGAGCGAAGTGGTAAACAAAACATTGGTTTTCAGAGCCAGCAGAAAATTATATTGACGAGGAAAATTACTTTCATAGTCCATCATTTTTTTCCTGTAAAAAGCATACAAGCCTACTTTGCTTTCAATGAAAAGCAGGATCATGAGAAAACATATAAGAAAAGAAAAAGGTATATAGAAGATCATTCATTAACTTTGGTAATTTCAAAAATTTGATGGTCAATTATGACTTTCACATTCGACGACAAGTGATTGAGACTGGAGAGATACCATCCACCAAAAGGCATTGGATCTCAGCACTAAAAAAGACTAGCTGCGATAAAAGTCTTAACCACACATCCATATGAGAAAATCTAGGTAAAAAAAAAAAAACACGAGCAGAGGATAGAGACGCCGCAACAAAACCCCAATACCAATCTCCAAATCACCCATTTTTTTCCTTAACCAATTTCATTGTAGCAACTACACCAATACACCATATAACAATGATCACAAGAAGAAAATAGCTAGAAACAGTAACAATTGTCACTTAAACTAAGCATTAACGGGGGAGACATATATCCCTTTTCTCCTACCCCCACTCTCTCACTCTCTACTACTTTCGCTATCACTCGCAATATTTAAATGATACTCCTCTCATCTTCAAATTCTCATCACTCTCAACAAATTCATCGCAAGAAGCCAAGAAGCAGATGATGAGGAGCACCTTTTTCTTAGAGGTTGCAGCCGAGGCAGTCGCAGGACTTGGGGGTGAAGGAGCAGAAGCCGAAGGGGCGGTTGGGGATGTTGCAGTTGATGGCGTAGCAGCACGGGGAGAGGATGCATCCGCCGCCCCTGGATCCTCCGCCTCCGCCTCCGCCGCCGCAGCAGGTGCATGGCGCGCAGAGCTGGAAGCTCCCCAGCCTCCGCCGCGTCTCGTTGAGCACCATCGCGCTGAACCCCCCGCCCCCCTCCACCACCGGCACCATCCGCGCCACCTCCACCTCCTCCCCCGCGCCGCCGACCTGCACCACCACGACGACGACGAATCACAACTCGGAATAACAAAGCCGCTCGCCCCCCACCACGGTCTGGGTGGAGGAAACGGGGCTTACCTGTGAGGTGGCGCTGCAATTGGAGGCGGCGAGGAGGAAGAGGAGGAGGAAGAGGAAGGTGGACGGCGGCGCGGTGGGGGTGAGCATTGCTGGCTGGCTGCTGATGCCCGCGTCGCTCCCTCTGCTTGCTAGGGTTTGGGAGGAGGGTGGGATGGATTGCGATGGAGTTGAGGTGGGAGATTTGGAGGAGGAGGATCGAGAGAGGGAAACGGGGAAACGGTGGAGTGGAGTGGAGTGAAGTGAGAGAGAGAGTGTCTTTCGAGGAAAGGAAAAGGAGAGGAGACGACTTGGACGGAAACGAGATTTGGGGATGCGATGCGATGCATACTATCATCGTCGAGTCATCGGTTCAGCACTGCGGCTGCGCTGCGCGCACACGACATGATGATACCAAAGCTGAACCAGCTGTCGTCATGCTACGTTTGCTCATCTTTTAGAGCAAGGCTGTGTTTAGATTAGGGTGAAAATTTTTCATGTGTTACATTGGATATATACGAACATATATTATATATTTAAAGTATTAAACGTATATTAATAGCAAAACAAATTACAAATTCCGTCTGTAAATTGTGAGACGAATTTATTAAGCCTAATTAATCTGTCATTAGCAAATATTTACTATAGCACCACATGGTCAAATCATAGAGCAATTAGATTTAAAAGATTCGTGAACAATTTACACGCAATATGTGTAATTAGTTTTTTATCGTTTATATTTAATACTTCATGCATATGTCCAAACATTCGATGTGACATGGTGAAAAATTTTACCAGGGGATCTTAATAGGCCCCAAGTTTAATAGTATAGTCAACTACTGGTTCCAAATCATATATATAGTCAATTTAATAGCTAATTCATACAATAGTTACTTAGGGTGTGTTTGAGAAGAAGGGGATTGAGGAGATTGGAGAGATACGCAAAACGAGGTGAGCCATTAGCTCATGATTAATTGAGTATTAACTATTTTAAATTTCAAAAATGGATTAGTATGGTTTTTTAAAGCAACTTTCCTGTAGAAATTTTTTACAAAAAACACACCGTTTAGTAGTTTGAAAAGCGTGCGCGCGGAAAACGAGAATAAATCTCCCCAGAACGAACAGAGCCTTACTACACCATTAATACCTGATCTCACCTGTCATACACACATTGTATCTTAGAGTCTGTGCTGCAGCTAGCTGCAAATCTATAACTCGCTACTCCTTTTTTTTCCTCTTTTATCTTCTTAAAATATGTTTATAGCTGACTTATAGTCTGCTATTGTACCTTTATAAAAAAGTTTGAAATAAAAAAAGTACTTTATCGTTTTTTTAAGAAAATCTTAAATCAAATAATTATGAGTAACTTGCATCATTAGTTTCTAAAACTTTGTATAGTTTAGCATTACAAGATCTACAGATACACCTTATAAAATAGGCAAAATTTGCTACAGGACACTAAAAAATCGTGTAATTGGCTGAGAGACATCGTAAAAATGTGACACTGCTGATGGACACTACAAAAATTATGTAATTGGCTATAGGACACCGGAGGCATTATTTTATAATTTCCGGAATGAATGAGGGGAGAGAAATTTCGAAATGACGAGAATGCCCCCATCTAGGCCTCTACTCCTTTCTTCTTGATGCAGCCGACATGTGGGCCCGTGCACAGTGTCGTCGTCCACCTCTCACCAGCGCTCGACGCCAACTGACGCCATTGCATCCATTCCAAAATCCGATCAATCCAGCGAGATAGTTAGCGATGCCCACTCCGGTGGCCGCCACGAGGCAGCGCTTCTCGTTGGCCGCCGTCCCCACCCTCGACGCCGCAGCCGCGTCCACGCACAGACCACCTCATCTCCTCCCTCCTCACCCCGCCCACGCCTCCCCTCCTCCACGACGCCCTTGGCTTGTGCCCGTAGCGCCGCCGTCTCCCTCAACAGGCTTCCCTCTGTCTCCGCCTCCACTGACAAGGCCCCCATCTCCATCCTCAATGACCTCGTCATTAGCTGCGTCTTCGCCGAGGCTGGATTCCACAGTGGGGACATTAAGCTAGCCATCCTCTGCCCAGCTTCGCCCATGCCGCTCCTCGGCTGCCTCCCCATGCGCACCCACCCGCTGCCTCTCTTCCTTTGCAGCTTCGCTGCCACGGATGATGTCGACGTCCCTTCGCCGGTCGGGAATATCGTTGGCGCCGGGCAGGAGAACTGTCGCCGCATCGCCGAGATCCTCTCCCGTGGCTGCAACTCCCGCGGCCGTCAAAGTCAAGCTCTCCCAGCTTGTCCTCGCCATCCTCTCCCGCAGCTGCATCGTGAAGAAGGAAATGAGTAGAGGGGGAATGAGTCGAGGGGGGCATTCTCGTCATTTCGAAATTTCTATCCCCTCTTTCAGCCCAAAAATTATAAAATAATGCCTCCGGTGTCCTACAGCCAATTACACAACTTTTGTAGTGTCTGTCGATAGTGTCACGTTTTTGCGGTGTCCCTCAGCCAATTACACAATTTTTGAGTGTCCCGTAGCAAATTTTGCCTATAAAATACTCCCTCCGTTTTATATTATAAGTTGTTTGATTTTTTTTTCATAATGACCTAATCAAACTTCTTTAAATTTGACCAAGTTTGACCAAGTTTATAGAAATATATAGTACTATTACTATTTTCAGTCCAAAATAAGCATATTATCAAAACATATTAGATTAAATGAAACTAATTTAATATTTTATATGTTGCTAAGTTTTTTATAAACTTTATCAAACTTAACCAAGTTTAAATTGGAAAAAAGTTAAACGACATAATATGAAACGGTGAGACCGTGAGGGTACTTTTATAATGTGTAACTTGCTTGATGTTAAACTATACTAATTTCTCAGAAACTAATGGTTAACGGTAGAAATGTTTTAATTAAGATAAATATCCTCCGTCTGGTTACAAGTAAATATTGCTCTTGACATCAACACGGTCGTCAGGACACTTATTTATTATAAATGATAAATACATTTTTTTAGTATAAAACATGTAAAAGATATGAAAGTTATACTCGTACCATCTTCAAAAGTTTAATTGAGATTACCCATAGTTCAAGTTTAAACGTCTTGATTGTATATATATTACGATTCGTCACTTATTTCTTTTTTTTAATTACACAGTATAACGTAGACACTCATAATACACGCACACTTACTGTTACAAAACCGGCCCGATGTATACCTCGGAAACCAAACCGCGGAAGAAAACGTCATAGGAGATCCAAACACGATGACAACACCGAGGCACGATATTTGATAACGGAGTTCAGCCGAGGTCTACATCTCCTGAGCACTGATTATAGGCGCTCCTTCCTGATCAAGCATATTACAGCGTATCAAAGTTACAACGATTCATGGCCGGTCGCCATCGACAGCCGCTCCCTCTCGCTATGCTAAATCACAATGCGGTTACAATAGGCACGTGCTCTCTATTTATGAGAGATCTTATGACAGAGTCTGACTTTTACTTAGTCCTAATGCCAATTACAACTCCAAGTTCTAAACTGTAACCGACTACATATATATATTCGACACAAACTATAGCACTCACCCCTATGAACACACGCATACAAACCATATCCCTATGAGCATCTTTAAAGACTGGGCCAACAAATCCTTAAGATTGACGAAGTTACCATGGGTACATAATTGTCTTGTCGACGAGTACGTTAAATTCTAAAAGTACAATACCGTTAAATCTTGAAAAAATCGTTTTAATAGGAAGTCGAACCAGTATCTAAGAATGGAGTAGTATATTGATGATCACATTGTACAATCAAAACTCGGAAGGGAGAAAAAAAAAAGAACTGTTCTCATCAATTATACTCCTGATGGCTATCTCGGAAAAAAAGTGATACTGTGCTGTGCTGATATGTTGTGTTCAGTGTGGACTTGGGAAGTGGGCAATCTCCCATGAACTTTAGCGGCGACAAGTTAGCATGGGATGCATGGTGACGCAACGGGTGGCATCTGCTTCCAGTGGATTATGTAAAGTGGTTTAAAAAAAATGGTGCTAATTTCCACAGTGTGGTTTGCAGTATCACACTGTTAACTAATCTGTACTTCCTCCGACATATAAAAAATCAACATACTACTACTGAATGTGATATATTTTAGTGCTACGAATCTTAATATAGATTCGTTGTATTAGAATGTATCACATTCAGTTTTAGATTTGTCTTTTAAGAGTATGGTTATCGCGTACCACATATGGTAACTTTCTTGGTTTTAAAAAAATATTCGTTATACCACCGAATAATAGTTATCCTCATTAAAAATGATAACCTTTATTAAAATGATAAAGGAAATCCTATATGGGATGGACATGACTACACAGCTAGTGGTAACTAGTTTGTCTAAACCAGCTACCACTCCATCTATGAGACACTCTATCCACCTATAATTCAAATAAAATTTTCTCTTAAACTACTCATCTGATCTACGATCCGATTACACCGTTGTGTTCGTAATAATTAAATCTTTATAATAAGATCTCACATGATTATATTTTGATAAAAAATCACAAATTACTTTTATGAAATATCTAAATTACTTTTAGATTTCACTAAGTTACTTCTTAGACATATAAAAGTAAATTCAGCAAAGTCTAAAGGTAATTTACATATATTATAGAAGTAACTGAGAGCAAAAGAAAGTAACTTTAATGCATGCAGTTTTCATTGGACATGACTATACAGCTAGTTGTTGCTGGTTTATACTCTATCTAGTGTCTCATTTCAACTTGAAAATTGCAATAGTATGTATCTTATGTGTGTTGAAGTTAACATTGAACTTACTTTTAAAATTTGTTAAACTTATGTGTATTGATCTGTGCTGATTAAATAAAGTTTTCTATATAAATTCATATTTTATCCCTACAATGAATTTATTTTTAATGTCGTGATAAAGTTACTTCCGTTTTGTTTTAAGTTACTTTTATAATATATATAAATTACTTTTAGACTTTATTAAATTTACTTTTATATGTCTAAGAAGTAATTTAGTCAAATCTAAAAGTAACTTATTTATACGATAAAAGTAACTTACGTATATAATAAAAGTAATTTACAAATATAAATATTTTTTTCATTGTAATATAATCATGTAAGATCTTGTTGTGAAGATTTAATTGTAACGAACACAATAGTGTAATTGGATTGTAGATCGGATAAGTAATTTGAGAGAAAACTTTATTTGAAGAGAAAAAAGGCATACATGTCTATCTCAGTCCTTCCTGCTACGTGGTTGTGTCAGCCTATCTGCAGTAAAGGACCAGTGGAGAAAGCGATAACGTAAGCCGAAAATAAATAGATAATGAGATCGGACGGTCGGAGGTGCGTCGCGCGATTAAACTAAAACGAGAGGGCGCACTGTTTAGATTTTACGATATGGGATAGGGTCTTCTCCGAGTACATGTGTGTTTGGTGGAGCCCCGGAGGAATCTGTCGGGTCCTTGGCTCCTTGCTGCCAAGATCCACTAAAGCCGATACCGACAATCTGCGGGATAAATCCGATTACTGAGATCAAACGAGAATTAGATTTTGGATATAATTTTCCACCTCTCAAAGGATAAGCTTCAATCTTAGCCATCTATTTTTCTCACTTGTTTTTATCATATCGATCCATTCATTTCCATTTTTCAATCCCACCTCTCCTAACCTATTTTTCAAACACACTCTTAGCCTATGTTCGGTTATTGGGGTTGGTAACCCATCTCCCCCATACGGAAAATAGAACGGTCCATTAGCGCGTGATTAATTAATTATTAGTTAACTTTTTTAAAAAAAATGGATTAATTTGAATTTTTTAAGTAACTTTCGTATAGAAACTTTTTTAAAAAATACACCGTTTAGCAGCTTGAAAAGCGTGCACGCGGAAAATAAGTGAGAGGGGATGGAAACTTGGAGTTCCGAAAACAGCCTTAGGGCAAGTACTATGGGCATCCAAGCACAAGCCTCGAGATGCCACATATGACTAAATAGTGAGGTGAAGGAGAGAAGAAATATGAGAGAGAAATAGTCACCTTTAATGCAAGGGGCAACCTCTACACAAACTTCAATAAACATGTGAGAGTGTTAGGGCACCCGCAATGGTTAGGCTCTCTACAAGAGATCCATGTCAACATATTTTTCTACTTGGAAGAAATTAAATGAAGAGAGAGAGCAAAGCTATCTACTAACCTGGAGATAGTCTATAGAGAAAAACGAGGTAATGGATTAGAGAGGTATAGATACCCATGTAGACATACCATTGAAGTGGCTTACTATTAATCTAGTCTATTGCTGAGATATACATGTTTTATAGATAGTACCTTACTTTACCATTGCGGGTGCTCTTAGAGCAAGTTTAATAGTATAGCCAACTACTAGCTCCAATTCATCTATAGCCAATCTAATAGCTCATTCATACAATAGTTACATACTACACTATTAATACCTGGTCCCACCAGTCATACACACAGTGTGTCTTGGAGTCCGTGCTACATGTAGCCCGCTGCTCTTCTCTATTCTCATCTATCTTCTTAAAATATGTTTGCAGCTGGCTTATAGCCTGCTATTGTACCTACTCTTAGAGATATTGGGGATTGTGTGGTAGAGACAACCTATTAGAGCAGGTACAATAGCAGACTATTAGCCTGCTATAAACATGTTGTAATAAGATAAAAGATGAGATAGAAGAGCAGCGGGCTACAGATCTGTAGCAAACTTGCTCTTATACATGTCACCTCTTAATTTAATTATGTATATCATACATAAAATTAGATGTGGTGGTCACCTCTATTATAAAACTTGCTAAACTCCTGTAGGTCATAAACCCTCCTAACAATGAACTTCCAAAGCTTTAGCTATTGTGTATTTGTGTACTTGTGTATTGCATTGAATGCAGGAACGATGTTGGATTTCATGAACATGTTTAACAACTTTAAGTTGAATAGACAGAATTATATGTTTATATGCATAAAGTTTGAAATGTCATGTCTAAAACAGGTATACTCTTTCTGTTCTAAAAAGAATCTGGATTTTTTTATGAAACATGAGGGAGCATATTGTGGAAAAGATGAACTTGATTCTGATAGTGCAGTGACAAAGATATGTGGTTTTAACCCTAAAATCTCATGTTCAATCTTAACATACTTATAATTTCTTCTTAAAAATATTTGGAGGGACGTCTGTCACTCCTCTTATAAAATAAACTCGAGATAGAATGTGTCTTCTAGTCCCTCCCTTCATCCCATAATATATAATTTTTTTCTTTTATTTTGTTACCGAGGGAGTATCTACGTAGATCGGTCACCTCAGAGAGATTTTACAACCTGTAGTTTTGAACTTTTGACCTGAAGTAGGCAGGTGCTTACGCATGCTTTACCACGAGAAACTTGGTTGGACCAGGTTCGGCACCTTATCATGCCAGCATTAATTTTGGTCGTTGGAAGGAAGCTGCATGTTTTTACTTGTGAACAGAAAACAATGATTGTGACGTGACGGCCAGACTCAGTTGCACTGCACCGCCTTTTGTTGTCCATTTTAACTTCACCATGCTAAGATACACCTCCGGAATAGAGCTCTCAACTAATCCATGCAATTATACAACATGTAATGCAGATAAAAAGGATGATCATCAGATTGAGTTCGTCCACAGGCCACAGTACCTTGCAACCTGACATGAATGCACATTTGAAATGAAACAACACCGCAGTGCAAAGCAGGCTGAAAACAAGAAAGTTTTAAACGTCATTTCGCTTCCCAAAGATCTGCATTAACAAAAAATAAACTGTACATCTCCGGTAGCAACTCAATTTACAGAACTTTGATTCCGGGGAGTTAGGAGGGGGTGGCAACATTCACACAGCGCCTGAGACGGGCGTGCGATGGACTTTTTTATACATCACGGTGGTTTGGGTCACAACTGCCAGGACGCCGCCTTAGGAAGTGTACGCGGATGCGGATGGGGATTGCAGGAGACGCCGAACCATAGGTACATTAGTTGAAGCAGAGCCGTAGGCATACACTCCCATTGGAGGAGCCATCGTTGGATGGTCAAATTTGCAATTCGCGCCGAACTTGCAGATGCCATAGCGAGAATAGAACTTGCACAGTTCTTCTCCCTGAAAATCTCGAAACAGCCGTGTCATAGTCAATCATTAGGTGTTATAGGAACAATCAAAGGTTTTTTCAAGTGTTAATCTTCATACTAATATATACAGTGGGTACTCTTTATCTACTGCCGTGGAACTGTCATATTTGATTATGAAATTTTAGCTCTAGAAAATATTTGATCATCAATGTCAAGACTTTATGACCTTGCAAAATACATTTCCTAATTGAGAACAGGGTAAAATTATGAACTATGCCTCTGAACCTTCATACACAGGCAGCACATTTTTTGTTGTAAAATTCATCTTAATATCAGCGGAAAGACTGGACCAGAGAAAGAAAAAGTTAAGACAGGCATATACTCTTGATCCTCTAAAAGAGATGAGGCGGTACAATGATCAACCATGAACATTAAAGTGATACGTGGAACATGAGAACACAAATAATTGTCACTGGAACATAAGTACAAAAAGGTTTGTAGTAACTTACCGGACGTAGTGGAAGACCCACTGGACTCAAGACACAATCTGGAGTAGGCATTGATCGCACCCGGGGATGATGGAACTTGCACACCGCACCAAATTTACAGTCTCCAGTCTTCATGTAGTATTGACATTCTGGTTGATCAGGTCTCTCAGGAAATACATTCTCTCTCTGCAATGCGTATTGAGGTACAGGATATGAACTAGATCTGTAGGGTGACAACATTCCCTGATTGCCTGCACTGGCATCAACTTGCTGAGAAGTTCCATAGGTTTGTTGAGCCCCTGGGGACTGCAGTCGACTCTCAGAAGATGAAACAGGCATCATTTGGCCCTTGAAAAGCAAAATCACAAAAAATCAACTTTAGTATGATTCCAGCAATTGGTGTAAGAGTGGATTCCAATGTTATAGCTTTTCACTTTCAAAAAATAAATATTAGTGTTCTAAACAAATCAGAGGATATAAACTGTAGCAGCCAAACTTAAATTGTAGGGCAAGCTGCAGTCAACGGATCTACAAAGGATTATTAATCAATTAGAAATACCATAGCACACAACAATCCCATTTATACAGAAACAAAACCACAAAGAACATTTAGTTCAGTAGCAGCCAAACTTAAATTGTAGGGCAAGCTGCAGTCAATGGATCTACAAAGGATTATTAATCAATTAGAAACACCATAGCACACAACAATGCCATTTATACAGAAACAAAACCACAAAGAACATTAGTTCATGCCCAAAAGAGAACTATTCAGCAATCATCACATAGTTCTTTCCATTGAATAAATCACTTCATACCTAGTTAAATGAGAGAAACCATCATTGTAGGAAGTGGGATTTGATATGCAACATTACTAGTGGCCTGTGGAGTCAGTATAGTTCTGATGAAGATCACAACTAAAGTTAATAATGGTATATTTTTGCAATTCAGTTTTATATTTTAACAGGGTCGAGAGCAATTAAAGATCAACCCAGATTGTTAGGAAATTAACAGAGCATGAAAGCCAACGTAAACAATCCATGATTGGGAAAATCACGTCTCCACTATATGTCTATGACTGTGAGAAGAAATGATCTTACAGTATATGAGTTCCAGCTTGGTACTTGAACAAGACCTTGCGGTACAATCATCGGTGCATAATTTGAGGGATTCTGCCATCTAGGGCTTGGAATAAAAGAACCTCTTGGAAAAGCCCAGCTAGCCATTGTTCCAGTATAAGGTGGACCCGCGGTTGCAGAGGAATGTACAGAAGGATAAATAGGTGAACCACGTGAAGAAGCCATAGCATTGAAAAGTTCTGGATGGTGAAATTTACATGTATTCCCATATTTACACTGTCCTGTTTTTAAGTAATATGCACACTCCTTTTCACTCTACAGAAGCAAACAGACTTCACTTCAGTACATCAAAGAGAAGAAACTATAAAAAGGAAGGGCAGATGATGTGCTGCAGCAATAAACTACAAACCGGTCGGAGTGGATATCCTAATGTGTTTAGCTGCACCCTCCCTGCAATTCCAGCTTTTTCTCTGGGATGATGGAATTTGCATGTAGGCCCAAACTTGCATGTTCCAGTCTTCAGATAATACTGAACAGAAAATTTTGAGAAATTATTTCATTTCAACACCTGTCCAACTTAATAAAAAAACTACACCACTCTAAATTGCATAATGTCAACTCTAGAAACATAGACAAACAAAAACAGCTAGTTTCCTTACACAAGGACAATCTGCAATTGTGTGATTATAATTTGGAGAAAACTGAAGCTAGTCTAGCTGTTCTGTTGTTGCTGCATGAATGCACAACTAATGCATGTAATTCTTGTCTGGTTTCCGTTTTCACATGAAGAAGAAAGAATAAAGATTAAGTCTAGGGATCTAGGCTCTCACATGAACTTCAACCTTTTGTCAACCTATGGTGCACAAATTCAATACCTCCTTTCTAGCTACATGTTTTTTCAAAGCATATACGACCAGACAAACCATTTCTTGTCACAGAATGCATATGCAGTAGATTGCTAGCCATTGTTAACTAATAAACCCTGGCCTGAGTTCAAGTAACCATAATTACCTGACATTCTGGTTGCCCCATCCTCTCAGGGTATTCTCCTTTCATTCTGGCAGAGGCAATAGCCTAACATTAAACAGATCCAATCTAACTTGAGAATAAAAACATGAGGTATGAAGAAAAGATAAAACGATCAGAATTGAATATAAGATATAATTTACAGAAAAATGGTAGTCACTAATTTAAATCTGTAATGCATCACTCGGCCTATGCCTGCTGGTGGCAATTGTCCAAAGGAGAATGGGTCTCTGCTTATCATGAAACATGGGTTACATTACATACAGCTGAACATGCTCCATTGCGTAGTCCTTCCCCAGTTTCAGCCTATTCTTCTAAACTACAACCTAATGATGACATCCTGACTGAGATTACCCCATGAATCAGTGTGATAAGAAACAATAATGCTACATAAGAACAGTTGGGTCAAGTATCTATTCACCAGATTCCTATCCTGAGGATGATTGAACCTGCAGCTCATACCGAACCTGCACAATCCAGTCCTGAGGTAGTAAGTGCAGTCCGGTTCTCCGGACCGCTCAGGATATGGTCCAGGTTGCATAGCGCCACTGCCGCTCATGGTCATCTGCTGCCACATACCCTCTGCAACCAACATTGCACACACCACATGAAACAAAAATCCAAGACCAACAAGCACACAAGATGAAAGTTGTTCGGCGTCAATAAGGTCACGCTATAAAACTACCCACATTTCACCAGCAACGGCACAAACACAATAAACAGACCCAAACACCACTTGATTCGCTAATATCTCACTTGTGGTAGTAACGAAAATTCTACAATAGCATCCACTCATTCTAGATGTATCACAGGTTAAACATGAAATTGTAAAAAAAAAAAAAGGATAGCTGATAAGCACATCACTGTCTAACCAGAATGAGTCACACCACGAAAACCTCACTTACGCGCCTACAAGGAGTAGTTTCCGTTGCAATATGATTCGATGGATTATTATTACTCCGTGATTCATAACAAAAATACCAGCGGAGTAGCTGCTAGTTAAATCCATGAGAAAAATCACGAAACACTACGCACCGGAGAGCTAAACCTACTCAGAATTAATCCCCTCCAAACCCCAATTCCACCGACCGACCAATCAAGCGCGCAGGGTAAAAAGCGCAGGAGAAATCCAAACCTCCATAGAGAGCGGCGGGGTCGTGGGAAGGCTCGTCCGTGGCGGCGGCGGTGGCGGGGAGCTGCGAGGGAGGGGGGGGAGGCGGAGGAGGAGGAAGAGGAGGCGTGGGGGCGGCGGCGGAGGCCGTCACCGTCACCACCGCTGGAGCGGAGGCCCTTCCGGCGTCGTCCATCGGCGGCGAGCTGCGGCGCGGGCCATCACGCGATCGCCGCGGCGGCGGCGGCGACGCGGGATGCCATCCTCGGAGCTCCGGCGACGGGCGGTGGCGGCGGCGGTGGAGGTGGGGGGCGGGTGATCGGTGGCGCGGCGGTGAGGAGGTGGAGGGCGCCCTTTGCCTGCCTTGCCCCTTGTATTTATTCCTCTCTCTCTCTCTCTCTCTAGCTTCTCTCTCTCCTGTCTTTGGTGCGCGCGTGCTACGTGCACTCGCGCGGTGGCGGTCCGTGCTTGCGTGGCATGGGCGTAGATACTGCTCCCTCTGTTCCAATTTAAATACAGGCTATAATTTTCCGTGCTAAATTTTAATCGCTCGTTTTATTTGAAAGTTTTAAAAAATAAAAACAGAAGTTACGCATAAAGTACTATTCATATTTTATCATCTAATAACAATAAAAATACTAATTATAAAAAAATTAAATAAGACGCAAGATCAAATTTAATGGTTGTACTTATAATAGGACTGAGTTAGTAAGTAGAGCTCTCCGTTTAAAAATTTCTGGTCTTTGTAAGGACATGAAAGAGCTAGAGCTCTCCTTTGCTTAAAAAAGATGGCTTGGGAGTTAAAAAAAACCTATAGAGAAAGCACAATGCATGACGTATGAAAAAAACTATAGCGATGCATTCTTTTTATTTTAATATGATAGTCACAGTAAATAATGTGAGTAATATGCTCACTTCGGGCGTCACGACATTTTGTCCCCTTACTAGTCAATAATATAGTGAAATGTTTCCGGTCACGGTCTTTTCGGCGTATTTGTCGGATTATTTGCTCAATGCTCAGGAAAATATGTTTTCTTTAATAAAGAAAGCTTTCTTCTATTGCTTAGATGACTAAATTTAAACTATGTGTTTACTTTATTTCTTAAAATATTAATTTATTAATGTAGTTAGTAGGTGATCCGCTCAATAATCTAAATCAGATTAGACCTCAATAAAAACTTAAATATAAATGGATGGATGAAAACTATGCATGTACATTTCTTGTAATTACTTTCATAATAATATTATTATAGTTTTAGATATTAGTAGTCAAGTTGCAGTTGGAACTTGCGAGCGCTTATGTCCTTATTAATGTCCAAAACAACATCTATTTGTAACAGAAGGGAATATAAAAAAATGGCACAAAAAAAACTAAAACAAATTCCATTGAATTAATTTTCAGTAATAAATAGAATGAATGTACATGAATATTTTATATTAACCTACATATTCTAAAATATAAATGTTAAAAAATACTTGGGAAATTTTGTATCAGCCATATTTCAAACCAAATGTAGTTTTACCAGATAAATAAAGAATTAAGCAGCCATATCATCTCGTCTATAGTTGATCATTAATCACAACACTTATTAACTATAAAAATAATTTATGGGTGAACTTCTAATAGCGACTTAAAAGCAATTGCTGAAAAATAAATTTTGACAAAAAATATAAAAAAATAACTCTAAAATTAAATTTTATTTGTTGCTAATAAGTTGTAGAGTAAGGGTGTGTTTAGTTCACTCGAAAATTAGAAATTTGGTTGAAATTAAAATGATGTGATGAAAAGGTTGAAAGTTTGAAGAAAAAGTTTGGAACTACACTCGGCCTAAACAATGGAGAAATTGCTTTGTCGAATGCCAAACGAATTGGACGCATGGTGCACCTAGCAATTCCGCGCTGATGCTCGTGTGTATGCGTGCCAGTGTGCGGGGGAGTTGGCCCCTGTTTTTTTTTTTTCGCTCCTACGCTCGGCTCGCCATATGTGCATTTGGGCCTTCTTTTTGTTCGGGTGTGAATTGTGAGGAGAGGAGCAAGAGCGTGGGAGTGGAGTGACCTCAGCCAGTCGTTTCGGCTTCCTTTTCCCTCAAATTTTTTTTCTCTCTTTTTCCCCCTTTTATTTGTCCCCTCCTTTTCTTTTTTAAAAATTTTTTCCTCCAATTCGATACGTATCTTTTCTTTTTCCAAATCTTCGTGCTCACCGACCACTTGTTTTTTCCTCCCCGTACGACGAATCGAGCGATTTTTGGAGGGCTCTGGTCCCTCTCGCCGTCGTCCTCCTCTTCCCCATCCCGTCCGGCTTCCAGATGAAGCAAAAGCAATTTGCACCGGTGCGCGTGTGTGTGTTCATGCGTGGGCATGGACCAATCTACGTATACAATGCTACAGTTGATGAGCGCCAATATTGCGCCGTACCACTACAGTGGTGGACAACTGTGGTGTTGGCTGTGTGCTTGGGCATTTCTTCTCCAAGCAAAAGGCAAAAGCTATGTACATTTATGCATCGAACTTTATAACAATAAAAATAATACTAATACTAACATCATGCACAAAACTTTATGGTATACTGACCATTAATTGTACTTAGAAAATTTATCTCACTAGGTGAGTGAGTGAGATGAGCCAGCCCAGTGGATCCCACGAATCAATTACCAATAAAATGGGCCATGGGCTTGGCCCGATTACCACATCTAAAACGGGGGGAAAAGCCGGAGAACACGTGCTGGGCCCAGTGGCTTTGTGGCAGGCCATTAGATGGGTGCACATGGGCTCAGTCACATCGGAAACCAACTAGTTGGGGCCAATATTCTCTTGTCTGGGCGTAGTTGGGCCACTGTTATACTGTTTGGGCCTTAGACTCCACAATAGTAAAGCAGCCATACGCTCAGCCAAGAGCCCAAGAGTACAAGTGATTGGGGTGAGTACGAAACAACGCTCCAAAACTCCCTTTGTGATTCGGTCACGCCTCACGCCATCGCAGCCCGGAGCACAAGCTGCAGCACCGCACACGCATGTTGAAACTGTTTTTTTTTTTGCCTTGCAAAAATTCCGGGAATCCGCCGTGTGAGCTCCCGCCCGAAAACGAGGAGGAAAACCTTGTGCGGCCGTGCCACCGGTGCTGGCTGAAGTGAACAGATTTTGGACGAGAGGCATATCACACTGCAAGAACGCACACGGCTCAGGAAGTCAGGATCCGATTCGATTCGACCACGCGGATGCCGGATTGAGATCGGGTGCGACTGCACCTTTGGACTGCATGCATTTTCAGCCATTTATTTTTGTGATCAACAGTCCAGATCAACTGTTACAGTACCCTGAACAATATTTTATGGTTTGGTACTTTTGCTACAGTAACCGACCTAATCTTGGATCTAGCAGCTACAACTGTTTAAGTTGCAATCCATACTACTACGGGATCCGGATCCATCGAGGGCACCCTACTCCTCTTCCTCTCCCCGTGTCGCGCTGCCACGCTGCAGCCTTTTGTGCAACCGAGTTTTGAGCTTTTGGCGATACCCAAAAGCGAGCCAAATCGTCGTGGCCATGATGAGGAGTGCTACAAGCGAAAAAGCGTCGCGCTTTCTACTTTCTAGTCAAAACTCATCACATGATGGAGAGAGATTTGAGCGTCCTCGCAGCCGAATACCACGTGAGATTGTGTGTGCCTGTGTGGTCGTACGTGCCATCATAGTCTGAGCGTACTCATCCACTGAGATGTGGACCAACCTTCGTGGTCTTGACTTTTTTTTTTAACAAACACACAGTCGTAATGCAGCGCACATACTAATCTATATGAACGTACTCCACACATACGCACACACTATCTCCTATAAGCATTTGCGGAAAAAGCAAATCTTGAAATTAACGAAATTGTCACAGTCAACTCGTTGTTAGCAGGTACAGTACATCACTTATCACTGAAAGAAAATAATTAGCCGTAAATTCGATCGCCCACGTAAAATCTAGTTTCAGAAAAAAAAAAAAACAACTGACCAGTTAATCTGCTTTCCCTTGGCGTCGTGGTTTGGACTTTGGACGGACGAGACTGGACCACCCAACCACTAGTCGTCGTCGTCTCGTCGAGCTGACCTGACCCTGGCCTTGGCCTAGCCACTAGTACTAGTGTACTGGAGTAGTAGTACACTGCTTCTGTATACTACACGGTGAGCCCGTCCATCCATTGTTACATCCGACCGTCCCTCCGTTGGACCGATGGATCATGCGCCGTCCGATCCAATCTAACGCGCGCGGTGAACACCTGTCGCGATCGCGGCGTGGTCCCTCCCCTCTGGCGCGGCTCTGCGGCAAACAACAAACTCCACTGCACCGGATGACCGGACTGGAATCACAGGTTTACGGTGTGGGCTCCCAACTGGACGCGAACCCTGCCAATCTGCCACCATGCTAGCTTCAGGGGCGCGCATTTATCAATGTTTATTTCGGGAAAGTGATGATTTGTTTGGATGGTTGCTAATGCTCCCTGCCTTACCAGGAGATTTTTGGTGTTACTCCACTGTTAAACGTTTGCTAGTACTCCTAAGATGGAGTACCGATCAACTGTTCACTTGGTTGTCAAATCTCAGATAAGTGAATTTGTTATAATGCAACTACTCGGATAATCTCCGAGAATCTTAATGGTCGCAATATTTTTAATGGTAAACTTAGGGTTACCTAAAATTTAGGCTGAGTTTATTTGTTCATTTTTCCAACTCACATTTTTCATTTTTCATACGCACGCTTTTCAAACTATTGGACGGTATGTTTTTTTTAAAAAAATCTATATGAATATTGCTTTAAAAATATTATTCTATTTTTTCAGTTTTTTACTAATTCTTAATTAATTATTTGTTAATAAACCCACCTCTCGAATATAGCATTACTCTTTGCTTTTAACTCCACCAAACATCCCTTAAAAAAACTCCACCAAACATGATCACAAAATGTACTACTCTCTCCGTCCTAAAATATAGATTTTGGATGAACGAGACACTACTATAAATTTGGACAAAACTCTTTGTCCTGATTCACAATAATAATATGTGTTCATTCACTTAAAGTCACTTAAACTTATATTCTGGGACATAGGGAGTACATCGATAAGATTTTCTTGTGTACGTGTGCAGCTGAAGTGGCTGAATTATATAACATTGCGTTTTGGACTTTGACTATATTTTATGCCTTCAGAACGAACAAAAGCTTATATCACGCTGTTTTAATAATTTCCCACAAAAAAATTCGTGTATGTTGTTACATACTCCATGACTTTAGTATAATAGTAGTATTAAATTCCTTTTTTTCCTTTCGAATAAATCATACTTACTACCTCCACCCTAAAATAATCTTAATTCTAAATTGTTTAGCATATATTAAGGTTTAAGATAAAAAACTAGGATGTCACTCAGAGTAGTTAGTAGGACATAAGGAGTAGGTAAGAGTAAAAGGGTAATTGAGGATAAAATAGAAATAAATTTGAATGATACTACCTCCGTCCCAAAATAATTGTATTTCTAGGATTCAAAATTTGTCCAAAAAATTATAATTCTAGAGTATTAATTGCCCCATCAATCATCTCTCATTAAAATTTCTCCCTATTTTACCCTCAACCATCTTCCCACTCTCACATAAACACCATTTAACGAGGGCCACCATAGTCTTTCTTCTCAAATCTTAATATATGCTAAACAATATAAATTTACAACTATTTTGGGACTTAGATAGTAAGTGATTGATGTGACAATTAATACTTTATTATGACAATTATTTTGAAATAAATTTAAATTAAAAAATTATTATGGAACGAAGACATTACTAGTAGTACAGAAACAAAACAAAAACCCATACCATAAACCCTCGCAGACAAACATTTCCCCTTTCTTCCCTAGATACTCCCCCAGGCCCCAACTCCAGTCCACTCCGAGTTGAATCCCAGAAGCAAACTCGAAAAGAGCCAAAAGAGCCAGACGAGAAAAAAAAGCACAAAGCATTTTCTTCCTCAAGACCCCCACAGGCCACACAACACCGCCTCTCTCTCTCTCTCTCTCTCTCTCGTCGCCCACCTGCTGCTCCTCACGTCTCCCTCGTGCCCGCCCCCTGACAAACTCACGAACCCCAGCAGCAGGAGCACGGCGCCGCCGCCCGCTCGCCGCCGGCGAGACCACGCCGTCGTACCCATCCAGCCGAGCGAGCAGGTCAGATCCCCACGTCCTCCCCTCGTCTCCATGTTTGGTTTGTTTTCTGTCCTCCTCCCTTCCACCACGCACTGAGCCGAGCCGCTGATCGTGTGCTTGCGCGTTGCCCAGCCCGTCGTCTCGCGGAGGAGCGCGCGGCGCCTTCGACGACGCGACGATCCCCGGCGACGAGCATCGCGAGTAAGTAAGCAGCATGCGTCGGTCCTCTCCTCCCTTCCCTTCCATGTTCTGTTCGGGTGATGTTTTTTTTTTCAGTGTTCATTGCCAGATTGCTTCTTCTCTCTCTAATTAGTCTCTAATCTGTTCTGAAGAGATTACTCTCGTGTTGTTAAATCTCACACAATGTGTGTGGGCTTCTGCTCAAGGTATCACCTTGCAATGCATCGATGGATCGTCTTCCAGTTCATCTTGTTTGCTACTCCAGCTCATACTTTTCCTGGATAGATTGGGTGTTCCTTTTTCTGTGACCTCCGGAATTCCGGGCCCCGTGGGCTCAATCCCGCCGTGCTGTCTCGGGCTACCCACCCCGCTGGTGATCGCCTCTTTTGCAGCACTAGAGTTATGGCTCACTGCTCTTTGGTTAGTTCTGCTACTAGTGCAGTGCTACTGGTTTGATAAATGCAGCTTCTGACAATTTAATAATAGGAGTAACTGTACTTGGTTGGTCAGTCTCCACACGACCCCCATAAACTAATCACAACCCAAATGATGGTCCAAATCCTAGGGAGAGAATCAGAGAACCACAGAAACATCCACCTTCTCAACTCTGTTCCAAAGTCACAGTACTACTATCTCACTGGAGCAAAGATTCTTGCAAAATAATAAAAAAAGTTACTCTAACCCTCATCTCCTCTTTGCATTTCCGCCTCGTCTTTTCCGCCTCGTCTTTTCGCTTATGCTTATATTTATCAGCTAAAATTTGAAACTAATTTTGAGGTTTTTTCATCGAAGTTTATTTTTCAGCCTTTGCTTTTAGATCGCTAAGAACACACGAATAAAAGTTTTATTCACAAATTACTTTTCGTTTGTAAATACGACGGCTCCGTGAGATTAGCTCTAAGCTTGGGTATACACTACTAGTATCAAGCAAGAAATGCCTGTGGATTTTATCAGTTAGACCCCTGGAAATGTCGAGCCTTTGCAGCAATCGCCGTTCATGGTGGTCCAGTTCCTCCCCTGCCTCCCGGCAGCGTGTTTGTACTGTGGAGTAAAACAGCACAGTAAACTGGTAAGGACTAGAGAGGCCAGGAGTTCAGAGAGCCTGGGCAGAGGCTTCAGAGATTCCTGTGAGCGTGAGGCATGATTTGATGCGTGCTTGTCTTCATTTATCTACAGCGGTGTGGTACTGTAGTGTAGTGTAGGCACTACTCCAGTAGGAGTAGTGTTCAGCTCAGCTTGCGTATGGGTACGTGACCACTTGCTGGCTCATGTAGGTGAAGCGAGGTTCTGGACAAGGGGATGTGTGTGGGAGTAGCCTTTCTTGTGCCTCTGGGTAGTGTGTCTTCCTGTGCCTGTCTTTATGATGTTTGGTTGATTTTGTTTCATCCGATTTGATATAAAGCTGTACTCCTAGCACGTACTGTACTGTAGTGCCTTTTCCTACCTTTTCTTGTGCTTGTGATGGATCGTGGATGGATGTTTCATGGGCTTCTTGATCCTATCTCCAGGTTTTTAGGCTTTACGATGAGTGGTTTGCGTAACTTCTGCTTTTATTCTTGCTGATCAGAGAGCAGTTCCTGGTTTTTGTTATGATGGTGTTGTTTCTTTTGGGGGCTAAGACCAAGATAATAGTATTAGTATATCCTTGTGGAGTTGTTGGAGCTATAGTGGCAACTGCCAAACACAGCCCAACCAGCATTGCTTCGAGTCCTTCCACTAGATGTTGATTCAAGTAGGATAGGTTTGCTTGTTTCATGTTCTTGTACATTTGAGCTGACAATCGCATGAAAGCTGAGTGTTCCTGTTCTTTTCTAATTGTTCAGGATGCATTTCTGAGAGGGCGTAATGGTTCAGACTGCAGAAGGTAATGAAATTGAAGTTCTTCCTTTGTGCTGAATGTTCGTAGAGCTTACAGTAGTGCACCTGGCATGAATTACATGAATCTTGCATTTCCTCTTGCTCATTTGAGAGAAGTGGTATCAACTCTAACGAATTCTTTGCGTCAAAAAAAAAAAACTCTAACGAATTCATTTCATGAAAAAAAAGTTCTCTACTCTTTGATTATTTTCCATCTGATCTTTGTATAATGACATAGCATTAACCTTTTTCCAGGATGTGTATTGCACAGTTTTATCTGTCAGTCATCTATATCCTACTTGAAGTTACAAGGCTACATCTTATAAGGTATTCATATACAACTACTTACTGTATTCTATGGTAATTGCCTTCTTCTTAGAGTAGATGATACTGTTACAGAATTCTCCTGTGTATTATTGGAAATTACCGACTGTTCCTGTCTTCTTTCCTTGCCCAACTTCAACTTGGTAGACAGTTTGTATCTATAGTTCGGCCATTACATGTTCAAGTTTTAAAACCAAGAGATTCAAGGTATAAACATAATTTCCCTACTACTAAGGAAGTCACTGTTATTGTGATTGCCATTATGTCTCATTGTTGGTGCTTTGGAGGCATAGACAAGTTTTAAAAATCTACGTTTGTCAAATCTTCTAATCTGTTGCAGGATATAAAGCAGCAATTTGGCCTTGACATCTATCCTGGCATAAAACAAACAAAACCTGATTGCCACTTTTGGGTGAAATTATCTTTAGTTCTGCAGAGTAGTAATGTATCATTTGTTGACTAATTACAGTAAACGTAATTGAATAATTTCCAGACTTGGTGATATGTGGTTCTTTTGCAGCTACTGACATGGTTAACCTCTTCATGCAGATAATTGTTACAGTCCCAAAAAGAATAACGTGGAAATGGTATCCAATAGTTTCTGGCTTTTCATCCTGCTAGTGAGCTTCATCCCCATTTCTGCTTGGGCAGAATCACGTGATATAAGTACTCTGTTCACTCTGAGGGATTCAATCACCGAAGGAAAAGGCTTTCTCCGTAACTGGTTTGATTCGGAAACTCCCCCATGCAGCTGGTCAGGCATAACTTGCATAGGACATAATGTTGTGGCGATTGATTTGTCCTCTGTTCCACTCTATGCTCCGTTTCCATTATGCATTGGGGCATTCCAGTCACTTGTTCGGCTCAACTTCAGTGGATGTGGGTTTTCCGGAGAGCTTCCGGAAGCTTTGGGAAATTTGCAGAATCTCCAGTACCTAGACTTGAGCAATAACGAGCTTACTGGGCCAATACCTATCTCACTATATAACCTGAAGATGCTGAAGGAAATGGTGCTTGACTACAACTCCTTGTCAGGACAACTTAGTCCTGCTATTGCTCAGCTGCAGCACCTTACTAAGCTATCTATATCCATGAATTCCATCTCCGGAAGCCTTCCACCAGATCTGGGCAGCCTGAAGAACCTGGAGTTGTTGGACATTAAGATGAACACATTCAATGGATCTATACCAGCAACTTTTGGGAACCTGTCTTGTCTCTTGCACTTTGATGCTAGCCAGAATAACCTAACTGGATCAATATTCCCTGGAATAACCTCGTTGACAAACCTATTGACACTTGATCTATCATCAAACAGTTTTGAGGGAACAATTCCTAGGGAGATTGGTCAACTGGAAAATCTGGAATTACTGATTCTAGGAAAGAATGATCTCACTGGAAGGATTCCACAAGAGATTGGTAGTCTGAAGCAGCTTAAGTTACTTCATCTCGAGGAATGTCAGTTCACAGGCAAAATACCTTGGTCAATCAGTGGACTCAGCAGCTTGACAGAACTTGACATATCAGATAACAACTTTGACGCTGAGCTCCCATCATCCATGGGTGAGCTTGGCAATCTAACACAGCTGATTGCAAAGAATGCTGGGCTCAGTGGGAACATGCCAAAAGAACTTGGGAATTGCAAGAAGCTTACTGTTATAAACCTGTCATTCAATGCCCTTATTGGACCTATTCCTGAAGAATTTGCAGATTTAGAGGCTATTGTCTCATTTTTTGTGGAAGGAAATAAACTATCGGGTCGTGTCCCAGATTGGATTCAGAAATGGAAAAATGCAAGGTCCATCAGGTTGGGACAGAACAAATTCAGTGGACCTTTGCCAGTGCTGCCATTGCAGCATCTGCTAAGTTTCGCTGCAGAATCCAACCTTCTCTCAGGTTCTATACCTTCTCACATATGCCAAGCCAACTCCTTGCATTCACTCTTATTGCATCATAACAATCTGACTGGGACTATTGATGAGGCATTTAAAGGGTGCACGAACCTCACTGAATTGAACTTGTTAGACAACCATATTCATGGGGAGGTACCAGGATATTTAGCAGAATTACCCCTGGTTACTCTGGAGTTGTCACAAAACAAATTCGCAGGGATGTTACCTGCGGAGCTGTGGGAGTCAAAAACCCTTCTAGAGATATCTCTCAGTAACAATGAAATTACCGGCCCAATACCTGAGAGTATTGGTAAACTCTCTGTATTGCAAAGGTTGCATATAGACAATAACTTACTCGAAGGGCCTATCCCTCAGTCTGTTGGTGATCTAAGGAATCTGACCAATCTATCCCTGCGTGGCAATAGGTTATCTGGGATCATTCCACTAGCACTTTTCAACTGCAGAAAACTTGCCACGCTGGACTTGAGCTATAACAATCTGACTGGGAACATTCCAAGTGCCATATCTCACTTGACATTGCTTGATAGCTTGATTTTGTCTTCCAACCAGCTGTCTGGTTCTATCCCTGCTGAGATTTGCGTGGGATTTGAGAATGAGGCTCACCCTGACTCAGAGTTTCTTCAGCACCATGGTCTTCTTGATCTGTCATACAACCAATTGACTGGTCAGATCCCAACATCTATAAAGAACTGTGCAATGGTGATGGTGCTCAACCTCCAAGGCAATTTGCTGAATGGCACCATTCCTGTGGAGCTTGGCGAGCTAACAAATCTTACATCCATTAACTTGTCATTTAATGAATTTGTTGGACCAATGCTTCCATGGTCTGGACCTTTGGTTCAATTGCAAGGCCTTATTCTGTCCAATAACCACCTAGATGGCTCCATTCCTGCTAAGATAGGCCAAATCCTTCCCAAAATTGCAGTGCTAGACTTGTCAAGCAATGCACTCACTGGCACTCTACCACAGTCTTTGCTCTGCAACAATTACCTAAACCATCTGGATGTCAGCAACAACCACCTATCTGGGCATATCCAGTTCTCTTGCCCCGATGGCAAAGAATACTCAAGTACACTGCTCTTCTTCAATTCAAGCAGCAACCATTTCTCAGGGAGCCTAGATGAGTCTATCTCGAACTTCACACAATTGTCTACTCTTGATATCCACAACAATAGCCTCACTGGAAGGTTGCCTTCAGCACTTTCTGATCTCAGTTCTTTGAATTATCTTGATCTGTCGAGCAACAATCTCTATGGTGCCATACCCTGTGGAATCTGCAATATATTTGGCCTCTCATTTGCCAACTTCTCAGGTAACTATATTGACATGTACAGCTTGGCAGATTGTGCTGCAGGAGGCATTTGTTCTACTAATGGTACTGATCATAAAGCATTGCATCCATATCATCGGGTTCGAAGGGCAATTACCATCTGTGCCTTTACATTCGTCATCATCATTGTTTTAGTGCTTCTGGCTGTTTATCTGAGACGGAAGCTGGTTAGAAGCAGGCCTTTGGCTTTTGAATCTGCCAGTAAGGCCAAGGCTACAGTTGAGCCTACCTCAACTGATGAACTGCTAGGAAAGAAGTCAAGGGAACCTCTGAGTATCAATCTTGCAACATTTGAGCATGCACTTCTGAGGGTCACCGCGGATGATATTCTGAAAGCCACAGAAAACTTCAGTAAGGTGCACATAATAGGTGATGGTGGATTTGGCACTGTCTACAAGGCAGCGCTCCCTGAAGGCCGGAGAGTCGCGATCAAGAGGCTCCATGGTGGCCATCAGTTCCAAGGTGACCGTGAGTTTCTAGCTGAGATGGAGACAATTGGAAAGGTGAAACATCCAAACCTCGTCCCTCTACTTGGCTACTGTGTTTGTGGCGATGAACGATTCCTGATCTACGAGTACATGGAGAATGGGAGCCTCGAGATGTGGCTGAGAAACCGAGCAGATGCACTTGAAGCTCTTGGATGGCCGGACCGTCTCAAGATCTGCCTCGGTTCAGCCCGTGGGCTCGCCTTCCTGCATCATGGCTTTGTGCCCCATATCATCCACCGGGACATGAAGTCGAGCAACATTCTACTGGATGAGAACTTCGAGCCGAGGGTCTCTGACTTCGGCCTTGCAAGGATCATCAGTGCCTGTGAGACCCATGTCAGCACTGACATTGCCGGTACATTTGGATACATTCCTCCGGAGTATGGCCTCACAATGAAGTCCACCACGAAAGGCGACGTCTACAGCTTCGGCGTCGTCATGCTGGAGCTCCTCACCGGACGGCCACCTACAGGCCAGGAGGAGGTGCAAGGGGGTGGAAACCTCGTCGGCTGGGTGCGGTGGATGATCGCCCGCGGTAAGCAGAACGAGCTGTTCGATCCATGCTTGCCGGTTTCAAGCGTGTGGCGGGAGCAGATGGCGCGCGTGCTCGCCATCGCCCGGGACTGCACCGCCGACGAGCCGTTCAAGAGGCCGACAATGCTGGAGGTGGTGAAGGGGCTCAAGATGACCCACGGCATGGAATGTGGACCTCTGGTGGTGACCGTCTCCAGGGACATGTAATGCTCTCTGCTTGATCTTCCTGAAACTAATGTAGTAATAATGTAGTCAGTAGGGAGTAGGCTAATGGTAGTTAGGAGTAACTCGTAGCTATAGAGTAACCGAGCTATCTGGAGGCTGTAATGAGGGAAACTAGAGTTACTCATGTTCAGGCTGTAGTTGGAACTAGTATTAAGACCTTTTATCTTGTACTATTGTCACTGGTGGTTCCTGTGGCAATGTGAGTGCTTAATGTGCTGTCGTTTGAATAAAAGTACTGCTTGCCTGTTTCTAAGTGTTTCACATAAGTTTCAGTATTAACCACGCTATATTCTTCTGTTTTTACCATATTCTTCTGCAGTAATGCCGTCATATATATGAGTATTACATTGAGTTGCTGAGAATTACATGACTGCCTAATATTTCTCAAGTACGTAATTCAGATTTCAGTGGGTTTGAAGCTTTGGACACAACTAGTCCCATCCTGTAGAAAAACATTGCAAAAATGCAAATTTTACTTGCGGAGTTGCCATGGTTGCCATCGAGATCAATTGTCGATCTCGCAAGGGCATCATGAATGCCGAGGCGATGGGTTGGTCACTAGGTGAAAACCAATTCGATTTGAAGAAAAAACATAAATATTTTTATATGGTCCTTTGAAATAAACGATTGAAAACTATTGAATCCTATGAAATTCCTAAGAAATATCTCAATTCATACAAGTTTTATAGGGTTTTTAAAGTGAGGTCTAACCTCATGAGTCATGAAAAGTTTCCTATGAGGCTATCTCTCATCTAACTTCTGCCCTAATTAGTTACTCACTCACTCGCCGCCATTGCTTGCGTATGCGGCGCGAGGCCTCCGAGCACCCGATCCGGAAGCCTCCGTGCCACTGCCGTCACATCGCGCCGAGCTGCACCGGCAGTGGCGGCGCCGGTGAGGAGACGCTCCTGCTGGCTGCGGCGGCGCTTCACGGTGCATACGGGCGGCGCCCGGCGGCAAAATGGAACGAACGGACGAGGAATCGCTTGTTCAGTTCAGGCTGTGCCCATATACAGGCCTCAAAAAGGCCCAGCAACTAACTCGGCCCAGCAGGCGACTTCCAGATTAGGCCCATTTGTCAACCAGCGACAGCGAGTCACCCAGTCACCCTGCTGTCAAAGCAGCTGCTGCTGTCTGCTTGCATTTTGTCTGCTGATGGGTAGAGTACGTACTACTTCATCAGGGTACACCCACTCTGTAATTAGTACTACTAGTAGTATCTCAAATTAACAGCGTGCAGACAATGACATGCTAACAGAGTAGCAGTTAGTACTACATCATAAACCACTGTATACTACTGCCATCTAAAAAAGACTGAAATACACATGGATGATGAAGCTCCAGAGAGGCCAGACCGTCTAACAGAAAGTCGGTCTAACAAAAATGTGAAGGCATATGTTACTTAGGCTTTTCACCAACAAAAGTTAGATTAACTTTTCGATACTCGTGGCACGCTTTTCAAACTGCTAAACGATGTGTTTCGTGTGAAAACTTTCTATATGAAAGTTGTTCTAAAATATCATATTAATCAATTTTTCAAGTTTGTAATAATTAAAACTCAATTGATCACATGTTATTATCACCTCGTTTTACGTGAAACACTTAATATTTATCTTCATCTTCAGGAGATTCAAACACCACCTTACTCGCAATAGCAGAAGTTTAGGTGAAAAAAAAAAGAACCACACAATTATGTTCTCTCTCTCCTCTCGCTCTCTCTCTCTCTGCCCTTTGTTTTTTGGTTGTGTCAAACAGACAAGCAGCTGAGCTGATCAACATTAACCCACAAAACACATGGACGCACCACCTTTTCCTCCTCGCATCCATGTGCTATGGCGCGTCGCAAAAGCAGATGACACCGATCGACAGGGGAGTTGCAGGAGGAACTTGGGGGTAGCAAACAAACGCCCGTGCCAAGAACGCAAGAACAGGCAGCACGCAACGGGGCTTCAGCAAGAGACAAAAATTCCGTCGCGACTTGCTTGCCTGCGATCCTGCATGGTTGCCTACTATGCATGTCTCATACTCTCATGGTAACAAACAAAATCTTCCAGCTAGAGCTGGTTTTGATTAGCCATTTTAGCCCTTAGCCCAGCTGAGGCGGATACACTGTTCCTCTCACTTAAAAACACTAGACTTTGGGGTACTAAAAAAACGAGTGGTATCCGGACTCGCCTCTTCGAGAGGCCTCCGCTCGTGGACAACCTCACTCCGGGTCTTACCCACCCTCGAGTCCAATCTTAGGTGGGCGCTTAGGTATGCTGAGTGGGGTAAAAGAACTTGGAATCGTCGATCTCTCCCTTCGAAATTGAGATGAATCGATGTCGGTCGATGGTGTCGAATTCCAAAAACCAGCGACCCAGAGCGAGGTTGTCCACGAGCGGAGGCCCCTCGAAGAGGCGAGCCCGGATACCACTCTTTTTTTATACCCAAAAGTCTAGTGTTTTTAAGTGGGAGGGATTTTACCTTTCAGCTGGACCCAATGCAAGGAGGAAAAACAACACACCTTGTCAAAGAGAGAGGCAGAGTATTTTAGTCCTGGCATAACCTGATCATATTAAGAATCTTTGGCTTCTTCGAAGTTATTCAGATTATGATAATATGTAGCTATATACATGTAAAGTATAGAAAATGAATAGATGTCATAACTCACCTTGGAATCTTGAGTTCTTCCAAATTAGAAAGTGGTCTATAGGTGTTCTAGATTACAAACTAGAGTAATGTTTATGAATGACTTGATTAGCATAATGATCATGTCGCAAATTAAACAACAACATGAACCGATTCGTCAGATCAGATCAAATGTTGGGATCATCATGGTCATTAACATGAGTAGTACTAGTATGATTGAATTGAATCCGTGCAGCCATAAAGCCATTGCTCTTGCCTACCCTGCCGGCCCCTTGATTGGAGTATTAGATATACTAGCGTCCAGCACTTTCATTATCACTCCTCACAGGTCACACCTCCTGACCAAGAGTGACGTATCACAGCAAACGACGGCTCATCTGATTAAACACCATTGTCTTTGCTAACTAGGAGTACTTAACAACATACTACTAGTACTAACTGTCAGTGAGGGCCCGCTTGTCAGTGATTGTTTGCAAAGGAGTATGCTGCTAGCTGTTTGGTACGTGTAGCAGTTAATAGAGTAATAATACACTGTCCAGCAACCTACGGACAACCAGCCTCTGCAAAATTCACCAAGTAAAGTGCCACATTTTTCGGCCAATTAAGCCATTTTCGGCCTCCATGTTGGCCAATTTGGTACGTGTAGCAGCAAGTGAAGTAATATGCTGGCCATTGATTGGTCCCTCCCTGTTGGCACGGCCGGCCGGCCGGAAAGAGGAGGAAGAAGAAGATAAAGACGGCGAGTTCTAGTTGAGCCGTCCAAATCACGTGAACCCAAAAGAGGACACGAAGAGGAAGGAGTTGGCGAGCACAACAACACATGATCGATCCACGATGACGATGTAACAAGTACTCCTGAGTTCATCACCTTATAGAAAAACCACCAATGGCTGCATCTTGTTTTGGAGTGTGTAAATAATCTTGTTTGATACTACTCCATGTATCACATAATATAACAATTTACAATCGGATGGGATATTTCATAGTACAGAGAATCTGGATATCTAAATTGCTATATTATGGGACGGAGGGAGTAGTATTTGGATGTGTTGCAGCAGCGATCGGAGTCAAGAATATTGCCCCGTGGATTAGTAGGTTTGACACTGTGTCTGGTAGGAGAACGTTGTAATTGTCACCATAAAGGCAAATTCTGCTGTCTAGACAAACGCCGTGTCCGTGGTCCTTGACGAGGGGTGAGACATTGACACTGACTTCACATGCTAACGAATGTGAGTGCAGAACTGCGAGTCCGGAGGTACATGATTTTGTACTGGTGTAGTAAGGGGGTGTTTAGATGGGGCTAAAATTTTTTTAGCCCATGTCACATCAGATGTTTGAACGCTAATTTAGAGTATTAAATATAGACTAATAAAAAAACTAATTTTATAAATGAGAGCTAATCCACGAGATGAATTTTTTAAGCCTAATTAATCTATAATTATCAAATGTAGTAGCATCACATTGTCAAAATCATGGCGTAATTAGACTTACAAGATTCGTCTCGCGAATTAGTCCAATGTTATGAAATGAGTTTTGTAATTAATGAATGTTTAATACTCTAAATTAATGTATAAACATCCGATGTGACAGGGATGAAATAAGTCCCTGAAAACCAAACAGCCCGTAAATCTGTAAGAGCATGTTCGGCTTACTACATTTCTGCTACTACTAGTAGTATGATTTTGTCCGTGGATTGTCAGGCATTATCACCAGAGCGAATCAATCAATCCACCAGTAAAAATAAAACAGTCACGTTGATGTGTCGAGTATTGACCCTGTTGTGATTAACGCGATTGCTTAGGAAGAAATCAAGCCGATCGATCGGGAGTTGACTGTAGCAACTCGCGACCAATGAACTCGTCCTAATTAATGTAATCACATAATCCCCAAACTTAAGTATCTCACTATAGCTACTTCCTCCGTCCCATAATATAACAGCATATTAGAGCAGATACAATAACAAGCTATAAAACAGCTATAACATATTTTAAAGAGATAAAGGAAGTGAGAGAAGAGTAACGGGCTATAGATATTGTCGACGTTTGATGTCACGACTACGGTATTTGGACAGTATGGGGATCGTTGATGCTAGGATATACGCGAGACTGAGGTAAAAGAGACGGAGACAGGGATTTTTATACAGGTTCGGGTCCCTGAGCGGTCAGGTAATAGCCCTACATCCTGTTGGCCGGAGCCGATGTTTCTTTTTATTCACCATAATCACACCAATACAATATATGGGGTAGCCTATCTAACTGTTGTCGACATGACGGTCTGAAGGTCTGACTTGTAGTTGATAACAAGGTAGCCTTCCTCCTCGAATCCGTGTCCGGCGAGATCAGAGATAGCGCTTTCGTATCTTCTGACGGTATCCGGAGACACCGTACGGGAATAGCCATGCCTATCCCTGAAGTCGATATCCGGCGGCGTGTCTTGGCGTATGTAGGCTTGTATGTTGTGGCTTCTGGTGGGTGTATGTTGATTGTCATGGGTGTCTTCCATGGTGGTTCCTCTCCCCTGTCCTCCTAGGGGGGCTTGTATTTATACCCACAGGTGTCCTCTTGTTCGAGTAGAACTAGGGAAACCAATATGGATATAATCCGAGTAGTCCTTGTCGTTTCCATGTAGAACTCTGGTTGTCTTTCCTTATCCGGAACTCCCTCCTATATCCGTAGGTTGTTTCCGTATAGGACATGGTATGTGGTGGGTCCTGCCGAGATTTAGTCAACTACTATTAGGTATGTGGTATCCATAACCATGACAGATATGTAACCAGCTGCAGTGGGCTATAGTATTAAACTTGCTCTTGGTAGATGAAACATTTGTCTATATACGTATTACTTCATCCGTTTCACAATGCAAGTCTTTCTAGCATTGTCCATATTAATATAGATGTTAGCGAATCTAGAAATATATATGCGTTTAGATTCATTAACATCTATATGAATGTTGGCAATGCTAGAAAGTCTCAGGCCATTCCCAACCAATGACTAGGATGGTATCCATAACATTAAATAAGCTGCCACCTAAGATGAAAAATGATATGGCAAGTGAATAAATGAGGAAAGAGAAAGAAACCATGTTTTGCATAAGACATGGTTTCTACACAACATCCAAGGCATCATATGAGATAAGTAGCATTAAATCTAAGTATGGAATAGTGGTGCTTGCATTGGAAGAGTAGTGTCTAGTACTAATTTTTTTTTATGATGTGGAGTTTATAGAAACTATTAGTAGTGTTTTGGATTGGGAATGACCTTACAATATAAAAGAGAGGGAGTACTATTCATATCCCATTTAATACAGTCGCTATATCGGACGGAGGGAGTAGCTCAAGAGTGAATCCTACCGAAGATCCAAAATTAGTTGAGTCAATCACGACGAATGAGAAGAGGACACCCGCACCCCTCCTCGAAACGCGCAATCCGCGACCATATACGCATGGACGCCGTCGTCGTCGTCAGATCGGGCTCGAAACTCCAACCCGTGAACAGCCCCCCGAGCCTTTAATTAGTCCCCCGCGCCCAAAACGCATAAAACAACAGGGTAAACCGCAAAAATCGATCTCGCGTCGCGCACCGTAGAACGCGACGCATTTACGGCCGTCACATGGTACAACACACGCTGCGGGTACAATACACGCTTGGTGTGCCGCCCCTGCGTCGCGCACGCGCAGCGAGGAGGCTGCGTTAAGACGACCAGGCCACCACCACCCCCACTACCGGCTGCGCGTCGCGTACAGCGAAACGGGGCAAAAAATCCCGTAAAATTCACATGCGCGCGCGGCCGGCCACCGCAACCACCGAGACGGCCGCGACCGCGACGACGAGGAGGAGGAGAAAGCAATCGCGAATTGGCAAAAAGCAACGGGAGAAAAGGAACAAAAAGGATCCCCGGGAAAATGTTGGCTACGTACAACGGCACAAGGAAACAAACGGGAAAACAATCGGAGGAAAGAAAGAAAAAATCGCCCACGTCCCCACGCGCAGTTACATACACATGGGGAGACTCGGGGACGGTGGAAGAGACAACGCCCCGTGAGCCAGGCTAGCTCGCCGTGGTGGTCCCCGTGGCGGCGGCCTGCGCCGCCATGGCGAGCTCGAACTGCCGCATGGAGAACGCCGGCAGCGGCGGCTGCTGCTGGGACGGCGGCGGCGGCGGCGCCGGCGCCGGCAAGGCCGACGAGGTGGACGCGGCGGAGGCGGAGGAGGACGGCGGCGCGGCGCGGTTCCAGGAGCGGAGGCTGGTGGTGGTGTTGGTGCTGCCGTCCCAGCCGATGTGCGCCACGTGCTTTACGTCGGTGGGGAGGCCGATCACCATCTCCCGCTCCTCCTCCTCCTCCTCCTCGCCGTCGTCCTCGTACACGGCGAAGATCTGGGACAGGTTCTTGAACCCCCGGAGAAGCCTCGCCACCAGCGACTCCCCCTTGGGCTTGTTCTCCGCCGCGCCGCCGCCGCCCTCGCCGCCGCCGCCGCCGCCGCCTAGACACGCACACAGCATCACTAACACCAAACTCCTAAATCACCCCGCAAAAAAAAAAAAACAATCCACAAGATCGAGCAGAAGTGAAGAACAAACATCAAACAACGAACCTTGGGGCTTCTTGCCGCTCTTGCCGCCGTCGACGACGTCGACGCTGGAGCCATTGCGGCAGGTGGAGGAGAAGGGGATCACGATGAACCGGTCCATCCGCCGCTGCTCCTTGCCGCTACTACTCATGACTAGCTAGCTAGCCACTGCTAGCTAAGCTGATACGATCTTGGAATCGAATCAATGTCTGCTCCTCCTCCTCGCCGGCTGGAGCTAGCTGCTAGCTACCAATCAACCTAGCTCGTGGTTGACGAACTGATCTGCCTGCCTGCCTGGCTGACTCGCGGCGAGCCAGCCTTAATCGGAGGAGAAAGCTAGTGCAGTAGGTGCAAGAACGAACTGATTGGCAGGGTTTGGTATAGCAAACACGAGCAGCTAGCCACAGCCGAAAGAATACTGGTACTACCACTCCCACTACTACTATACTCCTACACTACGCCACTACTGCTGCTGCTGCAGGCTGCAGCTGTATTGGGTTGGTTGCTACAGCAAATGGATGTATTGGGGCTAATATCGATTGAGATGTGTGGGTGCATATGGCAAATTGTGGTGGTCTCGGTGGGGAGAAATGTGGGGGTAATGGATAGGAGGAAAGGAGAGTGGGTTGGGTTGGTGACCTCCTCCTCTTCTTCTCGTGTGTTGGGTTTGGTTTGGTTTAGTACCCACTCCGGCTCACTCTGGCTAGAGGGTACGGTATGTTTGGAGAGTTTGTGGCAACTAGTACAATTTCTCTTAAAATCAAAAGTTTTTCTAAACAGTTTAACTTTTTATTCATGTTTTGATAAACACTTTTAGAATCATTGAATTCTCATAAGCTATCTATCAATTAACTACTTGTTAGAATTTTAGGCTTTGCTCAAACTGAGGCAGAGAAAGAGATGGTAGCCAGCTGCTTCTACTCTTTCGGCGACAGCGCAGCAAATCGGCTCTGCGCCACGCTGCAGCAGGGACCGGGGGTAGTAGACTAGTAGTAGAGGAGAAGCGGCCAAAGTGCGTGGATGTGCAAGCGGCCGCAGCGGCGTGAATTCGCGTGGACCAATCGCACAACTGCTTCTCCCTGTCAGTGAGCCCGGCCTCTCCTCATAATCTCATTGGCTTGGTTTCTTCGCTCTCGTTGTGTTGGGTTGCTCTGGATCTTTTCATTGGGACATACGGTACGAGGGTATAGCCATTGGTGTGTACTAGCTTTGTACTGTCTTTTGCCTTGGGTCCTAAACTTTTTTTGGGCGCACGTACGTGTTACACTATTACACCGGTTGATCCATGTTCCGTTCCACGCTAACCAGCGAGGTGTACGCTACCTCCGGGGGGATTATTGGCAGTTGCCATCAATCTAGCGTACCAACGTACTACCTGTGCTGTACCAAACGCTAGAATCCCATCAATACCATACCATCGTAAACAAAGCTTTTAGGCAAATATATACTGATGTGTCCCAATATAACTGACTCAATCAGACCGTTGAGATTTTTCTTTTTTTGTTTTAACAGTAAGTTTATAGCATTGGTGATTCCAATTTCTTGTCACGAGTTCAGGGATGCTTTTTACTCACAAATTAGAGCCTTTGACACTAGCCCTTGTTTCCTTTTCTTTTTCCGGGGGCTTACAGATATTAGTTGTGCATGACATGATACTTTTTAGCATAAATAGATGTTTTTCATGCTTTGGTAGTCTACTATGAGTTTGGATATTAGTTACTACGACCTTTGTCCATTAACAGAACAGCTTTTAGCTACCAATGTGGATAGTGCATTTCTATATTAACAGCTAAACGTTGTTATATTTTAGGACAAATGTAGTAGTAAAAAACACGGTAAATAGATGAGACTAATACTATTGCTGGTCGAACTGAAATGCTTAGTGCATTTGAAACTTTCACGTTGGCCTCTAGATTTCGAGCTATTGTGATTTTCAATCGTCTAATATCTATCAAAACTCAAAACTCAAAAAGATGGTTAAGCAAGAGCCTACCTCTGCAGAAAGAGAATGGAGATGGTGCTCATAGAGGGGAAAGTTCAGTGGCTGAGAGAACAGCCCATTGGAAAAAGGAACTTCAGTGGCTGACTGGCTGGAGTTGTTTCTTGCAATCTCACATCAGTAACTGGTTCACCAAATTCAGCCCCAGGGTAAAGCTAAACACATACTAACAAACATAGAAGCGTACAACCATGACATTCAACACAGAACAGAACACATTATTTATGTCTGACAGTACAGCACAGTATAATCGAAAGTTTAGTTTAGATTTTAGCTGTGCTGAAAATTAAATCAAGGATGACAGCTGCTTAGGCACCCACAACGTAACACTTAGTGGAAATAGCCTTTTGTTCAGGCTAGGGTTGACATCTTTTCCGATGGTATTTTGCTGCTGATACTACTATCAGGGAAACCCATCGCATATTTCTCAATGGTCCTATAAAGCTAAGCACCATGTATGCAATTAGTGCCACCAATAATTCGAAGTCCTCCAGAAAACAGACAATGCCTGTTATCAAAACAGCAAACGCCGTGATCATGTAGAAGCTCTGCGAAGAACAAGTAACATGCAAAGTACAAGTCACCACTTTCCTCCAAGAAGAGAGAATCCGGGTGCAAACCAAATTACCAACTAGGCAACTAAACTCAATTATGAACTAAATTAGTACTCCCTCTGTTCCTAAATATTTGACGCCGTTGATTTTTTTAAACATGTTTGATCATTCGTTTTATTAAAAAAAAGTAATTATTAATTCTTTTTCTATCATTTGATTCATTGTTAAATATACTACTACTACTCAAGCTTTGAATAATATTCACAAAATTTTTTTCAATAAGATGAACGGTCAAACATGTTTAAAAATATCAACGGCGTCAAATATTTAGAGACAGAGAGAATATAAATTAATGAAGTAATTTGAGATTAGATGGAAGCAGCTGCAGCAGGCAACAACACTGCAGAGAGACGTGATCTTCCCGGCCGTTGCCGCCGGCTTGTTGGGCTTCATCTCCGTTCGATCGCTTACCTCGCCGGCCGCTTTTCTCCCTCCCAGCGCCGGAGCGGAGCCGCGACTCCTGATGTAACGAGCAGAGACAGGAACAGAGTCCGCGACCAATCCAAGCCTCCAAGCCCAGCAGCATAACCAGGCCGGCCTGCACAGCCAGCACGGCCCATGATTTAGTTTCACACATGGGCCAGCCGGGCGCCGGGCCATTTTGTAACGGACCACGACTAGTTTCGCACCGATCTCGCCGGGGGAAGAAGCGGCAGCGTAGAAAGCTGGCATTTGCAGCAGTTCTCAACCTGCCACCGTTTTTTTTATTACAATGTTGACACACACGCATCACTGCACACGTAGCACTATATTGATACCTAGCACATCCTGATCTTATTAAAATCCTGTTAAAAGTTCACATGCATATACGTAACATTCATCAGCACCAGGATCGAAATCATAGTGGGTGGATTCATGCATACACAACTTTACCACCACACGTCCACACCACACCACCAGTGCCTCCCTCAACATGCTACTTTTTTTTCCTGTTCAGCAACAGGAGATGCAGTAAAAGTTCAGAACATATGCGCCGGGTTGTTGTTTTTTTTTTTTGGTTTTGTTTTCAACGCCGATTATTTAACATTTAATGCCAAAAACATACAGTATTTTCCGTGGGGTAACAGCGTTCGTGTTGCACAAATCAATCGATCGATAAATTTTTCATAAATTTGTTTTCGAGGGAATTCAGAATCCCATTGAACCCCGATACAAGGCAAATCGCCGGCAACCAAATCAAGCACACAATCAGGAGCTTCATCCATGCCACAGTACTTTCAACAAATTCCAAAAGCTAATAAACTTTTGCAAGCTTCAGCAAATACACCCACGTAACTTCTATCAAACTCTGAACGGAAGCATTAATAACATTGGATGATAATAAAACAGAGTAACATAGCTCTAAATCCAGTTGGTAGAAGATTTTAGCTGCTGTTGGTCACTGGAAATTAAAAGAGCTCACCATTTCACCTGGCGCCCTATTTCTAAGGAGGGCACACCTAGGATAAAAAATTAAGATACTTAGGATAAAAAAATTAAGATAATTTTTGGGCACCTACTACACTATTATCAATAATTAAGGTTTTATTCAGACTAGGGTTGACATCTTCCCGTTTCCTGATGGTATTTTGCTGTTGATATGACAATCAGGGAATCCCATCGCATACTTCTCAATGGCGTGAGTCTTCAGAAATGGCACAATTAGCCACACCTCTATAATGCAGGGCTGCACTAATGCAATTAGCAACAGTGCCACCAATAATTCGGCTTCCTTCAGAATAGTGAGTATGGTAAATATGTACAGCACAACTGAAGCGGCCATGTACAAATTCTGCAAAGAAATAAAATGCAAAATAAGTCACCGTGTGTCCGACGAGAAGATTTAGGTGCAAACAGTGGCAGTACTGGTTCATAACTGCTCACTCTGTACTCATAATGGAAGTCGTTTAAGACAATATTTAAACTCGTAATGGAAGTCGTTTAGGACAATGTTTAAGTCAAATCTTAAAATTATAAATCATAAATAACTCTCAAGTTATTGAGTTTAAAAAATATAAAAATTATATGAATAGATTTGTCTTGAAAAATACTTTTATAAAAATATACATATATATCACTTTTCAATAAATTTCTTTATAGAAACAAGAAGTCAAAGTTGTGTTTTGGAGACCGTATCGCTGTCCAAAACGATTTCCTTTACGAGAACTAAACAACTAAATAATAAGAGTAAATCTCCTAAGTGTTTATTTTAGGTAAATCTGACGGTAAAATTTAGACAGGATGAAGCAAACCAAAACATAGCTGGGACCAAGGTGGGCCACGCTCGAGGAGAGACAATCCAATGCCACCACCTATATAACTACGAAGCTAAATCATCTTAAAAGAAGTAGAAATATTAAAATCATCTGGTTTGCTTCCCGAGAAAATCAAAGCTTGGCACAATTGTGGGTTGGTGCTTGTTAGTATCGACACCACAATCAATCCCCAATTGCTTAACGATCCCGTAGGCATTAAAAATTGAAACAATTCTTACCATCCGGGCCGGCCTTCACGGCCCAGGAAAATAGTCTCACATCGACCTCGTCTGGAAAGAAGATGGCGTCAATTCGTTTTTTGAGGAAACCTGGGGATTTTGCATAATTTTTTCAGGTTTTCTGATTTCTGTTTTTTCTGTTTAGCAACACAGATGCTGTAATTCATCAATGAGACAGTGCCGCCTATTAATTATTTATCTTTCAGCAACGCCAATAAATTACAAGTGTTTTCAGCGTTTCATGTTGCACTTGCACACAAATCAATCGATCGATCGAATCCCCTATAAGTTTCAATTTTTTTTTCAGGTTAATTTTCAGCGGAGCGGCGCATGAATTGGCCACTCGTACGCCATCAACCAATCCAACCAACAAATCTTATAGCTACTACCGCCATGCTGCATGATCGTTCTATCTGCATCTGAATTCTGAAGAAGATTAGAAGATGTCGAGGATTTCTTGGTTTGCATCTGAATTCTGAAGAAGATGATTAGAAGATGTCGAGGATTTCTTGGATGAAACCGTTGCAGAGAGGGCAGTTGCCGCGGCTGACCCAGAGCTCGCGGGAGCAGAGGCGGCAGAAGGTGTGGCCGCACGGGATGAAGGCGGCGCCCTTGTGGCGCACCATGCACACGCAGCACACGTGCACCATCTCCTCCTCCCGCCCCTCGCCGTCGTCCTCGTCGTCGTCGCCGTCGCCGTTCTTGCGCGCGCCGCCGCCGCCGCCGCCGCCGCCGTTGCCCCCGCCGCCGCCGCCACCGCCGTGGCCTTGGTCGTCCTCGTCCTCCGAGTCCCACTGGCTGTCCGATTGCTCCAGTAGCGCCATCAGCGACATCTGCGCCGCGGGCGCGTCGTCCTTGCCTTGCTCCTCTTCGTCGTCGTCGTCGTCGTCGTCGGTGTGGTCCTCGTCGTCGTCCTCATTGGCGTGGCCGCCGCCGTCGACCGCGGCGCGCCTGGAGCCGCTGGAGAAGGCTGTGGCTCCGAGGCGGGTGGAGGTGGCGCGCGAGAAGGTCGGCGTCGGGCGGAGCGACCGCGTGCGGGAGAAGGTGCGCGAGAACGCCGCCGCGGCCTCGCCGGGGGAGTAGTTGTACTTGTTGCTGTGGTTGCTGCCGCTGTTGCTGCTGCTCAGCGTCGCGCCGCCGCCGCCTCCGCCGCCGCTGTTCGACGCGGCGGGCTTGGGCGACGCGGACATCCACGCGCTCGCGGCGCGGCGTAGCCGGAGCCGGTCACGCAGCGGCTTCCAGTTGATCATGCCACCGACGCCACCGCCGCCACCGGAGGCGCCCGCGGCGGCGGGGATCCTCCCTCCCTCGCCGTCGCCGCCGCCGAGGCCGTCGTGTGGGATCTTGAGGAAGTCGCGGATGGCCTGGTCGGGCGCGGACAGCTGCTCCGAGAGCGTCATCGTCCGCCGCAGCTCCGGCCGCCGCTCCATCTCTCAGCTCGCTCGCGCTACTCTTCCGCCGCCGCGCCGGAAGCCTCGCCGTCTGCGTGCGAGGCGGCGGTGAGGTGGTGGTGGTGGTGGTGATGGCGTGGTGGGAAGGGGAGGTGGCGTCTTATGGCCGCGATGGGTGGAGAGGAGTGGAGGTCGAGAAGAGAAGAGAGGAGAGGAGAGGAGGGAAGGTGGAGCGGGTCTCCCGCGCTTTTTAAACCCCTCGTTTACAATTACCGCAACGTGCGCCCATCGAGAGTAAATTTAATTACCGTGTTGCCACGCGAATTCGCCGGACTCCTGCTAATCTAATTTTTTGGGTTAATTTTAGCATCACCAGAAGGTAACAGTGTAAAATTTGGTACATGGAGCATCATGAGGCACGAAAATTTTTAGGGCCATTTTAGTTTGATGCTAAAATATGCCCTACCAAATTATTGGTATTTTAAATAGTAACTTTGCTAGTGTTTGGTTTACTACCGAAATATGTCAACAACACACATAAGTTGTCAAAGAAATTGGCACTGCTAGTGCTACCAAAAGTTGCCTAGGTTTAGACCTTGCCAATATTTTAACACGGTAACAAACTAAAATACCATTAGTGCAAATTTTAGGTATTTTGAAGTACTTAATGACTGTAAAATTTCTCTATTTTTTAACAGTGCATTCGACGGCTATTACTGCCCTCAAATTATGATACACCCTTGCTTCAAAAATAAATCAGTGATAGTTAAACTAGTAGTGGGAAAGAGTAACATGCCCGAAATGGTCACTTGATGTTTACTGTAGGTGTCAATTGGTGCGCGTGTAAGCAACGGCATATGATTCTAAGTTCGTTTCTTTACTGTTAACCATGCATAAATGTGCGTTAAACCTCGTAATGCTTCACTTAAGTTGGCAAAAAAAGAAAAAAAAAGAAAGAGTCTGAACATCCTGTTAGTTTTTAGATTGTGTATGATCAAGAGTAAGGCTGTGTTTATTTGCAATTTTTTTTCGAACTTCCAACTTTTCTATCACATCAAAACTTTCATACATACATAAACTTTCAACTTCTCCGTCACATTGTTCTAATTTCAAACAAATTTTAAATTTTGGTGTGAACTAAACACACCCTAACTTCTATGAGACTCTATCAAAGGTACAGTACTGTACTAATCTTATTGTCAGATCTTCCTGGCTATACTGAAATAGTCCTAACACTTACAACAGAAAAAGCAAATAAATCATAGCAGGTGAGCTGTACTGTTTACACTTCCAATTCTACTTTCATGGTTGACTTAAAAAGATTTTGATACTTGTTCAGTTAGGAGTTTGGTGAGGATGACAGTAGCCGTATGATAGATAATTGAGCTCTTATCTCTACAGTAGGTAGCCCTGTACTGTATGTATTAGGTGACATCAATCTTAGTTCGTACTACTACCCAGCATCAATCAAATTTAATCTATTGTCGCTTTGCTATTGCAACCACTCTGGTTGACCTCTCTGGATTATCTATGCACCTATGCAGGCAGCCAAATTACAGGTGGAGACGTCGCAATTATCCAATGGAATAACCTAATCTAGTGCCATGGTTGGCTCTAACTGTTCGTGCTTAATTGCCAGGCATCAAGAGAGAAATTAGGTGAGACACATCCCATCGTGCCGACAGGATTCTCACTTAATTGTCTGAAACATCTTGCCAAGAACACGTGAATTTTGAGCAAACAAAAATGATTATCTACAGTGCAAAATGGAATGTCCAGGACACAAACAATACACGGAAGAAAACAAAACTGCACTGCAAGAGTCTCCAATGGAGAGAAAGATAATGCCAGAATGAGAATTTGGCTTTGGATCTGCAGCAGCAGGAGCAGCATCTGGCAGAGTCTTTTTCACATGAGATAAGTACAAACTTAATGTATAATTAGGGCTGAATAATTGTGCACATGCAACTGGGACTACACCATATAAGTGATGAGGAAAACGTTGCAGCAACAAACGGTCAGTACTCAGCAATCTCCTCGCTCTGTCCAGCCTGTGATGGCTACACGCCTACTAGGCTACTACGCCTACGAGTACGTGGGGTTCCCGTTGCTTCGTCTGCTCTGCAATGGCGCCGTGCGATGAGCTGGGGTTTGGACGCTACGGCCTCCTGTGATGTAGAGGTCACAGGCTTGTTGTAGCAAGTACTAGCAACCAGCTCTTGCTGCCAAAATTCAGACTTCTTCAGTGTTAGAGCTGAAAGCTGATGAAAGAACACTGCAGAACTTGACAGAGATCCATCCCAGCATGTTATGTCATGCACGGATGAAGATAATCTGAGTGCAGGATCGATGGATATAGGTTCAGGACTTGTTCATAATCTGTAGTAAGTTTTTTTGCATGGTGTGTTCAGGTTCAGGGAAGAGCATGTTCATGACGAGAGCAGATGATGATGAATTGATGATGGTCAGTCATCCTGCCAAGGCAACGGCTGTTGCGCAGCGACCGTGACGAGCACAGATCAGTCACTCACCTCATCAGATCCAGCATGCAGAGCCGTAGCACAACTGAAATTTCTGACAGGTTCAGCGTTTCAGGCAACCACAAGGACAACATTATGCCATCAGTTCAGGAATATGAAGAATAAGCAGGTACAGACGTACAGTATGTACAGTGCAATTGTGCAATACAGTTTATTCAGTTAGACGAGTGGATTGGAGTTTGCATTTTGCAAGCAAACAACAACAATGAGGAATGAGATCTTGCAAAGGTACAATCTCCCAACATGTCCATACGACGACATAATTTTTCCATTCAGACAAGCTACACGCATTTGCCTACACAGACTATCACATTAACAATCTAGCAGAGGTAACAGCTTATCTGTAACCTGTAATTTCTGCTTCAAGTTTCAGGATCCAGAAAATTAGTACTTGTTTTATGTTCATGTATGCTTCCTTACATCCCTCTTCTGGTTCTTACTCCTGCACTTATTAAGGTTTCTGAAAATGGATCGACATTTCAGTTCATCTGAACTGCTTTGGGTTCTTGACCTGGTTACCTCCACGATGATCATGGAGAGGAGAGTTCAGCCTTCGCCTCTGTCAATGTATGATCCTCGCGAAACGGCTCTCCGATACGTTCAGCTGCACACTGACTTCCAGCTCCGCCACGGCGGCCGCCGGACCGAACTCCGGTGAGGCGACACCGCCGGAAAAGGAATCACGATGTTTTCCTCGCAGAATCAGATCGATACGACCCTGTCCAACTCGCTGGAGCCACCATCACCGATCGCAAACAGATCGCTTCAACCCTGGCAAACTCGATTGCGCCACCGCTCGCCGGAGCTCCGCCACCGTCGGCGACTCGGCGTCCCTCTTTCTTGTTTATGTAGTGCTAAAATACGAGATAATCCGAGGGTCCCTGTAGAATACTAGAATAGAACCTTTAATCGCATTATATCTAAGCCGTACAAAATAGATCGAACGGTTCAGAGCGGCCTAGGTTAGGATCGCTAATGATGGGAGTGATCCTAAATATAAATAAAATTTAAAATGAGGTTTATTAAGAAAACTTACCTCCAACTGTTATCCTTCCTTTTATCTTGACCGCTAATATTCGATCGGACGGTACAGCCACGATCGAGAAGGTGATGTGGCAAGAGTCTCGGGACCCACCAGTCAGCCTGACCGCAAGAATGGCATGTCAACCTCTCGATCGTCAGCTGCGGTGCCGCCGTTCGCCGGAGCTCCGCTAGCTCACGTACCCCGATCATCGTCGGCGCCAATCTCCGGTGACCCGAGCCCACGAGTACGGCGAGCGTCTCCCTATCGGTTGGGAAGGCGCTGCAACGATGCACATGTTAAAGACTGGATGTTTTCTGAAACTGAGCCTGTATTACAGATTTACATTCCTCTACTCTTCGTCACTTCTCTGGATTAATTAATTTGACCATTTCGAGTTCATAAACACAGTCATCGAAGATTGGAACCGTCTGAGCCTCTCGAAACTTCGGCGTCATCGTCAACGCCTGCGCCACCGTCTCCCCTCGACGGAGCTGAAGTCCTCCGCCGGCCGGCCATTCCTCCATCGTGACATCATCATATCATCTTGTAACAATACTACTAGAACTTGTAAATTGTAATAATAAGTCGGGGGCCCACGCGGAAACAACACTCGCAGCACATCTCAGCCGTGTATAATATATCTACATCTAAGGGTGTAAAGTGGAGGAGGTCTTTTTCCGAAAACTTACCTGGAGGCAGTTAGTGCCTAATCTCAACCGCTACGATTTGATCGGACGGTGTTGACGTCGACTCACTTCCTGCCAGTGCCACCTGTCTATTGACTGCCTCGCTGACTCATCGGTCCACAAGTCAATATCGCCCACATGACAATCGACCTAGGCAACCAACGCTGATGTTGACTTCAAGTCCAACAACGCCTTGGAAGTTGGAAGAGCTCGTAGTTCCGGTGTGTCGGTGACATGGGACCGAGAGTATCATGACTAGAGGCTTGGGCAGGAGCAATCACCCACGAGGCCTGACCCCCTCGGGGGGTCGGGCCCGAGGGTGATGTGGCCGCCCCCCTCTTTGTCTCCCCGAGGGGTCGGACCGCTCCCGTTCGGCCCCGAGGGCTGGGGCGCCCCGACCCCTTGTGGATTTTGCGCCGCGTGCGGCGCTCACCTAACCGCATTTATTGCGGTTTGGACGAGCACGTCACGCCGCATGTAAAGCAGTGCAGCGCGCTCGTTTATCCGGTCTGTGACCGGCCACAGACCGGTCAGATCGTGGGTTAGGTGGCGACAGGCGGTCTGACGCACGCCTCGCCCCATCCCGTCAGGACGAGAGCCTCCAAGCACTCGTCCCTAGCCGGAACCGGCGTGTTAGCTCCTGGAGATGGCACGTTGGTTCCGGTCAGATATATGCCAGGCTTCATCCTAACCATTACAGGCAAGATATTGTATGAAGAAGGGCGAACATGCAGATTGTTAAACTGACACGTGGTGGACAAGAATGACCGATTTGTGACCGGTCTGACAATGGTCATGTCGTCAGTAGACAGCCATGTTCCCACCTCGCGCCTGCTTCCGGCGGAAGTGGAGGTAGGTATGGGCCGTCCCATCAGAAGGTCATTCGGATGGCAGCCATACAAATCTCCGTCCATTAATAAAAAGAAGTCAAGTAAGAAAGAGAAGGAGAGATGGTGCATGTGGTATCCCCTTGAGATATAAAAGGAGGGCCTTGCCCACTTAGAAAAGGGGAGGGACGATCCCAGGAGGATGGGGGGCTGGCTCGCACTTTGTAGCTTCTTCATACACAGATCCACCAAAACACAGGAGTAGGGTATTACGCTTCTCAGCGGCCCGAACCTGTATACATCGCCCGTGTCTTGTGTGTTTCCACTCTCGCGAACCTTCCTCAAACCAAGAGCTTAGAGTCTCACCCAGAGTCCCCGGCCGAACCGGCAAAGGGGGGCCAGCGCGGTCTCCCGGTGAGGAGCCCCACGCTCCGTCATCTGGCGCGCCAGGTAGGGGGCTCTGCGAGTGATCTTCTGAGCTCTCGCACTCTTTCGTGTGCGCCAAGCTTTTCCTGTTCAGCCCAATGGCCGAGCAAGCAAAGGCGTACGACCTCTCCCCGAGTATGAGCGGTGACGACGGGGAGCCAAACCCACGCCGTCGAGCTCGTACTCCACCGCCCCCTCCACGCCAAAGTCCTAGGAGGGAGGAGGTGCTCGAGAGGGTCGAAGGATCCGCGACTTCGACATCCACGGGTGATGGGGAGCGTCGCCTCCTCGTCTACGGCGACGGCAGCACGCCCCAGGGCGCGCTCCAAGCTGCGGGCGCGCTCCTACGTCACCCGCCCGTTGTCCCTGACCCGGAGTCTCCAGCCCAACGTTGGCTGGACGACGTGGCCAACTTGGTCATGACGACACGGCAGCGCCTAGGTGCTGGTGGGCGGTCCTCCGCCACCAAGACCTCTGGCGCTGCTACCACCGGCTCCGTGTCGTCAAGGCGGAGGGCGCGGCGAGCGGCGGCTGTTGCTCGCCATTCGGCCGCCACTCCTTCGTCAGCGCCTCCGACCCAGGAAGATCTGCGTGGGGGGCCGGATGCCCGCATCAGTATCGAGCGCCGGCGTAATGGCCGACGTGCTGCCCACGCAACGGAGGGCGCCTCCTCGTCCGGAGTGTCACATCAACACGGACGCGGGGATCAGCCCTCCGTGCCCCCGGTTGGTGGTGTCGGCTGTAGAGCCTTTGTGGCGAGCCTTCGGAACGTCCGTTGGCCCCCAAGGTTCCGGCCCACCATCGCCGAAAAATATGACGGGAGCGTCAACCCCGCCGAGTTTCTCCAGGTCTACACGACCGGGATCGAGGCCGCCGGGGGTGACGACAGGGTCATGGCGAATTTCTTTCCCATGGCCCTGAAGGGACAGGCACGGGGTTGGCTAATGAACTTGCCACCCGCGTCCGTCCACTCTTGGGAGGATTTGTGCCAACAGTTCACCATGAACTTTCAAGGCACATATCCGCGCCCAGGTGAAGAAGCGGACTTACATGCAGTCCAGCGAAGGGATGATGAGTCACTTCGCTCATACATTCAGCGGTTCTGTCAAGTCCGCAACACCATACCATGCATCCTTGCACACGCGGTGATCTACGCGTTCAGGGGGGGTGTGCGGCACAACCGCATCCTCGAAAAGATCGCCTCCAAAGAGCCCCAGACTACCGCGGAGCTTTTTCAGCTCGCGGACCGAGTGGCTCGCAAGGAGGAGGCCTGGACCTGGAACCCCTCCGGTTCCGGTGTGGCAGCTTCGGCCGCCCCCGGGTCCGCCGCTCGGTCAGGGCGGCGGGACAGGAGGAGGAAGAAGAGGTCGGCCCATTCCGACGACGAGGGTCATGTCCTCGCCGTCGAAGGCGCTTCGCTGGCCACCCGAAAAGGGAGGCCTGCGAGCGACAAAAAGAAGGAAGCCGACGCTCCCTGACCTCGGCTACTTGGAAGAGCGAAGGCGGCGCGCGGCCCTTCGAGCCGCGCGCTACCAGCAGAGCCTGCGGCGCTACCATCAGCGCCACGTCCGGGCCCGATCACTCTGCGTCGACGACCTCGTCCTACGCCGCGTCCAAACGCGTGCTGGACTGAGCAAACTCTCACCAATGTGGGAGGGTCCGTATCGAGTGATCGGCGTCCCCCGGCCGGGCTCCGTTCGGCTGGCCACGGGCGACGGCACAGAGCTGCCTAACCCGTGGAACATCGAACACCTTCGTCGCTTCTACCCCTAGTGGGGGTCGGGTGTCAGGTTTCGGGCTCGGGCCAACCCCGCACCCCCCCGGGCGTGCAGGGTTGGCCGGGGGCTTATCTTTTTTCTCTTCCGTATTTCAATAAAAGCATTTTCGATTTCCTAAAGGCTGTGTCTGTGCTTTTGTTTCCTTTTGAAGAATCTTGACTTGAAATAGGTCACTCGTGTTCAATCCTGCCCTCGGGGGCTCGGGTCGGCTAAAATCGCCAAACGGGGCCCAGAACCGAGCCGTGCCCCGGGGCGTGGTGAACTCCGGGGGGGAATCGGCAAAAACCCACAATCGGGTCACCCATAACCCTCGGTCACCACGCTCCCGGCCTGGCCAGTCTCGACATGTGGATCTCCCCAGGCACTAGCCTTGACCCGCGCCGTTTGAGGCTGGGACCTGGGCACGAGCCCTTGTTCAAGCCAAGACACAGAAGGACCATGGCACAGACCATCCTCGTCTCATACACAGAACAAATGAAATTGACGCAAAAATTTCCTCTTTATTTGATTGCAGATTAAATCAGCCTATAACAAGAAGGGGGCCCGAAGGCCTCGGAAGAAGAAGGAAAAGCTATTAAGATTGGCGGAGGCCTGGGGGCTCACTCCGACGCGCCCGGGTAGCCGGCCTCGCCGTCGCTGTCGTCCGCACCGTCGTCACCGCACTCCTCGTCGGAGTTGAAGGCAAACGCGAGCCGAGGGGCCGCTCATTATTGTCGGTCGGTTTTCCCTTGCTGATGCGCGCGATTTGCGACCGCCGGGATTCTGCCCGAAGAGAGAGAGAGAGCAGGGAGGAGAGGCCCCCGAGCCGAACGGCGGCCCAAGGCCCCCGACGGCCGGAGCTGGCCCTCCGCTTGCTTGTCCGACGGTGCCAGGCGCCCCCGACCCCCAGGATGGCCCCGAGGCCACTGCGGGAAGGCCGCGCCTGTCGCCCTCTAACCCCGAGGTCGTCGGCACAGAAGCCGAGTGCGCCCCGCGCTGTCTCTCGGATGAAGAGCGCCCTGGAGATGCGGCCCCTAGCGAAGAGGATCGGCCCCGCCGAAAGGTGCAGCGGCCCGTCTACTTTGTTAGCGAGGCCCTCCGGGACGCCAAAACCCGATACCCTCAGGCCCAGAAGATGCTATACGCTATTCTGATGGCTCCGAAAAAAGCGCCATCACCATATCTCCAGGCAAAACGAACCGGCTCGTCCCGATTCGCGTGCTACTCGAGTAATGTGGCAGTCTTGAAGAGACCGCTCATTATTGGCAGCCGAGTAACCATTGCCGATGTGCGTGATTTGCGATTATTGAGTTTCTGCCCAACTGTGGAGACCGGTCCCACCTGTCACCAGGCCTTAAGAAGTGGCGTCACGCCCGACCGCTTCCCTCGAGGAGGGCGATCGCCCTGGCATAACGCCGGGGGCTACTGTCGGTGACATGGGACCGGGAGTATCATGACTAGAGGCTTGGGCAGGAGCAATCACCCATGAGGCCTGACCCCCTCGGGGGGGTCGGGCCCGAGGGTGATGTGGCCGCCCCCCTCTTTGTCTCCCCGAGGGGTCGGACCGCTCCCGTTCGGCCCCGAGGGCTGGGGCGCCCCGACCCCTTGTGGATTTTGCGCCGCGTGTATGGGTTAGGTGAGCGCAGCGGCGCTCACCTAACCGCATTTATTGCGGTTTGGACGAGCACGTCACGCCGCATGTAAAGCAGTGCAGCGCGCTCGTTTATCCGGTCTGTGACCGGCCACAGACCGGTCAGATCGTGGGTTAGGTGGCGACAGGCGGTCTGACGCACGCCTCGCCCCATCCCGTCAGGACGAGAGCCTCCAAGCACTCGTCCCTAGCCGGAACCGGCGTGTTAGCTCCTGGAGATGGCACGTTGGTTCCGGTCAGATATATGCCAGGCTTCATCCTAACCATTACAGGCAAGATATTGTATGAAGAAGGGCGAACATGCAGATTGTTAAACTGACACGTGGTGGACAAGAATGACCGATTTGTGACCGGTCTGACAATGGTCATGTCGTCAGTAGACAGCCATGTTCCCACCTCGCGCCTGCTTCCGGCGGAAGTGGAGGTAGGTATGGGCCGTCCCATCAGAAGGTCATTCGGATGGCAGCCATACAAATCTCCGTCCATTAATGAAAAGAAGTCAAGTAAGAAAGAGAAGGAAAGATGGTGCATGTGGTATCCCCTTGAGATATAAAAGGAGGGCCTTGCCCACTTAGAAAAGGGGAGGGACGATCCCAGGAGGATGGGGGGCTGGCTCGCACTTTGTAGCTTCTTCATACACAGATCCACCAAAACACAGGAGTAGGGTATTACGCTTCTCAGCGGCCCGAACCTGTATACATCGCCCGTGTCTTGTGTGTTTCCACTCTCGCGAACCTTCCTCAAACCAAGAGCTTAGAGTCTCACCCAGAGTCCCCGGCCGAACCGGCAAAGGGGGGCCAGCGCGGTCTCCCGGTGAGGAGCCCCACGCTCCGTCACGGTGTCAGTATCATGAGCCTCTCGCCGTTGAGCTCTTGAGATTCGGCGCGGCGGAGGAAATGTCGAGGTGAACCCAACTATCATATCATTCGCAGTTGAGGCATTCAATTGCCGTCGAGGTAGCAGACGGTGTCCTTTGTTGCTAGCTAGCGCCCCAAGTCCCAAGCGTATCGGCCGCGCCTGCAGATGAGGAAGCTATGCTCACCCAATTTCCCGAGCATCTCCATGAGCATCAGAGCAAGGTTAATAAGAGACTCCAATTTATAGCCATGTCATCTATAGTTAGCAATACAACTAAGAGCAAGTACTGTAAGCATCTTATAACTAATTCCAAGATGCCATGTAGACTCAAATGATGATGTGGAGGAGAAAAGAGAAGACAGAGAGGAGCAGCCACCCCTCATGCAAGGGGCAACCTCCACACAAGTTTTAAGAAATAAGAGAGAAAGAGAGAAGTGGATTGGTAGCAAGTGTATTGGGTGTAGTGTAAATAGATACAATCTATTGTATGTATTACCTCTAAATTAATATGTAGATGATTTGGACAAAATTAGATGTAACCATCTCCTTTATTATAAAACTTGCTCTAACATGTACTCCCTCCATTCTATAATGATCAACGCATAACGAAAGTAGAGATACTCCGATTTGATCATCGTATTAACACTGGTAGCATGTGCATGTCGGATGGATTAACTAGTTACCACGGAGATCGAGTAGGCCATGCGATTTTCGAGCTGCATGCAGCACGGAACATCCCTTGCATGTGTAATCATGCAGCGGCAGTAACACCGTTTCGTTTCTCAAAGCCAACTAATATGGAGATTAATTACAAGGACTAAATAGAAAATCGGTAGTGGGTCTCTCCTTGGTCTCGATGCCACAATGAAATATGCTGACCATTAGGGCATCCACAATGTGGTGTAAAAATAGTCCATAAGCAATAGAATATTCTATTCAGCCATCTATAACCATTGTGCAAATAGTCCATATGAAAAAAATAACAAAATATACCCATATGCATATGGACTACCCATATGGAATAAATTATATTATCTATCTCTACTCCTCTCTCTCTTCTCCTATTGATACCTTGTATCTATATACATTGTGAAGATTGCTATAATGAAAAACTATTTATATGGGTCCCATCTATATGGATCAATTTGCCATATACATTAATGGCCCTGTTTGGAGAAGTAGCCTAGAGTTATTTTGAGAGCTATTTTTTAGCACAAGAAATAGCCCTCCAATGAAATAGCTCTCGAGCTGTTTTTATTTGGCCTTTAGTGCACTTTCCCAATCATAACTACCCTTTACTCTCTCTTTTTCACTGGATCTTTTGCGCATGTGTTTCGGTGTGGCCATGGATCTTTTGCATCCATTCTACCACGCCGTTGTGCTCTATCACTAGGACAGGTAGAGATTGGCCATTTTATTTCATAAGCTTGTAGCATAAAGGGAGAAAACAATGGAATGCATTCCATGCAATTGAATCCACAATTTCTGAATAACAGGACATGGCACAAAATTGTCTAACAAAATGCATTCTTGCCCCTGCCACGTCTAGCTCCATCCTCGCCGTCGCCTTGGAGGTAGGAGCCGTAGTCGTGCAGATGAGGGAAATCCTCACCGGCCGGCACCTGAGAATTGAGGTCCAACGCATCCACGCCGGCGTGGGGAGGAGCGTGGCCGAGGCCAGTCACCGACGGCTGCGACGGCCAGACACTTGGGTCTTCGGAGAAGAAATCGAAGCCACCACCCTCCATAGAGAAGAAAACAAATCCACCAGTGTGGGGCCTGACGACGGCTCGGGTGGGGGCCGTCGGCGCCGCGATTGACGGCCGGCGAGGAGTGAGGGCGTCGACGCTGGTGGGGAGGAGGAAGTAGCAAGGGCGTGGGCGCCTGCGAGGAGTTGGGCGGCGGCGCAGGTGGGGGTCGGCGACGCGACGGAGAGGAGTAGGGGCGGCGGAGCTGGTGGGGGCAGCGGTGCGGTGGGCGATGGCCGCCGCGCCGGCGAGGAGAGGAGGCGGCGGCGGCGGCGGCGAAATGTGAGGCGAGTGCGCGCGCAGATAAGGTAGAGAAAAGGATGTGCGGTCGTGTGGAGAGAGAGAGGCGCGGTTTTCTTTTTTTTTTTTGATCCCGTGCGCCAGGAGGGAGAGAAAAGCCACCTTTTTAAGTGGGCCCCACCCGAAATAGCTCCAATTAGCACCTCTTAGGTGGGATAGTTTTTTTGGGACGGGTTATTTCCAAATAGCTCTCAAATAGCTCACCCTTTTGGATCTTTTTGGGCTATTTGGCTATTTGAGGGAGGGCTAAAAAATATCCCTTGGATCCAAATAGGGCCATTGGTGATGCCCTTATGGAATGGAGGGAGTACAATAGTAAAATCTTTGGTTACTACTCCCTCCGTCCCATAATATAAGGGATTTTTAGTTTTTGTTTGTAACGTTTGACCACTCGTTTTATTTAAATTTGTTTAAAATTATTATTTATTTTATTTGTGACTTACTTTATTATCTACAATACTTTAAGCACAACTTTTCGTTTTTTATATTTAAAAAAAAATTAAATAAGACGAGTGGTCAAACGTTACAATCAAAAACTCAAAATCCCTTATATTGTGGGACAGAGGGAGTATAACATGTAGGACCCACCGACCACCATCTCCTCCCTCCTCGTCTTCTTTCTTCCCTTCCATCTTCTTGCCCTTTCTCTTTCTTTCTCCATGACTCCAGGGAGAAGTTCTCTCCAGATATCTTCCTTCCACTTCGTTAGGTCTTCTTCCCCAGGAACAACTTCCCATTTCTCTTTCCTGACAGGCAGGAGCTGGTGTCTCAGGGAGCCGGGCAGCTAGCCGGCGGGGGTAGCATCCTTGCGCGCGGATGCATACGAAGGCAACGGTGCGACGGATGCAGATGAAGGCGACGGCCGCGGTGGACGAGGATGGCGGATGCCGGCAACGGCGGTTAGCACAGCGGGCATTGGTTATGCAGGCAGCAGGCAAGGCCTAATCGATTTCTCCATGGCTAATCGTCTGAGCCACCATCTTCGGGCGGGCCCCATGACCTCTCTTTCCTTGGGTTGTGTGTTGGATAGTATAGGGAGAGAAATATTGCGTAACGTGAGAAACATGGTATTGAGTCTCAGAGACTGGTATATATAAAAGTATACGAGGAGGAGATAAGAAAGGATTATATATATGAAAGGAATCCAAACAAATTAATCCTATCCTAATACTCCCTCCGTTTCAAAATGTTTGACACCGTTGACTTTTTAGCACATGTTTGACCATTTGTCTTATTTAAAAAAATTTGTGAAATATGTAAAACTATATGTGTACATGAAAGTTTATTTAATAATGAATCAAATGATATGAAAAGAATAAATAATTACTTAAATTTTTTGAATAAGACGAATGGTCAAACACGTAGTAAAAAGTCAACGGTGTCAAATATTTTGAAACGGAGGGAGTACTTTTTAACTACCGTATACTCTAAGAGTGTGTGCAGCCCGGCGGTTAATTACTCGCCGGCTGGTTCTCTCTCACTCCCCCTCTTTCCTCCGTATCATCAAAATTTCTTACGTGTAGGTTTTGTCGCCGGCTATTGTACCTGCTCTCATCTAGCGGCATCATGCTTGTAATCCGCCGGAATGGTTACTGGTTAGGCTCCGGCCAGTGCAAAAGTTGGCGTGCGCGCGCGTGGACGAGCGATCATGGGATCTTGACGCGTGGACGTGAGGATGAGTCCATTTATAGATGGCCTATATAGATAGCGATCGAATCCCCGAGCATGCAAAGTACTGCTCCACGTGGCGCACGATTAGCTCAACAATTTTCGGCACTTCAAGGTACGTATTGGAAAAATTGTTGGGCTATCATGTGAGCTACATAACGGAGTATCGTGATAACCTCATGTCCGGATGGAATGGGCTTGAGGGAAAGGTGATGGAAAAAGTTGACCGCTGTTACATGCTTTGAGTCTCACAAAACTTGAATTGTATGTATCAAGTTTTCATTTTTAAAATGATATGATAAATTTGTAATAGCATGGATTCAATTAAGCTTTGAAAATTAGTGTTGCATGTTAAATCGTCGCCATCTCGCGGGTATGTAAATGGATACACGCGGAAAATATAGGAGCCCACCGGTTGGCTTATGTGTGGAATAAGCCAAACGACATATTTATAAACAAAAAGTAATTTGTCAATAAAACTTTTATATACATGTTCTTAGCGATCTAAAAGCAAATGCTGAAAAATAAACTTCGACGAAAAAAACCTCAAAATCAACTCCAAATTTAAGGTTGAAAATTCAAATTTTGGCTGATAAGTATAAGTATAAGCGAGAAGATTAGACAGATAATCTCATATGTTTATGCTTTGTAGCGGTAATTGTCCGAATGGATTCAAAAAATATGTAATTATACTAGCTATTGGCACTGGTAGGCTACTAGTAGTAGCCTAAAATTGCAGCCGGGATAAAGCACACTACTAATGAAAAAAAAAAGGGTGGACAGGCTCTCAAAACCAAAGGAGCAACATGGTCCTTAAGGGTATGTTTGGTTGGGGAGTGTTGGGGGTTGGGAGTTTCTAGAAGGGATTAGGAGTTTAGGGATGGGGCTATTAACTGTTCTTTTTGGTTATTTTGGTCGAGAGACATAGAAGTTAGGATGGAATTGGGATGGAGAATTGAGGGAGGAACTCCCTCCTTTTCAAATATCTGGATAGGGGCTGCTAATTGGAAGGGAATTTCTCATTTATATTGCCTAAACAAATCTCAGCCCTTCGTTTTCATTTAAGATCTAGTCTCCAACTAAACTACTGTCAAGTCCCATCACCTCTACTAAACAAGAGATTGTAACTAAAAATCAAATTCACATGTTAATCTCATTATCAATTCCCTCATCTAAACTCCTAATCCTTTTCCCTCGAATTGCTAAACAAGCCATAAGGAAAATTGGAAACGAGAGGCATAGGGAATGATTAGCTAAATATTCTCTCCGTCCAAAAATAAATCAACTTATAGAGCTTGAATTTGTCCCAAAATAAATCAATGCCTACTTTCTTGCCTATCACCTACTATCTACCAATATAACTTATCTTATTAATTAGGGACATTTGGTCCATTGTCTTTCTTCCTATTTTTACAAGGGAATCTAAAGTTTGAATTTTTCGGGACAAATGGAGTACAACTAAAAAAATAAACTGTGTTAATTGATAATAGTTTCTACTCCAGTTAGTGGTAAACACCGGTGTAACTAACTACTCATATTGCTTTATTAGTGAAGGGTAACAAACTCTGACAGATAGCCAGCCCCACACCACTAGGGCAGGGATCTCGTGTGGTAGCGTGCTTACGAGGTGGTGTTGTTCGTGCCGTGTATTTTCACCTGAATATTCGCATCGTTGTTCGAGCCATCTGTCTAGATTAGTTGTTGCTGCTTGTTTGCATTATGCTTGTATTCCTATTCTTGGTGCCTACATGTGATTGATCTCGTCTTTCTTTAGCCATGCTGTATCTATTCCTATTCATATTTGATTTGATCTATCGTTGATGGATACCTCTCTGAAATCTGCAGATTCATATTTGATCGGATATTCAGATTGTTGTTCGCTATATATCTGTATTAGTTCTTGTTGCTTCTTTGCACTATGCTTGTGTGTGTTGCATCCTTAACCGATTCTTGCTGACTACATCCAATAGATTAGTTTTTGTTGCATTTTGCATTATGCATCTATGCGATTGATTTGTCCAACTGACTTGCTTTACATCTTGCTTTGCTTTAGATCTTCTGCCCCAACGCTTATTGTTACTCCTATGCGGTTCGTATGTTGTCTCATATATGTTTTTTAGCATTGCATTTTATGGTTTCACCAATCATTCTTCTACATGTTTAATCATTCTATCGTACGATTTCAAAGTTATCCACTTTAGATCTCTGCGTTGCATGATTTCCTCTAGTTACATCTTGTTTATTTTATTTTGCTCAAATACAGAAAACATGCCGATAAAGGTTTCGAAACCGGTGAAAGATCCCGCCATCCTTAGCAGGGTTTCCTCAACTAGTTATATAACTTGTCTTATGTCTTCTTCTTTGGCTGTTTTGGTTTCCTTGTAAACCACTTGTAACAGGACATATCTTGTTGCCTCCAAAAATCCTCATCACCTTATATGATCATTCTCTTCCCATTCACGATCAAATACTTTTTACTGATAACATTGTTTTCATACTGGCTAATTTAATAACTTTTTCACCATGGAAACTAGAAAAGCTCAACATAAAGGCATGGTTTATGCATTTCGTCATGAACATAGGAAAGCTAGTTTCTATATGTTGAATTGTATGACGTGCTTCTTTTTCAAGACCACGAGTAGGGCATTTCTCTATGAGAATACTATATATTTATATTTCTATCTGCATACAAGCGATGAGTGTTTGGAGGAGAAAAAACAGGGGTCATGTATAAACAAGAAGAGATTCTTAACATCTGAAAGTTCAAGGTAAGCTTTCATCTTGATTAAACATAGTGGTAACTCTGTCCTAGGTTCAGTATAATTCTTACGTTCACAGATAAAATCTGCAAGCGCACAGATATACCACTGTAGCATTTCACTCGGAAATATTCAAGGTATCGAATTTTTATAGGTAACATAAATACAGGCAAAACGATAGATATGTTCTTCTGATGTGGTACAAGGTCGTTTAGAAAACTAAACTTTAATCCTATCGCTATCCTTCAGGCACTAGCTTGCTTGCACAGTGATCTCGGGAGCTGTCGCCACCTCTACACCAACCTCTAACGTACTGTGGGATACGCAGTAAACACCGATAACAATACCAGCAAGCTAAATAGGAACTAACTAAGAAGTATACCACACAAGATAAATCTTAGTTACTTAATTGAAATACTCTCAATTAGAGCAAAGTAATTGCTAAGGTATAAAAGAAATAGAGAGATAGCGACAATTCTGGAACTCCTCCAACTCTTTTTTCCTTACTCTCTCTCTTATTCTAAGTATACATAAAAGAATACAAAGAGCATCTTATAATTCAGCTCACATCACATCTACATGCTGTGAATAAAGGAGATGGGTATTTATAGGGGGAGGAAGGGTGGAGATGCTCCATGAATCTAGAGGGCATATTCATTCTCTTCTTTCCATGTGTCCTTCTGATGACGGTTGGAGCACAGGAAACGGTCACAACCGTCTTAGGAGGTAGGTAATTACCGACTTGTGAAGTTTCTAGGCCAGCTAGGCTGAGCCAAGACCTAGTTATAGGTATTTTGTTGGGTTTATGGACTCGATAATTCATTGGCTTGAATATGAATGTAATTCTTCCCCTTCTTTATATATATACACCAACACTCGTGAAAATTGTTAGAAATAAATTGTCAGGGTTACGGATAAGGCATGCCTCCTATCCTTCGACTTATGGAATATACCAACAAGGCATACCTTCATGTATACGGATCGTTCCCATAAATATCATTTGGAATCCGTTCCAAATTATGGAAAATATCTCTACGAGTCAAGCGATTTCCAAGGGCCTACTCGGAGGGAATACGATTTCTGTTATGCCGTATCAAATCACATATCCTCATATCTTTCTTGGGGTCAAGATGATCCACGTCCACAGTATAAAAGGGACCCCCTGAGAGGGGTACAAGGCATCCAATTCCATCGCCAATACACCCATCAAAGTTTACGAAGCCGGAGTACGCGGAGCCAAGTCGTCAGGAGATCTCGTTGAATCCCTCGACTACGATCTCGTCGATATCATCTGTTTCGACTACTCTCTTTGTAATACGTTCTCATCATCATCAATCCCATATAAACTGGACTAGAGGTATTACCTGACAAGGGGCCTGAACCAGTATAATCTTTGTCTTTTGTCTGCTTGATGTTGTACTATGTAGACCATCGTTCCAACGTACCCCAATACTCTACTCATCCGGTCCGCGAGTATCACTCGTCGACATAAACCTACCACTATATTGGATGTTTTATATTTTTAAATTTATGCAGGTATTGACGACGCAAATTTGGTATTTAATAGTCGACAACATACTTGGCCACAAGTGCCTTATGCATAGACATGAATAATGGCTTGTAGTAGTTGCCTTCTCCTTCATAAAGCTATGTTCGGTTAATCCCCGAGAGCGAGGGATTGGACGAGATTTATTCCACACCTATTGTGGTGTGGAATTATTCCCCCTTAAACCCCTCCAATCCCCTTCAATCCCCTGCAAACCTAACGCCATGTTCCGTTTGGAGGGGATTGAAGGGAACTGAGGGGGGATAATTCCATACCACAATAGGGTGTGGAATAAATCCCCTCCAATCCCTCCCTCACAGGGATTAACCGAACAAGGGAATCCCCTCCAATCTTATTATGTGGGTGATCTGAACACTATCTTGCTACTGGGAGGATGAATATACCCAGATTACGTTCCTGGTAATCGGCAGGTGAGAGAGAATAACCTCTCAACTTTGCGAGGTAGAGAGGTTTAACTCCAGTCCGCAAACAATCGTGTATCTTGCCGCTGGTGAGGTTGAGGTGTGCATTGTCTTCATGAACTTCTTGGATAAGGGTCATAAGGCGACCAACGGTAGCTCTATCCAATAAGTAAAGGGACCTGCTCGAAGTAATCACACAGTTTCATGATGCCCTTGGAAGAAGGTGCTCAACCTGAAACGGAACCACGTCTACTTCATGAAGAATTTCAGGGAAAACGACGGGGATCTCTGCATCTACGACCTCGATGAACAGACGCTGGACATTGTTCGAGTTCATGATCGCGACTTGGATCTCAAGAGCACTAAACCATTCTGGATTGTACCTCCCTCACACTAGTTAAATACTAGTATACTATTCATCAATTAGGAGTAATTATATTGTGATATTAATGGAGCAATTTTAATTATCAGTTCAGGTATCTGAACATGAACAGTATGTGCTGAAAATGCTTCAAGCAGTAAAATTGTACGGTTAGACTTCAGGATATGGAGTTTGCAGCAGAGATGTACGTAGCTATGAAGCTGATCTTGCAAAATATAATCTCACCAAACCAATATGTCCACAATTACTGACTTATCTGATTACATCAACTTTCCCCCTTCAACCAAGAACCAAAAAAGCAGCACACTTTGCCACTGCCACACCCTGCCTACACACTCTATTATCATACTATCTCACACTAACCAAGCAAGTACAGGCAAAGAAGTTCCGAAGGGGGGACAATGGAAGAAATAAAGTGAAAAAAAAATGGCTAACAATATTCCAACAAGGGCATGCATTTCCTTGGCCACAAAACATTGACACAACCCAATATATCAGAAATGCATGGTACAAGGACCATATTGGCACCATATATGCATACCATTGACCTAATTAACCTCTAGTTCTTGTGATTGTGATACTGCCCTTTCCTCCTTCTGTATGAATCTTTGTCTTGTGGACTACAGGCTTCCCGGAAATAGCTGAAGTCTGATAGGAGAGCTGCTCCTCGTCGATCTTGTGCTTTATCTTGTATGGGGGCGGGGCGTGGATCCTCTGATTGATATCATGCAATGTGACATCACCATGAAAACCGCATGGCTTGATAAGCTCGAAAGGATAGACGACTGATGTTTTCACCTTTCTTGCTCTAATAATATTTTTTCCAGCTGTCAACCAAAGGATAACATATGAGTTTATGGATCATAAGGGGGCAGAAACATGGCAAATATGCTAGAATTGGGTATACCTTTCAGAGGTGTTGGTCGAGCTTGCACAGTGTTCTTCTGGACTGTGTTGCCCTGCTCCCGAGACGAAGAATTTTTGTGCACTGTAAAACAAAGTAGAGAACACACTCTAGTGTCATGCAACAAATAGAAGTACTGAAATTCTGGGAACAGAAGTTTGTTTACACTAACCGGAAAGATTGGCTTCTTCCATGGCCACAGCAGGACTACTCAAATGAACGGACATATCTTCAGGCGGGCATTGAGGCTCACTCTCTTGTGGTGAACAATCTACTAGCCATTCTTCTGGTAGTTCCTCTGTCCCATCACAGTTTAATAAACACTGATCACCTGGAGTCATCTCTAGAATTAAGAGTGGAGATAAATCAACCCAATCTAGCATAACAGACATGGTGGAGATATACCAGAGAAACCCAAATTCAATTGAAGATTTTCCGATAGTCCATCTGCTGCCATAGCACAATCCATCTACACATAACAAGAGTACAAGACTATCACATTGATGGATTTAAAACACCAAGTTAGTGTATTTGATCATTGCTTTGACAAGCCTTGCAACCCAGAAGTATTAATCTGTATTTAAATTCATTTTTCATGGACTTTTTCTAAAACGATTAGTGGACTTAACTTCATATTAGAACATTAGACTTGGTATATACCTCAACATTGTCTGAACAGAACTGCAGCATGCGTCTTCGTTTAGCTTGTAAAGTTTCCTTTCCTTCATCAAAATCCTTGACAATGATATCTGCATACATGTTCACATAAGGACATCAAACAAAAGCACCGCTTGGTATGCACCAAAAGGTGAGATAAGATAGAACTATTATTGATTTGTTTCGTTTGGAGATGGTGACCAAGATTACAAGTGTAATGCAATGTTCTAATTTCAAGTGATTGTTTAAATCAAGCCTCAGGAAGGCAAATAACAAGGAAAGATATTTGTCCAATGTTCAGTGTACACAGAAGATGGTATTATCTACAACTCTGCTTGTATATAGAAACACAACCAAATATGTGTGTCAATGATATTATTAGGAAGCAGAAGGGCATTAAAATTACTAAGTGGCAAATGTGTCTTAAGACTGATTGTAGAAACGTGCTAGGGACTTCAGAGATAAATGGTGGCAGCTATTTTTGACAGTGCAATATATTGGCGGTTAATGATAACTATGAAGTGTTGCATCATACATACAAGAAAAGAAATCCTTTACCTCCTATATCACAGAACTGAAAATCTATGTCTGTACAATGTTTTATTGGAGTTTGCTCATCAAACATGGTCCAAGCATCACCGGCATTCTGATTTGCTTCACTCCACAAACAGCTAGATGGATCTGCAGCTTCTTCTGAAATCAGACAAATTGTTCAGCACTATCCTTTTGCAGGGGGGAGCTGAAGGACATAACTACTGATGAAAAGTACGGTGCATACCAGCAAGCAAATCTTTCTGCAGATCATACTCCTGACTTTGCCATCCCCACATTTCACTGTACAATGTTCCACATTGAAGGCGCCGTTATGAATAATTACTCGAGTAAAAAAAGTTCTAAAAACGTCAAATAAATGAGTGGGATACAGAGCATATATCTTTGCACATCTTATGATTTAGAGGACTTTCAATGTCAACTAAAAAAATGCATCCAATGTTCAACTAAGACTGTTACACCTATGGAGTGCTGTATGAATCAGCAACCAACAATTACAAATAGCAAACGCAAAGCTTTCATCCTGTGAACCGCATTACAGGGGTTTTTGCTGTAGAACACAAGAATGTTCAGAAAACTCAGATTGCAGACTAGTGGAGGGCAAAGCTATGAGACAAAAGCTAAACATTGGCAATCTAAAAGATAAAAAAAGGAAATCTTTGATGTTGGGCAGGGATATCCAATCAAATGCCTAAACGAGAGCAAGTTAAAAGCACAAGAATGCTTTCATCACTAGCATTCCTTACAAAAATCATGAACAACCAGCCACTAGGGTTTAGCAGCAAAAGCAACCAAGTAACAACATTTAACTGCAACGAACTGAGACACAGTACACACCACAAAAAGAGCAAAAGATACAACAAAGCTTCCAACGAAAGAATTCCACGGGTACTTTCTCCCAGAATTCGAAGTCTCCTTTCCCGGCTCTTAACATCACATCACGCCATAAAGATTAGGAAGAAAAAAAGAAGGGCAGCAGAGTTGGTACTAATCCCGCTCCCCCAACCAACAACCGTACCAGAGAAAGCGAAATTAGGGATCAACGAGGACAAAAAACTAAAGCGAAGACAGAATCAAATCGACAAAAATCGCAATTCCATCCCCCTCCCAATCCACCAATCAAAAAACCACCGCCTTTCCCACCCGCGCAATCATCCCGAATCACGCGAAGCACCCCCAAAGAGCTCACCTCTGATCATCAATGGCGCCCCCGAATTCCATCCTCGCCGAGCAAGAACGCGAAGGGTTGGATCCAAGATTCGCGCTCTCCACTCACCCCGCCATGGACAGGTGTAAAGAGCAAGAAATCGGAGCAATCCGGACAGAGACGGGACGAGAGCAGCGGAGAGAGCGGAGAGGAAGAAGAAACTGGGAGATGGAGACCGGAGAGGAGGGAGTGGGCAGTGGGCAGTTTGCAGTTTCTTTCACCGCTCTCTCTCTCTCTGTGCATGTCTCTTTCTCACTCTGGACTCCGAGCCAGCAAAATGCTTAAACAAGTCCAAAAAACTTCTCCTTTTTTATCTCTCTCTCTCTCTCTCTCACCTCTCCATCTCCAATGTGACTGCACAAGGGCACGGAGACCGACAAAAAAACAAAACAAAAGGAGGAGTAGTACTCCAGTAGTGACAGATTGGATTATTAGATTATGACTAATCTAATTGCTACCCCGTTTAGATCAGATGGTCGTGACAGATTAACAGAGTGGTTAGAGGTTAAAGAAGCTGTTAAACAACTGCTTCACTGGAGTGGCTTGTGACAGAAGGAAGGAAGCGGGTCAAATTGCCCCACACACACACATGCTGGGTTAAATCCAAAGCTGCTTTATATAGAAACGTAAAGAAAAAGCCGGATTGAAACGTATATAAAAATTATCCGAAATTTTATTTTTGGACCTGATTTAATGATGGTGCGTAAATGGATGCTCGGCATTTTTGGTATGGTTGTGTATCTCGTCACAGGGACGTGCAAGATCTGTTAAATGTTTTTTTTATTAATGGCAAAAAAAACAAGCAAAATAGTTAATGCATTAACTGAGGGGGAAGCAGGACGAACGGGTAGATCGCTGCCATTGAATACGGGGACCTGAGGCTTCATGTGACCCGGAGCATTCAACCCTCACCTCATCCATTTGCTACAGTGCAGCCCCACTACCAGAGGCTGACATGTGGGGCACAGCCTGGGTGGCCCACATGTCAGAGAGATTTGCATTGTTAATCTGCTGTGTTAATTAAGCTTAATCTGGTGCTAGTAGAAAAGGTAGAAAATTACGGTGGCTAAAGACGAAAGCAAGGGGAGGTTAAGGGGGGGTGCACATGGGAGGATAATGGCGAGAAGAGTAAATTCTAAGAATGTCAGCTCTCTGATTTGTCAGATGAGATTAAAATTTAGGGGGGCTATATTAAAGATTAAGACGAGATAAAAAGGCGAGGTTAACATGGCGCACGATCCGTCTTAGCGGGATCCATCCACCGTGAATTCGTGATCCGCATGTTTTAGTTTTTGCAACTTGTGCAAGTCAACAAATCTAAAAAGCTTTAATGTGCAGGATTTGGATCTTGATCTCGCCCACTAATCACAGATCTGTTTGCAAGCGAGGTAACAGGACCATCGATCGTACCGTGGATCGATCGGCCGCGTGTTTGTCACGCCATCCCGGTCTCATGACCAAATGGTCTATATTAATAGATCAATAACTATCAGCTCTAAAAAGTTCCAGTTTGATTAATCCTAGTTGCAAAACAGATCTGTACAACAAATTCGTGCAGATTTATTCTCAGTAGCATTACCAACTGATGAGCCAGCGTTCAAGGATTCGTCTCATTAGCAGCATAATAAAGACGAAATACACTCGTTAGTGTATTCCCAACCCAATAATTAGGATGGTGTCCATATCATTAAATAAGTTACCACCTAGGATAAAACATAATGTGGCAAGTGAATAAATGAGGAAATAGAAAAAAACCATGTCTTGTATGAGACATGATTTCTATACAACATCCAAGACATCTCATAAGTAGCATTAAATTGAAGTATGAAATAGTGATGTTTGCATTGGAAGAGTTGTGTCTAGTACTAGTTTCTTGATGATATGAACTTTATGTAAACCATGTCTAGTGTTATGGGTTGGGACTGCCCTTAGAGCAAGTTTAATAATATAGCCAACTACTAGCTCTAATTTATCTATAACCAATCTAATAGCTCATTCATACAATAGTTACATAGTACACTATTAATATCTGGTCCCACCTGTCATACACACCCTGCGTCTTGAAGTCCGTGCTACAGCTGGCTATAAATCTGTAGCCCGCTGCCAATCTCTCTCCTTATTTATCTTTTTAAAATATGTTTAAAATATGTTTAAGGCTGGTTTATAGCCTGCTATTGTAACTGCTGTTAGTAAAGCGATGCTGAAACAAACAGAGATGATTGCAGTAGCAGGAAATATTCCCATGGTAACAGCGCGATAATCAGGGTGAAATCCAACAGTTAACACGTGCAGCGCACGAATTCCGAGGAGGCAGTAACACAAAAACTGACAGTCAATCTCCCGGCACTCAACGGACGAGCGTACACGGGACAGAACAGACGGTCAGCAAAGCAAAACAAAAGCATGCAGCTTCGAGGAGCTAAAAAACAATCAGCGTATCATCGGGAGTACCAGCAAAGGATGGATAAATTAGGCGATGGATTAACACACCAAAGTACCAAGTCTCGCTAAACAAAGCCACCCTAATGTCCTTCAGCTGGGGCACAGGACCAAACGATTCACAAGTTCTTTAGACTAGTTTCATGTCCTCTAGACTGACTGACTCTAACAAGGCAGAAAATAGTAATGCGGTTGCATTGTTGCAACAGCTTCATATGAGCTCTAGGCAGGCAGAGAGCCCCCAGTCTGGTGAAGCATGGCGTCAATCTCGTCGCCGTCTTCCATCTCGAGCTGAAATCAAACAGTTTGCAGTGGTAAAAAAGCATCAGCTATAGCACTGGGTTTTAGGGAAGGCAGTATTTGCATCAGCTCATTGTTTAGAGAAGGCAGTATGGTATATCACGCACCTGGTCAGGGGTCTGCTCAGCATTGAGCCTACGACCATCAAACAGGAAGGCAATAGATTTGATATCCACGGACTGGCGATCACAGTAGGCGTTCATCAGCTTCTTCAGTTGGGTTGATCTCTTGATACGAAAGAACACCTCGTTGCCATCCTACAGCACAAGGAATGATAAGGTTTTATGGCGCCAAAACATAAAATGCACTTTACTAACAAAAGAAAAAAAATCTGGCAACATCTCATCATCGCAAACAAATAAATGCATTGTTTTCAATTTGCAGCGTAGTGACTCAATTGATAAATGATTCAACTTCAAAGTTGATGCAAATTTATGAGTGATCTAAAACTTTTGAATTGAAGTATAATATCCTATTAGCACACAACCACAGACAAATGCATATTCTCAAATTCTTGCCATTATATTTTATCTGGACACTCAGAAATTGAGAATTGTCTGCAACTTATGATATGCATGCAACTAGCAAGTCTCCCCTTTATGAGTATTTAACACAAAAAAACTCAGCCCTGGTACATGAAAATGTCCTATAAGGCAGTATTTGAAAAAAACCATATTAACAATTCCAGACAGAAAATGCAACAGGCATACACAGATCAGATTTGCTCTGAATATCATTACAATTAACTAGCCAAAGGATGTGCATAGTTGTGTGCCTATGACTCAGATGTTCGAGAATGCCAGAGTCTAAATCGAGAATGCAACTAACTAGGGTTTAAACTAATTATGATCAATGCTGTATGAAGGAGATACTGAGCAATGAAACATCCCATTTGGCTTCAACAAATTGTTCTGTATCGCTGAACAAAAACTCCTTTCAGCCATTGCGAACTAAGAGAGTATGATACCCACCAGCATCAACTAAAACATCATAGGAACTGATAATCTGAATGAAAATTCAACTAAATTATCATGTATACTCGGAACAAAAAATCATAAGAGAGTACCATATCAAGGTTAACGCCTCAAACAAAATTACCAATGATCAAGAGTAAGTTGTATTGGACTGGAATTTTTACTGATGATAAACAACCCCTATGTGCTTAACCAATTCTCCCATCATGTAGGAGTACCTCGCTGCTAGAAACTCAAAGGTCGGCCATGCCCTAGCACAAATCGATCGATAATTCCTACGGCTAAAACTTCCTCTTCTACCCAAACTTATATCAAACAACGCCCAAATAGGGAATTGAAATTCCAACCTACAAACCCTAAGACCACATCACAACGCAATTCCGATCGCGATTTCGATCGCAAGAGCAGACGCCCCATAATCCCTACAAAGGAAGCGAACACATTCACATCTAGATAGAATCGACGCGATTCCGATCACGCAATCAACCCCGCCACGGGATCGCTCCATCCCAGGTGAAGGGGCAGGAGGAAAACGCACCTGTCCCTTGACCTTGAGGTTGATGTGGGCGCCGCCGCCCTCTCCCCCCGCCGGCTTCTTCTCATCCTCCCCCGCGGGCGACGACATCTTCACGGGAAGGAAGCGAGAGATTGATCCGATCCTAACCTAGCTCTCTCTCGAGAGAGGAAGAATTTTGGGGTTCGATGCGTCGCCGGAGAGGTTGGGGGAGGAGAAGTGGATAGCCAGCGGCGGAGAGGATCTTATATAGTGCGGCCGCGAAGTCCAAGAGTTCTCTCAGGTCGGCCTCGGTTTGCACGCGGGCTCTCGCATGTGGGCCGCGCCTCTGCGACTACCTGGGCCTCCTGCTACCTGGGCCGCCTGCCTAGTGGGCCCGCTGCCTTCTTGCGTCACTTCTACGCGCAGCAGGTCAAAAGGACGTGGGCCCCTAGGGCTGGCTCTTTTTGTTGGCAGAGGTTATCCACTTATCCTCTACTTTAATGTTTTTGCCTTTTTTTAAAATATAAATATATTCGCCTGTGACTATTGGTCATGTATCCATCCACTTTACAGTAACGTGTTGTAATATTCTCGATTTTTTTTGTTGTATGAAATTAAACTTTCATAAGTGTTGATAAACAACACAGATCAGCCAAATTGGATATCAACGGAGAGAATGACAGGTTTAAGGAATCGGTTTACACATAAAAAATGGGCTGATGCCCACAACATACCTCAATCTTATTCTCTAATCACTCATCTTTTGCTCTCCTTAAGCACAACAGACAGAACACAGCAGAGACGAGAAGCTCCTCATCAAGTTGCAGTTTTAACCATACCTTGAGGCTTCAGGTGTAGGATGCCAATGCTTTCATTGTTCCTCCTGCAGGTTCGATTATCTGACCACTCGCTGCACGATCGGAATATTACAAACAGAAAAGGTACAAGCTAGCAGTAAATCACTTAAAATGTGCTGTGCCACGAAACACACAGCAGAATGAACAGCAAATGATGCAAAAGAAAACATGCCAAGCACCAGCAACGATGGACATATTAGGGTATGGATAAACGAGTCATAACAGCCGAAGTACCAAAATATTTTTGCCAAACAAAGCTCTTCTAATGTCCTTCAGCTATGGCACAGGACCAAAGCCTCACAAGTTCTTTTAGGCTTCTTTTTTTTCATGTACTTCTAGATATTGAGCCTACTAAAGGCACAATTTTACGAGGCTGCAAGAACTCCTAAGCTTCTAGGCAGGCAGGCAGCCTCCAGTCTGGTGGAGCATGGCGTCGATCTCGTCCCCGTCTTCCATCTCGAGCTGAACAAGTTTGCAATGGTCATCAGTAATGGATTGGTGATGATTTGCTAGGCTCCGCAAATACTGAATTGAGTATGAAGAGAAGATAAGCTACGCACCTCGTCAGGGGTCTGCTCGCCACGGAGCCTACGACCATCAAATAGGAATGCAATAGCATTCATATCCACAGACTGACGGTCACAATAGGCGTTCATCAGCTTCTTCAGCTGCGTAGATCTCTTGATGCGGAAGAATACCTCGTTCCCATCCTACAGAACAAAGGAAATTGTTAACGAATCGAGCACAAAAAAACACAACTATTGTCAAATAATTTCTCATTCGAGAGTGCTGCATAACCAAAATATCATGTACAGAGGAAATTCTGATGCTCAAGGGGAAAAAAACAAAGGCATCTGAAGTTATGGTCTCTAGACTTGACTGTAACTTGTAAGATACGTATTTCTACTGTAAACTGATATATTTAACAAAGTACGCTCTCGATTGTGCCACACTTTTCAGGAAGCAAAAGATTAGCCCATTACTGAAAAATGCAGTACGACAACGTTCAGAACAATAGTTGCATGCAACAAAAACATACAATCTGTTGAAATGAATGAGCGAGTGATTCTTCCAACTATTGCTACAAATTCAATAGACCAGCATACACATTAGCATGAACAACAGAAGAGTTAGTGAAGGTAGTATTAACCATACAATCCCCACAGTTCATAAAACCCACAGTAAGTTTTTACAAGGAATACTGACCACATTTTTACAAGATATCATACAAGTTAAAGAATGGAAGATGGATACTAATTTGCAAACTCTAGCAGATTAAACGAGCAATACTGACCATATTTTTCATCTTGTTTGCTGAAAAGTTAGCATTTTTATGGCAAAAATCAAAAATCAAAATTTCAGTGTCCTCAGATTGCTGGCATCAAACCTGAGTTTATGTACCCTACACTAGCAGTGTTACTGAGTTAACATTATTGTCAAATCATCTAAAAGATGTTGCTGCAAACTTAGGATGAAAGTAATCCAAGCTCAAATCCTTCCATAAATAAAACCCTTATCCATAAACTCCGTGAGACTACCAAGCGCTGATGATGCTCATTCAACTAAATACGAATTCCCATTATAAATCCACAGGAAACTCATCACTCAACAACCTAACAAAAGATCGATTCATGCATAAATTGAACTTCACACTAGCATCAGCACAACATAAAACAAAACGTTCCCTATCTGGACGAATCAAGCAAAGTCAAACCATCGAACCAAGTGCTTGGTCGCAGCCACGCTAATAGCTCCGCAAAGCAATCCGAATCCATCGCCGAACATAACAACCGCCACTATATCGCTTGCGGGCTTACCAATCGAACCTAACCCTCAAATCTCAATTCTACAATCCATACATCCACTATGGAACAAACTTACTCCTATGTACTACTGGATAATAAGGCTACGAGTTTGAGAGCAAGAAGAGAGGCAGACCTGTCCCTTGACCTTGAGGTTGATGTGGGCGCCGCCGCCCTCTCCCCCCGCCGGCTTCTTGTCCTCCTCCCCGGCGGCCGACATCTCGCACGCTCGCTCGCTCGCACGCGCGGCCCGACGCTGGATCACGCTTGAGCTGTGGTGGCACTGGCGAGAGGAAGGAGACGACGACGACCCTGTGCTGGTGCTGGTGCACGGGCGGACGCGATGGCTCATATAGCGCGGCGTCTCAGAAGCGCATTTAATAAGTCGGCGTCACGTCCGGATCTATCCTGCGGGGGGGAACCCTGTGGGCCGCGCCGGATTGGCCGGCGGTGTCCGGGGCGCCGGATCGCGTGTGGCCCGCGGGCCTCGGGTGTGGGCCCCGCGTAACCCCCGCCGCGTACTTTGCACGCGGACCGGGTCAAGCCAAGCACCCCGCCCGTTTCTCCCTTTTTTAATGGAAAAAAAGTTGTGGTGTTTTTTTTTTGCTGCACAGAAATAATTTGGACTTTTTGGTTTCATCTTATCCAGCTCGTGTGAACACGTGTGGCTTTTCCTCCTCCTCGCACGAACGGGCGGTGGATTTGCCGCGAATATCTCGGCCACTTTTTACGAAATTTCGGTTCGAATTTAATATTCGCGAGCGAAGCGGGAAACAAAATGCAACACGAAAGGAATTTTTATCTTTTTTTTTCTCCGGTGAGAATAAACGGACCGAGCTCTTCGTGAAGTGGCCAGCTTGTATATATGGCCGTTCTTTTTGCTCGCAAGATGAACAATGGCATATCGCCCGACTCGTCGTCGTCACGGTGACGCCAGGATGGCCGTACGTCATATTGGTGTTGCTGGCCGCATCTCCACCGTTGATTTGGTCATTAGAAGTCGTGCATTTGTTTTACCGTTGCAGATAAGGGCGGTTTTGGTGCAGGTGCAGCTCATGCGGACGGAAATTTTGGTGTTAAGGTTAACTTGTAGGGAAGCGTGTTGTTTTTGGTTAAGCTGAAAAATGTAGCATCATGTTTTTAGCAAATCAGTTTTTATTTTAGATAGTGGATGGTGGTTATGCTGTTTCTGGTAGGCGTTAATTTTGTTTGTTATGATAAGTACTCCCTTCGTTTCGAAATCTTATTCAAAAACTTTTGTAAAATATGTAAAATTATATGCCTATATAAAAATATATTTAACAATGAACCAAATGATAGAAAAATAATTAATAATTACTTAAATTTTTTGAATAAAACGAACGGTCAAACATATGCTAAAAAGTCAACGGTGTCAAACATTTCGAAACAAAGGGAGTATGAAATGTCTATATATGCAATAATCTCAAACTCACGCGAGATCAATCACTCTGCATGGGCCCAGTCAGGAGTGGCTTTCGTTAGACTGCCGGTACTGATCATGGGCTTATGGACCAAGGCCTAGTATGCAGTTTAATCTGGCCCATCTTGCAGTTGGACTTATGGCCCAAGGCCTCGATGTACAGTTTAATCGGACCAGGTATGGCCTACCTGGCAGTGACCGTGTCCGACACCGACCTCGCGGCGACGCTTCTAGAAAAAAAAAAAAACCCTCTCGAAACCACAAGACACCACCAGAGAGAGTTCGCCGCGCTTCCGCGCGCCTCTCGATCGAGAGCAGCAGCAGCGATGCCGTCGCCGCGCCGGGCCGTGAATCTCCGGTGGTCTTCGTTGGAGACGGAGGTGGAGGCGGCGATCGCGGTGGAGGGCGGGTGCGGGGTGGACCTCGCGATGGTCGGCCGGGCGCTGGGGCTGGACCCGGCCACCGTCCGCCTCAACGGCTACTTCGTCAGCCGCGGGCGCGGCCACGTCTCCTCCGCCGTCACGTGGCGCGCGCTCCTCGACTTCTTCGCCGCGCGCGGGCTGCCCACGGGCGACGCCCCCGCCGCGCCCGTCGCCGTCCACGGCAAGCCCGCGCCTCCTCCTCCTCCTCCCCCGGTGTCAGGTATGCGCGCGCGCTTCTCCACGAACCGTTGGTTTTCGAATTTCGATTCATGCCACTACTACTGTTACGAGATAGAGAGAACGATTTGGCTGGAGGTTTGTGAGCTTGCTGGTTTTGTGGCATCGATTCATGTGTTTGCATAGATGGAAGTTGTATTGTAAAGTGCAGGAGTCAAGTGGGGTGCCTGATAATTTTGGGTAAATTTTTTTAGGAATTCTGGTACTCTGGTCTCTGGAGCATGCATATTGTAGAATGCAGATAGAAGTTGACACACTGTCACACTTCATTCTGGAATTTGGAGTGCCAATAGCTTATTTCTGATTCTCATTTTTGTAGTCTTATGAAGAGTATGAACAATAGGACTGTAATCTATTTTCAACTCTCTTTTTCTATAGTGAATTGCAGGAACTGCCTGCCTGTCCCCTCGAAAAAAATTGGGCTACTTGGTTTTTTTAGGCTGATTTATATATCACCAAATAATATTGAGGTATGAAAGGCTGGTGCTGATATGGTTGAGCCGTTGAGTACTAGACAGAAGAAAAAGCAGAGTTCACAGTATTTCCTCACTTTCTGTTGAAGTTTGCTGTATTGCAGAGTTAAGTATGCTAGGCTTGAACAAATTTGAGTCAACTTGATAAAGACTACAATGTAAAATTTATATGGCATTTTCCCAGTGCTTCAGTTTCCTGAAAACAAGTCAAGTTTCAATTCCTTATTCATTTTTTTTCTTAGCACAAGAATATTCAGTGATATCTTATCCACTTAATTCTAGAAGAATGCCTTTGCATTGTATTGAAGTTCATTTCAAAAAATAGAGTCTAACCCTGCAAAATATGCTTCTCTTCAGATTGTACAATCAATGTTTGCCCAAAGCGGAAATTTGGGTTGGTTTCAGATTGTACAACCGAGATCTGTCCAAAGCGAAAATTTGGGTTGGTTTCAGATTTTACAACCGAGGTCTGCCCAAAGCGAAAATTCGGGTTGGCTTCAGATTGTACAACAGAGGTCTGCCCAAAGAGAAAATTTGGGTTGGTTTCAGATTGTACAACCGAGGTCTGCCCAAAGCGAAAATTTGGGTTGTATGCTGGAAAAAGTCTTAAGAAGAGCAAGAATTCCGAAGATGGAGTTCTGTCTAGAACTGGGGCTGATATACTTAGCGATGAAATCACCCTTGGTTTGAAGAGAAGACTAAAATTGGATGACGCCAATCCAGCTAAGAAGATGAAGCAAATAGAATGCAACACAGGTTAGTGACAAAGCTCTCTACTATCAGATAGTAACATTTTCTCATCTTCAAATATGACCATTGATCAAAATGTTTCCTAACTTGCTCCTACATTGCATGGTCAATCAATGGAGCAGAAACACAGCAGCCGGTTAAGTTCTCCTGCAGCTTCATCAACGGGCACGGAAAGCGGTCACGGGACGAGGAGATGATTACCTCATTCTCATGCAAAAGAGTTAGATGACTGGAAATCTTTCTGGAATGATCGAGGCTACTTGAAGCTGTGGTCATGAATTGATATGTCAAGTAAGCTTGCTGCGGTTGTTGTATAATGAAGTACTGTGTATTTTCCATGTACATCCTTCTGTCTGATATGATCCCGAACTGCAAATGTGTTCTCTGTGAGAAAAGTAGACCCTGGTTTTAGAATGTTGTAAATCATACTTCCATCACCATAGTTCCAGAAATTGTCAATGGTTAATTTGGCAGTTTATGGCACTAGGACAAATTACTCTCATTTGTTTTTAGCATATCTGTGCATAGTTCATTCAATCCAAGATAGAGAAACTGCTGAATTGCAGCATAGAATTTGCGGTTGTTCTCGTGTTCGTATATGTACCGACCGCAAATTTTTCTAACAATGTATCTGAGCTCAAGGTTGCTCAAGGGTTGAGCCTTGGGTGCGTGATATCACTGGCATGGACAATGGTGGAGCCAGAAATATAAACCTATGAGATCAATTACTAGTTATTTGTATTTAAGTGGGGTTATTTCTTTATGGGGAGTGATTTGTATTTAAGTGGGGTCATTTCTTCTTTATGGGACAATTTGAACCATGTCACACAAATTTTGTAAAATTTGTGATATGTCACCCTGACCCACATGTCATTGACTCATGTGGGTCTTACATGTCATTGAGATACGAGTGGCATATCTCAAATTTTACAAATATAGAGTGGCATGGTTCCAACAAACCCCTTTCTTTATTATTTTTATTTATACATGAAAATCAAGTTTTATAGGGTTGTTTTTTAAAAAGCCGTGGAATCAGCCAACCCTACAAATTATACATGGATCCGCCACTGGGCATGGACGTTTGGAGGGAATTGAGATCCAATGCAGTCATAATAACGACGGTAACTTTAGCAGTGAGAGCACATTATAACCGTTGGATCAATGCAGCCACCAGCTTGGATTTGCTCTCCCACCCTACCGCACACTAGACGCTGCAGGAGAAATTTGCTACTTCGTACAGTAATTCGTGAACAGTAAACGCTACAGGAGAAATTTGCTACTTCGTACAGTAATTCGTGAACAGTATTTTTCTGATGACCTGAGCCGCTGGTTTTTGATCCATCTGCTAAAGTTGAAGTAATAGTAACAACTGCACTGGATCTCAATCCGTTTGGAGGGTCTTGTACTGCACTCATTGTCCTCATGTCCAGGTGGAACAATCAATCAACAAAGATAAACAGCATCTCTTGCTATTGAGTATTTACAACAAAGTAAGAATAAAACTAGAAAAAAGTTTAAAATAACACTCCAACTACAACAAAGTGGCAGGCTGGCAGCTAACAGGTCAGTCTACGTGCAACCAACTTGAGCATAATCTCCTTTGGAGTTCATACAATACCAAGCTAAACTCTGAGGCTAATCTCAAACTGAACAAACTTCACTTCTTCAAAAGATACAACAGGACAAGTATTGCGCCACCTTACATCCAAGAAATTTCATGCTTCAATCTTGTCACCGATAACAATGGATTTTATCTCTTCCACAAAATGATCCTTCCAGTCAGAAAGAGAGGCAAACGGGAGCAAGCCAGTCAAGGCTGGAAGAATAAGCCCCACCGCAGCATAAAACAAGCACCGGCGAACCCAGTATGGTAACCAGACAACTTGCTCTCTGTGAGATACTGAAATAGGTCCATGTAGAACGTGGTATAAAAGAGATGGAAAAAGATTTCCAAGTAAGTGGATAGAACAAAGAACCTCCCAGTACATGAGCCAAGTGTTTCCATCGCCACCTAGTGTATTGGTACAAAACCTTCCAGCAAAGCCGCAGATAATTCCCAGCAAAATGAGATTGAATGTTATAGGCATATTTGACCCAGTAGTTGAGGAACGCTGAAATGCTAACCAAGCAATTGCCAGGATCATTAGTATGCCAAAGCACATACGTGTTACGGCAATTACATGACACCTGAGAAAAAGAAACCCAGAACTGAAGTTCGACACTGAATTTGGCATCCACCATGACTTAGATCCCTGAAAGAGACAGGGTGGGAAAAAAACAGCTTCCGATTACTAAAGAGACACGATAAGTGAAAACTACTCAGTGATAACAGATGTACTACATAAACATACCTTTGATGTGGCAGAACAAGCTGACGTAACATCCGTTATCCTTTGATACGAATAAATATAAGTTCCATATCCAAAGCACGCTGACATAACTATCACAGCACTAACAAGAAAATCTATTAGCGTCCTAAGGATTTCTGCGTCTCTTGTCTCCTGCATGCGAGTCTTGAATTTCTCTCCTTTGAAGGAAGCTTTCTGAAATCCGAAAGATAGCTTAATCTTCTCTAACATGTGTGAATGGGAACTAAGAGCTAACTGTGACTGTTTGAGTTGCAACTTTCTCATGGTAAGCCCTATTTCAAATTCCTTGAGTTCGTTCGAGCGATCAATGGCATTAAGAATGCGATTATCAGCTTCAGGAGAGGATCTGCTATGCCGAAGATGCGTTAACTGCTGATTGTCACTGGCAAAGAGAACTAGTTGACTTTCCACTGTGTTCACAAGGTCATGCTCTATTCTGTTTGTCTGATTTTGCAAATCAGATGAGCTCAAGCTGTCCACAGCCACAGAATCATCATGTTTAAAAGAACATTCAGGAATATGACTTCTCTCATTCACAGGTATTTCATTAACAAGATGAAGCGTCCTAAAAGTGCTGCTGAAAGATTTTTCGAAATTTTTGATGAAACTGTTGGAACTGTCACCATATATCTACAGAAACGATAATTAAAGGATATTACAATGAATACTAAGAGACAATGAGAACTGAATAATAGTGGTAGCCGGGCTTACATTTGTCAGAGATTCCTTGACTGCTGATGTACAGATCTACACTCAAACCCAATTTCAGACCATCAATTTGTGGGTTTATGGATAACAGAGTTCATAAATCAAATTAGAAAGCACGTACCTTGGAGAGGAAATCAGGATGTAATCTTTGTCCTGAAATATTCTTTGTATTTATAACCTGCGGTCAACGAAAGCAGCTCCTTGTTACCTGAACAATAAGGGCATAGGGCTAAACCGGTGTACAAACATGTTTATTTATAATTACTAATGCAAATGTCCAGATGTACGCAGGTGAATATTAGATAGACTTTGCACATGCATATGCATCTGTGTTCAAAATGCTGCTATAGTGCAAGCTTTCGGATGAAGAGATGCTGAACTGTGACTAATTTAATGTCCAATGACAGGATGACGGGGTAGTATTATCGAAATGACTATTTAATTTCATGTCCACTATAAGTATGGAAATGAAGAATAATAGTAGCAATGAAGTTGAATTTTGCAATAAGACGGTAAATGCCACACTACTTATTTGACAAAAGTACAAGGCTTGCATAACCCATAAAGCCACAACATTGTCAAGCCCAATTTCTCTGCTGTCTTATTCATAATCATTCCTTGTTCTCATCATTTTGCATCCTAGTTTTTCCCCTTATTTGTGAAAAATCTGAGCATATAGCTGTGAACTAAAATGACTTTTTTTTATTTTGGCTCAATGACATTTCCATTGAGGGAAGTATAGCACAAAGAATTTCCTCGGCCCCAAGCTGCCGCGTCTAACGTTCCATTTCCCATTCTAAGCTACCATCCAGAGCACGCAACCTCTCAGATTACCGTGTTCGTGAGACGCTAGCAACAGAATCTACACGCAATATGCTAGTACATTTGATGGCACGAACATCGCAGAGAGGATCACGAACAGCGCCAAGGAAGAAAAAAGTACTAGTACTACTACTTTCTTCAGGGTTTGCCTATAAGGAAATCCACCCGCCATGACGCACCTGCGCGAGGACGGCGGCGAAGGACATTCCGAGAGGCAGCGCGAGATCCTCCTGCACGGCGCCACCGCCCCCATCGCCCGGGGCGCGCTCGGCCTCCACAGGCTGCCGCCCCCGCCGTCGCAGCATCCGGAGCCGGACCCCCTTACGCTGCCGATGGCGAGCGTTCCTCGAAGAAGCAGGCGAGCCGGACAACGACGCCTCCGCGGCCGACGCCGCCGCCGCCGCCATCGTCGCCGACGAGGAGGAGGAGGAGGACGCCGCCGCGGCGTCCATCTCGCGGGAGAGAGAGAAAGCGCCGCGTGAGATTTGGGGGAAGAAAGCCTCGTGTCGCCTTTGTAATGGAAAAACGGAGGGTGTGAACGGGAAATGGAACGGAACGGAAACGGAAGGAGGAGGAGGCGAAGCGACGTCGTGAGTGTGAACGTGAACGGTTTGGGCCGGAATTAGACGTTGTGACTGTGAGGCGGTTTGGTGGGACCGACCGAACGGAATAAGTTCACCGGAGGTCCCTCAAATTGACACCGAGATTTTTTAAGGTCACTAAACTAGAATACCGGCAGTATTGACTCAGTTTTTGCCCGGTTTTGCTGACGTGTCGCGCTGTGGGACCCACTGGTCAGTCCGCCGTTGGGGAGTTAATAGACGGGGTTAAAGGCTCTGTCCTCGCCGTTTCCAGGCGTTGGCGCGACATTTTCCTCTTCTCGAGCTGAAACCCTAGCTTAGGGCGGCGGAAGCGGCGGTGGCGGCGGGGGCGACAAGAGGAGGTGAGGCTAGGTGATGGCGAGTTATTGCAGTGACCGGTCGTCGGGGTCGTCGCATCCCAGCAGTCGTGCTCCCATCCCGGCGCGAGTTGGGCCCTATGATTATCAGCTGGCGGTGATGTGCCGGTGTGGTGCGAAGGCGGTGCGGTGGATTTCCTAGAGCGTGGACAACCCTGGTCGACGGTACTACCGATGCCGCAATCGGGTGAGTGATTCAGATTTCGTTTGCTTGCTTGTTTTTTTGTTTGAGCTGGCAGTATGGTTGGGTGATTTGGGATGTAATGTTTTCAGGGCGCCGGCTGCGATTTTTTTGACTGGTATGAGCCCGCAACAAGCAGTTTTTTGAGGGAGCTGTTGAACGATCTTCGTGAAGCCGTGTTATCGCTAAGAAGGGAGAAGAATGAGCTGCAACGTTGTGTTGAAGAACTGAGGCCAAAGGTAGAAGAGCGGTGCCTAGAATTAGGGGTAGCAATGAATGAAGTGGCACAATTGAGGCTTGTGGCAGCTGAGAATGAAGCTAACATGGCTGCTATGAGAGCAAGTAACAGTAGGCTAGAGAAACAGAGAGTTTGGCTTGTACTGATGTTGTTGGGATGCATGTTTGTGTTGTTTGATGTGATTTCAGTTCAGATGTGAGGTGCAATGTGTTAATCTATGTGTCAAAATGCTGGTAGCTAAAAGCATTTTGCTGTATTTTTCCAAGAAACTGAGCTGTGCTCTTTGACTATCTAAGTTAAGTGAATGGATTTGTGGTTGGCTGAATTGTGATTGATATTCAGTAATGACACTGACATTGCATATATTTGAGCTGACTTTGCAGTGGTTGGCTGAACAGTGACTGAGTATTGGTAACTTTGCACATAATTTTAGCATAACAAATTGATAAGAGTCAGTTCATAACATCAGATCAGCTCAGTAAATGCCATCTCATATCAGATTAGGTTATGACACACCATTTGAGCAAAGTTACTCAATTTAGATGATAACAATCCACATAGCTTAGCTGGCTTACAGTCTGCCAGAACAAGCACACATCACAGCATAGTTGGCAAGCAGTCTGCCAAATTACAGAAACTAAACAAATAGGCAAAGTTGGCTTAGAGTCTGCCAAATTATATAAAGTTCACAGATAGGCATAGTTGGCTTAGAGTCTGCCAAAATACACAAAAAGCACAGAACATTGCCTAGTTAGCACAATATGGCATCACAGCTTGTCAGTTTCTGTAACGCCCCGATTTTCGTTCGGGATTAAAAAAAATCATTTAATAATGCATTTTCTAGAAATTAAATAAAAGTTAAACCAATTTAATCAAGTGGAATTATGGAGGAAATTAAAATTTCCTTTAAAAATCATTGGCCGGGAATATTCTGTAATATTCTTTGTGCCCTAATGTACTCTCTAGAATTTTCCGTGAATTTTCGGAGCTCAAGAAATAATTTTAAAAGCACCAAGTTCATTTTAACCAACTAAATAAAAAGAAAAACAATTAAAATCCCCCTTCCTCTCTTTGGGCCATTTTCGGCCCAAGTCTTCCTTCTCTCCCGCGGCCCGCGCGCCCCTTTTCTCTCCCTCTCGGGCCGGCCTCCTCCCTCGGCCCGCTCGGCTCTCTCTCTCCCTCAAGTCTGCTTTACCTCCCTCGCCCGTTTTCCCCTCTCTCTCTCTCCCTGATAGGTGGGACCCGAGGCCCCACCTGTCATCTTCTTCCCCAACCTCCCGTCGCCCACTGCCACCATGGCCGCCGGTTTCGTCCCACGACGCCGCGGCTCCTGCGCTCCACCCCGCCCCACGAGCGCGTGAAATCGATCCCCTCCACCTCCTTCACCTTTTCCCCCCACTCTCCCCGCGAAAATCGGCGCCGGTTAACCCCTCCACCACCCCACGTCGGCGCCCCACTTCGCCAGCCGATTCCGCCACGTCCGGCCTCGATCCCGCCTTCCCGAGCCCATAAAAAGCACCCCCGTGCTCCCCTCGTCCATTTCCCCTTGTTTCCCGGGCCCGGCACTCTCTCCCTCGCTCTCCCCACGCCGCTCCCGCGCGCCGCCACACTCCGGCGAACTCCGGCCGCCGTTTCCCGTCGCTAGCGTCGCCGCCGCACTGCTCCGCCGCCACCGCTGGCTTTGCCACCTCAAGGGCACGCTCGGCCGCCATTTCTTCCTCCCCTTCCACCACGCGAACCACCTCTCCACCGTGCTCCCTGTCTCCATTGGTCCCCAGCGAGCTCCAGCCACCTCTAGCCGCCGCCCTAGCCACTGCCGCGCCGCGCCGTTTGCACCACCGGCTTCTCCGTGCCTCGCCGCACCCCGGCCTCCGCTCCGTTTCCCCATTTAATCGCCGCAACCACCCTTCCACCGTGCATCCCAAGCCACCTCCACCCTACGCTGCCGGGCCGCCGTTCCGTCTTCGTCCCGAGGAGCGCCGACGCCGAGCTTCCCCGCCTTTCCCCGCCCCTCGTCGTCGCGTCCTTGGTGAGCTCCTCCTCTCCCTCCTTGCCTCCCTCCTCTGTCTCCCGTGCGTGCTGCCGCGCCGGTGGCTGCCGCCGGCGTCCACCGGGCCGTGCGCCGCCGCCGTTAGGTCGGCCGGCCGGCTTGTCGCCGCCCTGCTCGCCTAGGCCGCCCGGATCCCCTTGCCGCGCCGCGCCGCAGCTTTCCCGCGTGCGTCGGCCGTCGCCGCAGGAGGCCGCGCCGCCGTGAGCCGTCGCTCGGCCGGGCCGGCCTGAGCCGTGCCCGTGCTCAGCCGCGCCACCCCGTGGCCGCCCGATCAGCTCGGGCTGATCTGGGCTGTCGGTTCCCGTGGACCGGCGGTGGACCACCCCGTGGTCCCGGTCCACGGTGGACCACTCCCTTGCCCGCTGTCGTGTGGGGCCCGCCTGTCGGCGCCGCTACCCTTTGATGACGCCAGCAGGAGCCTTTTCCTTTGATAAAATAATTAACAATTGCACAATAATTCGTTAATAATTCTGGAAATTCATTTAAATGGCTCAAAACTTCTAAAATTCATATCTAATTCATTCGAACTCCGAATTGAGCCATTCAACTTGCAAAATTCATCTAAAATTGAGCTCTACATGTTTGTTTACTTTTTATGTACTGTTTCCTTGGTTTTTATTAGAGTTTTTCCTCGTTTTGCGTGCCTGCGTGTAGAATCCGTCGTTTCGGAAGATCACGGTCGCAAGGATAAGAGTTCGGAAGATTGTTTGAAGAAGCAAGACAAGTCACACATTCCCCTTGAGCATGTTGATCCCAATTTACAAATGTTTTACTGTTTGCAAATAAATATGCATATTTTGCTAATTACATGGGGTCAGGGTTTTACCTATCTGCTCGCTTGTGTCATGTTTACTTGATATATGTCCTTTGTCAACATTGGGTAATAAATCGACTAGCTCATGTTACTTATGTGACCTAGCTAGAACTATATGCTTAGCCATGCTTAATTACCACTAGCTCAGTCGATGGGATAATTGCAGTATTAGACATTCTAGTATCTTGTTGAGCTGCGTGCTCGAGACATCTGGCCATGCTTCGTGGTCGTAATTATCCAACTAAAATACGACTGAATGGTGGGCTATGGGTGCATGGTTTTGCTGGTTGCACCCATGGCAGTTAAGGACCGGTTCGCGGGATGCCCTAGAAGAACTTATCGTACTTACCACAAGCCAGCGTGGGCAACGGCTGGGCTTGTAGTGTAGCTTTCCTCTAGTCGACGCATCCAGGCAAGGGTGGGCGTGATGGAGCAGGGCGGGCCCTGCGACGGCCTCTGTCGCTTCCGGATTCACCTAGGCACGAGAGGGGACTGCATCGTTGGTGTGGCTTGCTGAGTACGGTGGTTGTACTCAGTCTTGCTTTTATTCCCCATTTTCAGAAGTGTAGTGCTTCTGAGCTGAAGATGGAGTTAGAGGACCAAGGCTCAGACCCCAGTTGAGTTTTGCCTGTGGAGTAGAGCTGAAGCCCCGCTAGGATCGCCTTTTTTCGCTGCTGTCGTTCTGTTTCGGTGTGAGGACTAAGTGCCTCTTCCGTAAGTATTTTACGCTTTATTTACGTTTGGAACTGTATATTACTTGTCGTTTTGTGTACCCTGGCTGGTCCTGGACAGGGATTTAAAACGCAAAATAGTCTGGAAATTTGGGTTAAATTTCTGGGCGTGACAGTTTCCCATAGGGGAATCAGCATCAGTGGACCTACAGGTGTTTTCTTGGGATTGGTAGTGGCTGGTTCTTGAGCTTGCACATAAACACTTGCTTTCCCAGAAGTGATCCTCACTGAAGCAGAAGAAGAACATTGAGAGTGTGGCACTATGGCCTGAAGGTTCACACTGGCTGAACCACCTTTTTCAGTTGCCACCCTAGCACTGGCTGCAACCTTCACAAGTGAAATGTTTGTGTTTGCTGACTAGAAGGAAAAGAAACAAAGTGTTGTTAGCAAATGAATGTTAATTTCAAAAGTTTAATTGAATAAGGACTGGCTGACATACCTTTTTTGTAGGAGTTGTTCTCTTCCTAGTGTGGCAAGCAGATGTGCTAGTACTGAGCTCAGCTGACTTCCTTTTCCTGCTTTGTGCAATGCTGCTAGGTGTGCTTGACAACACTAAGTTGTTATTTGCAGTGACTGTATTTCCTGGAGCAGATGTGCTACCACCTGCCCCACTGTGCTTGTGACAGCCCTTGCTGTTGTGACCAGGTTGCTTGCATGATCTGCACCTCATAATTGTGCCAAATTTGGAAGCTTTGGTAGGTTTAGCTGGCTCATTAGGCTCCCTTCTCCTTTCAGTCTTAGACCTCCCTGGCATCTTTATGTATCCTGGGGCATTGAGAGGCTCTCTAGGATCATCTGGCCAACTAGTCATGCCCTCTACTGGCTGCAGGCAATGGGCATAGGTTTTTTTTGAAAGATTCCACTGAATAGCATGGAGCAACCCACCCATCTAGTGTGTTGGTCCTATAGTAGATGCAAGCAATTCAATGAGGACATGGCAAACCTGACAATTGCCAATATCTGCATGAGCACTCCTTCATATCTAGGTTAACTGTGAACCTATGCTCATTATGCTTGACTTCAAAACTGTCAGCCCCATTGCATACAGCATGGCAGAATGCAGATTCAGCAATGTACACATTAAGTTTCTTAAGTATACCAGGGCAAATGACAGTACTCCATCTATCAGAACATTTTCTTTGGTCATGGATCCTAACCATTACTTTCCTTCTAATGGTTTCAAGCATTGTTATGATAGGAAAGAATCTAGCCTCAAGAATCCATTTGTTGAAAGATTCACAAATGTTGTTATCAACAGAGTCACAATTAGATCCTAACCTGAACCAAGCCCTACTCTAATGCTCTGGGTGTGTGTTCAATATTGCTTGAGCTCCAGCAGGGGTCAGTTGGGCTAGCTTTGCTCTTGCCAAGTTGAAAAGCATTCTGCATGATGCTTTGGCACACTTCCAGAATTTTTTTTTTGAAACTCTTTATCATTGAAGTGCCTCTTCCAATTGGCATAGATATGCCTGGCACAGTTCCTGTGTTCAGCTTCTAGAGCCCACTTAGAGACAGCTTTAATTATTCCCTGCATTTGACAGTAACATGCACAAGACATTAGGTATGCATTCTGTAATGACAGAAATGACAGAACATAAAAGCAAACAGTGGATCATGAGCATTACCTTCTGCTCGTCAGAGATGAAGACCCATCCACTTCCATCACCAACCTTCAGATCACTGCACAGCAAGTCACAAAACCAATCCCATTCTTCATTGTTCTCTTTATAGACCACTGCCCAAGCTATTGGGTACATCTGATTATTGGCATCCCTCCCTATAGCACACAATAGCTCTCCATTTGTAGATCCCTTGAAAAAGCAACCATCAAGCCCTATTACCTTCCTGCAACCAGCCATAAACCCTTTCTTGCATCCATCAAGGCAAATGTAAATTCTTTTGAACACAGGTGGTTCAATACCTATCACTCTGTTGATCACCACAGTGCTCCCAGGGTTGGTCCTAAGCAGTTCTTGTTGATAATTGTAAAGCTTCTGGTACTGGCCCTTGGTCACATCAAATGCCTTCTGCATCACAAGTCTTTTGGCCCTCTTAAGCTTGGAAATTGATGCATCAGCAAACATCTCTTCTTGAACTGTTGCTTTCATATGGGATAGTGGCCAACCAGGGTTAGCAACAATGAACTTGCCATATTTTTTTGCTATCCTAACAGATGAAACATGTCTACTGTCCCTCCTTGGTGGGCATGCATGCATACTGTCATAAGTGGCAATTTGCCAACTATCACTTCTTGTAGTCTTAGACAGCAAACACACCCAAGGACAGCTAGCCCAATCACACGATCATCTTTAATAAAATTAATCACTTTCCTTTCAGCCAGGGCATATTTTATAATGGTCTTCTTGAACTGATGCTTAGAGCTGAACTTCATTCCTAGCTCAAAAACAGGAACCCCTGGCTGCTTCTGAAACCTTGGAAACTTGCCCTTTCTTCTGACAAGCTCACCATCACTGCCAACCTCATCATAGGAGTCTTCATCATCACTATCTGCATATGGGGTGTCATTGCCATCTTCTGGACCTCCAGCAGTTCTAGCTGACTGACTTTTAAACCCCTCAAACACAACTTCATCTAGCTCATGAACCTTTCCAGCTCTCATATTCCTCTTCAACTCTTTGTAGTGTCTTTCTATCTCCCTAGCCTCTTCATCATCCTCAGAAGGGCAATCATCTCCTCCTACATAATCACTATCATCCTCACTGTCAGAAGGCAGGACAGTGTTTATGGGTGAGGTATCCCTATAAGGTGAGTTCTCCCTCATAGGTGCATTTTCCCTCAAAGGTGACCTTTCCCTATAAATGACAATCCTCCTATCACTAGCACTTTCATCCACTTCCATTGCTTTACCTTCACCAGCACCCACAACAGCTTTGCCCTTCCCTTTGTCCACAATAGCTTTGTCCTTATCTTTCACTTTAACCTTTCTATCCCCATCCTTATCCTCATCTCCATCTTCCTCTGATTCTTCATCCAAATCCAACTTCATTTCAGCCTCATACTCATTGTGTTCCTCTTCATCAACATCAATTACAATGGGCTCCTCAGCATACACCTCAGCCACACCACCCTCACTTATACAGTCAGACATGAACCCACACACCTTATCATCCATCAACAACTGCAGGCCTGTCCTATTTCTTCCCCAGGAAATAACCAATGCAGTAAAGTCCCATCCACAAATTTGCAGTGATCTTTTAGGTGTCCAAAAAGTTCAGGTAATGACACTTTATCACTGTCTATGTATGACATTGCTTCTCTCCCCCCACAATACAACTTTTGTCTCCCTCTATTGACAAATTCCCCATTGAAATGGAACCTAACTGCTAGAGTGCCCAAGGGTTCCATGCTGCCAGCTCTAAAAAAATAAAAAAAGAAGCACTTTACTACTCTACTATTAAAACTACACTACATCCATATCCCTAATACCTAGTTAACACCTAACACCAATTAAAAAAGGACCACCCAGATTCACATGGGTATACAAAAACATTACTACACCTAAAGCATATGGGACAATATACTACTTGACCTCTACACCGAATCCCAGACAAAAAACGAATCTACCACATTTTAAATCTTCCCCCAAAATCAACATAGTACCAGCTACAATAGCATGCAATGCCGAGCCAACAAGGTACTAACCGGGGTGGAATCCGCCGCGCATTTGGACGAAAACGATGCTTGTCGCCGGCGCCACGGCCAGCTCGCCGCCGCCGACAAACCCGCCGTCGCCTTCAAGTCGCCTCCTGGTCGCCGCTCAGCTAGGGTTCGAGCAAAGGAGAGAGAATGGAGGTCTGGCTAGCTGCGCTCCCCTCCATTAACCCCGTCTATTAACTCCCCAACGGTGGACTGATCAGTGGGTCCCACAGCGCGACACGTCAGCAAAACCGGGCAAAAACTGAGTCAATACTGCCGAGGGACCTTGATGTGACCATGGCTACTACGGATACATCCGTTGCTCACATCATGGATGAACAACAAGATATCAAGTTCGAGTCCTGCAAGTGCCGGAATCCTATTCGGCCACCTGCTACACTGCTGACTTCAAACGGCCACCGAATCTGCATACGACCTCCGTTTTCGGCCCGTGAGTACTTGATGGAAAGCTTTTGGAGCCCTCTTTCCAACGGATCCAGCCTCATCTCCGAATTCCATCTCGTGTGGCTGGAATCACAGGCACAAGGTGTTGCGTCACCTATAATGGGCCTATGGGCTTGTAACTTCATTTGGGACCCCGGCCTAGGTGGGGCCCATGTGGGGTGCGCCCCAAACAGGTGGAGTACGACCCTAGGCACCCCTAGGTCGTCCCCCCACCCCTATTTATATAGCTAGGTACCCCTTCAGGGTTTCTTGGGTTTTGATAGATTAAAATTTAGCCATTGCTACTTGCTTGCAGCGCGCGTGTCAGCTAGATCGCCCGTCTGCTTGTTCTGCGGAACCCCAACTTATCATTTGTATTAAATTCCTATTTGCAATATCAGATTGCTTTTATCTTGTTCTTACTTGTTTCTTCGATTTGCTTGCAGGAATAGGGTTGATCTGCACCGGCAAGATCAACAACCCACGGAGAGGTCTATCGATTGCTAAGGCGCATCACAATGTCTCGTACGGTTGTAGTTGGATCGTCAACGTTTCTCCCAAATCGTAGTTATCACAACTCACTGAAAGATTGGGCCAACAACAACCTTGAGTGTTGAGAGGAACTCAGGGTTCATCAGGTGGTATCAGAGCTTTCGTTACTCGGTGAGTTTTTATCTTCCGATAACCAGAAAATAGCCATACAAAAAAAATCCGTATCATTTACCTAGCCATATTGTGCCATTGCATTGTTCTTTTCAGTTTTTGCTTTGTTGAATTTTGTGTTGCATCGTCTCGTCGTGTTGTTGGTCTTAGCGTCTAGTTCGTTTAGAGTTTCGAGTTCTGGTCACGTTTTATACCAGAGTCGTCGTCGCCTCCGTGTCTCTGTTATCGTCGGGACCTACGAAAACGGAATCGGCTTGCTGCCACGATTCTATTTTTGTAGTTTTCAAAAGTTTCTACCGGTTGGATTTGGAGTTGTTGAGTTGCATCTTGGGTTTGCTGACTGCCGTGCTTCTGTTTTGGCCGTGCTTGTGTCGTGCATGAGAGGAGGAAGGTGAATTACCATATCTGATTTTGGAAGTAGTCAAGTTTGTTTTGGAAAGATATAATAGATTGGATTAGTTAAAAATCAGTTTCCTTTTTATCCCATACACCAAATCCTAATTATCGGCTACCATCCACTCCACCTCCTGGCTGACTCCCACTCGCCCCTTTGGCCGAGTCCGACTCCCTCCCTCCCTTTCACGGTTCCGAGTTGTGTCAAACACCTTGGTGAATTTTTGTTTGGTGTCGGTTTCGAGATCTGTTTGGAAAAACGGAACCGGCATAAATTCAGCATTCCATTTTTGTATAATTTTAATTTTGGGTTTAGACTTTTACATTTGAGTCCCTGTAAATTTTATATTTATGTTTGAGTCCCTGTAACCTTACATTAAGGTCCTTGAGTCAGTTTTTGTTAAAAAAAATCAAGAAAAAGTGAGAAAAAAAAAGGCAAAAAGGTGCATAAAAAAGAAAAGAAAAAAAAGCCGCACAAAAAAACAGAAAAGAAAAGGAAAGAAAAAAAAGAAAAGAAGAAAGAAGAAAGAAATAAAAGAGAAAATACTGTTATGTTTGAGCTGAACTTCATATATCAAAGTTGTGCATGAGTTGTTCCTAGTGCTATCTTGTGGTATCGTTTGTGTCTAGGCTCGCGTTTCTAGTACGTTCTAGCCTAGGACCAGTACGTTACTTGACTTTGAACGATCATTCAACTTTGCATTCTCTGATTTGAGCATTTGCTATTCCTTTGCTACATACTTTAGCCTACCCAGAGCTATACAGATTTGACTGCAGCCGTACAGCAAGTGTTTGCTAAGGCATCGATACATCCAACCTCCATTGGGGTGCTTGGTTGAGTCGGTGTACGTCACCATTCCGCTTGCTTTGGTAAGAATTTGTAAGAGCTCAGTTAAAAGCTTGAGTGTGTGTGAAATTTGAACCTACACTACCTAGTAGTTAATAGGGATGCACATATTTTTGTGTATGTTTCTTATTTTCTACTAACAATGGCAGGGATACGCAACATAATTGGGGATAGCTGTGCTCAACATCGACATCTTCGTCGAGACATGAGGAGGGATCAACATGACCATTATGAGGTAAGTGATGATGTTCTAGGTAAGATCAAATCTGCACTGCCTTATTTCGAGGGAAACTATGATCCTCGTGCTTACATTAATTGGGAGCTAGCGGTTGATAGTGAATTTCAAAAGCATGTCTTGTCTGAGAAACAAAAGGTTATGTGTGCCTCTAGTGTTTTAGTTAAACATGCTTCTAATGATTAGAAACATCTTTGTAGGCATAACAAAATACCACAATCTTGGAAAGATCTGAAACGATATTTTAGAGATGTTTATGTTCCCATGTATTATGCTGATATTCTGCTCAACAAACTGCAATGTTTAAAACAAGATACCATAACTGTTACTTCATACTATCATGATATGCAAGCTTGTTTATTACGTTGTGGTTTAGATGAATGCGAAGAAGCTAAAGAATTGAGGTTTTTACGTGGGCTTAACAAGGAAATTCAGGACATGCTTGATTGTCAAAGATATACATCTCTTTCTCATTTGTTATAACTTGCTTGCAATGCTGAAAGTAAAATAGAGTAGGACATGAAGAAGCAACATGCTATGTTTTTGTCTTCTATTACTAATCATTTGCAGGAAGTGCATAATCATGAAAAGGAGGAGAGAGACATGAAAGAGCCGCCAATCCCATTGTTCACACTCAAAGTCGAGGCACCTCCATCATCTGAAGAGGACATCAAAGGTAAAGTAAATGGTACTGAAATTAATCAAGGTGAGTGCGTTGTTAACGAAGTAAATTTGTCCACTTTTCATGCTAAAGTAGTGCAACCGTTAGTGGAACCAAATGCTGGAATTTCTTTGTCACAAGTTGATTTACTCGCTGTTCCTTATGATAAAGAAGAGTTGTGTGATAATGCTTCACTTATATCCATGACACAACTAGTGAATGAACATGCTATTTCTAGTATTTCTTTGTGTGCTGATTTTAAGCATGCTGTTCACATTGCTAATGAAGTTGAGGAACGTAAATTGCTATCTTCTTTAAATACTTTGGGCTATGTTCAGTTTGATGATTTTTGTGAGCTCGATAATTTGAAGGAGAAATTATTTGCTAAGTCTGATTTGCCATGTCCAACTAATGCTATTTTTCATATCTTTAGCAAATATAATGATAGAGGAATATATTTGGTGCATAGAGTTTTCATTTGTTCGGATTTAGAGAAACATGTTATTGCTAACCGGGCAAAAACTGAGTCAATACTGCTGAGGGACCTTCTACGGACAGATTTAGTAATTTTAGGGGTACACATTTCTGGTATTCTAGTTTAGGGACCTTAAAAAATCTCGGTGTCAATTTGAGGGACCTCCGGTGAACTTATTCCTTTCCCGACCGAACAGAGGAGAACCCGGGTGGCTTTTGATTAGGGAATTTTGGACGTGACGGCCCACTTCTGTTTGGGACTGCGGTTGCAAGGCATGGTGGGCCGAGCAGTATCCGGCCCAGAAGTACAACGTGTAGCAGATCAGCATGATGGGCTTGGAAAACAAACGAGTGTGTGAAAAAGCCCAACAAATAAAAAAAAAAGACACTAATCCCTCGACTCGAAGCAAAAGAGAAAATTGGAGGTTATAGTGGAGATGCGGGGTATCGATCCCCGTACCTCTCGCATGCTAAGCGAGCGCTCTACCATCTGAGCTACATCCCCGAACGAACGTTAAAATCTTACTTACTGTATAGTGCATTGTGATTTTGTATTATGCATGTCTGTGATTATCGTCTGCGTTTCCTGGCGCTGCGACGCGCTGATCTGCTGCCTGAATTCCGTTCCTCGATCAAGCAAGGAGAGAAATTGGTAGCAGTAGCGGATCCATTCCTGTCTCTAATTAGTCATTAACTAATCTAATTACTCTATCCGTTTCATATTCTAAGACTTTTTAGCATTGTCCATATTCATATAGATGTTAATGATATGTCTAGATCAATTAACATGTATATGAATATGTGTAATACTAGAAAATTTTATAATATAAAATGGAGGAAGTAATTATTAGTGAAGAAATTCCCCGGATAGCAAGGTTGCAGGCTGCCTCACTGCTTCTACTACCAAACTGATAAAACATAGCTTACTTCGAGTATACAAAACAATATATTCACTGATATTTTTGAACATTTTAATATAGCCATAAATGAGAAAGTTCTTTTGATCATATGCGCATCTGGTTTTTATTGGAAAACACTTTTGTTGATATATCTTTATTTGCATTAATCATATTACATTTTTACAGTAGCACCTCTCAATTTACATTCTAGATTCGCTTGGTATGTTAATTAGTAGAGTGTTTTTTCTTTTGAATTACCTAAGGGCAGTCCCAACCCTCCACCTATGATGGTGTCTATGGAATTAACTATATTGACATGTAGGACTTTTAACTTATGTGGCACTATATTAATTAAGAGAGAGAGTGAAGAGAGGAAGAAACTGGGTCTCATGCAAGACACAGCTTCAACACGAGAACCTATGCACTAGACACTATCAAGCTTTGCATTAGGAGAGAATAGTGTCTTCATAATAGATGAAGAATAAATATAATTGGTAGAAAAGAGAGATGATGTATTTATTAATGGTCCACTTTAAGAAATCATGGGTTATAGAGTGCAGTTTTTATTATGATGTTTTATTGACATGGCACCATAAACACTGCTTATAGACACTATGAGTTGTGATTGCCCTACGTACTAACCTTAACTTCGTCCTGAAGCACCTGCCGGCCGCCTCATTGATCTCACTGATGGAGTAGTATATTAATTAAAAAAAACAATGGTATGATTCTCTCTCTAGCTTTTGGTTGAGCTGATGGCGCGGTGATCTGAGCCAGGCGCTATCTCAGCGCGGTTCAGCAACGCGTCGCCTGATCCTGCTGCTGCTAGGGAGCGAGACTACCTGGAAGCATCATCGAATCGAATCGTCTAGATCATCGCGATAGATAGATTTGCTGTAGCTAGCATGGCATTCCATCTCCTCGTGCTCGCCACGTGGCTCCTCTCCGTACGTATCGGTCGCCGGTAAAGCTTTGCCTCCCCTCCCGTCGTCGCCGGTAAAGCTGCTGCTACGTATACTCCTCCCGACCGCCGTATCTATCTCACAAATTAACTATGCAAATCTGCAGTAATATTAATACTGGTACTAGTACGTCACCCATGGTTGGTTTGATCGTCGTCTCTAGCTCCGTCCACTAGTGGACTGGTCACAGTCACAGTATAGCTGCAGCTGGTCGCCGTGCCCTGCTCTGCTCACTTTTGCATCTCAGGGAGGTGGTTTGGGCGACAACCATGGTTTAGTGGTTACGGTGATAACCTTCCTGTTACCGTGAATATACCGTGATTTATAAAACTAAAAAAGATTACGGTACGTGATAACCATGATAAAACCTTGCACCGGACCATGAACCCGGATGGTAAAAGTGGATCAGAGTTGTTTAAAAAATCATACTACTTCCATTACATATTATAATATTTTTTCCTTGCTAAACATTTTTACAGTTTAGTTAAGTGTATACAAAATAGTAGCTTCTAAAACACTAGCATTGAATATATTTCAACAATATATTTGTTTTGAGGACACACAACTAAAATTTTCTATAACTTGGAAAGTTAACTAGTAAAAAAACAAAATAATTTATAATATGAAATGGAGAGAGTAACTTTTATTGGAAACATATAATATAATTTATAAACAAAAATTTTATATATTCATTCTTAGCGATTTAGAGGATAATGCTAAAAAACTACTCCTTCGGTCTTTAAATATAAGACATTTTAGTTGGATGTGACATATCCTAGTACAACGAACCTAGACAGGCTTTATGTTCAGATTCGTTGTACTAGAATGTGTCACATCCAACCAAAATCACTTATATTTAGAGACGGAAGGAGTACGATAAAAAGAAAATAATCAAAATTAGTTTTTATAAATGAAATTTTGACGACAGGTTACAAGGTTTGTACAAACGTTAAGGCCTAAATTTGGACCATGTTTTTATAAGTTTTGATCAAAATTTACTGTTCTGGATTTGAATTTGTCCAGAAAAGAAAATCTCTCCTTGAAATCGATCGATTCCAAGCCGTGTGTCTCGAAAATCCGCAGAAACTGATCTTTTTCGTCAGCCATATATATGCGTATGCACGGATCGCTGTTTTTTTTTTATGTACTTTAATAGTACAGTGATAAAAAGATGTGTAGTTTTAATTTTTAGATTCCGTACTCAATTTTCAACATACTCATAATTTTTTTAAAAAAAATATTTTGAGAGAAGTCTCTCCCTTCGGATCATTATTTTTTTTTCTTTTTGGTCGCTGGCTTTTCATCTCAGCCTAACCCTGGATCGCTTTGCTTATCGTCAAAAGGCAGAGACCGCACGTCCGCACCGGTCTACCTTTCGTCTCCGCACGCATATGCGTACATACATGCATCCGAATTTTACGATCCAATCAATCAACCTAGACGACACACCATGCATGACACGCGTCATGACGGCCACGGCCGGCCGGCCCACGAGCAGATCGCACAAGTCCCTACGATTTCAGTTCATTCATCTGCGTCCCTCTGCAATAATGCAACGCACCATCGTTGAGTACGTACGTACATGCATTTTGCCCTAGTTCACTCACCTTGAAATTCGCATATAGCTAGCTTTATTTATGTATGGGAGAAAGCTTTACAAAAGCTCTAAATAGTGTGAGGCACTTTATGTCGAGTTGCAAACTTGCGATGTTGGGACCAGCCGAAAGGGGGTTTAAAATTTGCTACCGTTTTGCTTCAAATTTACTTGATGTACTAGATTGTCGGATCATGAAGGACCAAGTACTCGCTTGTCTCCTCCTTTTCTACCTTGTTGAGTATATGCTCGTATTTAGCAGTCAACTTATCTAACGATTGCGAATTGTAAATGCACCGTCCTATAGCTTTTTATTTTGTCTAGGCAATGCAAGAGAAATTTTACTCAACCGTCCTCTAAGTAGTTACTTGTCTTGTAAGCGTAGAAATAGTGAATTAAATCTTTTTTTCCAGAAACAACAGTGAAAACTTGAAGTACCACCTTAAATCTAGAGGTGAGGATGGTGCCGTATTTTATCAGTTTTTGCAGACCGAACCATTTTATTACTAACAAAAAAAAGAAGTAAATAGAAATGTTTTTTTTGTTCTGTATTCTCAAGGAAAGTACATTTTTGCAATACGGTAAGATAAACTTCAGTACTTAAGTCAAATAATTAATTCTCAGATTATGCTGCATGCAGGTCGACGAGCTAGCAAACCTGCATATGGCGAGGAGTTCGATCAGCTCCGGAATCCATGACTAACCGTGACAGCAGGGGCGGATCCCATGTGATTCATGGGTATTCACGTGAATACCCATAGAATTTTACCAAAAAAAATTATATATAGGTATGTTATGCATATATACGTAAAAAGTTAGAGGAAAGTGCAGCATGTATAGCTCAAATGAAAAAAAGCCCACTTATTAGCAGCAGCCCGTAAATTCCTCCCCACATTGCCCCAGCGAATAAGCCCACTGCTACTGGCCCAAAAAGAGACTAAACCCTAGTCCCAAGTCCACACTCCTCCCAAATCCCAATCCATGCCTCCACTCCCGCCGACGGGCGACGGCGCATTGAGGGCTCGGCGCTCGGCAGCTCGGCGACGGCGCGTCGCCACCGGCCTCATCTCCCTGGCTGCTGGCTCCCTGTCCCGGTGTCCCCAGTCCAGTTCTCACTCCTCCCAATCCACGCCTCCACTCCGCAACGACGGGCGACGTCGCGACGGCCGATGGCGCATCGAGGGCTCAGCGCTCGGCAGCTTAGCGCGTCACCACCGGCCTCATCTCCCTGACTCCCTGTCCCTGATTCGACGCAGCATCGCCATCGCCGAAGCCCAGCCGCCCAGGCCGTCCGCTGCCGCCGCCGAGCGGCCGAGGCGTCGTCCGGTCGTCGCCTCACACCTGAGGCCTCGACGGCGACTGCCGACGCTGAGCAGCTGAGGGATCAAGATATTGGTAATGCAATTGAACTAATTAATACAAAGATGCAATTGCAGCTATTGCGTGAGGATGATGAAGATGAATGGTAATCTTTTCTGAAAGATATGCCACTTCTTTTTGTGTGAAGCATGGCATCAAAGTTGTTGATATGGATGGCTTCTACAAGCCGGTTGGAAGATCTAAAAGATTATTCAAAAAGGTCAAGAATTTCCCTCGCTTCCATGTTGACATGTTTTATGTTTATAAGCATCATTGATAGACAACTTCGAGAGTTTAATGATAGATTTGATGAGGTAAACACAAAGTTGCTTCTTTGCATGGCGTCCTTCAATCCTATTGATTCATTTGCTGCTTATGACAAGGAAAACTTGGTTAAGCTTGCACAATTTTATCCAAAGGATTTCACAAAATTAGATACAAAGGATTTGCACAATTTATTTCATTTGTCATGTAATTCATTCAAACCATTTATAATTTAGATATCTTTACTTTTGTGCTACTGTTTGTACCTTTAAACATGTCATTGCCACTATGTTGTTATGCTATTATTTATACTTTAAATTTTGCTAGTCCAATTTTTTGAGTTCTGTAAGATTTTTTTTCAACTTTGAATACCCTTTGCTGAAATCCTGGCTCCGCCACTGCGTGACAGCTGCTGCTTTTGGCGATATGCCGGTGACCGAGCAGTAGCAGTAGCAACAGCAGATGGTGGTGGTGGCGGCGGTGTACTGCTTTAGCAAAGGCGGCGGCGACCGAGAATGCTGATGCTGCCGGCGGCAGCGGCGGCAATGACGGTGACCAGTTGCCGCCGATGGCGACTGCGCTGCTCGGCATTTTTGCAATACGTCACTCTCTTGGTTCAAAAATATAAGTGATTTTAACTTAGTAATGTGATTCTAAATATGTTTTTTATTTAATTTTATAGTATTATGATGTGTCATATACAATCAAAATCATTTATATTTTAAAACAAATAGAATACGAAACTTCAGTATTTAAATCTAATCATTAATTGTCAAAAGACATTGAGCACATCATCCTCCCTCGTTGCTGCACATACAATTGAGATATTTTATTTTCTTCAACTCTAAACTACAATTTTCTCATTTTCCGTTAGCACACTATACAAATTGTTAAATAGTATTATGTTTTTTTTTTCAAAAACTGTTTATATATAAATTTCTTTAAATAAATTTATCTTTAAAGTTTATTATAATTAATTATATGCTAATGTCTTATCTCACTTTATGTGTCGTTGAAAAGCTAAACCAAATTGTGCTGATTTGAATTAAGCCCGAGTCACTCGCATATGAGTAGTCCTATTTGTTACGGTCTCACATGCGAATGATTTAGCTTCCTTATACTATACTCTTTTCGTAACAAAATATAATAACCTACTACTGGAACATAAAACCTGTTTAGATTCTTAATACTTGACGGAGCGTGGGGCTCCTCACCGGGAGACCGCGCGGGCCCCCCTTTGCCGGTTCGGCCGGGGGCGCTAAGTGAGGTTCTAAGCCCTTGATCTGTGGAATGGTTCGCGAGAGAGTAAATGCACAAGACACGGGCGATGTAGACAGGTTCGGGCCGCTGAGAAGCGTAATACCCTACTCCTGTGTTCTGGTGGATCTGTGTATGAAGGAGTTACAAAGAGCTGGAGAGCAAGAGAGTTCGAACTCTAGAGACCCTCTCCCTACTCTTTTTCCCAGTCCCCTCTTTTTCTTTTCCCCCCGTCCGTCAGTCCGTCAGTCCCCCCCTCTTGGTAGGCATGGTCCTCCTTTTATATCTCAAGGGGATACCACATACACCATTTCTACCTACCCTTCTTTTGGGTGGGGACCCATCCTACTTTGACCAAAACTTGGCTTGTACCTTCGTCTGACACCGGGATAACCCTGTCCTCCCTCATTAATGGGCGGAGATTTGCAATGGCTGCCGTCCGAATGGCCCTCCGATGGGATGGGTCATACCAACCTCCACTCCGCCGGAAGCAGGTGCAACGTGGAAGCACGGTTGTTTGCTGATGACGCGACCGGCGTCAGACCAGTCACAGACCGGTCATTCTTGTCCACCACGTGTCAGTTTAGCATGCTACACGTCTGCCCTTCTTCATACAATGACTTCCTTGCAATGGTTGCGATGAAGCCTGGAATGTATCTAGCCGGGGCTGACGTGCCAACTCCAGGAGTCCCCACGCCGGCTCCGGCTAGGGACGAGTGCCTGGAGGCTCTCATCATTCCGACGGGACGGGGCGAGGCGTGTGTCAGGCCGCCTGTTGCCCCCTAACCCGCGATCTGACCGGTCTGTGACCGGTCACACACTGCGACCGATCACGGACTAGATAAGCATGTGCTACGCTGCATTAAATGCGGCGTGAGACGCTCGTCCAACCCGCAATAAACGCGGTTAGGTGAGCGCCGCTGTGCTCATCTAACCCACACACGTGGCGCCAAACCCTCAGGGGGTCGGGGCGCCCCAGCCCTCGGGGACGAAACGGGAGCGGCCCGACCCCTCGGGGAGATAGAGGGAGGGGCGGCCTCATCACCCTCGGGCCCGACCCCCCCGAGGGGGTCAGGCCACGTGGGTGACCGCGGCTGCCCCAAACCTCTAGTCAAGATATCCCCGGTCCCATGTCACCGACAATACTAATAAGATAAATCTTATCCGACACGGAAAGAGATCCTCTTACCTACTTGTTGTGCAGTTGAATTACTGATATATAAACCACAACAAAGTAGGATTAATTCATATATCAGTGACAACTACACAGTTAGGTCAAAGGATCCGCTTCCATCCGGCACTAGGTTGGGAGTATTACCATACAAGCTTCCCTTGCTGCCTGCTGCTGGCCACTCCTTGTGTCCACTGTCCACAGATACAAACTCCATTCGTAATTTCGTACGGCCGGTCGGGTTACATCTAGTGCAGGCACGAACACGTACAGACTCCCCTGATTTTTGGATCTATTTAAGCCGAGCTGAGTGAACCAATTGGCCACCACCCACCACGGCTCCAAAACCGCTGCTTTCCTCTAGGTGATCTTGCTCAAATTAATCCCTGGTTAGTCTTTCTCTACCTTGTTAATTTGCATCCACATTATTAATGATACTAAGCACGCTGTTTCATCCTTAATCAGCACAAGCACGTAAGCTGCGCGTACGGTCATTCGGATTAGCAAGTTGCTGATGATAATTAGTCCTTGTTAATTTGGCACTCATTATGCTACATGCAGATCGACGAGCTAAGCAACACCTGCATGGCGAGGAGTTCATCAGCTCCCGAATCCATGGAGGCGGATCACCAGCTGACAGCGACAGTGACAGCTGCTGCTTCCGGCGACATGCCGGTGACCGAGCAGCAGCAGCAGAAACAGATGGTGGCGGTGGCGGCGCCACCGGCGACCGAGAATGCTGATGCTGCCGGCGGCGGCGGCGGCGATAATGGCGACCACTTGCCGCCGACGGCGACATCGTTGCTGGGCGGGGCGAGGAGGACGGGGCTGCATCTGTTCGTGCTGAACGCGAGGAGCGCGCTGAGGCTGGACGAGCTCGGCGCGGAGGTGCTGCGCATCGCCGTGCCGGCGTCGCTGGCGCTGACGGCCGACCCGCTGGCGTCGCTGATCGACACGGCGTTCATCGGCCGGATCGGGTCCGTGGAGATCGCCGCCGTGGGCGTCGCCATCGCGGTGTTCAACCAGGTCATGAAGGTGTGCATCTACCCGCTCGTCAGCGTCACCACCTCCTTCGTCGCCGAGGAGGACGCCATCCTCAGCAAGGGCGCCGCCGGAGCCGACGACGACAACGACGACGGCCACGACGCCAAAGGCCACGGTGCCAGTGCCGCCGCCGTCGCGGATCCGGAGAAGCAGCAGGTGGTGGGTGTGGATTCAGCTGAAACCAATGGCGCCGAGGTCTCGACGGCGGCGGTGCGCACTACTGACGACAAGAAGGCCGCCGCCGCCGGCGTCGGCGTCGGCAAATGCAGGAGGAGATTCGTGCCGTCCGTGACGTCAGCGCTGATCGTAGGCGCGTTCCTCGGTCTGCTCCAGGCCGTATTCCTCGTTGCCGCCGGCAAGCCGCTGCTGCGCATCATGGGCGTCAAGCCGGTCAGTATATATATATATACTCATTTCTGCTCGTTTTCAGATTTCTTTTTTTATGATGTTTTAAATAAAATCCGGCCTCTACATTTCGAAGGATATACATAGCCACAATATTACATCACCAAACAATCGCGGTTACAAACAAGTTCAAAAGCAAACACCACCATAGAAGACAAATAGACGACAAACACATCTAGAACAAGCCTCACAACAAAAGATTTCAATTAACAATTCAATACTTGGAATTCAATACTCTCCAACTCTATCTAGATTTTGAGTAGAATTTCATAATGGTAACTTTCAATTTTTGGTACCCAATCTTCACAGCTTTCTCATCACCCTCTTTAAGATGCAAAGGCCACTGGTGAATCCAGTGCGTCCCCGAAAATAACCTGCATTTTTTTTCAGTTTTCTACAGGAAAAAAATGGTTATTCTTTTACTTTTGATTATTCGTTATTGCTGTATTAGCATCCGGTGTTTGAATTACTGTGTCGATTAATGACAGGGTTCACCAATGATGATCCCTGCACTGCGATACCTGGTAGTGAGATCTCTGGGTGCTCCGGCCGTGCTGCTGTCTCTGGCAATGCAAGGTGTTTTCAGAGGATTCAAGGACACCAAGACACCCTTATATGCAACTGGTAAGTATAAAACATCCTACTCGTATTAATTAGCTACCACTAACAATGAAATTAATGACTGATTTATCATTACGTTTTCTACAGTGACCGGCGACCTAGCGAACATCGCACTGGATCCGATCCTGATATTCACCTGCCGTTTTGGTGTGGTCGGTGCAGCCATTGCCCATGTCATTTCTCAGTAAGGATCGATCACTCTTGTCACTTGTCAGACCGTTATATCCACTAATGTTAACACTAATTTCCCCAAAATTAACCGTGTGATATGTCCTAATATTTCAGGTACCTGATCACGCTGATAATGCTGTGCAAGCTCGTGAGGAAGGTCGATGTCATCCCGTCCAGTCTAAAATCACTCAAGTTTCGTCGTTTCCTCGGATGCGGTAAGCAGAAAAATGGCACGGCATTTTTGGACAGTGAAGTGCAGTGTCTGTTTTTTCTTTTTTTTTCCCTTCCAAGTAGATCAGTAGAAGAAGTAAAGGTGAATAGATTTGTTTGGGTCCAACAAAAATTATCTCGCGGTATCGCTACGACGGTACCTTACGGTACTCAATCATTTTGGAGTATCCAACGATCGAAAACGATTTGATACCATGAGTACCGGTATCTCGAGATATTTTTTTTTTATCGGAGCAAATCTCAGAGGTGAGGAAGCTAGTGGTGATTGATCTGAATATGTGATGCTGCAGGGTTTCTGCTGCTGGCGAGGGTGGTGGCCGTAACGTTCTGCGTGACGCTGGCGGCGTCGCTCGCGGCGCGCCACGGCGCGACAGCCATGGCGGCGTTCCAGATCTGCGCCCAAGTCTGGCTCGCCTCATCGCTCCTCGCCGACGGCCTCGCTGTCGCCGGCCAGGTGAGCTAGCTAGCTAGCTACCTAGCTTAGCTACATTCCGATGATATGCATGGCTGCTTGATTAATTTGGCTTAAATTGATCGATCAATCTCAGGCCTTGCTTGCCAGCGCGTTTGCAAAGAAGGATCACTACAAGGTGGCGGTGACCACCGCCCGCGTGCTGCAGCTCGCCGTTGTCCTCGGCGTTGGGCTGACGGCCTTCCTCGCCGCCGGCATGTGGTTCGGCGCCGGCGTTTTCACCAGCGACGCCGCCGTCATCAGCACCATCCACAGAGGCGTTCCGGTGAGATGTTCATCATAAGCAGGAACAGATTAATCTTCAGAGATTAAGTAAAAAATTGTCTCATGAACATATCTGACGATTGTCTCTAAATCGATCAGTTCGTCGCCGGCACGCAGACGATAAACACGCTGGCCTTCGTCTTCGACGGCGTCAACTTCGGCGCCTCCGACTACGCCTTCGCTGCATACTCCATGGCACGAACACATTAACCTTTGCCTTAATTAAACTTTTTGAATCGATTAAACCTTAAAAAGTTAAAATGGACACCATGTAACTGACAATGCGGCGATGCATCGATTCAATTGCAGGTCGGCGTAGCGGCGGTGACGATCCCGTGCTTGGTTCTTCTCTCGTCGCACGGCGGGTTCGTCGGGATCTGGATCGCCTTGGCCATCTACATGAGCGTCAGAGCATTTGCTAGCACCTGGAGGTAATTGATTAACACTCTAAGATGTGCATTCTTGTGCAAACTGTGTTCGTGATTTTGCAGTCTGAATAAAATCAGCCTGAATTTTAAATTTTGTTCTCGATAATTTGGAAGCAATTTTAAGTTTAACTGCAGCATGACTGATCTAATTACTGAATGTTTTATGAATTTCTGCAGGATGGGAGCAGCCAGGGGGCCGTGGAAGTTTCTTCGCAAATGAGCATATGATCAGTATCTAGCGTAGTAGTATTTTTTTTGCATACTGCTAGTGTATACACGTACGTATACGGGAGTAGTAGTATACATAAAACCACATACGTGTTGTACGTAGTATGTGTCAATGTGTGTCCACTGGAACGAGATTCTCTGCATTACTGTGGCTGACATGTGGGCTCTATTTGCTTAAGGGTCCGTATTGCAGAAGAGTTGAGGCCATGCCCAGCTGCCCACTGCTACCTCCGTTCCATAATAAGTTAACTTAGTACTAGTTTAATTTATTTTGGGATGAAAGGAATAGCTCTTTTTTTTTTGGTGTTTTAATAAGCACAACACATATAATAGTATGATACAATATGACGTCACAACAAATTGGCATTGAGATTTGTCATTTGAGAGAGTAGTCTTCATGTACTACTACTATTTGTTGGCTGTGTAGGCGAGATCCGGCCATTGCTGTACTCAGTCACTCACAGTGTCGCAGTTTGTACCATATATATATCACAGATTATTCACAGCATTCTCCTGTTTATTTTCTATGCTTTCCCCTATATATACTTGATAGACATTTATGGATCATTCTCCTTTTTCTCTCTCTGATGAATGGTCTCTTTAATTTTATTGCTGATGCTGATTAATCTCTCATGACTGACAGTTATGAGAGGCAAAACGAATAACAGTTAAAATCGCTATATATATATTTATATATCTCCGAGATCACGAAGAAGAACAAGAGATTACAAACACAAGAACACTGAATGATTCGATGAAAGAAAAAAAGCCTGCATGCATGGCATGCAACTGCAACAAATAGAGATTAACAAAAAATAATTAAAAACACACGAACAAAATTAATCAGGAAGATCAACACGAAGCCGGACTAAGAATCATCAGTTTGATGCGGCCGCGTGTGAAGGATCAACCAGCCGGGGTTGGTGGTATCAGACGGTCACGCGCTGTTCATGCTGAAGCTGTTCTGCCTGTTCGCGCGCACGCCCACGCCGGCGCCGACGTTGGCGCCGACGTTGGCACCGACGTTGGCGCCGATGCCCGCACCAGCGCCAGCGCCGGCGCCAGCGCCGACGTTGGCACCGACGTTGGCACCGATGCCGGCGCGAGCGCCGACTCCCGCACCAGCGCCAGCACCAGCACCAGCACCAGCGCCGACGCCGGCGCCGACGTTGGCACCGACGTTAGCTCCGATGCCAGCGCGAGCTCCAGCGCCGACTCCCGCACCAGCGCCAGCGCCAGCACCAGCACCAGCGCCGACGCCAGCGCCGACGTTCGCACCGACGTTAGCACCGATGCCGGCGCGAGCGCCAGCGCCGACTCCTGCGCCAGCGCCAGCGCCAGCACCAGCGCCGACGCCCGTACCAGCGCCAGCACCGACGTTAGCACCGATGCCAACGCGAGCTCCAGCGCCGACGCCGGCGCCGACGCCAGCACCAACGCCAGCGCCGACCTTCGCACCAACGCCAGCACCGACCTTCGCACCGACGCCAGCACCAGCGCCAACGCCGACGCCAGCACCGACCTTCGCACCGACGCCAGCACCAGCGCCAACGCCGACGCCAGCACCAACCTTCGCACCGACGCCAGCACCGACGTTCGCACCAACGCCAGCGCGTGCTCCAACGCCGGCGCCAGCACCGACCTTCGCACCGACGCCAGCACCGACCTTCGCACCTACGCCAGCGCCGACGCCAGCACCGACGCCGGCGCGAGCGCCAACGCCGACGTTAGCTCCGATGCCAGCGCCGACGCCAGCGCCAGCGCCAGCACCAGCGCCAGCGCGAGCACCGGCGCCGGCGCCGGCGCCGCCGTTCAGGCTGAAGCTGGCCTGGCGGGTGACGCCGACGTTGGCCTCGATGGCCGCCGCGTGGTGGCCGAGCAGCAGAAGCAGCGCCAGCACCGCCATGCCCAGCACCGTCGCCCGCACCTCGCCGGACCTCGCCGCCATCGCCGCTGCTTCCTTCTTCGACGGATTGGCTCGTTTATTGAGCTTGGATTATTACTGCAATCTTGATGGGTGGAGACTTGGAGATCGATGGATGCTTCGTGTTCTTGGGAGCTCCTTTTATAGCTTGAGAGGAGTGGATAGGAGAGGATTAAGGGGAGGCGCTTTGTTTTGTGGTGGTGGTGCTTAAGAGTAGGCGAATGGTGAGACATTGTCAATTTTGGAAGGTCAAGTTCGGAATTCTCGCATATGCATGCATGCAATGGACTGAGTTACTGCCCTTTTTTTCAGTTCATATTCTTTCTGCAGATAGAGCAATCTTATTGGTATTTTCTGAACTTTATAGGGAGCAGCTCTGCATCTGTACTGTCAGGAAGGTGCCAAGACATTATTCCCTGAAGTTATAACGGGGGATATTGCTGTATATTGTTTTAGTAGCTTTCCATTTTACAATGATCAATGGCATAAGAGAAAGAGAAATTTTACCGTCGTTGAGATGTACTAAAATTTGCACTAAATTTCCGTACCTTCTATTACCGGAGGTACTAAATTTCAACCCCATGGTCCTGGAGTGCAATTCTTAAAATGCTGACACTTTCTTTTAAATTATTCCATCAAGTTCCTCCTTGGTTTCCTCTCAAAAAAAAAAAAGTTCCTCCTTGGTTGTTACTGTTGTTCCCCCTTGACATATAAATCTGAATAAGTGAAACATCCACTTTTTTTAAAAAAATAAATGCATATTTATTATTTAACATGGGAGACTATGTCACTTTGGAAGCATTTTCTTGTTACCATGGTTTCCTCAAAAAAAAAAATAATAATCTTGTTACCATTGTTGTATCCCTTTCTTAATACAGTCTTTTTGCGCATTCTGTAAAAAGGAAAAAGAAAGAGAAAATCTTGTAGGCCTTTGAGAATTCTCCATTGATCAGAAACTATATTCAGATCACTGAATTGACCCTCATGTATTTTACCGCCAGGTTCTTCACACTGTGAAAGTCTCGTAGGAAGATTTGTTGCAAGATAAACAAGTAACAGTAACCTCTGACACATTATGGGTGCTGCCGTGAGGAGTCAAAACAGGCCGAGAAACCCTCATCAGTTCCATCTTCAGCCTTCGGTTCTCCTTGTTTAGGCCCTCCAACCACCTCGGTTCTTGCATTCTTCTTCGATCTGCTTATGTTTGGTCCTAAAATTTTCGACAAAAGCAATCATCAGAAAAACTGCAGTTCATAAATCTTGATGAATTCAGTTTTCAGAGGTCTTAGAAGTTAGAATCCATGCATGTGAATGAAATGCAAGTACCGGGCTCTTCTGTTCTGAAACCAGACTTCAACTTGGCGTGGTTTTATGTTCAGCTTCTCCGCAAGCCCTTGTTTTAGTGCCTAATTTCAGTCATTAAATAGCAGGAAACATGGGATTTTTGTCATGCATCAATGTTCAGAGATCACAAATTTGAACTTACTTGGTCGAGATTGCTGCCAGCTTCATACATATTTTCCAGCACAGTCAATTGTTCTTCGCTAAGCCTTAGCTTCTTCCTCACATGGCCACTGTTATGATCTTGATCTCCAAGGTTGAATTTGTGATCTGTCACTTCTTTCAGTCTGAATTTTCTGTTGGATATTGAGTGCTTGCTAGCAGCTCCAACTCCAAGGGAAAGCATGGTCATTTCCTCCTTTTCTTCCATGTTAGTATACACTCTTGATTGGAACCAATAAGCAGTCTTGCACAATGGCCTCTGCCAATCCCTGTATATATTGTAAAATTGTGGCAGTTTCGTTCTGATATTGATTAGGGAAGAGACATGTCTCGCAGAGGGAAGCAGATATTGAACCAATCAATTGCCTATGTAAATGCTTCAGGGACGTTTCAGAAAGCATCATGCTGGAAGTTGTGTAGGCAAGATAAATACTAGTAGCAGATTATTTTTCCCTTATCATTCCAGTTTTGCGTTTGTTTGTCGACCAATTGGAGTGTGCCACGTGGCCTGTAAGTTATTATTAAAGAAATATAACTTAACCTTCATTTATGCTCCCTAAATATTCGACGCCGTTGACTTTTTTAAATATGTTTGACCGTTCGTCTTATTCAAAAAAATTTAAGTAATTATTAATTCTTTTCCTATCATTTGATTCATTCTTAAATATATTTTTATGTATACATATAGTTTTATATATTTCACAAAAGTTTTTGAATAAGACAAACGGTCAAACATGTGCTAAAAAGTCAACGGCGTCAAATATTTAGGGACGGAGAGAGTATTAGTTAGCTTGGTAAAGTTTCAGTTCTTTCAAAAAATAAAAAAAAGGTTTCAGCGATAGGACAGTCTCAGAAAATGAACCTAGTGTCAGAAATACAGTGTTAATTATCAGTCAGCTTGTTTGAATTGTATGTTTCCTTTTGACTGGGTTTACTGAAACTTAAGTTACAAAACATTTATGTCCTAGGTTATTTTCACAAACCACGGAGAGAACGTGCCAAGTAATCCAATCCTGAACAAGGACCGAAATTATTAAGAGAATTGCCATGATATGCGTACTTGAACCAAGTGCAGGATTAAAAGAAAAAATACATATAACTGAATCAGCTCATAAACATTTGAGCCAACAGTAGCATCAGCAGTGTCATAATTATTTCTCACTGCAAGGTAAGTTCGTGGTAGTGGTCCATAAGATTATGCTGTAAATTAAGGAGAGAAAAAGAGTCTTGTCTTTCAGTTAAAGAGCCAGGAGACTTCATCAAGCTGGCACTCCTGATTCTTCCAGGCTTCAGAGTAATATTAGGCTTCCCAGCAGGCAACCAATTTACATGCCACTGGCAGCCTTGGTGACCTCCTTGAGAGCACGCATGATCTCATCGGCCTTCAGATCACCCTTTGTGAAAGCAATCAAGGGGCTCTCGGATGGGACAACATCTTCCCTCTGGTAACTCCCTGAGCTCCTCACCAGCTGCTCCGAGCCCTTCTCGGTGACGCCGCGGATGATCACCGTCTTGTGTAACCCTGACAGCATCTCCTCGTGATCGGTGTCGCCGTGCTCCCCGACGATCAGATACATGTTTCCCACAGACAGGCCCCAGCGTACGAAAAGATACCTGAATTTACGAGAAATTGCCAATAAGACCATCTGTTGCCGTAAATGCTACAGTAATCACACTACAGTGTGTAAAACTTGTATGTAGACTTCACCTGAGTGCTTGTGACCTCGATGCTAGAAGAGGAACAACTTGAAGCCTTGTTGCATTCCTGCAGTACATGAGATGGCATCGGAGGCCACGCATCCTCACCCTCTCCCGCATCTCATCGATCGTCCTCACCTAAAAAATGAAGCAGAATTCAGATTCAGAATTTCAGATACCAACAAATTAGAACATTTTTCAATGTGTCAGGAGATTGTGATTAAGTAGAATGCAGGGCGCTGTACGGACCTTATTGGGGTCTTTGATGAAGAAGGAGACACAGTGGGGGTTGCAGGACTCCACGTCCGGTTCGACATTGGTGCCGGATCCGTCGTGCGCGAGCTTGGCAATGGTCTGCTTGGCGCCGTCGTGAGACCACCGGTGGTTGATGTGCAGCAGGTAGTCCTGGTCGGGGCGCAGCCTCCCCCCGGCGTCCACACACTGCGCCGTGCTGGGGTAGTACACCTCGCTGCCGCTGCCGCAGATGAGCGCGTCGAAGTCGGTCGGTGGGATCTTGCCCAGCTGCAGAAGCTTGAGCGTCTCCGGCAGCGGCATCGCCGTCGACAGCGCGAACCCGGAGATCCTGGACATCTGGGAGTCCGACCGGACAGCCCTGAACACCTCCTGGATCACCTGCAGCATCCTCTTGCTGGCGCTGCCATCGTCGCCGTAGCAGTCCACGGCTATGACGAACAGCCTGCGGCGTCGGCGGAGGAGCGGGTACTTGTTCATGGCACCGGAGGTGGCGGTGGCGGCCGCTTCGGCCGGAATCTTGGCGCCGTCCGTGTCCGCGGGAGACGACCGCTTGATCTTGTTCATGATCCTCTGCACCGAGTCCTGCGGGTCCGACGATGGCGCGTCGTTCATGGATGACCCCCGCTCGCCGTCGATGGACAGGCGCAGCGAGAGGTCCTGGACGTCCATGAGCGAGTCCTCCAGGGCTTCCTCCTCCTCGGCGGCCGCGTCCGCCGGCGTGTCCATCAGCCAGCGCGGGTTCCTGATCCGGCATCCGGCTATCCTGGTGAGGTATGTCCGGCAATGCTCCGGCCACGAGTAGAGCTGGATGTTGCGCAGGCCGTTCTTCCGGCACTCCTGCCACAGGTTCTTGTCCGCCACCAGCTTCAGCAGCGCGTCGGCAATGGCGTGCTGGTCATGCGGGTCTACCAGCAGTCCATTGTTCAGAGCCTGCAAACACCATGAATACGCACACGGATATGAATTCTTTGCACAAATATTGCGGTTGTACACAAGATTTGGCGAGGATGGATGCTTACATTTTTAATGTCAACCGGACCGCCGTTCTTGGTGGCGACGATCGGGAGACCGTGAGCCGCAGCCTAAATAAATGCCATGAGTTTGTCAGTTAAGCTGTACATGAAAGAATAATAATCAGGTGGTTGTCAGAGAATTGAACTATGAGAAGACCTCGATCAGGGTGAGACCGAAAGGCTCAACAAGAGCAGGATTGATGAAGACGCCCTGCAAAAGGAGAGCGGATGTTTTTGGTTAGTTACAAGTTACAGAAGATGAAACAGAGTGGGGACATGGCTAAGCTGAAACAGAGTGAGGACATGACTGGTGACAGACCTTCATCTTCCCTGTGAGGCGATAAATCTCCGGTACGTCTGACTGCTTGTGATGCTTGGGGAATGCAACACTTCCGTACAGATCATACTTGTCGATCAGCTTCAGGACAGTGGTGAGGACGCTTGCATTGCCAGCGGACATCTCATCGATGTCATCCCTGTTCCCCATGATCAGAATCTGCAACAAAAGGCAAATTTTATTGCTAGGTACTAGTAATACATGAATTATGCAATTGTACAAGAATGTTCAGAAGCATTGTATATACTACTTTTGTGACTTGAAATATTTGCAAGTAGTATGCAATTGTACATACTACTTGAAATATTTTTTGTACTTTGTGTTCATGACAGATGGATTAGCTTTTGGGGTGCAACTATAATCTAATATTACTATTTACTAGTATTGTACTGGTAAAGTGCTGAAAATGCAGTTATTCTTCCTTGCGAATAAAAAAAAGGAAATGTAGTTATTCAAGTAACTGTTGCTTACTAGGTTTGCAAGTTCCCTCAGTGGGCGACATTCTCCAAATGCTTTGACAAGGGTGGTGATGTTCTTCTTTGGATCAGGTCTTGACAGAGCCAGAATCATTGGCTTGTGGGGATTGGTCAAAAACCGCATCACCTATAATAAACAATTTCATCAGCATTTGAAATCCATTTGAAGGGAACAATTATACATTTGAAGAGGAAATCCAGAAACCAACCTCAGCCCAGATTGGGGGCAGTGACCTCGGCGAGGCAATCTCAAAGTCTTTGCCATCATCTCCATCGCTGGTATCTTCAGGAACCACAACACTGCTGAAATCCATCCCAGGAGGAATTACCTGTGGAGGAGTGTGCATAATAATTACCAAAAACATAAATCACACATACAAAACAAAATTGATTACCACAAGTTTCAAGTCAAACACAAGATCTGTGGAAATTTGTCAGATATGATACAGTACTATTACGCTTATTATTGAACACTTACCACCATTCTAGGCATAAAACGGCCGTGGCAGCTAACTCCGCGCCTCGCACGAGCCCTCAAAACTTTCTCTAGCTTGACATCAAAGCCATCATACAGTCCCCATTGCTCATCAATCTCCTGCCTTGTACTCGTTATGACAAGCTCCGCTGCATCCAAGGCCAGCTCCTCACCCTCAATGCGCCTCATGATCTTGTAAGTTGAGTCAATCTCCTCCTTCGACATGCGCCCTTGCTTCATGATCTGCTCCAGCTTGTTCCTCCCAAGTGAATGACCGGTGAGAACCATCGGCACATTCAGCGCACCAGAAAGAAGAGCAGCGACATCTCCAGCATCGGCATAGTGGCCATGGATTACATATGGCAAGACCAGCTTCCCATTGCTAACCTGTTCCCCCAGAGCCTTGGACATGTTCAGGATATGCGCGAGAGCTCCGTCGACAAACTCTTGGAGGTAAGGCCACAGGGCCTCTTTACGGAGGTACTTGTCCCTTGGACCGCACGGAATGCGCACAATGTACGCACCAGCACTCTCACCGCTTCCCTCTCCGTCAGTGGAACCGGAGGTTAACATTTCAGTAGGCTCCCCATAGCTCCAGTCCACTTCAGGAGATGACACTTGACGAGTAAACAGATCCACTCTGTACACGCCAGGCATCATTGCAAGTGCTCTTGCGAGTTCAACAACATATTTCACCTGCAAGACATGAAAAACAGTAATACGCAACCATGCAGGGCTGGGTGATAAGAATTTTTTTTTTTTGAACTAGGGCTGGAGATGATAAGAAATATCTGCTCAAAAGAAAAGAAAAGATCAATCATGTTTTACCTGTCCTCCAGTATCTGAATCCCGACCAAGTTCCATGTTATCGCCACGAACTAGACCATGAAGACTAAAGTAGAACAAAGAATAAAGGAACTCAGTAAAATTTTGCAATTTAGTGGCATATACAGAATGGCACCAATGAGTAAAGTAAGCGGTATAAGACCTGATGAGCACAATGTACAGCTTTTTCTCCTTGTTCTCGTCGGACCAGCTGACGGTGAGCTCTGAGAAGTTCCTCTGGAACTTCTTCTTCATGGGAGTGTCTTGCTGTGCCAATTCACCGACGGTGTCCGCCTTCTCGCCTTCAAACAGATCCTCTGCAAGGTCCTCCGAAGTCTCGCGGCGCACCTGCTCCTGCTCCTTCCTCCGTGCAGAAATCCTCAGGATTCCCTCAAGCTCCAGCTGCTCACATAAAAATTTAGGCAATCTCAGAAACAAATACCTTTTAGGAGCATCATGAACAGTCATAATTTTTTTTCTCATCGAAAAGAACACAATAAACTCACTTTTGGCATGGCCAATTGAGTGGTTTTAAAAAGATCCTGTTTCCTACTCTTGGAAAAGGAAAAAAGATAGCACACTCATCGTCCATTACTGACACCGTTGGGTTGCCATACTTTCTTCTTTCCACAAACGTGTGTGGTGCATAATACAAACTACATGATCTACAAGGGACTATAATCATATCTGAAATTAATTGAACACTCTGATCTTTTCTTGAAAGCAGAAAAGAATCATGCCAACGGCCTGATCTAGCCCTACACGACAATTTAGCCGATCTATCGTTACCACTAAAAATTATCTGAATCCTTGTAAAGGATATTATATGGTATCGTGTTGATGAATAGTTAAAGCACTCCGTATAACATAGTTCCGACAAGATTTTCTTTTAAAATCAAAATCTGAATTTTCTGTCGAATAGAAAGTTCAGAAGTATCTCGGAGATAATTAATTCAGTCATGCAGAGAGCACGAGAAACTAAATTAAATCAACCATGAACACGAGAAAGAAAGAAAAAGACAGGGAGAGATCGATGCATGCCTGCTTCTTCTTTCTCGCGAGGTGCCAGATGCGCCAGCACATGTTCTCGAGGCGGGTGCTCCGCTCGCGGGCGTTGCGGGTGGCGACGACCTTGATCCACGTCCGGTGGAGGTCGCTCTCGTCGACGCCCTTCACCACCTCCTCCACGAAGTAGTGCGTCGGATTGAAGTTCATGTGCGGGCCACGCGGGCTCGCCGCCCCCGCCGCCGGCGACCTCGGGTCGACTCCCCCTCCCCCTCCACCTCCACCGCCACCTCCACCTCCACCACCACCTCCTCCGCCGCCTCCACCTCCCCCCGCCGCGCCGCCGCTGTCCAGTATCGCCTCCAGGTAGCCATTGATCCACTCGTTCCCCGCCATCTCTCGATCAGCCGATGCTCTCCAATTCCTGGATCAACCGAGCGCGATCACTTGCATCGATCGATCGATCGCCGGTTAATCGCTTCCCTACCCCTGTTCGATCGAGAGAGAGAATCGGCGAGGTTTGCTAATGGCGGAACCGATCAAATCAAACTGATCAAGAGAGAGAGAGAGAGAGAGAGGAAAAGGGCAAAGCGTCACGTACCACGTATCAAACCCGGGAAGCGAGGAGAGAGAAAGCAAGAGAGAGAATTAGAGGAGTCCGTGGCTTGGTGGACGCGCGCTTCTAGGCGTTCGGTTGCGAGGAGGAGAAGGAGAAGCACTGGACGAGGAGAGAGAGGATGAGAGGGAGGCGCGGCGGGTGACACGTGGCAGGGTGTGGCCCCCCCGGGTTTGGAGGAGTTCGGGGCTCTCTGGACTGGACTGTTGCGGGTGTGGGCCCGCATGGCAGTGGGAGAGATTGTGTAAGTCGGTGGGCCATGGGGCCCACGGTGGTCTCGTGCTCGCGCCGCGGTTGATCTTTTCGGGATGATCCGAGCCGTCCGTGCGTCATCCGGTGGTTACAAACTGAAAGATATCCGTCAGGGCGCAAATAAAAAGGATATTCCGCTTTTCGTCGATCTCTAATTTGTTATCCCAATGTAGTACTTGCAGTACCAAATTAAGGCATTGGTTAATTCACTCGTTTTCTCAACAAACTTCGTTTTATTATCTAATTATTTTCCCAAAACACTATTATGAACGTTCAAAAACACACGTGTCCATTATCTTTAAAAAAAACACACGTATATATGCACACATGCACATATTACTACTATGATCACTTTATAAATTGGACAAACATATCGAGTAGTACATCTACCACTTAAATAATTTTCTTTACGTTGTCTACTTTTATTTTTAGGAATAGAGTACAGACTCGTATGCTTACGTTGTCGACGGGACGTCACCTATTATTTAAAAGAATAATTACTCATAAGTGCAAACACCCGTATTAAATTTAGGATTTGAATCTTAGATCTAGGTGTGTTGGTAGCGTCATAAGGAACATAACGTATGCTCACTTATCTTTATCTCTACGCTGTCTATTGACTAAGCACATTAACAAATAACGTAGAGTAGTAAAATCCTTATAAAAATAGAACTTAAATATATATTGCACGTATATTTGTGGATGCGCTGCGTCACCGCGCAATCCTCCCCGTAACCACCCAATCCTCCTCCCCCATGGCAACAACACGCCGTGCGCGTCGCGTGCATGCATCTGTGCAGACAAGAGCGGCCCGCCTCTCTCACGTTCGCATCCGCCAACAAGCTAGCTCGACCACCACCACTTGGATGCGCGCGTCGATCGATAAAATGCTTGCACTGCCACTGCACACATTTGCACGGGACGGGACAAACGCATCGCCGTCCGTTGCTGCCGGCCCCTGTTGCGCCGGCGCGCGACTGATCAGGCGCAAACCTTCTTTTTATTTTCGATGGAATATTCAGTTGAGAGCATTCGAATCTGAACTGTCATGTCATGTAGCTTGTTTGTTACTCCCTAGGTCCTAAAACATTGTACTCCATCCTCCTAGGATATAAAGGATTTTAAATGGATGTAAAACATCCTGGCATAATAAATCTGTACACACATCCATGTAAAATACCTTATATTTTAGGACGGAGAAAGTAAGAGATTTCGAAGAGATATGACACATTATAGTATTATGAATTTGGGCTTACTCTCTATTCAGATTCTTAGTATTATGATGTGCCACACTCTCCAAAATCCCTCATATTTTGGAAAGGAAGAAGTAGTAGAGTATAGTATATTGATACATATGCAGTACTCCCTCCGTCCCAAAAAAAAATCTCAATCTAGGCTCTTAGTCTGTTGATTCGTTGTATTAGGATGGATCACATCTCTTTTTAGGTTGGGTTTTTTTTTTTACGGAGTGGGTATGTGCGGGTACATTTTTAGGTAGCGTTTTCACGTGAATAATATGCAAGTACTCCCTCCATCTCTAAAAAAAACCAATCTAGTATACGATGCGACACATTCTATGCTATGAATCTAGACATACATATGTCTAAATTCGTAGTATTAGAATATGTCATATTGGTTCTATATTTGTTTTTTTATGGTACTAATAAGTTATATGGCTCTGGCACGCGCGTTCGTGACGATTAAGTTGAATTAACGAGTCTTGAACAAAATTACGCAAGCTTAATAAATTTTATTAAGGAGGGGGGGGGGGAGTAAAAACATTTTACAGATGCTCAGCAAGTTTGAAACGTCTTGGGACCGCAAGCGGTGTCCTAAACAAAGCACGCTAAGAACGGAAAAACCTAAGATGCATCAACGCGATGCCACACAAGGGGACTACACAGAGACTGCTCTATGCATCTAAGCTCGCTCAGGGTTCACAAAAAAGTTTTTATATGAAAATGCTGGTCTTCGGTTTTCAGTAAACCAGACGAAAATGATTTTCACTTCGAAAACGAAATGTAAACCCCGGCGCCTCAGCCTGCCATCCTCCATGTCCACTACTCATTGATGATTGATGAATTCTGCGACCCCCGGCGCCTGACGAGATTCTACTTGGAAGTTGGAACACTCTCACATTCCTCTCCTTCCAAATCATCCAACAGAAGTATAGTCATGCGCTCTTGCTTTTGTAGCTCGCTGCAGACCAGTTGTCCCAAGAAGCAGGACGACTACACAGTGACTGTACTTAGTTTGCTATAATTAAATGATAAAGCACCACAAGGGGTACACTATATGCTCGTGTTTCTTTTTTTTTTTAGAAAATATATTTTCATTAATCTGGCATGTACTCCCTCCGTCCCAAAATAACTCAATTCCTGAGTTTTTGTGTCCAACATTTGACTGTCCGTTTTATTTGAAAAAATTATGAAAAAAAAATTAAAAAAATAAGTCACACATAAAGTATTATTTATGTTTTATCATTTAACAACAATGAAAATACTAATTAAAAAAATCATATAAGACGAACAGTCAAACGTAGGACACGAAAACCCAGGAATTGAGTCTTTTTGGGACGGAGCGAGTATACCTCAATATTGAGGATATACGCAGCCAAAAGATACACGAGTTCTTTGACTCTAAACCTTAATACCGAGGAAAACATACAAACACAAAAGGAAGAACTAGAAGACTAAGCTTCGTTCTCCATCGACGATTTTTTCTTGTTCGGTGCAACACAACAAGACAGGAGGGGAGAAGTGGAACTAGTCCACGCTATCTGTTGCTGCACCATCCCCACCACATCGGATCTCAGATGTGTCGTGCAGTCCGGACGTCCCTAATGCATCGCCACCCACTGAACTGGGCCACCACCATCCTCCGCAAACTAACACATCGTCGCCAGTTCGCCACCGGTGGCAGAGTGAGGGGCAGAGGCTTAGCCCCCGCTGCCATCCAGCACCGCCCGATCTGTCGCTGCACGTCGTCACCACCATGTCCACTTGGTGGTATAGGCTCCACAGTCGCCCGATGCCAACACTCTTATTCGTCGTCAGTCATCACTGTCAGCCATACCGCTCAATGCCACTACTTGTCACCACAAAGACACGTCACATCCGTCTCGTACTCCCGTGCTGCCAAACTAGCAGGAGCAAGAGGGAAGTGAGTGTTTCTTAATATTAAATAAACTATTTACCAAAAAAAGTGAGCGCAGCGAAAAAAAAGCATTAGCTATATTTCATGAATTTAATCATTGTAAAAAAGTGAGTGTGGCTAAAAGGACGACCAAAAGGTTTTCTCTTTATACATTCCATGTTTTTTTTTTTTGCCGTAAGAGGTGAGTGTGACACAAATGATGACTAATATATTTTAATATTTCGGAAATTTATCTCTGCTACTTAAAAGGGAGTAGTCCTCCTCCCACCCTCTTATATATTGCACACTTTCTTTTCCACGGAAACAAGCTGCTCTCCTAATAAAACTGATGATAGTGAGAAAAAAATATAGAAAAAAAAAAGCGAACCAAGTGAAAACCATTGTACCGTTGCATCGCACCGGCATGTGACATAAAAAAATGAGTGTTGCACAAATACAACGACAAAAAAGTAATTTAGACATTCCTGAAAATCTATTCGTCATGAAAAAGTGAGTGCGATACAAAAGCATAAACAGATTATGTGGATTTTAGATAACATTGATATGTTGTTACACATGCTATATATCCACAAATAAAGGTCAAATTTGGTATAGAAATGAAGATAAAAAAAGAGACAATTTTCCATTCCTATGAAAAAAAATGCTACGGCATATTATAAACAGGAGAACATATATAAATGGGACTTTTTTTCCTTACTATTCATAATTATAAATTTCATTACACAATTCATTTCAAATTGGTTTGTATCCGAATTACCAACCCTCTGGGCAAAAACTTTTAAAAATATGGGTTGGATTCTACATGCATCTTTATCCACATAATCCATATCCAAAATTATAAATCTCGCTACACAATTTATTTCAAAATTGCTTGGATTCCAATTACCAACCCTCTGGCCAAAAAGAATTTCAAAAAACATGGTTTGGAGATTACTGGTGAGATCGACAAGATGGTTTCGTCGAGATCTCCTGGCGAATAGGCTTCACGTCCTCCGGATTGTAGACTATGGTGGTGGTGCTGGCTCTCTGATTCCCTCCTCCAGACCCCTCAGGGGGTATGCCTTTTATACCGTGAATCACCTTAGTCTTCAAGTAGAACTCGGATACTATGGACCACACACGATATAGTATAAACCCAATCCTTTCTGAATAGGACTCTGCTATTCACTTGCCCGTGATGATAATTTCCATAATTTCTTGTTATTTTCCTTATCGTATACGGAGTTATACCGTATACACGAAGGTATACTGTATTCGTATATTCCATAAGTCGTAGGATATAAGATATGTCTTATCCGTAACCATGATAATGTAGTCTTCGTCCTACATGGTATTGACATGACGCTCATGTGGTATTAGAATTTAAAAAAATATGGGACACATTTATCATTCACAAAAGGAATGGCTAACATCAAGTTGTCGTCGGTGACGGCCGAGAAGGACATCCTCACCGTGGGATGAGGAGCCACTTACACCGGCTGGGGTAACGACGGCGAGGAAGCTGCTCCCCCCTGACCATCACCATCGAACAAAAGACCATCAGTTCCACTGGGAGTTGTTGTCACCTAAGATGAGAACGGCGGTGGTGGTGACCTCGCGAAAACCTCGGTGACCAAGAACTCACGCAGATGATCCTCATCAGGGAGCCACTCACCTCATTAGTCTCCGACTGGAGCCGCCACGTAGAAGTCGCTTGTGCTCGCCCCTCCTCCTCCACCACCACCACCACCTCCTCCTCCTCCTCTTCCTCTCGTCTCGTCGTGGCCCATGGTGCCATCATATCGACGACGTCCTCGTTCACCACCGCTCTCGCATTTCATCATCGTGGTGCTGATGCCGCCTTGTCCAACTCCTGCTGTGCGAGCAGCAGCGCCTCGGCATCTCTCTCATTGTCGTCATCGGCGGCGGCGATAGGAGGTGTGCGCTTAGGTCATCGGAGCCGATAAGAGCTGAGAGAGAGAGAGAGAGAGGAGACTGGGGCGCGTCGGCTGGAGTAGGGTTTCTTTCCGTTTATATCTTGTGGGCATGAGTTCTCGGCGGCGTCTCGTCTCCGGCTTCCTCGAATGTGGCCAGCGGCACCACCCACGGGACATGCTGTCGCCACTCTGGGCCCCGCCCACCGCCACCGCTGCTCTAGCTGTCCCTGTAGACGACCAAGGGGGAGAGAAAGAGAAAGAGAGAGAAGGGAGAGGGAGGGAGGAGGAAGAAGGGATTGAGAAAGAGAGGATGATATATGGGTCCCACAACATTCCTTATGTGAATGATAAATGAGTCTCACATTTTTTTTAATTCTAATACCACATAAGCACTACGTAGGACAGAGACCAAATCAGCACCACCACATAGGTGACACGTCAGCGAAACCTCCCTCTGTAGGATCAAGGAGGCCGACTAGAGGGGGGGTGAATAGGCGGTTTTAAAACTTAATGGCACTTAAACAAAACTAACCTAAGTTGCTAGGCAAGGTGAGGTGCAAGGTTAGCTAAGCAACTAAGTTAAGTTTTGCAAACCTAAGTGATATGGGCTCAAATATGTCTCTATGAATGTAAATAGCACAAATGTAAATGCAACAAATAAATGAGACAAGAGATAAGGAATTTTTCACCGAGGTTCGGAAACTCGCCGGTTTCCTAATCCCCGTTGAGGCGAGCCCAACTCCACCGCTCAACCACGAAGCCACCGCACGGCCCCTTCGTCAAGGGGTGGGCAAGGCGGGAGCCGGCCCACGGAGAGGACTACCCAAGCCTCGATCACTCGGGGTAGTTCTTCCTTCACTCCGAAGGTGGTGAACTCCAAACCACTCACAAACGGTGCCGGGCCTCCTCCACAATCTCCTCGGAGAGGTCACCGGGCAACACCTCCACAAGCCGTCTAGGAGGCGGCAACCTCCAAGAGTAACAAGTCTAGGATGCTTGCCGAGTATGATCAAGTGCCACACTAGCTATAACAATGAAGCAACGCACTTGGATTGGCTTAACTCACTCTCTAACACCTCACTAGATAAACTAAGTGCACAAGGGTGTGAGAGCTCTTGCAAGGGTTCAAGATAATGCAATGGAGTGCCAAAACCTTACCCTTGCTGCTGGGGAGTGGGTATATATACCCCCAACCACCAAAACTAGCCGTTGGAGTCGAAATACCCAACTCTGTGCTCCGCCGGTCAGACCGCCATAGAGTGGCCGGTCAGACCGGACTACTATGTAACGGCTAGAAAACTAGCCGTTACAGGGCAATCATTGAGCCCACTCAACCTGGCCGGTCTGACCGCAGTGTAGTGGCCGGTCAGACCGTCCACGGCTCGGTCTGACCGGTTGCGGCTCTGTATCGCCACCAAAAACCAGACCAGTGCAACAGACCAGTGGGGCCGGTCAGACCGGCCTTACCACGCCGGTCAGACCGGCTAACAGACCCGGTCAGACCGGCCTAAGGCCCACGGTCAGATCACAGGTCACTTTTCAGCTCAACCGACCGTTAGTAAAACGGCGATATCTCTTGACTCGGGTCTCGGAATTTGGCGTTCTTGGACTCTATGGAAAGCTTATTCAAAGGGCCATCCAACCCATGAAAAATCCATCCAAGAAACACAACTTAAGTCAAGGATAAAAGGCTCACACTCCAAAGGATATCCACCGGACATACCCACAAGATGTCACTCACTCCTATTGGACATGCCCACTTCTCTCTTGGTTTAGGACTTGAGAAAACTCATCACACTTGGTTAGACAAGCCCACAAAATGCACCTACATGCATATGAACTAATATGGCACAAGATCATCCACAAGCTCGCTTCATAGACCCCTCTTGATAGTACGACGTCTATCTAGCAAATCCGGTCTACACCAAACACCAAGACCGGGAAAAGACTAAGAAAACATTCTTAGCTACATTATACCTTTGCCTTGCTCCATCCATCTTGGGGTCAAGCTTGAGCCGAGATCAACACTTGTGACCATCCGGTTGAACCATGTTTATGCTGAGGTCTTGTCCATCCTTTGTCAAGACTTTATTCTCATCACAAGCTTGACTTCATTCTTGCCAACATGACGATGTCCTTGGCTTGGTGACCACTAACCCATGGTGTCATTCATTAGCCTCATCGTAGTGGGACCTATTCCTTTTCACACCTCAAAGGAGAACATTAGTCTCAACAAATCGGTTGTCATCCTTCACTTGATGATCAAACGGTTGCATATAAAATATATGGATATGTTTGTTGAGTATTCATTAACATCACAAGTGTCATATACTCGTATGCAAGCTCAAGTGCAAAGATCCGATATAAATAATAGGTGAACAACATGGATCTAGAACATGCACAATAAATGTATAGGATTTGCTCCCCCTAAATATATGCATACAAATAAATATACAAGAGATGCAAGTGTATGCATAATTAGAGAATGACCAATGGGGGTTTATCCTATACATATAGAGAAGGCATATGTAGTATTGATGTAGACCAACATAAAACATATACCTTCATGATCTCCATGTTCTCAATGTAAATGAGACTAAATAAGATAACATTCGAGTAAACATTAGTCTCACACTTATATATCAATAACATGGAAATCATATATATGAACCTATCAAAAAGTAGGAGATAAGAAGTGGTACATATCGTTTTATCTCCATGCATTTCATCCTTGTCATGATTAAGGTCCATCACAAAAGAATGCATGTCTTCCACATCTCATTATCGGGAAATAACCTAGTAGACAACTTATGCAAAAGAGAGGTTAATCCCATAAATATCGGTTTATCATTTATCACCAAAGTAACAATTACACAAATTGTTTAATCCAAGATCTTTCAATCTTTTCTTTCTTTGGTGATGGATAATAACCCGATATAAACAATATAGAGAGATGAGATGAAAAATGATTTCAAATCAAGATAGAAATCTTATAATAAACAAAATATAGAATAAGCTCCCCCTCAAGATGTGCATACATATGGATATGAAGGAACGCATATGCACATAATCAATAAAGATCAAATAGGAAGCTCACACTATATTTTGGATCCACAAGAGAGACCAAGTTAGAATATGTGAAGTTTAATACATACCTCTCATCATTTTTACTTCCATATCCAAATGAGACTAGTCAAAGAAAGGCTCATAAAAACGTTAGTCTCATATAATTAGATTTGTCATTAATCACCGAATCCAAATTAAGGCACTTGAACTTACACCCTCCAAAACCTTCGACGGAGTTAAATTGCTCTGGTTTTAATAGTTGTGGTCAGTAGTTAAGGAACTTAAACTAGACTATTCCCCTAAGAAATCGTCAGGCCCATACAACGAACAGCCCAGCGACAGAAGAAAGCGACAACTTTTAATTGGCCTATAACTCCTTTCCTCCCTTCTCTTCTGACCTAGTCGTCGACCCCCGCGTCCCCCTTCCTCTGCTGGGTTCGCCCGCACGCCCGCCCGCACCGCCGCACGCCGCCGGTCGCCCCTCCTCCCCGCCGACGCTGAGCACCGCCGGTCCCCGTCCCGCTAGGCAGCGGCGCCGCCGTCCTCCGACCGAGCCCCTCGCCGGTGAGCACCCGCGCGCAGACCCTCTTTACCATTCCTCTACACCCACGCGCTTTCTCCTTGACTTAACCTTAGCTTTCCCTTGTAAATAAATCCGGGAGATTTTCTCCCCCTTGTCTTAACCCTAGTGCTAATGGATGTTTGGGGGGGTTCAGATGAAACCCCCATGCGTGACGTTGGATCCGCCGCTGCGTAGGAACATGTAGGTAGGGGAGTTGCTATGTGTGTGGTCTAGGGTATGAGCCGAATAAACCAGCGGAAATGGATAATCGGCTTGTTAGGTCCGCCCCCTTTGCATAAGAATTTTGTAGGTAGGAGGTGCTATGTATGTGGGTCTAGGATATGAGCCGAGTAAAGCTGCGGAAACGATTAATCGGATAATTAGGTTGGGAAATTTCATAGTTTGCGATATCACTTTAGGATACGCCACAGCGCCTGTTTTCTAAATGTTGAAATGCTACCTATTAGTTTATGATAGCTCTATGCAAGATATTTTCCATCTTCAAGTAGAGGGATTTTGATGTTCTCATGCAATAAAATGGCAAAACGCGATCCAAAAAGTATCTTGATATTGAAGCAAAACATCAAGAAGGCCAGCTTACAGTGGGTTCTAACAAACCTCAATGCGCGCTAATAAACCCTAGACAAACCTCTACCCGTGCGCCTTCCAAGATCATGAACAAAACAGGTCTCCTGCGGGGATCAAGTGATGCAACCAGGAACTAACCACCCTGGACTCGCCCCCTTCACCAAACTGTAGAGTGGTAGAGGCGGCAGCAATCTTCAACTTATAGCAGATGGAACTGGCGAACTGCCATAGTGCCATCTATCTTTGTACTGGGGAGACATGCTTGATGACAGCCATGCAAAAACGAATAAAACAAACCCTAGGCTACAATAGTTGCAGTATATATGACGCAAGCCCTAGCGTCTTCAGCAAGAAAAACAAACTGCGAATCGTAACATAAACGTGTAGGACCTCCTAATAAATCCATTCTGGTTTTATGTGGTACTCACTTTTGTACAGCGGCTCTAGTAAACCAACTCGAGTTAGTTCATGTACCAAGGACATGCACTCTATTTAGGAAATAAATAGATAAAAGGAAACGACAAAAGCTAACCAATTGGATAACTACTAGACACAACTCTTGTGCCTTCCTATCTTGCGCACGCAGAGATAGGATCTATTTTGTTCGATTCTGCTCCCAGCTCACAAAGATATCTACTGCATGATCACCTTTGTGTCAATGCGTGCTACAGCTCCTTTATTGCGCATCAAAATAGTGTGGTCTGTATACTCAGCCCTTGGATTGTCAGGCACATTTAGCTCAATTCACCAAAATAGGAAGAATTCCAACTTGATTAAATATGAAGGTTTCACATCAAGTTTCTGGTATGCTAGTTCGATTATCTACGCCTTGCGCGTTGGACAGACCACTTGGACCTTAGTGATGAGGATGACTTAGTATCTTGGCCTCTTGGGACCTAGGTGAATGGAAGGTTGGTGATGCTGCCTTTCGCCAGTGGCAAAATGTGTACACCAAACTTGCCATTTGTTCAAAAGAGAAAAATGGAAGTGGAAAATATTTTGCAAAGATGCCCAAAGTGGCATACCCCAGGGCTTTGATGACAAAACACTAGACAGTGGCATTTTAACAATTAGAATGGAAACGATGGGTTGATGGCATATCCTAGACCGAGAGGCTAGAATACCAAAGTGGGTGGTGGAAAATCATGAAGTTTCCCTATTAGGTTGGGTTTTTGGATTTTGAAGTGATAGGTGGGTGTAGACTGAGAGCAGGGCATAATCCCTAGCTCATACTTTTAAAAGAGTAAAGGCGTATTCAATCCTAATAGTTGGAATTGTGGTTTTTTTATGTTGAGGTTTGAAACTTGCAGGTTCCTGCTCCTATTGCTCAAGCCATTAGGTTGCATCGAAACAGTATGAGCTCTCATGATTTTGCAAGAAGGGTTCCGAAGAGGCGGCGGACTAACAAGTTGCTTTCGCAACTTCTTCCGGACCTGAACTCACTCCCAGCTGAAGGAGCTGATGATGGGGGATCACCTTCCAGTAGTGTGCTCGTCTCACACGCCCAGACTTCTGCTGTAGCTGTGGCTGGAACCTCGCAGTATTTGGTGCCAGCAGTTGTTGCGGGGCCGCACATTGGAATGAGTAGTTGTCCCATTATCGTGGATGATATCAATGATGATGTTGTGATTTATTCTGCAAGCTCGTTCCCTCAAGTATGATCCTTGTGCTTGGTTCTTATTTCTGCATGCACACATATTTGTTTTCTTGCTCTTTTATTTTATTATATGATTGTTCAAGTTCAGTATGAAAGAATCATTGTTGCGCTGTTGCTTCCTTTATTTTTCAGGTGAGGCAGCAGGCTCCAAGGACAGAACCTGTTGTGACCATAGAAGATGATTCTGAAACTACCCCTGGACAAGCAGGTACCCCAGCACGTCCTTTTCCCCGTCCATATTGTTGGCATTTGAACGGAACTAGTTATTCATACCTTTTGTTTTCTATAGTGATCAGTTTCTCTCAAATAACATTATTTATCTGGCATCAGATTAGTGTGAATTGTTATGCTAGTTACATTGTGTGTATCCAACATAGGATAGCAATTCGTACCCATTCCACATTCCCTAGCAGGAAATTCCTCTTTTAGGGTATGGAGATATGGGATTTGTTGCCTCCCAACATTATGCTATCTGGGAATAGTCTACCCCTGTTGGGTGAGTCGTGGTGGTGGGAACGTCCCCATATTCCATATCCCTGATCCCCACTTGCCCCCCATTAAACTCAGCGTGGTAGCCCATGTAATTGTACAAGCATCTAAGGTATGAGAGATTTTACATCTATGGTTAGTGCGTCTTCCACTTGTTGGTTTCTGAGCATCAAGAATTATAACAGTTACATGAATAACTGTTGAGGCTGTTGCCAACTTAGGTGCCCATTTGTTATGAGCCCCTGCAAGAATGGAAACTAGCCAACTATACACAATATTCTTGTACAGCTCCGCACTCCTATCAGAACCAAAGTTTTATACACGCGCTATTTGGTTGTAAGATAAACAGATTCAGGCTGCTGCTTGATATTGCCCATTGACTATAGGATATAAATAATGTGTAGGAACTCACACCACCGCTTGAGATTGCCTTGTGTGGTAGTGGGGAGAAGAGTGCCACAAACACAAAGTAGTCTTTCTGACTTCAGAAAGTTCAGTTTTCTTACAACTGCTATCTGTAGATGTCACTGGGTTGGGTCATTAGACATAGCAAGTTACCATGTAAGATTCATTAGCAGAAAAATCAGCACTAAGGATCATTTATTTTATTCTAATGCTTCCTAGCCTTTGGCAAAGTGTGACTTGCCACCTCCCCCACCCCCCAAAAAAAAGTGCCATAAGAGGGCTAAAGCTAAGCCTAAGTATGAAGCTCTGGCACATGGACCATAGTGGAAAAAACCGGACCGGTGAGTGACCCGGAGGACCTCTCGGTTCACCGGTCCAACGGTCTGACCAGGGAACCGCTGGTTGAACCGCGGTTCAATAACTTATGTAAGCAATGTGTATTTTCTTTATCACACAAGTGAAAGAACGGTGGGATGGCTAGAGCCAAGCGCTCTAACCTAGTAGACCCTAACCTAGTAGACCAAGGTTCGAGTCCTCGCGCCTGCAAGTATTTCTCTGATTTTTGTAAAAAACAACCGCGTGGGCTAGGACTGGGCCTTACTGGAGCCCATGTATATCTCCTTTACCGGTCCGACCAAGGCGGTTTAATGCCCGGTTTATTCAAAACCCGGCCGGTTCAGCCGGTTCAATCCGGGTTGGATGCATGTCCAGTCTTTCAGCTGGACCGAACTGTGGAGACTTCTGGTTCCGGTTTTTTCAGGTTGAACCGCCGGCCCGGTCCGGTTTTTTCCACTATGACATGGACCATAGGAATTGAAAAAACGAGGTTCTGTGTAAGTCAAGGTTGTGAGAAGTAACCGAACACCTGTCAAAATGTGTAGGATAGTTCAAGTTAGGTGTTGCAAAGATGTTTTAGGTCTCTTTGAGACATGTACTCTTTTAGTATGCCATATTGCCATGGCTTATAAACTACAAGCTGGATATGATAAATGCTATTCAATCTCACAGTATCTGCCAATTCTCCTCAAAATAAACCATAGGCACTAATTCTCGCAGCTTTTCTTCTTTAAAGTTTCCCGCATGTGTTTAGACCACATTTTCCATTTATTAATGTGGTGTGTGTTGCTTTGTTCCAGGGGATGCAGTTGATGAGCATGTGGATATACTACTATCTCTGACTCTGGGCAGGTATCCTAGGCATGGTCATCAGAGATCCTCCAACATCAGCACCAGCCCTGTGATACATATAATTGACACACCTAGCAATGTACTCAAACTTGAATTTCTTCAATACACCTATCAGGTCTGTGATGTTCAGTTAAATAATGCAGCGTTTGGTGGTAATGCAGGCACTCCCTGAACCCGAGAAGGCCGTTCCGAAGGAACCAACTTTCAATTGCCCTGTCTGCATGAACGAGCTGGTCGAACCGTCATCGACCATCTGCGGTCACATTTTTTGCAAGCAGTGTATCAAGGCCTCAATCCAGGCTCAGAAGAAGTGCCCTACCTGCCGGAGGAAGCTGACCATGAACAACTTCCACCGCGTGTATCTCCCTTCTGCGGAGTAAGCCGGTTTCCACCATTCTGGAAATCAGCGTCCCTCCTCCCACCCTGACTCTCGCCACATTGGCGTTCTGATGATTGTATCTGAAAATGTTTGACAGGCTTGCTAGCATACCGTTTTGCTGGAGCAGTTTTAACAGGTGTTGTACTGTTGTTGGATCCGTTAAAAGAATACGATTGTATGTCCTGTGGAAATGATCCATGCTATTAAAGGTCTAGATTTTGTGGGGAAAACATTTTCCTTTTTTTATGACACCTAAATAGTCAAGAAAATCTTTTAAAAAAATTGTGATGATAGATTGATGTGTAATATATCAGTTCACAAACATATAATTCAAATTCGAATTCCGAGTTATGAGTTGTAGTTAGATTTTAATTTTTTTAAAACATGTAGAAGTTTAATTTGATCTGGGGTTGTTGTGGAGTGATATATATCATATTAATCTATATTGTTATTTTTTAAAAACCTTTTTAATAACTATTTAAGGACTTATTCATTTTGTTGAGAAAAATTAATCTTACCAAAAATTGGTAATGTCAAAATTTTGGTACACTTTAACATTACCAAAGTTTTGGTGTTAGTTACGTTAATTTGAAGTCTTACTAAAATTTAGGAGAACTTTTGTGAGAAGAAACTTCCAGATTACCGATGTTTGGTAGGGTAGCAATGATAAAGTTACGTTTAGTTTGTTACCCTATTGGCACTAAAACAGGGGTACGTTATCTTGAGGGACAAAATTCCATCGTGCTTGCCCTCTAGGCTCCAGGGAATATAGGAAGCATTTCTGTGCTCTGCTGCTGGCGTTTGTCTCTTGAGGTCATGGGCTCGCGGCGGCAGCAGGGGTGGGTAATTGGTCATCATTGGTATTTCGGTCCAATTTTTTCGATCTTTAAAAGCAGAAAATTGAGAAAATATTTTTAACTATTTATCACTCTTAGATGTGGCAATCAATAATTTGTCACCGAGACCCGTATATTATTTCACACATAAGGATCCACGTATCGTTAACACATAGATAACAAATAGTAAACGTCAAATTTAAAAGTGACAAATAGTTAAATGCCCCAAAATCAAAGTTATCTACATAAACTCATACGAACCAACAATTCGGTTAACCGATATTTCAGCCTCCGGTTTTTGATCCTCGGTGTTTATACCCACCCCTAGCAGCAGCAGAGTGACCATCTCTGGCGTGTGCGACCGGGGGAGGTCTCAATCAACGGGTTGCCATCTCGTTAGCCCGAAGCAAGGGGCGTCTACCACACGCGCAGCAGCAGCAACAACGCAGTGCATCATCCACCCAACGGCGCCGTTCAACACACACGTCTCCATTCCGTTGACGCCGACCACGATAACTAGAGGGCAGGCAGGCGAGCAGGAAGCCAGGAAGAAGAAGAAGACGTGGTGGTGCCGTGGTGGGCACACGGACGTTGACGTAGGCGACGGGACACCCAGCGCATACCCCTCCTGCTCCGTCTTTCCACCCATACGCCACTACTAGGGTAACGCCTCCCTTGCATAAATGAAAATCCTTCATATTGCTTAGCTACCTCCGTCCCATATTACTTCTCGCTTTGAGTTTTTATTTGTAATGTTTAATCATTCGTCTTATTAAAAAAATTGGAATTATTATTTATTTTGTTTGTGACTTGTTTTATTGTCAAAACTACTTTAAGTTTGACTTATTATTTTTTATATTTACATTAATTTTTAAAACGAATGGTCAAACGTTACAAGAAAAAAATCAAAACGATAAGTAATATGTGACGGAGGTAGTACTAGCTAGAGTACCTTGCTAGTACTAGCTAGGCAGCAGGCACTCTCCTTAATTCTACTATTAATTAACCCCTAGATTAGTGTTATGGAGCTATTACACTAAGTAGGATTTAAATCCTGATGCACATAAATATTACTCTCTCCGTTTATATTACATAAGTTATTTAACATTTTTTCTTAGTCAAATTTCTTTAAATTTGATAAATTTGTAGAAATATATAGCAACGTTTTCAATACAAAACAAATATATTATCAAAATATATTCAATGTTAAATTTAATAAAAGTAATTTGATGTTATAAGTGTTGCTATTTTTTTTATAAACTTGATCAAACATAAATATTTTTTTAGAAAAAGTCAAATGACTTATAATATGAAACGGATGGAGTATTACACCCAAGTGAGTTTTAGAGATCTGTCGTATGGCGTATGTGTTAGAGGATATGTTTGTGGATGAGATATGATGTTGCGTGTGTGTCTGCAATGCAATCGAAGAAACAATATAGCTAAGGGTGTTAATCAGTCAAGTAGGCGGCGCAAGACGCTATCATATCAAATTCAATAATTAGCAAGGGGTCGCCGTGCCACGTGTATAGTATAACATCACGGGCTCACGTTGTGTATTTAGAGAGCGTATCCTATGCACACAGACCCTCGCGTGTATACACCGTGTACACCAACTAAAAATTTTCATAAAAAATTTTAGGAAAATTCATACATGTACTTTTAATAGTATTACATCTACGTGCAAAGTTGCATATTCAAATTCATTCTACATAGAGAATAACAAAAAAGATAAAATTCTGACAAAATTGCAACCTTAAAACTGTCAGTTTTTTTTTTGTTACGGCTAAGATATAATAAATTTGACGTTAAGATTTTAACCCTAGGTGTAATACAATTGAAAGTATGTGTATGATTTTTTCTAGATTTTTTGGTGACATTTTTTAGTTGGTGTACACGTGTGTATACGTGAGGGCCTGTGTACATAGGATATGTTGCCGTGTATTTAAGGCGATGGATTATGGCTACAGGGATGGTCCTTAATCTGTCAAATTAATTTTTTTCCAGGATTAAAATCACTGATGAAACGGTTTCTTTTTCTTCTCATGCAGTTCCACGTTTATCAGAACAGTAGGCTGATGAAATATTGATCATGACACCTTACGAGAATAATTATGAGCACTGCTATACCTACTAAATTTTTATTACAAAATTTTTATTAACAATCATCCCAAACGTTTGATTTAGGTAAAAGGAAGTTGAAAAAAATCTAAATACATTCGTAGCATGACATATCAGTACGGATAAGAATTTAGTGAGAAAAAATAAACACGTATAACCTTTTTCAATAATTATATCATGTCGCCCACCTCAATTAGTCCCAGCTAAACGCAGTTGGGCTTGTTCCAACTTCCAATCCAACGTCCTCCATGACCACGGCGTCTTCTGGACACCTCAGTTTAGGTGCAACGTTTACATCGGTCAGTTCATCATCGCTAGGCAACAACTGCATTTTCAACGTTAACGGGAGTGCAAAATACAGAGGAAAAAACAGGGGAAATCTGTGACGCGACACATGTCACGCATCCCACATAGAAAGTCTTGTTCGGCTGCGGCTGCGGCTGCGGCTACATTGGATTGGAATAATTCATTTCAAAGTTCAAGACACGAGCGAGAGACAGCTCATATCCACACAAACAAGTTTATAATAGTAATATAGTTAACTATAACTCTAAAATTAATCATCATATCATCTATAACTTATCTAATAACCTAGCAATATAATAATTTTATGCTGCGACCGTAAAACCAAGCCGATCGATCGGCTACAGGCTGCAGCCCAAAACCACACAGCCATTAATTAAGAAAACAAGTTTTAAAAAAAATCAAGGGAAACAAAAATCATACAAAGAGCAGCTGCTTATTGGGGCTAGCTGCAGCTGCTATAGCTATTACGAGTTGGCTGCTACATCAACTATCACAAACGATCAGCTTAATATACCTGTACTTACGATGTATTGGATCTCGGGCTGCAGCTAGTTACATATCTGTAGTTTAATTTTTTTTTCATGTCTCATCTTCTCTCTTTTTTACCTAAGGTAAACCTGATGTGTCAATTTGTAGAGCCCACTTACATTAATTATTGTCCTCGCTCTTTAGAAACCTAGATAAGTTAGTTGTCACACTATGACCCATGAGGCATAGATAATTATAAAAAGTGAGGTGATAATTCTAGTTGTCAACAAAAGAATATCTTCACTGGATGGTCAACTATGGGTATGTCACAACTCACAATCAACTTAATGACATACAAAATATTTTTTTCCTTTTTCTTCCTCTTCTTTCTTTTATATCATTGTGTTGGTTGGATTTCATCTGCTGCTACCTATGCTGATCTAATGCTGTGTAGAATGTCCAAGATATCATAAGGCAAAATATGTACTTCAATGTCCCTAACGACCTTTCCCTCCCAACCAAAGGTGGCCGGCAAAACAACACAGTACAAGGCACCTAATTCTGAAAAATTGTCTCTTCTCTTCTCCATTTTTTCTCCTGGCCCTGCCTACCAACATTGGTGGTACCTCGCAAGAAGGGAAAAATAATTGGAGCTGCTCCAAAGTTATACAAATGTGATATGAAGCCACTTATCTCCACGGCAGGATGACCTCATACTAAGCAGTTTGGATCATAACTATTCCATATTTTTAGTCATATGCAAGTGGAAGCATTTATAGTTGCATGCTTTATAAGTTTGTACTCAAAAGAATGTCATCCAAATCGAGTGGATACCTTGCCATCATCCTTCCAACTCTAACTTTTCAGATAAATTTTTTCCTTGTTTTAATGGTTTAATTTAGCAATATGGTTCCCTTCCACTCTCTTGAAAATTGCCCCCAAAAAAATCCTTTGGGATGCAGTTAACTTGATTGATTTTCAATATGAAAAAAAGCATTAATTTCTCAAGAACACATACAAAATTTAATCAAACAATAAATAAAACGCTGATATATGCAGAACCCCACAAAAGTTATTGTAGTTTGGTGACAATAATAGCATGTTTTGGTTAGCAGATACAGTTATGCTAGTTGGTGTTTTTCCACATATCCATCATTTCATTTGCCTTTTTATTCAGAGGCACATATATCCTTTTCTAAGGTGACTTGGGCTTCAGTGGTGGAGATAGCTTTCTGATCCAATAAAGATAAGCAATTCTTTTTGGTTTATTTTAGCTATACAACTTGGCAAGATCACAACTTTATGATCCAGGCATGGACACCTTTTGGATGCCTTTGGAGCATTCTTATTGCCTACCACAGTGATAGGGTATTCCTCTTTGAAAATATTAAAAAAAAACCTTAAACTCTTCATATGTGAGATTGCGATTTATCTACTCTACAAAAATAATCTGATACACCTAGTTGCCTGAATTGTGTATGGCCAAAATTCCAAAGGCTAGATTAGGTTGGGTTTCTAACTTTCTATTGGTGCAGCATGCAAGGCCACAGAAGATCCTGAGCATGGTGGGGTACAGTTAGGATTTTCTGCAATGTGTGAGAAGCAGAGGAAGTGGGCTCCACACGTCGAAAGCCCCTCGTGGGGTTCAGATTCTTCTCCTGTCAGAGTGTGGGCCCTTCCTAGCACTGACACACGAGCTTCTGGCCATTCCTCTCTTCATCATACAGGTCTCACCCATAATAAATGCCCCTCCTTTTCCTTCCAATTTTTATCAATTCCATTTTTGTTTGCGGAAATTTATTTTCATATTCTATGTTAAGGGAGCACTAATAAAAAGTTAATTCGAAGTTAAAGATAAGACCAAGAAATGCTAGAACATGTGCGGCCCTATTTTTCTCGATAGAAACGGAGAAGAAAGGTAAATAAGGTGCTCAAACTGCCAATCCCTCATTTTCAGTTACCAGTTAGTTCGTTTCCATTTTTCTTGGCTTTTTAGGCTTTTTTTATTGCCGTTAAAACATAATCGATGGGCAATTTGGACGTATTAGCGGGTGGAGAAAACGGGAAGTGCACGAGTGTACTCAGTGCTTCCCTAGAATGTTGAGAGGATGTTTAGATATAGGGGTGTAAAGTTTTAGCGTCACATCGAATATTATATTGGGTATCGTATTGGGTGTTCGGGCACTAATAAAAAAACAAATTAAAGAATCCGTCAGTAAATTGCGAGACAAATTTATTAAGCCTAATTAATCTATTATTAGCAAATGTTTACTATAGCACCATATTGTCAAATTATGGAGCAATTAGGCTTAAAAGATTCGTCTCGCAAATTAGTCGCAAGCTATGCAATTAGTTATTTTTTAAGCCTATATTTAATATTTCATGCAGACATTCAAACGTTCGATATGACATAGTGTAAAATTTTTAGCGGGATCTAAACAGGTCATCATGAGTCGCATTTCTCAAAAAAAAATGTTGCGTCACATAACTAGTAGTATCCTTTTGACTTCCATAAACTATATTCCTGCATATTTCACAAAAAAACCCATTTAACTTTCTCCAAATTACTAATTCAGAATATAGAAAGGCAAGCTCTGGTCTCTGGTGTCACTGTCACACGTAGCTTTTGATGAAGTTCTTTGTTAGTACTTTTTTTTTCTAGAACAAGTACTTTATCTTCTCTAATATTTTCCTCCCAAAAGAATAGTACAGTATTGGTTTAGGAAAAATGACATGATAAATGCTTTATCTACCTTTCAAACCCGTGAACAAGGGGTCAATCATGTGAAACCTTCAAACCTTAAACCCACTGGGTTTGTCACACAATATGAGGAATATTAGGGGTGTTTTTGAAAAAAACGCAACACTAGCATGGAACCAAAACCAAAAGCCGTGCGGGGCTAAAGCACTAAACATCCCTCCATTACTCGCAACCCCAACTCCTCTTCGCGTCTCCCAACTCCGAATTCCTCCTCCTCATCGCGTGATTCCGTTTTGCGCCGCCTCGCCTTTTGGATTGCGAACTCGATTTCCAATCAAATGATCATCTGCCGCGGTTGCGGCTCGTGGAGGAATTCGTGATTGCTCTCCCACCATGGTACGGCCGCCGCCTTCTTGATCTTCTCTGTTTTTTTTTCCTTTCATGCCTTATTTTTCATCTGAATTTTTGAGAGTCTTGGGGTATTTGTTCCGGTTACTGGAGTTGATTCCGATAGAGGTTGAATTAAAATTCGTTAAGTTTGTGGTTTGTAACGTTCTTCCCCTGAATTTACGCTGCTCTGCTATCTTTGCTGCTGGTTCTTCGCTATCTTCGGTTTATTCCGTTGCTAAAAGATCGAATTTCTCCGGGATTGATGCGCACGTGATGGTTTATGATTTCAATTGTCTTCTAAAAGTTAATTTTTGAGTTGATTCTTTTGCGATTCGAAGTTCTTTCCATATGTCTTTTGTTTGTTCTTCTGAAGTATTAGCTGTTCTGCTTTCGTTATACTCTTTAGGTAGTTGTCATGCTTACATCGCATTGGTGTTGATTTAGTAACGGAATTCCATGAACTTAATTGTTGATTTAGTAACGGAATTCCATGAATTATGTTCAAAGGTTTGATTTTTATAATCGCCACTTCTCGCACGGAATCTAGCTTTCCTGACCTGCGGTCCTGCCATTTTCCATTTGTTTTCTCCGTTTAGATTTGATACTACTTGATTCAGTAACTATAGTTATTAATGAGCCATAAATTACTCCCCTGTTTTAATTCAATGACTAGTCCAAAGTTTTTTATTAATATCCCTGATATGTTACATGGATCATGTACATATATCTGTAAATTCTCCCTTTTTCTGTTTTGGTTTGTCCTGCTTTTTGTTCCTTTTTTTTTCTCTCTGATAATTCCCACACCTAATATGTAATCTGTAAACCTCATTTCTATTAATGAAATGACTATAAGTTAGAGCCTACTCTACCTTCTTCCGTCAAAAATATGTTACATGGATACCTGCCACTATTTTCTATTGCAGAATTTGTGTCAATCTGAATGGAACAGTCTTAAACTCTGAAAAACATATTTCTACGCATTATTCCGATTGATTTCTTGTTCCATATACATTCCGATATGGGTGGGCACTGGGCAGTGCAATCGGTTGCCACTGAGTACTAACTCAAGTATCGCGTAAAAGAAAGAGGAAGTCTCCTGTCTCGTGGTCTCCTCCGCTCCTTGCGCCGCCGCCAAGACGAGTCGCAGCGATCTCCATCTGGCGAGCAGAGCAGGGAAGGGGATCCTGGTGAGCATCCACATCTCTTTCTGATTCATCTCGGGACTACTTTTGTCTGGAATTTGCTTGCGTTAACTTCTCTTCTTGATCTGGAAGAACCTCTTCTCCTCCATAATTTAAACCTCTCAGTTTTTAACCATAGTGAACGTTTCTTTGCTTCTACTGCACCCTTGCAGTAGAATTCAGGGGGAGTTTTAGACCTAAGCTATAATAGACTTCCTTCCTCGATTGGGTTTTCAGGGAATATGCCTTTGCTTTCTCCTCCGGTTCTTGATTTCCTACCTGAAGATATTATCTCTCTGATCAAGACTAGTTCGAGCAGACAGATTGATTCAGAGATTGCTTCATGGCTGTGACCTTGTTCAATCTTGAAGCAAACTAAATTCGCAACACATGTGCGATTATGATGAGCTCACAAGTTGCTTCTGTTTCTGACGGATTACCACAGGCACAGGGTCCAGCTGCACCGAATGACTCGCCGCGCAAGCGGTTCTCCGGCGTCGCGCCGCCGGCGGCGCTCATCTTCTTCGTGCTGGTGTTCGCCGGCGGTGCAATCGTCACGCTTGATCACAAGGAGGTATGCACCTTGATGCTTCTTTACATCAAGCACAGAGATAGATGAATGATAAAATCAATTCTCTGAATTCTGAAAGCTTATGAATTTGTTTCTGCAGAATTTGTCAATTCTTCAGTTACGGCCGAGAGAAATGGTCGTAAGCGAGACGGAGACGAGGGCTCCGACGAGCGAGGTGCAAGAGACGGAGACGAGGGCTCCGACCAGCGAGGTGCAAGAGGCAGGCACCGGCGCCGCCGCCGGCGGCGTCCAGCGAGCGGAACTCGCCGGCAGCAGCATCTGCGAGGTCAGAACAGATGCTCACTCCATTCCAATATATAACAAGAGCCTTCAAAATTTGTTATAAAATATGAGAAACTCTTTTAAGCATTTAGATAGACGTTTCTTACATATCAACTAAATAGTTATCAACTAAATAGTTATGAAAAACTTTCAAAAAAAGATAAGAATTATTACTCTATAAACATGTAAGTTTGAATTCAACTTCTATATATTATAACAAAAATAATAAATTTAACTGAATATACGTATACTAGTTAGAGTTTAATTTATTATTTTTTTTAAATTTATAGAAGTCGAATTCGAACTTACATGTTTATGAAATAATATATTACCTATAATTTTTTCAGGTTTTTGTAACTATTTAGTTTACATCAAGAAACGAATGGACATCTACCTAGGAAATTAGAATCCATCTCCTCTAAAATATAACAATTTTTTCACACGCATTTTATTTTCAACCAATCATAAACTTATGCTCTCTCTTTTTCATAATGTAAGTTATTCTAGCATTTTCCACATTCATATTGATGTTAATGAATCTAAATAAATATATATGTCTAGATTCATTAACATCAATATGAATGTGAGAAATACTAAAATGACTTATATTGTGAAACGGAGAAAATAGCATTCAAATTCCCTGCTTACTTTCTCTTCTTAGTCAATCATAATATTTTATCAAAATTCTTAATAACCGTACTTAACCTAAAAGAACAGAGATATTACCTGCAATGCAAACAATGCAGGCAATGAACCGAACAAACTAAACTGCTCGTTAAGTTTGCAGAATCAGTGCAGGCCTTCAGGCAGCGAGCCATTGCCGAAGGGCATCGTGCAGGACAAGTCCAACTTCGAGATGGAGCCGCTCGGCGGCAACCCCGAACGGCGCGCCGCCGTCGCCCGGCCGGCGAAGAGCCTCCTCGCCATCCCCGTCGGCATAAAGCAGAAGGCCGTCGTCGACAAGCTCGTCTCCAAGGTACCAATACCATATCTTCTTCTTCAGTTCCTTCCTTCAACGCCAGCATCAGTGGCGGAATATGATCTGAGTAAATCATGTAGAGTTACAGTTACCTACCTATTTAGATAGCACTTATCTACATATGGTAAAAAATTTTAGTGAGATCTTCGTGGGAGTTTGGGGGCTCAAAGTTAAAGTTCCCAATCTATCTAGATAGAGTTACAGTCCCCCACCTATCTACATATGGTAAAAAATTTTAGTGAGGTCTTCGTGGGAGCTTGGGGACTCGAGACCCCGCTGCTCCCATGCTGGATCCGCCCCTGGTAGCACTTAAACTTGAGCTGATTCTCGTCGGCGACAATGGTTGGCGTGCATGCAGTTCCCCGGTGACAGGTTCACGGTGATGTTGTTCCACTACGACGGCGAGATGGACGGGTGGAGGGAACTCGGGTGGTCGGACCGGGCGATTCACGTGGCGGCGAAGGACCAGACGAAATGGTGGTTCGGGAAGAGGTTCTTACACCCGGACATGGTGGCCGAGTATGAGTACATCTTCCTCTGGGACGAGGACATCGAGGTGGACGGCTTCGACCCCATCCGCTACCTCCGCGTCGTCCGCCGCGAACGCCTCGAGATCTCCCAGCCCGCGCTCGACCACCGCTCCCAGATCCACCACCGCCTCACACTCCGCGCCCGCAAAGGCCAAGTTCACAGGTAACAAATCAAGCTGTTTCATGTGAAATTGATAGAAACTCTCTTGATCCCTTGAGGGGACAATTTTTTTTCGTTTGTCAAAAACTTATTCACATAGTTATATATTTTTTTAAAAAAAAGTTTGATAATTCATACCATATATATGCCATTTCACAAAATTGTATAAACTCAACTTATCATTTTGGCATGAATAGTATATCGGAATTTGTCTTTTTTATTCTTAATGTGTAGATTGAATTTGAATTTAATTTTTGGTAAAAATGTTAAAAGTTACTCTACTCTACATTATCATTTTTTATATTTATTTGCATTGAATTTAGTAGGAAAAAAAACACACAGAGTGGATATGCCCCCGAATCGACGACAATTTCAGCTTCGTTTTTGTTGAGAACCGTAAAATTTATTTGGAACAGGAGATTCTACAAGACGAGGGGAGGGGGGAGATGCGACGACAACAGCACGGGGCCGCCATGCACGGGGTGGGTGGAGATGATGGTGCCGGTGTTCTCGCGGGCGGCATGGCGGTGCGCGTGGCACATGATCCAGAACGACCTCATCTACGCGTGGGGCCTCGACTTCAAGCTCGGGTACTGCGCCGGCGGCGACCGGAGGCTCGCCGTCGGCATCGTCGACAGCGAGTACGTCCTCCACCGCGGCATCCCCACGCTCGGCGACGGCGGCGGCAAGCCGGCGGCGAAGCGGTCGTCGACGGCGACGAAGGCGGCGACCGACCGGCTCGCCGTGAGGCAGCGGTCGTACACCGAGCTGCAGATATTCAACCGGCGGTGGAAGGCCGCGGCGGAGGGGGACGTGTGCTGGACCGACCCCTACCCGTAGCCCGCCGGCGACGGCGACCGAGCTCGTCGCCGGCGATGGCGGTGGGACCGGGCGTACGGCTAGTTACTTGAGTAGCTGAGATATGATAGATACAGAGCTTCTCTTCTTGATGTACAGATTTGTTTCTCTCATCGTCAGAATAAGCAAATGTCAGAATCAAAGACGATGTAATTACAATAGTTTTTTAAAAAAGAAATATATCGATCAATCAAATTTTGGCATGTATGTGAGGTTGCATCTTTACTTGTACATAGCTGGAATTTGGCTGCAGATTATTCCAAGAAAAACAGAATAAGTACAGGTGTCAAGTTCAGAGATAGTATATCATGCTAGTACTTGTCGAGGTCTAGTGCATTTTGCAGCACACAAAAATTTGGAGAACTTGCTGGGAGATGATTGGTTTTATTTGGAACCATAATATAGAGCTTTTTCAGATGATTGTTCTAGCCAGAATCAGATTTCGAAGCAAGGTGTTTTTGGAAATAATGTTTATAGTCTGTTGGCACATCTGGAAATAAAGAAATGCTTTCATATTTCAGAATGCTGTTCCTGATGATGTTAATGATTGGCTTAGGTGTTTCAAACAAAAAAAAAATCTTCTACACCTATATAGGATGAATGAACCTCTTATTTTTTTCAGTATATATTTTCAGTTTGTAGCTGGTTATAAGCCTTGTAATTCGGTTCCTTTTGGTTTGTATATTTATAACATTTTTTGCTCCTTTAATATGATTTCAACTACTGGGTAAGACCTGGTGGTAGTTTCCTTATAAAAGAATTGGGAAAACTTATCAAATTTTGCCGAATACAAAGTGACAAAAAAATAAGTGAGAAATGGGAGCCAGCCACTGACGAGTGGGACCCACACGGGGAATTCAGAAACTGTGGCGGGAGGAGCGCCAACCAACCAAACCCTATCCCCACTTCGTTCCTCCCTCCAAAACCCCAGCGGAATTCGATCCCCCATGGCAATCCTCCACCACCTCCCATGGCGCCGCCGCTCGCCGCGCCGCGCTTCCACGCCGCCGCGCTACCCCTCCGCCTCCGCCTCCGCACCCGCCCCCAGAAGCTCCCCTGCTGGCGCCGCGCCGCCCGGCCCAACGACGAGGTCCTGCACCAGCCGCCACACCAGGGCTTGCGATTTTGAGAGTTGGATTTGGTTTTTGATTCGGTGGGGTTTTTTTGCAGGATTACTACTTGATCGATGCGCCGGAGTCCATCGGGGACGGCTTCTCGTTCAGTGGGGGTGAGTTAGGTTTTGTTTCAGCATTGGGGAATCGGATCAGAGGCTGCAAATTTTAGTCCACATTAGTTGGGTTCTGACATCATGTCAATATTGGTATTCGCTAACTTGTTCCTATTCTGCGGGGGATCGGTGCAGGGAAGTATACGGATGGCCCGAGCAAGTCCGATGAGTGGTTTGCTCAAGGGAGAATGGTATAATGTGATCACTCCCTGTTTTGATGTGTTGTTGTGCACTCATCACTTGCAGACTGTTTGATATCTAAACTACATAATCCAGAGTTTGACGGAGTGATTAGATTTTCCGTGTGCCTTTTGCTTGATAATGCACTGTCTCACCATGAGCATTTTCATTTCATCATATTCTTCATGTGGATGAGAGTAGGATTGTTCCAATATGCTAGTCAAAAATATGATGATACTTACATTACAGGTAAAAGCTCATCCAGTATACGGGAACAAAGGGAAGGCAAAAGATCCCATCTTTGGGCTCACAATGGGAGCTGAATCACAATCTTCAAATGATGTTTTCAGGTGAATTGAGCTATATAAGTGGTTAGCAGGGTGTCAGGTACAATAATAGTGACGGCATTTAGCCTTGTATTTTCAAGTCATTGGTCTCCTTTAGGATAAGTATATTAGTTCTTCAAAGATGATAATTGCTCTTGTGTGTTCTTTTTTACTGTGATGCAGGTGGTTTTGTGTGGAGGCTGGGAGTTCTTCGAATCCTCCTGTTCTTTTTATTCATGGATTTCCATCTCAGGTGGGATTTTGACTAGGTTTTTGCCTATGTTCTTCTTTTTCTACAAAAAAGTCTTCCAATACTGAATATATGCCTTTGGACTTTCTTGGTTACAGGCATACTCTTATCGAAATGTGCTACCTGTAGTATCAGACAATTATCATGCCATTGCTTTTGATTGGCTCGGTGAGTTGCAGTGGTATGCACATTGTTTGATGCTTGACAAATGCAAAACTACTATTTAATTAAGTTGGCAGAAAAATGCAAAGTCATTCATATGTTTGGGAAAAAAATACATTTAGAAAATGTATTGCAATTACTGGTCATTATGACCAGGAGTCTATGCGTGCTGATCATACAAATTAGAATAGGAAACCATCTTTAGTACCTATTATCATCTTATTTTGACATTAATACTCAAGAACGTAAGAGTCATAATTTGTGTGGCTTTGCTTATAATCTTCTGTAAAGTTGTGCCATCGTACTGAACAACCATGCCTTTTTGGTTAATGCTGCTGCTCAGTTTGTAGGAGTAAGCATGTAGATATTTGCCTAACTTGAAAACAAAGAACTTTGTGTCTGCAGGTTTTGGGTTCTCAGATAAGCCTCAACCCGATTATGGTTTTGACTATACTCTTGATGGTAAAATTATCTACATAGTATCCTGTGTCTCCAAAACAAGTGTATTCAACTAATAATAACATAAACTACTATTTCCTTTCCAGAATATACATCGTCCTTGGAGTCTCTGATCAATGCTGTTGCTCCTGATAAGCTCTCCATTGTTGTTCAAGTACTTGTCATTAGCCATCCTGGATATGCCTATTATGAATCTCTAGGATCCTTGTTTATATGCAAACATACAACTTGCAGGGGTACTTTGCTCCAATTGTAATCAAATATGCTAATGAACATCAGGACAAGTTGAACCACCTGATATTAGTTAACCCACCGGTGAGTTTTTTTTATTAGTAGCCACATAAGTTTTCTCTGATATTTTTGTGTGCTACATACTACGCAATCTTGTCTTGTAAAGCTTCATTATATCTTGAGAGTCATAGACTGATCACGAAATGCTTTTATATTTAGATAACGGATAAGCATGCGAAGCTTCCGTCCACCCTTGCATGTTTCAGCAATTTCTTGTTGGGTGAGATATTTTCCCAGGTTAGCAGGCATAGTGTGAAATGAACTTAGACATTATGTAACTTTTTGGTTTGTGCTTTGAAATTAAAATTCCTTTTCTCGAATCCCTTCAGGATCCTCTCAGAGCTAGTGATAAGGCCTTGACTAGTAGTGGCCCATACATGATGAAAGAAGAAGATGCAATGGTATACAGAAGGCCATACCTTGTCTCTGGTTCTTCTGGTTTTGCATTGAACGCAATCAGTAGAGCTATGAAAAAGGACCTTAAGGTAGCTTACTTGTCTATCACCTGGCCTTTTCAATTATTTAATTTGTATGATCTGAATGGCGTGTTTTATTACAGGTTTACATTGAATCCATGAGGAATATATTATCGAGTGATTCATGGAAAACAAAAACGACAGTATGTTGGGGCTTGAGAGATCGTTGGCTGAACTATGATGGAGTTGAAGATTTTTGTGGCAGTGCAAATTACAAAATTTTAGAACTGCCAATGGTTTGTTGTCTTTACCCCACCCCCACCCTCCTCTTGTCCTCACCAGGGGAAAAAATATTCAAAATTACCCTGTTCCATGAAAAAAGAGAGTAAAATAAAAACAAGAATATCTCACTGCTGTTTTGAGTTTCTTTCATGATTACTTGTAACCTACGTGCCTAATTTTTTTCTCATTACTTTTCATTGCATTGATTGCCATTCTCTGGTGTCATTACTTATCATGCAGGCAGGGCACCATGTGCAGGAGGACCGTGGTGAAGAGCTAGGCAAGCTAGTCAAACGTATTCTAAGGTAACTCTGGAAAATTTCCTCTTTTTTTTTTAACTTACGGGCTAAGGTGCATTTCCAAAGGAGACAGATTCTTCTCTGAATACTGATATAGTTCTCAATACATATTGAATATTACTGCCTACTATCACTGAAATGGCTGTATCAAGGTGATACGACAATAATGAAATACTGTAACACATTCTTTTGAATAACAGAATAAGTATACATTCTTGTTACATAACGTGTTAAAAGTATTCCATAGAACTCGATACTCCCATTACAGTTTTATGCAATGAGGAATGTTGGCAGGAGATATTTTGCAACATTTGTTGTCAGTATGTATGTTTTGGAATTCTCAAGGAAAAACTATGTTTTCCTGATGTACCATTGGCTCTGCGTCTACCTAATTAGCTCTAAAACTATGTAAAATCCGACTAACAAGGGTAGGGAGACAAGCATTCCAAAAATCACCCTGCAAAATTGAGCAACAAAATGGTATGAGAAAAACTTTGATTTCACTGTCCGCAGAAACATATGCCTTTGACAATATGTAGTTTGTAGTCAGTTCAAAATACTTACGCAGTACTGAGCACATCAGCATGCAGCCCGTATTCTTTCGCAAATATGAATGATGTGATGGATTGAGGTAGGGCTGCCTGAAGAATTCAAACGAATGTTAGTTGAGGCACATTTTCATCATTTCAGGAAGATACAAAATGTCGACAGAAATTACCTGAATATATATGAAAAATTATTATATTAGAAGACAAATCAGAAAGGTCATTTCTTTGCACTCATTTTAATCTTTAGAGCACAATAAGCATTGTAATTTAGAGAAACTGTATTTGACGTCTGAGATCTAACCTGCGTAGTCCTGGCTTCACGTACAAAGCTATAACCTTCACATTGTCTTGAATTAAACTATCTGGGTGGTCAGTGGAAGCCAAATCCCCCCCCCCCCCTTTGATCACAAATTCTTGTAGACAATAATTCAGTTCACACTTGTTCCAAGGACCACTATCAGAGCAACATTCCCCTGTTTAACTCTAGTTTTGTAAACCGAAACATTGTTTACCTTAATATTCAGGAGTGCCCTGTCACCCCAAAGCAGAGCCCCTACCACTTTCGAATGTTTGTTAATTCTATACACAGGAACAGAAGTGGCTGTGTAGACAGTTATTAAGGGATGACATGGAACAAAGAGGATAATTATTCTTTCAGTTTTATAACTGTGATGCACATCAAAAACTAGTTTGCCTCTCCCATAAAGTAAACCCACTGTTGATTCAGACGAGGTTAACCCATCTCTTGAATGAAATGTGCACTAGATGACATGATGAGTAGGACTTCCCTTGTGCATCTTATTAGTGCTGACTCCACTATAGCAACTAACTGTTTTTAAAACCTTGAACATGATTATGCTGTTAGACTCTTGATATTATTGTATGGGTCCTGGTGTTTAACTAACACTTGAGTTCGATTCATTATGCGATAAGCATCTGAATGAGTGGTCTCTAATGACTTGCTGTTTTTAACTTGTCCTTTTGTTTAGCGGATGACTGCATTCATGTGGGGACGGACTCTAGAACATGCCAAGAACAGATCCTCCACATAGGTGCCATGCTCATTCTTCACTTTATTTTGTTAAACTTTTCTTTACTTTAAGCACATCTGATCTCTAGACCAATTTCAACGATCTTTGCTCTTTGGCAAGCAGGGGTCAAAATGTGCCGGTGCAATAGGGACATGCACTATTCTTTGCATGAAAACAGAAGCTGAACCGCCCCATTGAAGACCAATCTATTCCATGGATAAGACACTGCCCTAAAGTGATGGTGAGTGTTTCTCAGACAATAATGGATACCAGTTCGTGTTACATGTTCACTGATAGGGTAAGAGGTTCAAGCCTGGTATATATATAGTGCTGGGCCGAAATTTTTCGTCATGGTCTGATTGCTTAAAAGCAAGGTCAAGGTGACCAAGATTCCAAGAAGATTATATTAGTACTGATCAGGAATTCAGTTCTGTCGTTTGGAATGCGCACTTGCACACCGACTACGCAACATATAATTAATCTGCTACTGCGCCTTTCGTGTGCATGCTTTGCCTTTTCTTTTGTGCAAATACGGTTCATGTTTGTGGCTCTGCGAGCAACATTAACCTTAAAGGCTTAAAGCACCCAGTGGTCAAGATTAGTGTGGTGCTGAGCCGTGCTGACAAACTAAGCTCAAATCTCACGTAGGAATAGCAGTGGAATGTGTAGTTTTCACAATGGATTCTCTTTTCCTCCATTTGTTCAAGCATCTTTCTTTTCTTCCCTTTTGTTTCCGGACATTGCTAGCCCTGTACTTAAGCTAGCAATTCCTTTTTATCTCCATTAGTGTTGCACTATGTGTGTGGCATCTGACATATCTAGACAAAAACCTTTGGGCGGTAATACTTTGGTGCTGAAGGGATCTAATGTCGGTGAAATGCAATTATGGCAGATGACTTTGTTGGCATTTAGAAGTTCGGTTAATATATATATATATATATATATATATATATATATATACACAAAGGAACCCAGCAAGGGCTAAAAGCACTGGTTGTATGCATGTATCAGGCTATCAGCTAGTGGTGTAATGGGAAGTTAAGTGGGAATCTTCAGCTAGAGTTTTTTTTTTGGGTCAAAAGTAAGCTTTCAACATTTAGTTGTAAAGTGGTAAAATCAAATGGCTTAAGTTGCATGCCTGTGAAAGGCTGATAGATTGACATCAGCCCAGCATCGTCTATACGTCGTTGCCATTCTACTTTGTAGTCTTAGGTTTAGGCCGTGTTTAGTTGTTTTGCAAAAAAAAAAAATATTTGACGTATATGGACACACATTTGAAGTATTAAACGTAGACTAATAATAAAAAAAAATTATAAATTCCGCCTGTAAACTGCGAGACAAATCTGTTAAGCCTAATTAATCTGTTATCAGCAAATGTTTACTATAGCATCACATTATCAAATCATGGCGTGATTAGGCTCAAAAGATTCGTCTCGCAATTTATATGTAAACTGTGCAATTGTTTTTTTTCGTCCACATTTAATGCTCCATGTATGTATCCAAATATTTAATGTGACGGAAAAATTAAAAGTTTGAAGGGAACTAAACACAGCCTTAGTTTGAAATAGAGGTGTATTTTGTATGTCATGGACCTAAATACGAGGAAACATTACCTTGCCTTAGCGCTTACTCCATCTGTACCGAAACATAAGAAATCGAACCGAATAGGATATATTATAATACTAAAAATCTAAATTGGAAGTTTATCTAAATTCGACATTCGTAGTATATGTCTTATACTCCATTATGGAACGGAGGAAGTAGCTCAAAACCTCCGGTGCACACAATTAGTGCAACTTATGTTTGGTACATCCCTCCGGGTTGATAATACTTGTCGTTTTGAATAAGGGCACGGTCTCAAAAAAACATCTTTGACCGTTATTTTTTCTATATGTATAAAAGTGTTAACAAATATATGATTTTATGAAAGTACTTTTTAAGATCAATCTATACATGTAGTCAACATGTTTGAAGGACAAATATTTTAAAAAGATTCATAATCAAAGATTTTAAAGTTTGACCTCACCCTTATCTAAAACGACGAGTATACGTGTTGAGTATTATAAAGCAAGTGAGATATGTGTGCATGCGCGTAGAATTAAGGAACAAAAAGGGGAGAGAAAGAGATGTGCATGGATCCAATCGGTATAGGTAGCTTGCCTGTATGATGGCGACGCGGAGGACGTCGCCGCGGAGGCCGACGGCGATGGAGCCGATGGCCATGGCGGCGGGGCCGAGCGCGAACTTTAGCACCAGCCCCAGCGCCGCAAAGCTCGTCCCGCACGCGATGATCTTCTCCTGCTGCGCCATGAACAATCCTGCATCCATGCAAAACCACACACGTCTCGCCCCTCTTAAGTATCTTTCGTGTAATCAAAAATAAAAATGATAGCTACTTAGAGCAGGTGTAATAGCATGCTATAAGCCAGCTATAAACATATTTTAAAGAGATAAATAAAGAGAGAGAAGAGCAGCGGGCTATAAATCTGTAGCCAGCTGCAGCACGGACTCCAAGACATAATGTGTGTATGACAGATGAAATAGTATAGTAAACAACTATTGTATGAATTGGCTATTACATTAGCTATAGATGATTTGGAGCTAATAGTGGACTATACTATTAAACTTGCTCTTATGGCTGCTGCTGCTGTATGCAAGCAACTATCAGCACAAGAACACAAATAATTCCTTATTCTATTGTCCTATTCTTTTTCTTTTTCATAAATATTTTCATATGTACGATAAGATTTAGCCAACCATCAACAAATTATAATAAATTATCGTATGCTTTTTTAATTAAAATAAGATGGTATAATTAGATTTGTTTAGAAAGTATTAGTGTCATAAACTTATCAGATTTTATAAACTTGTCACCGTATAAAATTGATCAAAATATCCAAAGTTTGGTTGAATACTGTCTCAAACATCAAATATTTACTATCAGAGAGAGTTTTTTTAAAAATAAAAATAAAAGCATACTTCTACCCCTTTTTTTTTCCTTTCGTGCTAGCTATCGCAAGCTCTCTGCATGCAACAGACGTGCAGAACTTGTGCCTTTAATTTGAACGGTTCCTCGTGAAGATACTGCTGATTTTATTTTCCATTTCTTTTATTTGGTATAGGATTCTTGGTGTGTTTTTTTGGGTAATTATCTAGTGGAATATGTATTACTTGCTGGAGTACTAGATACGAATTATGGAACAAGTAGTGTGGGGATACAAGTCATTCACAAAAAGGAAGGTTAATTAATACTAACGATCAGTGTAGAATTTCACTAACAAGTGCCCTTGTTATACTACTACGTACATGATTAATTAACTTGTGATCTAGTTAATTACTTCATAAACCTAATGTACAATCGAATTAATTAACGTATTCTTCACACCAAAAAAAAAATCGAGCTTATGTATGTATGTACGTACCCATGCTGAACATGGCCATTCCTGTGCCTGACTTGGACATGATCAGCACCGATCCCTCGAAGGCGCTCGGCAACGCGATGTGTAACCTGCAGTTCAGGGGAAAAAAGGAAGAACAAATCAATGGTATTCCATCACAACGAATCGATCGCATATTAATTGGACAGTCGATCGCAATTAATACGTTGCAAGAATAATAATCTATGACCAGTGTGTGGAGCTACCAATAGCATTAGCCTCTCGTGCATGATGCTTAGCTACGTGCATCTACTGTCATGTCAGGGTGATCTCCACGTCAGATGGTTAGCTAACCACCACACATTTGTCACTCATACCATTACACACCGGCATAAACCGATCTCTCTATGTGATACGTTGGCAGTGCACAATTGTGCATATGTGCATGATTTTATATTAATCCTGATACTTTTAAATATAACATACATACCTATATATGTTTTTCTACGAGTTTAATAAAACCAATATTTAATTACAATTGATCTCAGATACACTCATGGATACACGATGACGTATATTTTTTACGTAACCATAAAATGTGTCACTAGTTTCCATCTGTTTGAGCGTGTGTTAGGAGGCACATTTGTGGATGTGTGAGGATATTACGTGTGGAGTAGTGTGTTTTTGTGTGGTTATGCCATGTAATCGCAAAAATTAAATTGTTCCTCTTTATCTATCTTATCTTACTGACATGTGGAGCCTACATGTAATAATAAATTAATTTGTATACATAACGTACCTATTGGCGAGGCAGGCCCAGGTGATGCCGACGAAGCTGGCGTAAGTGTTGGGGTTGCGCGCCAGCTTGTGCGCCACCACTTTCACCAGCGCCCACAGCGACGGCTTGCCCGCGGCGGCGGCGACGACGACCGTGCCTGCGGCGGCGGCGGCGCCGGCGGCCTCGACGTCCTTGCCGGCCGCCGCCGCCGCCTCGGCGCCGTCGACGTACATCCCGATGGCGGCCTTCCTGACCTCGAGCACGAAGAGCAGCAGCGTGAGCCAGACAATGGCCTGGAAGACGGAGAGCTGGACGACGAGCTGCTGCGCCCACTCGCCGTACATGGCGCGCGCCATGGGCACGCCGACGACAAGCGAGTTGGTGAGCGTGGACAGCGAGAAGCTGGTGATGGACCAGCTCACGGCGCAGCCGCCCTTGCTCATGAACCGCGCCCAGGCGCCGATGACGGCGACGATGACCGCCTTCGAGATCACGTCGGCGGCGACGGCGCGGTAGTTCACCTTAAAAAAGACGCGAATATTAGGGAAGCAAGGATCTAACATCAAATAATTAGAAGGAGTGAGGCTTCGAACCCAGATCGTCTAGTCCACTATCTCATGGAACTAGCCAGAAGACCATGGGCGTTTCTAGCGGTAGTTCACCTGGAACGGGTCGGTGTGGAGGGTGAACTCGAAGGTGAAGAAGGGGAGCGCGAAGAAGGCGACGAGCCGGTTCACGGCGTCGCACTGCTCCCTCGTGAAGATCCGCCACCACCTCACCGACCCGTAGCCCAGGAACAGCGCGAAGTAGAGCGGCACCGTCGCCGCCACCACCTTGTACACGTCTCCCCACCCTATCATCTTCTTCTTCTTCTCCGGTTCCGGCGAACTGATCAACTAAATTAACCCTAGAACCCTAGCTAGCTGCTAATGGAGAATTAATTAATTAACCAAGTGTAATGCGGTTGATCGCTGTGGATGAGTGGGTGTAGTGTGAGCTGGGCTTTATAGCGGGGGCGAGCTAGTCACTGGGGAGGAATATATGCATGGATCGATCAGAGTGGGATGGTGGCCGTCGGATCGATCCGAACGAACGGCTGGGGAGGATTGGTGGATTAGCTAGCTTGGTAATTTTGATTCGGATGACATTGCTGCATGGTGGTGAGTGCGAGTGTGAGTGTTAGTGGGGGGTTGGAAGTTGACGCGACGGCCGGTTAGGTTAACGGGATCTTGTTCGCGCGCTTTTTTGCTTTCTCGCTCTCGCGCGCTTGGGATTATTTGAAATCTTTGCATGCATGCACGCGCGCGTGCAGAGAGAGAGAGAGAGAGAGAGAGAGAGAGAGAGAGAGAGAGTGTGTGTGTGTACATGTGTGTGTTTTTCTTTGCTTTGCTTCGATGATGGAGACTGCATGCAATTAGTGGCAAACTGGCAATGCTATATGCAAGCAAGCATGTGTTCTTGAGGTGTGTGTGACTACCGTTGCCGAAAGGCAAGTAGTGATCATCTGTGTGGTCTGATCACTAGCTAGCTTTCGGTTTCAGTTTCAGGGTGTTCATGTATATTATACGTGAATCTATAGTTTACCTTACTAGTATATATGTCTATGAATTGAATCTCTGAACCAACGTCGTCGTCTAAAATATTTTGATTTCAGACAATCATCTCTGCTGAAAGGACGTACTCGTTTTGATTATCAACATCTCTTCAGTTTCATCAAACTTAGCTCCACCTAGCGCATGCAACTGGCTGCATTCGTTTCTCCGATAAGAATTGGATGAAATTTTGGATACTCGTAGCATGTTTTTCAAACTGCTAAACGGTGCGGTTTTTTTTTGAAAACTTTCTATATAAAAGTTGCTCTAAAATATCAGATTAATCAATTTTTCAAATTTGTAATAATTAAAACTCAATTAATCACACGTTATTACCATCTTGTTTTACGTGAAACACTTAATCTTTATCTTCATCTTCATCTTCAGAAGATTCAAACACCACCGTACTTCATTGTATGATGGTTTGTTGGTTTATGCGGAAAGAGAGGAACGCCAGGATCTTTGAGCAAAGGTTATGCTTGGTGTTAGGGATATACAATGATATTAGAGATGAGATCATGGTGTGGAGGGAGGCTGGTATTTTTAGAGTGCTCAGTGTTAGGGATATACAATGATATTAGAGATGAGATCCTGGTGTAGAGGGAGGCCGTTATTTTTAGATAAGTTGGCTAAGAACCCCGCTATAAAGCGGTCCTGTGTGTTTTTTGTTTTTGTTCTCTTCTCTCTGTTCTCCCACGTTCTCTCCCTCGACAGTTTAATGTCGATATTGTTAAAGTTGTAACATCTTTCTTTCTTAATAAAATTTGGTCGGCCGCCTCCTTAGCCGTCCCGATAAAAAACTAGCTTAGATACTATCTCCGTCTCGAGATATAAGAAATTTTAGCAATACAAATTCATAGTTAAATTAATCCCTTATATTTTGGAATAACGGTGGTAATAATTACTTAACGCAAATAAAGGAACAGTTAATGATATTTTGAAGGAAATGCTAGCACAATGCTATAGTACTGTATGCTTATGCTAGTTTCAACATCAGGTGGCCGGTCAGGTCAGTATTGCTGCAAAGGTGCTCTAGCTAGCTAGCTAGCTAGGTCGACTAGCATCTCCTGGATTAACCTTCAGTACAGTGGCTTAGCTAGAGAGAGAGACGTATGGATCGAGTAGTGGAGAGAGAGAAAGCATATATCAGTATATCAGCACAAAGGAATAGGATGCAGCTAGCAGTGGTTATTCTACTACTATACCTTCATGCATGTTGTCCAAATTATTGTTTTCCAGTTCCTGCTTGACTACTACTGCGTATATATGTATGTATTTTGTGATCGATATTGAAACAAAAAGGAAAAAGGAACAAGATGTTGGGCATTGTTTTAGATAGATCATAAGTTGGCCTGGAGAGCGATTTGGAATCTATACCTTTGCATACCGTATTTTCCTCTTCTTGTTGACACGAATTAGTTTTGTCGGTAAAGTTACAGACGCATGAGACAAAATAATGTTAAGTACACTATTACGCTTCTGTAATAGAACTGTCAGTCTATCATCTGTTCATCTGTGAGTTTGCCTTGGAAAAAAAGGGCTACCTGTGAGAAAATCAAATCATTTGAATTATATCCAAATACCATTTCAAATTTTCAATGGTATATGCATACTTGCATATATTCTCTGTCTTCCAAAATTTGGGATATGCATGGTACATATGATCAGATACAGTACTTCATAAGTTGACTGATTAGTGTTGCATTTCTATATGTAGCAAAACTTCCTGCTATATCACCACTATCCATAGTCAGCTAAGCTTCAAAGTTCACTGATTCTGCTATAAAAACATTTCAGCTCCACTCTCCTGACACACACTGCCTTACTTGGAAAACTAAATCTGGCAAAGTCAATGATTAGTTTAGTGATTATATACATTCTGGTAAATAGAATCATTACAAGCAACATGACACCTTAAAATAATTGTCCACGATGCATTCAGAACACAGATTACCCTAAAAGCAAGCGGATTAGCATAATAGCATCTGCAGGTGCATGCAAAGATCAGAGAAAAGCAAAGCTCTTTTTCACTGCATTCACGCTAATTACCTAAGATGGACGATTCAGAAATCACTCCAACGTACATTCTCTGTTAATTTCAGAGATCAGAATAGTTAGTAAAGCAAAGAGCGACGTCCACATATTCCCACTCACCTTATCTGATCTGCAGAGAGGATCAGGGAATTAATCCCCACATACATGCATGATCATGATCCATCTATTTGCTCGTAGAACAAATTTGCTGACGCACAGAAGCCATTTATATGTAAAGTTGCAACATCTGATCATGCATGTCATGTTTACTGTCAGTCCACTAAAACGAAAAAGAAAATGTTCCAATCCATTGATCAGTTCTTTGTTCCATGAAGAGCTCAATTTACTCTGATCGATCTACCTCCACTGAATAATAATGCAGCTGCAGATTGGCACTGCATTTGCATTACTCCCTGCAACTTGGCATTATGCTTTACTGCCTTTCAGGTGGCAAATGGAATTTTTGTGTCAATTGAAAGATTGAAATGAAGCAGGCATATTTCTTGCGTGCTTTGTGTCAGCATTCGTCCTGAACAGAGGCACACTCAGCTATGGTGGAAATGGAATTGCTTCTTTTGGCATAACACTCAGCTATGTCTGATAGGTGGGGCCAGGAACAACACGTGGGCCCATTTGTCAGTAGCAGTTTGTACAGAATTTACCCCGGCACTATTCAGATTCTCATATTGCAGCAAAGTGGAATACATTTCAGGTTGCTCGCAAAAGTATTGTGCTGAAATCTTAATGCATCACCATCTTCAGAAATTTCATTTGTTCAGAGATTTCCTAAGCCATTTGTTTGGAACAAAGTCAGGCAATTCTTGATCTAAAAACAGAATGTAAATGAGTGGCAAGCAATGAAGCAATGACTGTAGGTTCAATTCAAATGCTGCAAATGGAAGATTGGATGGTCAGAAGCAATCTCAGGCAGTCTCAACTTGAACAGTACATATGGTTGCTAATTTGCTATACGAAGTGAAGAATCTCAACAGATGAGCATATATCTTTTCATTTGCTGAGCATATTGCATATATCTCGGTAGAGAATTTCGTATATTTAACCATCTGTACTGTACAGGCACACTAGCAACAGAATTCGCACGCACAAAATTTAATGGGATATTCTCTTCACCAAGCTATGCAAATGCACTAACAATGGCATGCGTTGAGCCACATCTCGATTCACAGCATGACAGCAACAGCTGATCTTTGCAGATACTAAAATATCACCGAGTGAACTGATTGCTGAATCGTATGCTGCTTATCTGCAGACATAACAGTTGCACCAAATAGTCGGGGCTTATCAGTTGTACGATGTAATTCACTGCAGACGAGCAGCTACACTACTAGTGATGATGATGATCCTCAGTTGAAAGCTGTGATATTTCTGACGACATGGCAGATTTCACAAAATTTTCAGACCTGAACAGCAGCCAGTTTAAACACACGAGCAGATTGACACGGCCAACGACAGACTCACGTTCAGTACATGTCCAATCCACACGGCCAGAAGTTGTACATGAAAAGGCAGAAAAGAAAAAAAGAGCTAAAACACAGACGCAAATCTCTCTATCACTCTAAGCAAAGATACCACGAACATATGCCCTCAGTTCATTTGGTCAACCTGAAGAACTATGTAGCAAGACACACCTGGTATTGTTCTCAAAATGTGTCTCGACAAGCACGGACAGTAGTAACACTGGAGCTCGAAGAAGTCGCAATGGCGTCTGATGCTCAGAGTTGAACTTCCCTACCATATACCCAGCTGAAAGGCAATGTACCAGCTTTCTTGGCTCTCGATTGTGCCCTCTCATCCAGCCTTCTGATCCTAGCAGCAAGGGTGCAAAGGTAGTCTTGCGCCTTGTTTCCCTCGCTAGATAGGCCAGTCAGGTCAGATATCTTCCACCTGCTAACGAGGAACTCAAGGATGTCGGCGTAGTCCTTGGCGGTGTAAACACCAAGCCTCTGTGCAACCATGGAGAAGTGCTCAAAGAGCTTATCATCCTCCCCATCGAACATCAGGTGGGCAGGCATCGAGATCTTCTTCTTCATCATGTCAGCAAAAGCAAGCACAGTGCCATCAGGGTCAATCTCAAACAGCTTCTCAACAATCTTGGTGTATGCAGTCTCATGACGCTTCTCATCTGAGGCGATGATGCCACAGATCTGTGCAAGTTTTAGGTCGCCAAAGTCTTTGGCATGGCGAGCAGTGTTCCCATGTGAGATGAAGGTCGCACGCTCTTGGAAGGAGGTGTAGATGAATCCAAGATAAGGATTGTTCTCTGTCCTAGGGTCCTGGAAATGATGCAGCAAAAGAGTAAGTGCTACAGATTTCTCTGCTCAATTGCCACTTAAACAGTCCAATGTGAACAGAACAGAATAGAACAGAGCAAAAGAACATAAGACTAAAAAATTAGAAAATTGATAATGCCAGGTAAAAGTTATTCCTAAAGTATGTAGTTAGTGGAGTTACTAGCTTCCTCAAAACTCAAAAGAGTTTTTCAAAAACATCATGCTAATATACGCTAGCCAGTGAGGAAAACAATTGCTTGAGGGAAAAACTCATGAATGACAATTTCAAAATAATCAGTTAAATATAGCTAGGCTAGCAAAGAAGCGGAAGAAAACTGTTACCATTCCAGAGCCAATAAGATACTGAATTGTCTTCTCAATTTGTCTCATGTCCACCCTACCAGTGAGGTAGAGATATTTGTTCAGGAGGTCACCATGCCTGTTCTCCTCAGCAGTCCATGCCCTTGTCCAAACAGCCCAGGCAGTGGGGCTTGCACCTGTTTCATCTCGGACACCATCGAGAGTGTTAAGCATAGTCTGGTACGTAGGAAGAGCTTCCTCCGTAATCATGTCTCCAACCAAACAAACAAAATAATCATCAGGAATTTCCTTGGCACGTTCTCTAAGTTCTTTGACTTCATCATGAAACCCATCTGAGGCTGGATCAGGAAGAAAATCCTGTGGTTGCCAACATTTCTCGACAGGCTTAAGGTGGGACAAAATATTATCTCTGGCCCAATCATCAAGAGACTTGAATATTTCAATCTTCTGGGGTGGCATGGAATGTGTAACCTGGACGTGCACCTCTCGTGGAGGAGCAAATGGCTTCTTGTTCTCAACCCTGATACAAAAATTAAACAAACTTTCAGCAACTACCAGACACATGATGAATATACCTCTAGCTTTAGGCATTTGCCAGGCTGGCCAAAGACTAGGCCGGCCAAATTTCATTAATTTAGGGAGTATTTACAAATTTACAAGGTTAAACTTTGACAAGAGGGACACTGATGGGACACTGTTAAAAGCAACACCCTCCCAAAGAAAAGAAAAGAAACAGATTACACCTGAGTTGTAAAATATATGTATAGGTATGCTTAGAATGGTGACCTGTACGGTTTCCATTCAGCTTTGTCAAGATAAAGAAGACTAATCGTACTAGTTTGATGGTCATCCTAATATTTTTTTCCCTTAAGGTTAAAATTAAATCAGTTATGGTTGGACTGTTCTTTTGACAAAACGGTAGATTATGCACAACAACTGAAGTGTGCAATAAGCTTTAGCTTCTTGGCCTCTCTAGAGTTCATCAGGTAGACAAAGCGAAAATGCAGTTAGGTTAGTACTACTAGCTAATATCATTGACCTTGTCCACACTACAGTCACATGCCATGCTCTATAAATTATGGTGCGAGGATCTCCCCATACTGAACGTATTAATGCATAGGCTAAAGAAATCCTGATATACAGCAAGGATGTCTTTCCTGCGCGTTTTAGCCTGGAAGCCCTGCATATCACTGTAGCTGGGCATGGGCAGCATCTCTGGGGGGAACACAATTTTTGCTGCAGCAGGGTGTGCAGAAATAGAAATAAGATCAGCCAGGTGGAACTAATTGGACCAAGCAGTCAAATCTGCCATCTTGCATTCATGCCAGTTTAACTACTGGAAGTAACTAGAAAAATTTAACTTTGGGTAAGGTTTAAGCAGTAACTATGATATCCACCCTCTCAGAAAAACAATCTGATTTCCAGGGTATCAGTTTGTAAATATCAGAAAATGGAACAATACTAAATAAATACTCCGAGCAAATACATTTTTATAGAGAAATGGAGCAAATAATCCGATCAAGAAACCCAGGACAGGGGTGGAGTATGGAGGTGATTCCATTTCAGTGCCATGCCTAGGATAGGACACAACCAACCTCCTTCCAATGCCATACTGTATTAAATGACTCTAGAACCCGTCAACTAAACAGGTCAGCGACACTGAGCTGCCATAAAGCATCTCTACCTAGGAGTCCAGTGGTACTAACAAGCGAAGAACAAATCAAATTAAATTCCATGACACTGCGAGCAACATCACCATGCTGTGGACCACGGGCCACCAAATCGGGCTGACAACGATAGGAACGCCTTGGAGTCCCCATGGAAGCCCCCCTAAAGAGGTTCTTCAAATCGATACTGTTGTGTACCACCGATTTTCCTTGTGCAGTACAGCGATATATTAATGGAGAGTATGGTTCCAGAGTACAAGCTTGAAGGTATGAAGGTCCCAGCAAATTTAATGCCGGTGAAATGCGGCGTCAAAAATGAATGTGAAAGGGACTAACTCGAGCTAGTAGCTTCACTTTGCTTGCAACGGAGAAGCCGTGGTGGAGCAGGTCGCCAGTTCATACAGTGAAACCGACCTACTGTATGCTGCACGAATGATTGAACGGCGAAGCTGCAAATCTTTGCAGCCTGATCTGAGGCAGCGGCGAGATGCAGCGGCCATGCGCGTAGGGAGAGCGCGCGACACGGACGAGGATGAATCTCACGATTCCTGGCACCGGTGCCAAAGCCGGCGACGAGGAACGGAGACGGCGCAGAATTTGAGACAAAACCCAGACGAGGCAAGCAAAACGAAGAGAAGAAAAACCGAATCCTGGGTAAGAGAGACACGCATTCATGCCGCAACGTCGACGAACCCCGAATCGCCGCGCCAATCCGGGGACAGGTGCACCGGAAATCCCTACGCAGCGGCGGCGAGGCGTCGCCCAGAGCAAACCGATGCATCGAACCCAACCCAACACACGGGGAACCAATCCCGAACGCGACGAGGTCGATAGAGAGGGATTAGAGGAGAGTGGCGAGCGGAGCGGGGGCGAGCTTACTTGGTGGAGACGGCCCCGGACGCGACGGCGTAGACCCTGACACCGCCGGCGGCGGCGCGGCGGTTGCGCCGCGCGGCGGCGGCGAGGGGCGGGGTGAGGCGGAGCGTGACGTCGTTGGGCCGGAGCGCCATCCTCGACGCCATCGATGAGGCCCCCGCCGCCGAGAGTGGAGGAGGTGGCGGTGCGAGATGGCGATGCGGGTGGCGAGGCGAGGCGCGGAGAGAGGGGATGGGGGTGTGTTTGGCTCGCGCGATCTCCACCTCAGGTTTGGGAGTGCGAGGAGGTGGGGGTGAGAAATCACCAGAGCCACGACTGCACTCTGCTGGATGCCACTCGGCTTTTGCCTTTGCGGGCCCCCGCCCCCCCCCCCCCCCCCCCCCTGATTTATGTCGCCATCTCATCTCTCTCTCTCCCCCGTATACTACCATCGAGGGTGAAAAACCGGTCGGGAGCATCTTTTTAGAAATAAGATAATTAATATATTTATCATTTAGTCCCTTCAGATTTATTTTAATTGATGTTTTGGATAATGATATGGTCTAAAAATACACCTTTAAAAATACACCTTTGGCCTTAATTTTTCTATTATAATATATATAATAAATAAATACATATTTACTTTTATTATAGTGTTTTGAAAGATAAATCTATGTATTCCATCCATACTAATAAAGGAAGTTGTTTAGGACAACGTTTAAGTCAAAACTTGGGAATATAAATCATAAATAACTCTCAAGTTATTGAATTTAAAAAGGTAAAAATTATACGAAAAGATTTGTCTTAAAAAATACTTCCATAAAAGTATACATATATCACTTTTAAATAAATATTTTTATAAAACAAGAAGTCAAAGTTGTGTTTTGGAGACCGTGTAGCTATTCTAAACGACTTCCTTTATGAGTACTGAAGTAGTATGTTGTTATGTATGTTGTTCTAGTTTCTTTAAACTAAATATATTTAAAGTTATTGGTGGTTAAAGTTATAAAAGTTTGACTTCAACCTTATCCAAAACGTCAATTGTTATAGAACCGGAGGGAGTAAACTACTCAATAACGATATTAATATGATAAAAAATTTAAATTCAGAATTTAATGGTAGGCAAAAGGGTACGGTCGAAAATGGTATTATTTATATGGAAACAATGTTAGGTCGATCAGGAATTTTCACGACCGTTTTCACCCTTACAGTACTCTCTGCTTTATTTTCTTTGATTTTACATCCGGATTTTTTTCCATTTTTATCTGTAATTAGAGACTAGGTCCGGACTAAAGCTAAGCCGAATTGTTCTTTGCTTATGAAGCAGCGTGTCTAAATCGCCTTTTTATTTTAGTAGATCACAGGGATCTTTTCGTGTTTTTGTAAAAGACTAAAAGGTGATTTTGTTCGAATCGTGTGTCATGTGAAGGATTATTTGTGTGAGCCCCCGATCTTTCCCGAGCCAACCCCACGCCACGCCACACCGCGTACTACGTGCGTGCCACCCGGCCGCTACGTCCTCCTCCTCTAGCTGCTCGATCGGCGTACGTGGCGCCAAGATTGCGTGCGTTTTCCTCGTCCCACCTCGCGCGCGCGCGACGTCGGCAGCGGAGCGCGCGCGGTGCACCGCACCGAGCAAGCGGCAGTGCACGACGAATTCGAAGCGGCGCCGCCACGCGGTGTGCATATGCTTTCCGAGAGATGCGATGCGAGGCGCGGTCGATGATACCGAGGCCGGCGGCAGCGGAGATGCTCCTGGAGTGACGGACGGAGGCATCAGAAACAAGGCCGAGACCGAGTTTTTTTTTTTTAAAAAAAATGGTCAAGTGACTATGGTCCTCCCTGGCGCGATTCTGCGAGAATGATTCGATTGTTGGCGTCAGAATTCAGCCCAGCGTGCCAGGTGCAGGTGCAGTGCATGTAGGACACGCTGCTCCGGCAGCCTAGTGTACGTACTCCTACGCGTGGGTTGTTTGTCTCTTGTCGGTTCGGTCTCTCTCTCTCTCTCTCTACACGCGTGTCAATGCGCGGGGTGGCGTGCCATATGCCACCGCGGCACCGCTCTGCCCGGACGCGAACCATCGGCAAATTTTGGATTCGCAGGTGGATGAGGGAGGCCCGCCTCCGCGAGTAGCTTTCACGTGTACTCGGCCCAACATGAACGCAGGGTGGTCGGAGGCCCAATGGATTCCACCAAATTCACTCAGCGCCGCCCACCACGGCATCGCCTTGTCGAGCTCTCGCCATGGCCCACCACGGCTGTTTACACCGATCTCGGCCCTCGCCATGGCCCATGGCTGGATCGAGTTCGTGGGCTTGGCAATATGACACCATCATCAATTGCTTGTTATATTAAAATTATTTTTTCAAACTTGTTTAAGAGTATTTTATCGTAGTTTATTTTTATCATTAAATTTTAGACCATAACAACACATAAATTATTTTATGTTGCTTTGTTTATTGTTCGACGGCGCGATAGGGCTTTCTGAAATTGGCAACTTCAGAACAAACTAGTTAGTGGTAAGACGTCAGACTTGAGACTAATTAGGTTTCTGATGATGAAAGCTATACTATGCCTATCAACAAGTTATACCCTTCAGAACGAAAAGAACAGGTTGACAAGAAATGGCAGCTGCTGGGTTAATTACCCCATCTCTGATCCCATTGGGCCATTGGTAAGGGAGCACAGAGAAACGATACATTATACATATACGAATGAGTAGACTATCATTCCACCGTACCAAAGCACAAGCCTGAGTCTGCCATAGTAGCACCGATCCACAAGGAATTCACAATATACCCTTCAGTTTCAGTCTCATGCGGACAAAAAACTCCCCAACTCTCGAAAGACAAAAAAGAACCAACCAGGCGCAGTGTACAGTTCACGGCACGCACTAGGGCCAACCAAGGAACCACCAACGGAGCAAACGGTACGGATCAAGCATCCAGAGATTCAAGATGCTGCCGGATAAACGCTCTTGGTGACCGCGTTGAAGATGTCGGTGTACCCCACGACGCCGACGAGCACGCCATCCTCCTCCGACTCCGCGTCCGTCACCCACACATGCGTGGCACGGTGGGACAGCATCTGCGCCATGACCGCTGCGAGTGAGCTCGTGCTCTTGCACATCAGCGGCGCGCTCCTCCCGCGGTACATGCTCCTCATTCGACCGAACGCCATCTGGTGCGCCTGGCTGTTCAGGAACCCGATGCTCCTGCTGCTGAACTTCTTTGCCCTGGGTGAGCGCCCAGGTCCGATCTCTTCCACTAGTGATGAGCTGATGGGAGGCACTGGGATGGCTGAGATCGGTGTTGATTCGTTATCGTCGGCACCAATGACAAACTGCCCCGCCGATAGGTTTATCAGTGCCCATGCAGCCGCAACATAGTCACATTTCCACAGCTTGTAGGCAGAGATATCTCCTAATATCTTGCGAGTTCCATCTGGTGTAGTCTCGACTACAGCTACGGCACTTGGATCTGGAGGGACCTTCTGAATTGCTTCCATGGCTGGGACAGATGCATCAACATGACAGTAATGTGGATTGATGGCTCCAAGGGAAGAGATTGGAGACAGTGGAATGGGCGCAAGGGCACCGAGGCATCCAATAAGGAACCGGAGAATGTCTTCCCTTGAGAGGCAGCAGAACTTGTAGGTGGAACTGGTAGAGGAGGAAAGCTCTCTACTGCTGCTAGCTGAGGTTGGAGATGTTGCTTCCATATTCTTCAGCCACTTCCCGTTGTAAAGCACTGAAAACCTCTTGGAGATGCCTCTCCAGGCGCCATTTTTTCGAACAAGGAAGCGCTTCACTCCTTGCTTCATCAAATCAAGTGCGTCGATCAACCTTGAAGAAAAAACAATAACACTCATTTAGTAACAGGGTAAAGACCTAGCAGTGCATTTGGAAAAGATGAACTACCTACAAAGCGCAAAGGCATATAGTCCAAAGATGCTGTTACAATAAGTAAGACATTAGATTCTTTTTTTTATTAGGGTATATATTCTTTTTTCTGAAGCACATAAAACAATTCCACAAATGCAGAAATAATTGGCATGCAATCATTTGCAAATCTAACCATATTAGTCTTTCCATATTATATTGAGCCATGATTGGTCTGCTCTGCATGTGTTTGTGTGGGTTGGGTTCATGTAAATTATTGTCTTCACACATGATCCATTAATAGCATGAAGTACAGCTTCAACATAGATTTTCACCTTCCTGATTATGGCATTACATTACCACGAAATAGAACCTCATCCCCACTTTGTTCCCTTATCATAACACAACCAGAAGGGCAAGCCGCTTGAAATCTGATAGCTTGTTTAAGTCTGGGTCATCATCATTTTACAACATGATACTAAAAGGAGAAGACTGCTCAGCTCACCGCCAATATGCATCAGGATACCAACAACCAAGTACTATCCTCTCGAGGTGTTACTACTGAAACATATTCAGTTATACTCTTTCTGCACTTCTGCTAGTGGAATGCACTTTTGGAGTTCAATTTTCCTAACAATATTACTTAACGAAAATGCAGATAGAGGATGACATCAAGAAAACAGATCCAAAGAATTTTAATTTTCAGGTGATAACTCAGCAATTCAACATCAGAAGACAAATGATGCAGGCCAGCTAACTATATTCTTGTGTATATAAACAAACAAAGGGGGAAAAGACCTAATGATGGTATGAACAACGGAACATAACAAACCAGAGTTCTCAGTGCGGCGGTGCGGGGGTCTTAAAATCCAAGTTATGTGATGTCAACTAAACAAATCAAGAAGTAGGATATGTGCAATAGAAATATCTAGAGATAGTTCACGTCGAAACTATTTAAGACATTGATCTCCCAGATCTGTAAAGTTCAACAAAAGATTCTTCAGGAAATAGAGTGCAAATGAAAGCCCCTTCTTAAAGAAAAGAGGATCAAAGTTATCCCTCCGTTCACATTTTCTTTAAAATATACATGTTGTAAGATTTACTATAAGAGCTCAATGTCACATTAGATGGGACTGAGACTTTTAAAGTAGACTGAATGATTCCAGTCATACTCCTGGACAGGCTTGAGAGGAACCATGAAGAAGCATAAATGCCAATAACCTAACACATCTGTACTATTGAATATTGATAGTGACTATTACCTACAATGTTGCAGTAAATACGATAACTAAGATGCAATTTTACCCTATCAAGCATGGCACTGCTTTGGCTAATGAAAAAATGATGCATACTCCTGAATAATATAGGCTGTCTACAGGAAATATAACAAATCAAAGTCCATTTAGCTGCATCATTCCATAGGAAGTTTCATCTAGATATTAATTTTTTTTTGCATGCCTACGTCTTTTTCTAGCATCTTTTAGTTATACGTAACAGTGAATCAATTCTACAGTGCCATCAAATTACAAACTGAAGAAAGTTGGAAAAACAGTTATATGCATTCCTTTAAAATTACTTTAATCCTAAGTGTACAGAAACCAAATAAAAGGAATAGAATTTGCATACTTGAGCATATGTTTTAACTTAAATATACACTTGATCTTGATCCACTATTAAATTCCGTCCAGAAATCAATCAGACCAATTATGTATCGTGGCCTAGCATGATAAGATGCAAAGGACTACCTGGCATTCATTATGCTTCCATCTGAAAGATCTTGCGTGTTAAATCAATGAATATGTTTGTCTTAATACATTAACCCTTTTTCAAACAAGGTCCCGTGCAACTTCAGGAACACAATCGATATTTGCAATCAGCAAAAGCATCACATCCAAGATTAAATAAACAACAAACCCATGTGATCAATTAAAAATTCTAGTGGACCTAGTGATAGCTTTCGACCTGCTTATACAATCAAACGTCAAACTACAAAGCTACGTAGAAGACAAAATCACCAACTAGATCACATTAAACAAAAGGGCTGATGTAGCATCTGCGTTTTAAGTAGTGACGGATCCAAGCTAACACGAACAACAGTGCATAAATATAAATTATATAGAGTTATCAATTTACCGCTGCATACGACATGAATCGCTTTAGGATGCCTACAAAGCGCGTCGAAAGTACATGTTGGACATGATTTAGCACCCAAAACGCGGAAAAGGTTCTATTTCGCTCATGGATCAATTGAAACAAACGCTATACCTACTGATCAATCCAACACCGCCGCATCACAATTGGTTATAGTTATGATAAAATAGCCCCCAAACCTCAGTGGGCAGATCAATCGAAACAAGCACAGCTGTGACCATACTACAGACGCGGGGAGATTGGTAGTCATCATGAAACGAAGGGCGGAGGGCGGAGACCTCACCTCGTGCCTGGATCGACCTCCCGGAGCAGGCCAGGGTTGGGCTGCACGACCTCCCCGACCACGGCGGCCATGGCCCGGTCACCGACGCCGGAAGCGGCCACGAACGTGGCGATGTCGAGCGCGGAGATCATCCCGAGGAACCTGGCGCCCGACGGCGGCTCGTCGGGCGCCGCCCGGGGCCGCCACACGGGCACGGCGCCCTCGGGGCTGGCCGCGATGGCCCGCGCGGCGGCGTCGAGCGTGTCGGTGTCGTGCAGCTCCACGACCTCGGGCTTCCCGACGGTGAGGTCGCCGACAACATGGTGGAAGAACACGGCGGCCATGGGCGCGCGGCGGCCGGTGGCGGTGGGCTATAAGAGGGAGTGGAGGAGGAGGAGGTGGAGGAGGAGCCTAGAGGGGCCGAGGCCGAGGCCACCCCCAACTCCAAGCGCAACCGCGGCGGCGGAAGGGGAGGGGGAGAAGGAGAAGGAGGAGGAGGAGAGGTCACCGGGGGCGGCGCGGGTGTGGGGATCGCCGGCCATGTCGGTGGGAGGGAAAGCCCATTAAAGGCGGGGGCGTCGTCGCCTGAGCTCGGCTGTGTCTGGTCGGAGGGGGGGAGGGGGGGGGGGGGATCAGCGAGCGATTGGAGCAGAGGTGAGAGAGAGATGCGAGGTTGGCGTGGGTGGTGGCGACGACGATGTGGATGGAGGCGACGAAGAACCCGGAGAGAACGGAGAGGAGAAATAGGAAAAGGTGGAAGTGGGCCTCGCTTTGTGATTCGGGCAAGGTGGTGCTGGTGCGTTATTGGAGTGACCCTGACCCTTATTTTCCTTTTTATTATTATTATTATTTTTCTCTATTCTTCTCAATAAAAGCTCATCACATTTATATTAATATAAAAGCTCGTCACATTTACTTCAATAGTATTTTTTAACACAGTACAATGGCATGTGCTCAGTTCACGTCAAAATTAAAAGTCTGGTTGAAATTAAAATGATGTGACGGAAAAATTTAAAGTTTATGTGTGTAGAAAAGTTTTGATGTGATGGAAAAGTTGGAAGTTTGAAGAAAAAGTTTAGAACTAAACAAGGCCTATGGCCTTATAAGTACAACATACACACCCTAACTCTATAAATAACTAGCGCATCATAAAATCGGAAAGTTACCACAAGTATCTTGCGCATCTATCACTGGAATAATGAGAAATATGGGTAAATGGATTAATAGACAAAATATATATGTGGAATTTTAAATATTGTTTTAAGTTTTTTTAAAAAATTTTATAGCAGTTAATTCGTTTGTTTCGTTGGTACTTTCGAATAATTATCACAAGACATTCATTTATTCCAATATTCAAACAAAAAAATATGTCTTTAAGAAAATATAAATAATTTTCATGGAATATATTCACCCAAAACATACATTCACAATCTTCATAAAGAAACAATTGAACAATCTTTGTTGAGTTATTACACATTCTAAAGGGAGATATTCTTCCAAGTAAGTTATATGTAGGGATGCAAACATGACGGGCAAGCGGGATGTTTTTAGCCCGCTTATGTCACTTCTAGTTTATTTTTTCTTCTAAATTTTGTACTACCATGTGGGAAATGAACTAGCAAGTGGGTTTTTATTTGGGTAGCGGGGCTGCCTATTTACATCCCTAATTATAGACCAATTATTTTGTTTATACTTACACTTATCCATAGTACTCCCTCCATCCTTAAAAAAAGGCAAACCCTGGGTTTCCGTGTCCAATTTTGACTGTGCGTCTTATATGAAATTTTTTTATAATTCGCATTTTCATTGTTGTTAGATGATAAAACATGATTAATATTTTATGTGTGACTTGTCTTTTTAATTTTTTTCATATTTTTTTCAAATAAGACGGACGGTCAAACGTTGGGCACAGAAACCAGAGTTTGTCTTTTTTTTGGATAGAGAGAGTACTTATTAACAAATAAAAAAATATTTTATATCTTTACGAGTAAACTTTTTTATACATACTCTTAGCAATTTAAAGCAAATGTTGTAAAATAAACTACGATAAAGTAAACCCATTAAATAAACTTGAAAATTAAGTTTTAAAATTTAAAGTTCCACTTATAAATATAAGCATAAGACAAAGGATGGATCATTAATGTTTTATTAACTCGAAACACTGTAACATGTTATGATTGGTCTCATCTGTATCCGATCACTTACTCACCGATGGCTGTTTGATACGCTGTCCTGCTGTATTAATCACCTATAAAATGAAACCTACCAACAGAAGTACTGGTTACAAATAACCCCAAAAAACATTTTCCCCCTAAAAGACAATAATAGATTTTTAAAAATACTAAAGATAGCGTTGCTCTCACCCGCAAATCCCAGGTTAGCTCGATTGATCGATGGCTTAGCACACAATTCCAGAATTTTCATGCTTCTCTGCATGCTTCTATTCGATAAATTCAATCGCTGTCGTTGCAGCATTTCCCTTTCTCCCTTCCCTGTCGATCAGAGCATCCGTCTGCCCATGCATCTCTTCTGCTTTCGTCGTGTGGCAATTGGCATTTGGCAATCGCCTTCTTCCGTCGTAGAACTTTTTGTAGCCAGCTTTCTTTTTTTCACAATTGAGTTGACGTCGCTGCAACTGTTGCGTTGTTGAATTTGTTTGTATACAGATCAATACGGATCGAGTAGACGAGTACTATACTTTGATTCAAAACATCATGTATATTAACATATGCATATGATGCGAACTACTCGCTCCGTCAAAAAAAAAAACTCAACCTCGTATCCTTATAGAATAATGAATCTGGAAAAAAGGAGGGTCACATTCGTTTCTAGGTTAAGTTTTTTTTTAAGGATAGAGGGAGTATGTGACTGAATTTTAATTTCCTACTGTGTAGGTCTGTCCATACGGCGCGATCGAACGGAATAGCGGAGCACGTGTTACCACGGAAAATACTCATAGAAGATATTGAGTGATTAGGGTCCCGTTCGTTTCTTGTATAAAAAATAGATGAAAATTTAGATACTCGTGACACGCTTTTCAAACGGCTAAACAGTGCGTTTCGTGTAAAAACTTTCCATATGAAAGTTGTTTTAAAATATCAGATTAATCCATTTTTCAAGTTTGTAATAATTAAAACTCAATTAATCACACGTTATTACCACCTTGTTTTGCGTGAATCACTTAATCTTTTTCTTCGGGTGTGTTCAGTTCACACTAAAATTGAAAGTTTGATTGAAATTAGAACGATGTGATGGAAAAGTTGAAAATTTGTGTGTGTAGGGAAGTTTTGATGTGATGGAAAAGTTAGAAGTTTAAAGAAAAAGTTGGGAATTAAACCAAGCCTTCATCTTAATATTTAGGAGATTCAAACACCACCTAGGTTGTCAAAATGCTTTTATGATGATATTGCTTTTTTTTTTTTCCCGTGACCTAATATTACATGGTAGTCAATGAAATCTCTTTGACTTGTCAAATCATTATCATCGATCATCTTCATATATATGACCAATCCAATCATGTGGTGGCTAATCCATCTGCTAACCAGTTGGTTGCTGGCAACGTGTTTGAAGGCAAATCGCATTGTGCGTAAGCTGACTCATGGAGGTCTGAAAGGGCGCTTTCTTAGGGAGTGTGTGTGAGTCAAGATGGTTGGACCATTTATCTTTTATCTCCCGTCACCACAGACAATCAACTGTCACATAAGAGCGAGTTAGAGAAGGTGTTTAGTACGGTGGCGATCATCAGAGATCCCATCAATTAGCTGTGCTTCTTTATCACCCATTTCCACTAAGGTAAAAGAAGGTATAATGCCTAATGAACCTTAATTTGTCTGGGGACAAATTCGAGAGATGATCTGAGTTGGCAGCATGGGAGAGATGGGACGGTGGTTCCTCGTACGATACCTGTGTTCGTCGCTTGTCATATCACCGATCATACCATGTACGTACTGTACTACTACTCCTGCAACGCAATTCTAGCCTACCAATTTATTTGGTAGTACTAAAATATTTTTTGCATTACCAATTTTTTGGTAAATGAAAGTTAACTAGTCCATGTTTGATTCGATGCTAATATAAAACTAAATTTTAGTAGTATAGTGAAAAAGTTTTTAGAATGTGACCAAATTAAGTGTGGGTACTATAAATTTTGTTTGGTTTCATTCCTAACTAACATTCTATTTAAAATTATGTTCTGATTGATGCCAAAATAACTTTTTCAAAATTTGGTAATGCTAAAATTTTAATAAATTACCAAGTTTTAATAGGATGTGCTCAATATAATGTTGTCAAAATTTTATAGATATCACCAAAATTTGGTAACAAACAAAATATAACCATATGATTATCAATTTTATTAAATAATGATATGGTTTAAAATGAAATCGATCTGAACAAGTCCTAAGCTATGAAAATTTTGGTGGGGCACATTTTGACTTCAATCAAAAATGGTCCAAACACTTCACCAACGCGGTGGCCCAATCGAATCGAGGCTACGTGAACGCGCCTACCCTAGGTGGCCCGGTCACGACGCACACGCCGCGGTGCCTCGCTTGCGTGGGCCGTCGTGTTGGTTGGGTCTCCGGCTCTCCACAGTGCCCACGGGCCTCTTCCAGCTCGGGCCGGTCGCACAAGCCACGGAAGTCCATGGGCCTAATGGAATCAGTGGGCCGAAAACCGAGACGAAGCACAACTCAAGCTTATCAACGTTTCAGAATTCAGATCGATATTACAAGTACCAGTACATTTTTTTTTTCTGAAAAGCCTTTTCTTTTGAAAAAGAGATTTTGTACTTTTTTTTTTCTGAAAAGCCTTTTCTTTTGAAAAAGAGATTCTGAAAAGTATGGCTCCCATCGGATGGCCTAATCAGCCAAAAAAAAGCCAAATTTTGAATTTTTAAGCTTAATTTTAAGATTGATTTTGAGATATTTTCAATGTAGTTTCTTTTTCAACATTGGTTTTTAAGTCACCAAGAACACATTTATAAAAGTTTCACCTACAAATTCATTTTTATTTCCTAATAAACCGTTTTGACTTATTAGAAAATAAGACAAACGATGGGGACCTATCACTTTCAGGTCGGCAATCACCATGCTGTGTTGTGACTTGCAAGTAGCAGGCAGCAACTAGGATCATCTACAATTCTCTTTACCTATAATATACAAGGGTGACGATCCAGTGATTCACAGGAAAATGGCACCCAAATGCAGGTTGACCACAACCAACCTGTACCAGTGGCACACTTGCAGATCGAGATAGGATCATAGCAGTAGTTGCTCATGAATGACCCGATCCGTAACATGGAGAGAGAGATAAATGAAATGCCCGGTGATTCAAGGCTCTACCTTAGCTGTATCATGCTTATTGCCAGCTCACAGTAGTTGGTTAGTACTGCTGACTTTCAGTTTAGCTAACAAGTACTACTCTTAGTACACCAGTACGGTTAAATTATTTGGAGATTAGCAAATATATTAAAAGCTACTGTTCTACTTCGGTTCATCCACAATTCAACCGCCAAGCCGTTGTCGTGGTCGTGTTGCATTGCCTGCAGGGTTTCCAGTGTTTACTTCAATTCCCTGACGTGCAGGACATGAATTCTCTCGATGTCTCTCTCGTTCATGAACCTTACATGACGATCAGTTACACTTCTACTATCTTTGTTTCAGTTTTACTACTAAATCGGTCACTGCATTTTTCAGAACATTTAGGCGGTCGTTTTCCATCAGCTTGACAGGTCGTATCTGTCGATCTGAATTTGGCCATGCAAGTGTCATGCGAAGTATGGCACCGTTTCTGATCTCACCGCTGTGTACGCTGCAGATAGATGCCATTCGATGTGCTCCCAAATATAAATATATATTTTCTAGGATTTAAATTTATACTAATGAAAAAAATTGTATATCTTCGACCAATCAGACGTTTATGAGAAAATTACTTGTATTTTGAGATTAAGGGAGACGTTTATGAGAAAATTACTTGTATTTTGAGATTAAGGGAGTAGTATTATAATTTGACCACTATTTGATACGTGTTATAAAAATACTTTTATTTTTGAAACTAAGAGAGTAATATTATCTTTGATTAGCTCGATCTGTTGATATCTTTCTCATATATTTGCCAGTTTGATTGATGTCACGACTCGGTGACCTTGCCGACGTGGCCTGTATGTAACGACTAACATACACTGTGCTTGCTACGCGTATTACTTATGTCTACATCGAGAGAGCACGATCGATACTCGATTATTGTCCTTCTGAAAACAACTTAGCTGGGATTATATGTACTGTTGCGTATTAATTATCCATCCAATTATTTATATATGGTGTTTTCTGGAATAACACAGGTGCATGTTATCTAGTTGCTTCGATTTTTGTTATTCTAAAGGATCTCGTCATTTGGCCAAGAGTTAAGCATATGACTAACGGTTTATTAGTAATAAAAAATTAAATTTCAACTTTATATATGGTCTTTGATTGCTTAAATGCCAATGCTAAAAAACTACGTTCAAAATATCCTAAAAAAATTGAAGTTTTAATATTTAAAAATTGATAACGGCTGATTTTTTAAGGGCAAACGATGAGGCTGATAGTCATTGAAATGGTATATAACATCCATGCAAAATGGTATATAACTTTCAAATTATTCTTATTCATCCAGATGGCATCTTATATCGATGAGAATAAAGAATACGTATGAATTACCCTTGCAGGAGAATGTATTCGAGTTTTTAGAGTAACATTGAAGATCAATTTCAGTGGCTTACATGGATATTGGAAAAATTTTCCACCTATTGGAATTTACAAATATAAAATGTAAAATATATAATAATGTCACCTTTTCTTATCATCATCTCGTTGCGTCTACCTTTTCGCCGTTGTTTGACAAAAATTTCAGGTAGAGACAAAAGGTAATCGTCAGGAGCAATATTGTATTGCGTTACTAGCCAATTGAGGGTGTCGGGCATGTAAGTTGTAACACGCCAAAGAAGATATTATTGACTCAGTCAAATTTATAATGGATTGCTACTATTGGAGACATCGACATGTCTATCATTGAGGCATATAACCTTAGTACTCCCCCCGTCACATAATATAAGGGATTTTAAGTTTTTGTTTATAATGTTTGACCACTCGTCTTATTTAAAAAATTTATGCAAATATAAAAAATAAAAAGTATTGCTTAAAGTACTTTGGATAATAAAATAAGTCACAAAGAAAATAAATAATAATTCTAAAATTTTTTAAATAAGACGAATGGTCAAACAGTGCAAACAAAAACTCAAAATCCCTTATATTATGAGACGGAGGGAGTAGTTATTTCATCAAAGATTGTAGTATAACGAGATACTAGTACATTTCTATTTGAAAATGAATTATGATTTTGATCTATACGTAAAATGGAATTACCCCATCCGTTCAAATATAGCGCGTATTTTGGCTATCCAATTTTGAGTTTTGACCGGCTATTGATATAATAATGTTTAGGTTTTGACCAAAGAAATTATTATTGTTGGATTCATATTATCTGAATTAATCACCCCCATCCGTTCAAATATAGTGTATATGCAGTTTGAAAGCATTTTCTTATGGCTATGATTCCGTAACCGAAAGTGAAATAGTGTAAGAGAAATTTATTATCAAAACTTGTTCAGAATACGTCCTAGTATTTTTGAAAGAAGGAGTACTGATTTTAGTTAGAGTAAAATACACCAGCGGTTCTTATACTTGTCAGGAGGTTTCACTTAGATCCACGAACTTATAAAGTGCACATCGAGGTCCCTAAACTTAGTTTATTGTATCATCCCGGTCCAAAGCCGCGTTTGACTGTGGTCTTGCCTACGTGTCACGCCACGTGGACAATGATATGGAATTTTTTTTTATTTTTTTATCCCTTCTTCCTTCTTTTTCCTCTTTCTTCCTTCTTTTTTTTCTTGGTGGTGAGAGGCGGCACGAGGAGAGGGGCTGTCGCAGTGGTGAAAAAAAGAAGGAAAAAAGGAGAAAAAAAATTCCATGTCATTGTTCACATGGCGTGCCACATAGGCAAGACCACGGTTAAACGTGGCTTTGGACCGGGATGAAACAATAAACCAAGTTTAGGGACTTTGATGTACGCTTTGCAAGTTCGTGGACCTAAGTGAAACCTTCCGATAAGTTTAAAGACCGCTGGTGTATTTTACTCTTTTAGTTATCAGATATCAAGTCATGCGATTTAGTAGTTGTAAATTTGATTGAAAACAAGGTGCACGCTTCCGAACTGTGCTAAGATGACGACAAATTAGAGCCTACATCAATTTCCACTAGGAATAGTATGAATGGTCTAAAAAGATCTTGCATCGATCGACAAAATCACATGAGGACACGAGACGGATGGCTGAATCTTTGAATTGAGCATGGAAGCATACTTACTATCAACGGATGTTGCTATCTGCTATTGAAGAATATATGAGAATGAGAGACTTGTGGTCCAACACATGTACACGTCTATGGAGTGTCTGAGGCCTTGTTCAGTTAGGAAAAAAAATTTAAGTTTGATTGTCATATTGGATATTTGGACACACATTTAAAGTATTAAACGTAGTCTAATAACAAAACAAATTACAGATTCCGCCAGAAAATTGTTAGGCGAATTTATTAAGCCTAATTAATCAGTCATTAGCAAATGTTTACTGTAGCACCATATTGTCAAATCATAGCGCAATTAGGCTTAAAAGATTCGTCTCGCAATTTTACACACAAACTGTGTAATTGATTTTTTTTTTCCACATTTAATATTCCATGCATGTGTCCGAACATTCGATATGATGGGTGAAAAGTTTTTGTTTTGGGAACTAAACAAGGCCTGAGTGGAGAAGAAAAAAGAAAATTGAGAAGATACATAAAACGAGGTGAGCCATTAGCATATAATTAATTAAGTGTTAGTTATTTTAAACTAAAATTGAATTAATATGAATATTTAAAATAACTTTTATATAGATTTTTTTAAAAAAACATTGTTTAACAGTTTAGAAAGCGTGTACGTGGAGAACGAGAGAAACATTGTTTGTTTAGAAAAGTTTGTAGCAGCTGTAGATTGCCTCGGAATCTCCAGCTCAACTCAAACATTCATACTTCTTTTACCTAAGTTCAAATAATTATAAGCTATAGATTTTAGGAAACGAATTAATAGTTAGAAACTAAAAACCTAGTTTTTTTATTCTCATCAATTGGTTACTCACTACCTATTTGTTAGAATCTCTAGCTCTCTAGACAGAACGTAAAAATCACACGTGTCTCTGCCAAGTTTTCCAAGATGAAAGCCACATAGGGGGGTTGGGCATTGTACTCCGTAGCTATCACACGTACCAACACTTCAAGTGTCAAATTCTTTGCCTTGTCACCGATTGCTTAGTAGGAGTAGGAGAGAGAGGGGACTAGCAGATTAATTAGGTGGTGTTTGGATCAGGGACTTAACTTTAGTCTATGTATTTAGACATTAATTTAGAGTATTAAATATAGACTATTTACAAAACTAATTACATAAATAAAAGCTAATTTACGAGACACATTTTTTAAGCCTAATTAATCCACAATTAGAGAATGTTTACTGTAGCATCACATAAGCTAATCATGGATTAATTAGGCTTAATAGATTCATCTCGCAAATTAGTCCAAGATTATGGATTGGTTTTATTAATAGTCCACGTTTAATATTTATAATTAATATCCAAACATCCGATGTGATAGGGACTTAAAAAGTTTTAGTTCCATTTAAACAGGGTATAATGAGAAAGAAAACCTATAAACTTCACTTTCGGGTCTATGTATACTAGCTACTCTCCAATTTCACCACTGGAATTTTCAACTTGTTTTGTGCAATTTATTGTTTTTTCTCAATGGTGGTATTCAAGTCATACAGAACTACTATACATTTCAAAGTACTAAGTTTCAACATGGCCATGTTTTTTATTAGCGGTAACGAAAATTGTTTATCTATAAACTTTCACCGCTCATATTTTTTTTCAAATAAGAATGAATACCTGAAAAGATACCATATTGTTAACGTTTATCGATTTATTGAACCTATAATCTTATATTCCTATTGGTCCATTTAAAAAAATATTATTGAAAACTAAACAACAAGTCAGCATTATCAATTGTTTGAAAATAGAGAGGGTGTAATTTACGATTTAATCCGGTGACGACAAAGCTATAATTTTTTTTCTCACCAATGGTACCAAATCGTTGAGCACCATGAAAACACATAAAGTTCTATCTGGATTTGATTTTTAGTCCGTGTTTAGATCTCCTATTCCCAACTTTCCATCACATCATATCACATTAAAAACTTTTTCTACACATATAAATTTGCAACTTTTTTTCAAACTTCCAACTTTCTTCAAACTTTCAACTTTTTTCAGAAACTGAACACACCTTTAGGTTAGGACAACAAACTTTTTCTGAAGTCATTTCTGTTACTACTTTCTCTCCCATCCATTATTATTTCATTTCACGGCAGTAGGAAAATTTTAAACGTTTGAACAATCTGCATAAAGTATTAAAATATAGGCTAAAAAATAACTAATTATACAGATTGTGACTAATTTGCGAGACGAATCTTTCAAGCTTAATTGCTCAGTGATTTGACAATATGGTGCTACCGTAAATATTTGCTAATAACAGATTAATCAGGCTTAATAAATTCGTCTCGCGATTTACTGATGGATTCTGTACTTAGTTTTTTTATTAGTACCCAAATACCAATACAATACTCTATATAATATCCGATGTGGCTTGCCAAAAACGCCGCTGGAATTAAAAGCCCCAAAATGCTGCAAAAGCCAAAAACCGTCTCTAGTTACACCCGTGGGGCCCGTCCACATCCCACAACGGCCCAAAATGAGAGCATGACAGCCCGGGCCCACGCGCTACTCCCAGTAAAGAAACACACTCTCCCACTCTCTCCTCTCCTCTGTCCCTCTTCTTCCTCTTCTCCCAAGAACTCTCTCCTCTCTCTCTCTACTCTTCTCTTCTCTCTCCTTTTGTTGCTTCCATTTCTCGTTCTTGCACGGGGAAGAGGAGAGAAAGATGTGTGTCGCTGTGGTTTGAAAAAGGTTGGGTGTGAGAGGAGAGAGAAAGTGGAGTGGAGGGGAGAGAGAGAGAGAGAGATGGGTTCTTGCGCTTCGGTTCACAAGGACCTCGGGTTCCCCAAGAAGCTGTTTCTTGCGTCGTCGCCTACCAAGGAGAAGAAGGCCGCGAACGGGAAGGGTGGCGGTGGCGGTGTGTCTGTTGATCTCAAGCGAAAGGAGCAGCAGCAGGCGGCGGCGGCAGGGGTTGGCGTCAGGAGCCCCGGTTCTGGTAGGATTCGTTGATCTTGGCTCTCTTGGGTCTTTTTCTGAAGTGAGTTTCAGTTTCAGATGGTTGTTTGATTGATCAGTTTGGTTGCTTAGCTAGGTAAGTCTATTCTTGAAAGGTTAAAGAGGGAGATGAGTAGATGACTTGGCTGATCTTTCTGTGGAAAAAAAAGAAGAAGAAAAGAGGCCTTTTGGGTTTGTTTATTGATTGATTTATTGTTTGGGTCTGGATTTAAGAATTTGAAAGGGAAGTTTTATGGTGTTAAAAGTAGTTTATGAAGAATAAAAAGATTGCTTATTGGTATTAACAATAGCTTCCGAAGATCAAACAGACTGATTGTTTCAGTAGGAATTGATGATATTAACTGAAACGGACCTCTGTTCAAGTGTTCATACAAGCTGGTTTTCGATTCAGGTTCATCCAAATCAGGAACTTGCTTCATGGCCATTTGATTAGCCTGGGGGGGGGGGGGGGTTGCAGTGTGTTTGTATCTAGTATTACTTTGTCCAAAATCAACTGCTTGCTCTTTGTGTTACCAATCATCGACGAGATGTGCAAGTTGACTGTTTTGTGTATTCTAATGTTCTTGTTTGTCAATTGGGCACTTCGTTGAATTTGTGTGTTCATTAATTAAGCCTGATCGAATTTATACCATGGTTACACATGCTTGTCTGACCTGAATATGCAGTTTTTAATGGATAGAGGAACTTAAAGAACTTAATTTGCAGGTAGCAAGGATGAAATGTTCTTTGACTCGCGGGCATGGTTAGATTCTGATTGCGAGGACGACTTCTACAGTGTGAATGGAGGTAATCTAATGATGCAGAGTAAATAGGTTCCTTCTCACTGGCATGTCTGTAGTGCCAGTGCCTTGTTCATGCTGTTTCCTTTTCAAGTCTATCCTATTATTGTATCAGTAGCATACTAGCATGAGGCCTGTTCTTTTTGTTTAGTCCAAATTGCATGTGCGCTGATTGATTTGGTGATGATACAGTTTTATCTGTCTCTCTGGATTCTAAGGGGCTTATTTTAGCCCTTTGATTGCTTGTTGAGACAAAAGGTTGAGGCCTTTGATTTCGTCTTTTGGCATTATCATGTTTCTAGCATCTAATAATCTGTTAGCTGCATTGGACCCCCCACCTTTAACTTCGGTTACCTATTCCATGGGGTCCTTTATTTCAGAAGTCTTGCTATACACTTAAATTATAAGAAACTCCATTTCTTCTGCATCATTCTGGAAGTTCAATGAACAAGTAGATATTCTACTGTACCAAGTGATTTTGATTGTTTTCAATTCATGTGTAATGTATGTTTTTTCGTGTGCAGATTTTACTCCGTCTCGTGGCAGCACTCCAAACTACCAACCCAGAACACAAACAGTTATGAGCAATGTCTTTGTACCTGATAATGTACAGAATTCCAAATCACCTGAACCTTCTCCAACTGGAAGGAGAAAACTAGCCGAGCTCTTGCAGGAGGCGATGCAGAATGGTTCCGAAGATAGCACCGATGCATCTGTTCCAGACATCAGCAAGAATGAGAAGCAGCAATTCCAGCCTGTTTCTGCAGCTGTGAAGCCAGTATCTGAGTCCAGCTCCACGTGTAGCACAGAACCGACGCCGATCAGAGAAGCGAAGAATCGCAAGGAGAAGGCGTGGTACACCGGTCGCTGTTGCTTGCCGGCTTTTGTTCATACCCTAGACTTAGATGAGAGGAGGCAGAAGATGACCCCTGGGCCTTGTGCTGTTTGACATGGCTGCTTCCCTTCTATGAGCTGTATCTACAATATACTACCTGATCCGGCCCTGAGTTCACTGTAAAGAAGACTAGTATTGAGAGCACTATATCCTTGTAATAATCAAGTGAATAGTCACTCTTGAGAATTCATGTGCTGTATCCATGTTAAATCAACTGTAAGGTGAGGATATCTAGCTCAAGAAATGATCATTTTGTGCATATCTGGATGAATCTTTATGGATATAAAATTTTCTCAGTTGTCAATTTTGTAATCAATCTGTGGGAAGTGCATGTGACATGTGGGATACCATGCCAACTTTTTTCAATAGGTTAGCAATGTGATTGATTGGCAAATTGTGATGGCCTTTTTTGTTTGGGATAGCTTGATTGACGCCAGACAATTGGATTGCTCTACCCAATACCAATTGTCCCAAACTTTTAATTTTTTTTCCTTTCATTGACAATTCAGCGTGGCTGTGTGTCGTAACATCTTGCAGAATTTGTGATTTGGCATTTGTGCCATGAATCGAAGCCTGATTCGTGTGGGTTGGCATTCTGCTTGATGGCGCCAACGTGTTTGTGCAGCGCTTTTGATCGAGCTTATGATAATGACAAGCCAACTGCCCCAGGATATGGATGATTACACCGTTGCCTTCGTCATTTCTGATATTTCTAACTACTACTTGATCAGTTTAGTGTCAGCGATGCAATATATGTGCAAAAAACTCGAATTCTACACCGTTATTTTGGGCTTGCAAACCTGGCTACGAACTGCAAAAACGACTAGGTAAAAATGAATTTGAATGCTCGTTTTTTGTTTGGATGAAAGGACCAATGGATATCAGCCAAAAAACCCGTCAGATATGGCAGCCCATACGACCCCTGTACACAAAAGCACCTAACATTATCCTCTCACGAGTATCACAAACACAATAAAAACATGGTGTCTATTGACTCTATTTCTCTCTGGCCCACCATTTAAGATCACTTTAATCAATCAGGTTTGACATGTGACACATGAACACTATCAAGATATATAATTTTTATGATTTCGATCATCCAGGGGCAACCAAAGCCAACACAACACAGTGCAGCATAACAAGCTGGAAGCTTCCATTCAAAATACATTTTTCAAGGTTCACATCTAAGCAGGGTAAAGAGGTGTACAGACTGAGAACAGGCCCAACTGCCTGCCTGACAAGAGAAACATTGTCGACAACACTATAAATATCACTCGATCGTTTTGGTGTTGATATTACAGGATGCATTGTATTCCTGCATAGCTCCTCCCCACATGATCAGCTTCGAACCTTCATACCTGCGGCTCCAGTGATTACGACAAATGGACTACCGAAGTGAGGAAGAAGACATGAGAAAGGATTGGATGCGTTGCAGGAGCTCTGCCTTCACAGAATCAGGCACTGATGCTGTTCCAGAGACAAGAGATAATGAGAATAATACGAGAGATAGATATTTTGAAAGGAAAAAAAAAGAACTTCCCCACCCAGTACTGTAAATTTGTAATACCACCAGCAATAAACATTGAGAACCGAGTGATGAACAGATGATATGAGGCATTGAGGTGAGGATGTAAGCTTAGTAACATCACAAATCCATTTATGCATTAAAAGGTAATATCCATTTATTTGGCCTTAACTCACAAATCCAATTTTGGTAGCAAAATATGAGAAAAGATGACAAAACAAAATGTGTGACAGTGCTATGTTAGTATGTTACTATAATATAATTATACTTTTATATTGTATTTGGCAGACCATTTGGTGTGCCGTCGACTCAGTAAATAGAATTCCTCACACATTTGTAGGAGAAAAATTGGAGAAACAAAAATAGCTTTACCTCTTCCTTTTGGAGTAATGACATGAATAAGATCATCTACTGTAACATTATTTCTTCCTTTCTTCCTTGCATAGGCCCTACAGAAATAAAACAGCTCATAGAACCAATGATGGTACAAAATCTATTTGATGCTGAAAAACCTTAGTGACCTATTTTAAACCGTGGAATGTGTACAAATTCCAAAATGGGCTCAGCATGACAACATCAGGTAGCACGTGTAGGTCAGCGACGATCTGTAATGTGGTCTAAGTCTTTGGGTTTTCTAATCTCTCTAGCAATGGTCTATAACAACACTGCATACTAGGGTTAAGAAGAATCGTACTATATGTACTACATGGCCTAGCCACCATGGAAACCTAACAGTTAAAGTAACATTCTGCAGGAAAAGTTTAAAAGCACCCCCCATAATGTTCAATGAGCAGCCAAAAAGCATGTATAAAGACCCATATGCTGTCTGGTTTACTTATAAACCTCCGGGCAAGTTTCAGAAACAGCATACCGAGTAAAACAAGTGATTAATTGCAGAAATTTTAGATATTGACTGAAACAACAATATGTTGAAGCTAATTATTCCTTCATTCATTCATTCATGTTAAAGCCTTACAAACGCTTGTGCTTTGTACATTAAGCAAACTGGTAGCTATACGCACTAGGAAACAGAAGACACAGATCATTGTTCACAGAGGCTTAGGCACGGAATCGTTGCCGGAATTCAGGATCACCAAGCAGAAACTCATCACAAACGATACAAGAATTTGGTGGGACAAGGAACCAAACCTGCAGAGAGCTTTCATCTCGTCCCTCCAGCCGCACTCGACGAGCCGCTCCCGGAGGAGCTCCATCAGCTTCTCCTTCTCCCCACTCTCTACCAACTTCACAAAAACCAAAAAAACCACCTCACTGTCAGTCACCACACTCGAACACAAGAGCAGCAAAGATTAAAAAAAAAAGCACCCACCCAAAAAAGATCCACTAAACCAAACCCTAATCAAATCTAATCGAAGATTACCCTCTTCTTGGGTGATTGGACGTCACCGGTAGCCGGAGAGTCCACCGCCTTTTCGGCACCAAGTGGCAAGAACTTCAATTCCGCAGCAAATTGGAAGGGGAAAAGAAAAAAACAACCACTGTTTCGCAGATTCCTGCACGGTTTCTGCAAGAGGATGAAGAGCAAGCCGTACCTTGACGTTGATGATTTCTCTGAGGGAAAGCTCCTTCTGCGGATCCTCCTCCCGATTCGGGGTCGGCGGCCGATTAATCGACGCCCACCTGCAACAAAAGCTTCAAATTCAACAAAAAAAGAACACCGCTGGATTTTTCACACCTAAAGCTACATGAACTGACGAAAAGTGCGAATTCATCGGTAATGGCTCCGATTTGTTCGATCAGATGAAGAATTTGTGGAACAAATCCCAGGATGCGCGTAGGAACAGCTTAGGAAGGATCGATTAGGCGGGCTTACATGATTGGATTGGATTCTCCTCCCCTTCCTGCTTGCTTGCTTCCAGCTTCGTTTCGTGGCTCCCTTTCTTTCTCCATCGCTTCGACCGAGCCGGACTTAAGAGCTGACAGGCTGGGACTGTTTGCGCTTACTGGGCCTGAATTTTGGGCCGTTTCTTAATTTAAGAGATTTAATCAAATATCCACTATAATATACAGTATATACTCGTCGTCCCTAAATATAAATATTTTTAGCTATAAATCTCGACAGATATTTAATCAGATTTATAGCTAAATATTATTATATTTTAGGATAAATATAGTAAGTTGCAAAGTAGAATAGCAAACTGCTCTCTGTTGGTTCTAATGAAGTGCATATACAGCATTGCAATTTGCAATAGTAATTAATTACCCTGGTGGTGGCAAGATTAGTCGAGATAAATTGCAAAACTGTTAATGCCCGCACCATGGCTTGGAACACTCATATGACCATCAGTAAGACATAAGCATCGTCCTATCGATCTAAGTTATTTCCCCGTTTTTCTGCTCCTAAATCACGAGTTTGATCTGTCACTATTTCTACTGTTAATGGTCAAAATGGTCTTGTATAGATTCATCTGTAGGAGTACTTATTATATGGCCGTTCAGTCTCAACAAAATTCTTAGATCTGACACTAGCTGTAAGTATACTCTTGACACACGTTTAAAGAGGCTAACACCATCGGCCTTAATCTTATTAAAATCCTACTAAAAATGACACCTATGTGTGCATAATTTTTTGTATCCATCAAGATTTAAGGGGATGTTTGGTTGCTGCCCTCACTTGAGCGTTCTCACTCAGACAGATCAATCCAGCCGCAGGCGACTAAAATCGAACAACTGAGATCGATGCCTGAGTTAGGCATGATTCTCAAGGAAGCAACCAAACAACCCCTAAATTCTAGACCCACAATTGCATCATCACACCATCGATGCTTCCGCACATATAGAAAAATTTTGACAACCGATTTACTTAAAAAAAACATCCGAATGATTCTTAAGACAAAGAACCCATGATTTTCTAACCTTTAGATCTTGCTCAAAGATTTATGCATCACCTCGTCAATCTATCTCTAACAAACTTCGATAAGCTCTTGGGTTTCTCCAGTGACGACATATGACAGATTTAGAATATAAGGTATGATATAGATTGGAGGGGAGGTTGGGATGGAGAGAGGGATTAGGGAGGGAAGAGGAAAGGGGTGAAGATTACGAGTATAGAGGGAGGCTCATGGATGGTGTGGTGCCGTGGATCAGGAGAGGAGTGTGGTTAGCGGTGGAGGAAACAAGGAGAGAGTTATCGAGAGGCGGCGGTCGGCAGTGAAGGCGAGGGGATAGGAGCAATGTAAACCTAGGTGGAGGCGATGGGAAGACTAAGTGCAATGTGAATCGGGTGGCGGCGACGATGATAGCACGTGGTTATTTTTCTCCTAGCTATTAGTGGTATGGGGAATAATGTAAATGGCTAGATTTTGATCCAATGGTTGAAAAAAAATGTTTCAGAGAAAAAAATTCAAAGGGTGGTTAGATCATCCCTTTTGGAATGTTTCCTTGTGATTGAATTAAACTAACATGTAATTTTATATAGAATTTTTTCCTTAAAATAAAGCTAATCTATAGATTTCTCATGAGTGGCCTAGAAAACAGTTGGGCAAATTTAAACCCATCCTAATGCAGTTTGTTTTGATGCTAGTTTTTTAATAATAGCCACAACTATTACAGGGGTTGCAGCCTTGCATGATAAAATACTATAAACTAAAAAAACCATAATATGATTAAAAATAAGACAACTATGTAAAACACCAATCCAGAGACATAGAAAAACTAACTTCCGTCTATGTTGGCAATGGCAAGGAATTGCATAACTTTTATTTTTTGAGCGGCTTTACAAGTTGTTTGATGCCACTGTTTGTCAGATCAATTACTATTGAGACCCATTTTTGTTACTTCCAGTTTCAGTAGTGCACACGGTATATTTGGATTGAGACCCATTTTTGTCCAAGTCAAAACAATTGAGTTTACACCCGTAACAAGAAGCTCACTTGTGCATTTTCGCTTGCAAACAAAACATTTCAAAAACTGCCATATTTCGGAGGAAAAGAAAAATCCTCGTCATCATCACTGAGACTTCATCAGTCACATATATGGTGGTGTTAGAATATTCTGAAGATAAAGATGAAGATGAAGATAAAAATTAAGTATTTCACACCAAATGAGATGGTAATAACTTGTGATTAATTGAGTTTTAATTATTACAAACTTGAAAAATGTATTAACCTTATATTTTATAACAACTTTCATGTAAAAAGTTTTCACACGAAACACACCATTTAGCAGCTTAAAAAATATGCCACATGTATCCAAACAACTTTTATTGGAGAAAAAGAACAAGACCTATATTCCGACAAAAAGCGGGAAAAAAATCTCTCTCCTCCTCACCGCCTTATCCCCTTCATTTCCCTCTTCCCGCCTCCTCATCCACCTCCTTCCTCGCCGCCGGCGAATGCCTCCACCGGCGGGGCTGCTCCCCTGGCCGGCGCCGTCCGCCGCGCGCCTGGCCGCCCCGACCCGGACGCGCCCTCCTCCTCGCACTCGCGTTCGCCCTCCACCCCCTCCCGCTCCTCCCCCGCCGCCACCGCCTCGGCTCGAGCCCGTCGTCGTCGTCGCGCCGAGCACAACCACGGCCACCGCGACGCTGCCTCCCATCATCACCCCCACCTTGTCCCCCTCCACCTCCACGTGCCTCGAATGCGTCCACTTCAACTCGTACGGCTCTCTCTCCTCGAATGCGTGTGCGCGTGTGTGAGAGACGGCGAAGTGATTTTTTTGATTTTTTTTTTCTGATGCGCGATCTCTGCAGGTGTTCGGGTTGCACGCACGAGGTGGATCTGGACAAGCCGCCGGTGCTGCAGGAGGTGGAGAATTTCTTCAAGGGTCACGGAGTTGGAGATTTCACCTTCAGCAGAGGCAGGCTGGTACGTGTAGCTTCTAAACAATTTTGGCCGTGCCCAATGTATGCAATCCGTGCTGTTTGGTTGTCTAATTTACTTACCTGGTGCCGAGATTAGTTTAAAGGGTCATGAACTCACGATATCTCAGGTTCGGTTCGGTAATTAGCTTAGCTATTTTGGATATATATGTAGTCGTGCATGGTTTTGTTCATTTGGGAATATGTTTGGCAAACTGATGCTGGTGTTTTGAGGACATCAAAGCAATGCGTCCACCAGAAAATTTTATCATCCAAATGTAGCGAGCTAGCTAGCTGAATTTCTTATTCAATTGTGCAGGGATAGATCATGGTTAGTTGAAAGTAGCATCGGTGTTTTTTGTATAGCTAATTATGTTTATTTTTTAATGCAAAATTGTAGTAACAGAGATCTAATAGATGCCCAATCAACCTGATTATATGTTTGTTTGATGGCCTATGTGGCTATGCCATGTGATGCGTTACTTCTTAGAGCTGTGACGTCTGAAGGCATGCAAATCCTGTACTAAGCCACATTGCCGTATGGATCTCTCAGTAAATGTTTTAGGTTATCTAAGAATTATGATGGCTTTGCTTCTCCACTAAACATGAGAATGGTGCTTTTAGAGGGAGTGGCGGTGCCGTGCAAAGCTAGCTATACGTGGAACACCAGAGAACCCGTTGATTGGCCTATATCAGGAAGGGACACACGCTGTTGCAGATATTCCAGAGTGCAGAGGTTAGTTACCACGACATACCTCCTATATTCAATGAACTTGGCACATCCTGTGCCAGTTCGTTCAAAAAAGAAAGTTATCATGACCTATGAAATTAAGAGAACTACTTACAAAGGAAGCTGCAATGATCTGGTTGAGCTTCATTGTGATATGCTTTATTTTTTCATGACAGTTTATGAATCCTTTTTGTTTTACATTTTCTTCAGCTCATCACCCAAGCATCAATGCTACTGTCAAGCTTCTAAGACAAGGCATGTTCCTACAATTACTTGTTTGTTGCTTCATTGGGATATGCAAAAAAAAATATCCTTTCCATTGCCAAAGAAACCTAATATATAGTAACTATGTTCTTTTAGCTATATCTGAGTTGAATATTGAGCCATTTGATGAGGATGCGAGTACCGGCGAACTGAGATATGTGCAGGTAAACTGTTTCTTAATAGCATGCACATAATACATATTACTATATGAATGACAGCTTATGCATCTTTTTCTGGCTAAAAACGTCACCTTATCAATCATATTCTTTTTCTTCAAAAACTCCCATGTCATTATGTTAGTGATCCTGGTCATTTGATTTATTTTACATATTCTCTAGATGGCTGTGACAACGTATAACACATCTATTCCAGTTGCTAAAAGATATGAGCAAGGTTAGCCTGATTCCTCATGCGCTGAATGCTCTAAGTTTCTTTTCTTGTCTAATACTAATTCCAAATTAATTTAAATGCGCTATTTGCTTAACCAGGAAGAGTTCAAGTTTCGTTGGTTTGGAATTCAAGGGATGAGCGATCCAAAAATGCAGAGAAGTTGAGCTTGTTGTCAGAAGTAAGTTGATGAAATTGAGGTTCTGCAGCTACAGCACATGTAGCTGCTATTTTGCTTTCGCGTTTCCTTGGACGTTTTCTATCAGTACTTCAACTCCTCTTTTTCCCATTTTATCCTCAATCTCTGTGCTCCTTGCGACAGTTCTTATGGAGAAATGGGGGACCAAGAAGTAATGTTCATCTGATTCACTCTATATGGGCTAATTTTCAGACATCAACCAGCAATGTAAGATACACCCTTGCATTTTAGTGTATACAACTGAACTTATTGTACATTTGTTGGCTATGCACATACTGTGTTTACCATTTTCATGATGGATACTTGAAAAAGTTGATGTTTTATCTGAAGTTGGACATTGTACAATTCACTTTTAGAGGCTCAGATCTACTGGTTTAACATCTCAACATATCCATTATATATGGATGAAAACAGTGGCACTTATATAATAAGCTTACTTGTACATTCATCAAGTATGTACAATCAGCTCCCTCTGATTAGCTGGTGGTAGCCACGTTGTCAAGAGGATGCACATATGCAAAACTGTATGTCTGTATTCCTGCCCCCATATAAAAGCTACTATGCTAATGTCAGCATTTGTGCAACACACCAGGGAAAAATTCTAGTGGACTAGAATTTTAAAAAAATATCCAAGGCTTTCTCCATGTTCACCTTTCTTTTCTTACGCTATAACTGTTGGCTTACAAGTTAAAAGAGACATAATTGAACATTACCTTCAGGATATATGATTTATTTTATTCAAGAAAAATGTTCTTACATCTGCAGATAATTTTTGGGCATAAATGGAGACATCTCATTGGGGAGAACGACTTATGGGAGCGTTATGGTGGAGTTGATATTTCTCTGGATCCTTATAGCTTTGGGCAGGCTAATACTTTGGTACGTGTGATTGAAGTTATCGCTGATTCATGTAGAACTTAACTATGCAAAGGACTAGATAAAACCAAAATTCTAGACAATTCAACTTTCTAGGACATAGTGATCAATTGTATACAAGCATACTCCATATATCCTTTTGCTGCATGAATCTTTAGATATAGTCGGAGAAGTTTCACAGGCTATGTTAGTTTATACTAAATTCCATACCATCAATGTCTTACAAATGCTGTGACCTCTTTGCAATGTCTTTCAGTCTTTTAATGCGTTACTGCATACGTTGCACAAATATGTACCACGTGGGTCAACAGTTGTTGACCTGTATTCTGGTGCTGGTGTTATTGGATTATCTCTTGCTGCTTCGAAGAAATGTAGGTGAGTTTATCCCTGTATTTCATTTTGGGGCTTGTCAAATAGCTTCATTACTTGACAATTAGGCTACCAAAGAGCAACAGCCTCATTTGGTTTATACTTCATATGTTGAAAAAAAATCATAACCTAAATGCTTTGCTTGATTCACAAACAAGAGTTGGGAGTTTGCTTCATGTTCATTATATTTGTTAGTATCTGTTGGAGGCATCAGCTCGGATTGCGGAACTTATCTTGTTTGTAGGATACTAAGTCAGATGCAGTAGAATAGTACTGGTATCAAGGGAGGTACGGTGGATTTATTATAATATGGTTTACACTTCATTACAAATCTAGAGTATTCTGGAGCAAATTTTGCCTTATGATATTGTGTTGTTTCTGCTTGACCTGACCAAACCTTATATTGGGGTGACCTGAAAATGCTAGGTTTACGTGCCTGGTCTGTCTCAACCAAAACAAGCTCCAAACTCAGCCTGGGAAATTCAAACAAATGTGTTTTCACTAGAAATATTTATTTTAAAAAAATTCTAAGATATTTATTAGAACATGTGGGCCTGGTTCAGTAGCCCAGTTGTCTCAAGCCTTGAAAAATATTTTTGGGTCAGTCTGGGTTGTGCGTGTCCATGTTTACTTTTAGCATAGCCTTCTAGGTGCCATGCTTCTCTTATTCAGGTATTTCTGGGTTGTGCGTGTCCATGTTTACTTTTAGCATAGCCTTCTAGGTGCCATGCTTCTTTTATTCAGGTATTTCATGATTTTTTTTTTACTTCCAGGTCTGTGAAATGTGTTGAGATTAACAAATTGTCAAAAATGTCTTTTGAAAAATCAGCAAGCCGACTTCCCCCAAACCTGGGTTGTACCATAACTTGGCACAACACTGATGCTTCAGTTGTATGTAACTAAACTTGTATTTTCTACTATGGTTACATCTCATATTATGAGGATTCATTTGGAACCTTCATCATCATACCAGGAACCTGTTCATTGGCTCGAAGGGTCAAGTGTTGTTATTGTGGATCCACCCAGGAAAGGATTGCACCCCTCTGTTATCTGTGCTTTACAGAAAGTTGCTTTGTCCGAACGCAAGGCATATAAGGCGAAAAGGTAGAGATAGTTGGAAATATCATTCCCAGTTCTGTGCTCTCATGCTTTTATTATATGATCCATCTGAGTCTTCTTAATTTGAGAATTTCGTGTCCGTTATGGTAAATTTATTGATAGTGATATTTGGTACATGGACACAGTACACTTACAAAGGTCAAAGATGAGAAGAGGCCATGGATCCTAAGAGCAAGAGAGGCAGCTGTTCAGGTTGATAGTACACCATTGGAAGGAAGTAGTGAAACGTGGCCAGAAACTCTTATATACATTAGCTGCGGATGGGACAGTTTTAAGAAGGTAAAAGTTACTCCCTCCATCCCAAATTATAACTTTTGGCTATGTATCTGGACATATTTTTGTCCAGATAAATGGCCAAAAGTTGTTATATTTTGGGACGGAGGTAGTACATATATATCACGCACTCAGCTAGTTCGCCGAACCTGAATTATGAGCTCTCTCCAAAATATGTACCTTGGCTGCTGGCTATCCTGGTGCGATTATTATGTCGTTTATAACCATTTCTTCAACAGGACTGCAAAAGCTTGATGTCCAGTAAGGCTTGGCATTTGCAGAATGCTCATGCTTTTAATTTCTTCCCTGGCACTGATAGGTATTCTGGGCTCTAAACTTGAATTTATTCCGTTGCACTAGCATATTGTGAGGATTGATCTTGTGAAAGTCTGTTTAGGGTTACCATGGATAGTATAAAGTTGTAGGGCATCGCAGGAACATAAAACTCTTCCCTGACGCCACCTACCTTGGATTATTATAGACATGAATTTATTTTCAAGTTTGGCATACTCTGATACTCAGATAGGGGAAATGAAACATTACTATACATTCTTTTCAGCAATCAAGACATAATTGGTGTGATTTCTCATTTGCATTCTGTGTCTGATCATCAAGTTGGTTTAAATGATCAAAATAATTAGCTTGCCATAAGCTATTAACTAACCTGCCCTAAGCTATCTTGATTCAATGACTTGCGTAAAGAACTTTATGTATGCCGCCCCTTTTGTTTGGCCCCATTTGATCCACTCTTGGTTTTAGTACATTACTTATCAAGATGAGTGATTTGTGTTATCTGCTTGATATGCCCTTGATCACATTGATTGAATGGAATTACTGACGCAGCATCGAAGTGCTGGCAATCTTCAAACGAGAATCGGAAGCAGTTCAAAAGAAAAAGAAGAAAGCTAAGAAGAAGAAAGCCAAGTAGACACCCGAAAAGCTAACCTTACAGAAACAATTTTGCTAGATCTGGAAGGCTGGAAGTGACAAGATCTGGTATACGTTTACCTGTGTAATTAACGTGGGTCCTGAAGAATTTAACACCCTCCAACCAGGCATCAATTTAATACCCGGAAGATTCATGTAATTCAAAGAACTTGCCCAATTATCTGGTTTAGTTTGTCTCAGTATCTGGACCTTCCATTCTGTGCTTCTATAGTATAGAAGAGAAAAGGTCCAAGGTTCATATCTCTAAGGTTGCAAACCTCCCAATTAATGTTGTTAGTTGACAGGACGAATGAAAATTCACCAAAACATGCAACATGCCTACAAACATCCCTGAACATTGGTCTAGTTTTCATCCTCCATCTTTGAAACCGGACAAAATGCATTCTTCAACTATTAATACCTTCTAGTACTACTGTACACCCTTGTCCCTGTTTGAAGGCGGTTTTGTCTGACATGGGGGTGACACATCTGTCCAGTACTCCCGTCATCATTTTTCTTTTAAAAAATGCATCTCTTATATCAGCCTCATACTCCCTTCTTCCTAAATTTATACCATGAACAACTTAGTATTTTGTTGATTTAATTTTGAATTTGGAAATACATAATTAAAAAGATGCAAATGATATGAGCAATTTGTTTAATTGAAAAAATAACCATATATTAATCATATGATTAAAAAATAATCTTAATATAATCGTAAAAATAGCCCGTGTAGTACATGGTTAGAGGCTAGTGTTTTTTTTGAAAAAAAATAATATTTTGTTAATTAGATTGTCATGTCAGCGCCACATATATGCTAAGTAGGATAAAACGACCTTTAAACTGGAGTGAGGATGTAAACTGGAGTTTTAAAGTTGTGGTAGTTGATGGATGTAAGTTGTCCAGTTTTAAAGTTGAAGGATGAAAACTAGACCAAAAGGCGATAGTTTGCAGGTACCCTATCTTTATACTCATGACCCATGAGGAAGTTAATGCATGTTGTTTAGGGCCTTAAAATGCCTATAAATTGGTATTAGTGATGTTGCTAGCACTCAAAACTTTGTGTAAACAGGGGGCATATGCTAGGAGGAGCTCAAGATGAACACTCCCTTTGTGTAAACAAGGGGCATTCCAGTGAGGCGCTCAATATGCACACTCCAAGCAGCGTAGCGATACCACTCGATTGAATATGAGCTGTTCTGCTAGTTTGTTCAGAAATATAGAGATTACTGTACATACATGTATTCATCTTATGATCGGGTTATTGCATTGTGAAACTATCGCGAGGGATTGCCACAGTACGAGGAAACCCCTCATAATTAACCAAAGAAAAATAGCATTTTTCATGATCAACCAAAGAAAAATAGCATTTTTAACTTTCCAGGATATTGCATGGTAAAAGAACAAATAAATGAACAGAGCTTCTCTTTGCAAATCACCAGTGATCGACTGAAATCACCAAACTTATACTGGTACAGACCACCAACTTTATGCAACACAAATTTGTTTTGCGTATCCTTACCAACCAACCTTGTCAGATTTTGCAAGGCAAAACCGTCTTTTAGGATACAGGCATTCGGACGCTCGATACTAACACCGAGCAACCATAGACTCTTCCCTGGGCTTAAACTAAAACTATACCCATCACTGATATATCATTTTATGATGAAACGATTGGGCAGCGAAATATACTGTACAAAGGGGGCAAACGGGCAAAACTCGCTCCATGTCATGGCTTCATTGGGGCGCAACACTGAGTGAAAAGAATAGTAGTAGAACTAGAAAAGCATACATCTATCTGGTGCAAACAAACTGAATGCAGAATGCGTGCAACCACGGTACATCGCCTGGTTCAACCACTGGTTCGTTCGGGTGACGGTCGTGAATGGCGAGATCAAAATCCGTTACCGCTTGCATCGGGATTGAATGGCAGCTGCTCCCCTGAGTGGCTAGATTTCCTTGACCTTGGTTGCTTTGGGGTCGAATATGGCGAGCTTCCATCTTGGAAGGATGAAGAAAGCCCATGAGCCCTTGGTAGACCTGTTGCATCGGCATCCAGGGAATAGCCTCTCTCAACTGTGTCCGCTTCAAGTGGTATCTCATCCAAAGTCTGAAGCATGTCACAAGGCCAATAAATAATTTAATGTTAGATCAATCAGTATGAAATGCTATTAAAATGGAAAACTTAGTTCTGACAAAACATACCTTGTATGCTTGCTGAAGGACCTTGAGGGTGTCACGTATTTGCCTCCTCTTTATGGTTATTTCATCGGGTTCTCTGAGCATGTCCGCAAAGAGGTCGTCTCTGCAACGATACATACAAAAACATCCAGCGTTTGAAATGTTATAACGGATTTATAGGGAAACATCCAGCGTTTGAAACATTATAATGTATATGAGTAGAAAAGGCTTCCCTCACCTATAAAGCTTAGTTATAAGGTAATTATGCAGCTCCCGTTTTGTGTGGTTAACCTGCAAGCGAAACAAATCCTTAAAGAACATGCAACAGCAACCCCAAGAGGAAATTTACAGACATGGATAATTAGGATTTCTGGTCAGCTTCCCTGCCACTAGAAATATGCATGAAACTGAATCATAACTGGAGAAGATATAGGCATATTTATTTGAATATACTAATGTGGCCAGAAAAGAATAAGGAACCATTTATAATTAGTGATCCATCCAATGCAATGAAAATCAACGAGTCGCATCAACATAAAAATGCTACGCAAAAAGGAGGAAATATAATCAATACTCAAGCAAAACACACAACCACACTAATAGTAAATTAGTGATCCACTTGCACTTGCTTTTTAAGAAGCAATGCTTGACAATTGTGGTAAAAAAATTGAGAAAGTGTCCTAGGCACACAAGCCTTCTCGTGTACACACCAACTAACAATCTTCACCAAAAATTCTAGAAAAAATTGTACATGTACTTTTAGTAGTATCACATTTAAGTGTAAAGTCTCATCTTCAAATTCATTATATATATGTGGAGCACCAAAAAAGACAAAATTCTGACTGATTTATACCCTTAAAACTGTAATGCTATTGGAAGTACATGTACAATGTTTTCTAGATTTTTTGGTGAAATTTGTTAGTTGATGTGCACGGTGTGTACATGGAAAGCTTGTGTGCACAGGATACATTGCCCCAAAAAATGTTATGTCTTAATATTTGTTTACTGTCATCTATGCTTACCATGACACTAAAAATAGTACATAGAAAGTCATGTTACATGTCCAGAAACATTAGTTATAATCGAAATAATGTGCCAAATAAATCACCATCCTATGCAAAGCGAGTAATAATGAGAAAAGTGAGACAACGATCACGGACCAGAAAATGCATGATTGCCTTTGGAACGAAGTCCTCAACATTTTTCCGCACTATATTGTAATATGACTTCAGTAGCAACTTAGTTATTGCTATTTCAAGCGCCTCCTGCTCAGACTGGCTTTCTGAAGGTTTCAAGACAACTGGTGGCTGTTTGACAATTACCTCAATCAATCACTCAACAAATTCAAATAACACTGATGAGAAAATATTAAGGCATTGATAAGATAGCTCACCTCTCTCAACTGTATCGTAGAGAGTGAATGCTCCAGGTGGGAAGTAGAAGCTGTATAAGATTTGTTCGATGAGTTGTCTTTTGCAGAAGAATGTGTACGATCATCACTAGTAGAAGAAAATATTGATATTGATCCCCAGAAAGATGTGCTTCCACTACCTAAAAGATGGCCAATAAACTGGGCTTACATCAAATCGCTTTATAGTTTCCCCCCAAAAAGAAAGAATCAAAGCAGTAAGAGCAACACTAGAGAAGGGTATACTATTAGCATTCACATATGTTAGCACAACAGACTTAAGATATGACATTTGTAGCAAAATTCAAACCTGAAGATCCTGGCCTCTCAGCCTCAGCAGCAGGCCGTAAACCCTGATAGTGGATGACAAAATCAAAAGAAGAAATGCCAGGTGTAAGTGCCTAACAATTATAGACATTGCAAGGGTAAAAAAAATGGTAATGACAAAAACCTGGAGATGATCTGTGACTACTCCATTTACACCAGTTCTACCCAAAAGCGCACGCGGCTTTTGAGTTTTATCAGAAGCTTGTGACTTATCAGCATCTACTCCCTCCTGCAGTATAGTACGTTAGATACTTAAGATAGTTGATAATATGAGGAATCAAGAGCGGAAATTGCAGGTGAAGGATATGAATTCCTAAGTCACACCACCTATTTTCCAAGAGAACAAATATCTAAATGTGCAAAAAAAATGATAATGCAAATTACAGAATTAAAGTATCTGTAAAGATTATCCAAATTACCAAAGTAGTGTGCAGCAAGTATAGCACAAGTCCTAACATGGTGTACACCATGAGTTTATTTAGCCATGCCTCTTACTAAATGAAAAAAGAATGGTTGAATACAAACAAATGGATATCCATTATGGTATGGGCATACCAGCGGTTATCATGAAATATGTTAAAAGTCATGGAGAGGTACTATTTTTAGCTGCTAAACATTTATTATAGAATTACATGTACTGCTCACGTAGCTCTTAGTTCCAATGGTCCTCAAATTGTGGCAATCCTCATGCAATTAAGTAGAAGCACATGTCACTTATGAAAAGATAGTTCATCTGTACATCATTCATTAAATATTGTTCTTGTTTGACAATATGCAATTGCCACAAACACAATGTACTTGGCAGTGATTCTACCATATTGTTATTAAATTGTTTTTAGAAAATCAGAACGAAAAGGAAAAGGTAATGGTGCATATGATGTATACATACTCTTCTAGCCACAGCTGCCAGTCTAGAAGACCTAACTTGCTGCTGTGCTTGCTCAACAGCCTTGCTGCCGCCGATGAAATTTGGATGAGATGTGTTTATGTAATCCGCCTGAACCAAAATAGAGTTGCAGGTTATGACAATGAAAAAGATTATAGCATATCTATGCAAAGTCAAGAGTAAATCAGGGGAAAAAAAACATCAGCTATCAATGGCCCAAACACTAGCTTAGATGAAATAGCTTGGTTTCTACATACTTCATAAATTGTGGGTCTGGGGGTCAGTAATCAGCACTATTTATGGAAGACTATATTCAAATATTGCTAGTGGCATATTTCTAAACTCCAATGGCTACCAGGAAATTTGTTAACCATTAATATCCAACATGATGAGGAATTATTACCTCCATCTCAATGATATGTGCTATCATATCCTGCGCAGGCTTAAGCCCATCCCGTAAAAACCTCCCGATGACTTCATCCATGCTCCTACGGAGCAGAGGAAACTGCTGCAGCTCAACAGCAAGACAGCGATGGCTCATCTACACAAAAACTTAAATTGTCAGTTCAAGAAGTAACAGAGCAACAATACATCAGAATGTTAGTTGATGCTGTGAGGTGAACCAGATAGATGCATCAAAAGTGCAAGTGGCATATTAAGAAAAAGCATATCCACAAAGATATACTAGGCATTAGCATACGGCAATGCCAGACAAGTGGCAAAAAAAGGTGTCAGGTCTAACCTTGACTAGCTCATCGTATATGAAACCTGCACACTGAAGGCTTGGATCAAGCAATCTGCTGATCTGCCTGCGTACAAGGACCTCAAAAGGTACCTGAGAAATGTTAGCGAAGGAAAAATTGTCAGCTTAACTGGCCATCATCCATGAATTACTCTTACAATCGTTCTTCCTAAAGTGGGATGGTATACCTCAGGTACGAACAAAGCACTCCTAGGACCAGTTGCGTTCTGTATAGCCATACGGATGTCTTCATCGGTAACATCTTCACAAGGGTCAACATCCTGTGTAAAAAGTTCTATAACTTCATTATAGAACAATGATGTGGTACAACATAATGAAAAGGTTGTAATTGAACATGCAACAAAATCACGAACCTCTAAGCTTTTTACATATATAGATTGAAAAATATAATGGATCCTTGCTCCACCACAAAGCTCAATTGTTGATATGTCCTCATTTTTTCCCTCCACCATTGAGGAGAAAGCTATAACATAAAAATGTTTCAACTTAAAATGGCACAATTTATCACATACAGCTTAAACAAAAGAATAGACACACTCCCTCCGTTTCATATTATAAGTCGCTTTGGCTTTTTTTTCTTAGTCAAATTTCTTTAGGTTTGACCAAGTTCATAAAACAATAGCAACATTGATAACACCAAATTAGTTTCATTAAATGTAGCATTCAATATATTTTGATAATATGTTTGTTTTGTGTTGGAAATATTGCTATATATTTTTATAAACTTGGTCAAACTTAAAAGAGTTTGACTAGAAAAAAAGTCAAAACGACTTATAATATGAAACAGAGGTAGTATATGATAAGACTTATACAAAAAATAACACAGGACTTTTAATCATACACAGTATTAAATGGCACAATTGACCATTATTTAAAAATTGCCAGCACAGTTAGTCATGATTCAAAAATTACCTTCACAGTACTTTGCCAGAATGTTCAAAAGCTTAGCACCTTGACCAGCCTGCAGTAAAGAAACACAGATGGACCATCAACAAAGAGGACAAAAAATTAGCTGAGAACACAGATGAATTGGCCTGATTTCATTAAGCCCTAAATAAAAAAAGTCAGGTAATATTGTTGAAAAACATTTCAAACAAATTTTATGCTTCTAACACTTGGACAAAATTTCTTTTTTAATTCAAACCCCACCTTGGACTCGACTGGATCACCATAAAAGGAAAGCTCCTTAGCAGTAGTTGTCAATTGAGAACTTATACGTGACTTCAATCCTGGCAGAACAGTCTTTATATGCTGGACCAAAATCTGAAACATACAGATGTATTTTCGTTTAAATCACAACAGAAATATGAAAGTTATCAGATTGATTACAACTGATAATTTAATTACATAAATACCTGGTTTAACTTCTTTGCTAATTGTGGTATACCACAGTACTGAGCAAGACCATTATACGCCTAAAAAGTCAAGGAAAGTGCATTTCACAAACATGTAAGAAGAAAATAAGCACTAAAGTAATAACAAAATTCATTGCAGCCTACTGGATGATTACGGAAGAAACTTTCTTCGCGCGCCAGAGCTTCCTTGATACTGAGATCTGATTTGATATCCTGCATCGCCGAGAAAACTATATAATAGAAATCTAATAACACTAAACTTAGCACTACAATGGAAAAGCATTTGTCCAGGTTATGGAGGATTACATCCTTGGTATGCTACAAACTACTAGGACAAGTTTGTAATCACAAGGTAGTATACACATCTCTATTTGTTACCCATTATTTTATGAACAATCAGCAGGCTGATGCTAGACAACTACACCATCTGGAAGCTATGGTTATCATACAGACATACAGAATGAGTTCGCTCACGAAGTCATGAGAATGACCAGAATGCAGTACCTGTTGACTGCGGTTTACCACACCAACATAGCCTAGTCGTAATGGAATCACATTTCCCAACAGAAAGTTACGAGCATCTGTGCCCCTGTCCATTATGTCCAGCTGGAAGATAATAGAAGTGAAGCCAAGATCAAACTGGGTCACTGGTATGAACACAATGCTTATTTAATCCAGACAAAAAACTCAAGACCAGGGTCAAACCTTTGTTATAACACCAATTGTTCGAGAACCTACAAGAACAATGAATCAATTATTAATAAGAAACAAAATATATTAACATGAATTATCTAATGGATTGAGTCTGTAGTGAATACCATCAGGGTCAGCATTTCGAGCAATTTGAAGAGCATCAGAATTCGATAAGTCTGCATTTGCTGGCGAAACAGCCAAGATGATACATGTCTTGTGCTTGATATACGACAATATCATGGTCCTTATTCTGGCCTCAATGTCAGTTGGTTGGTCACCAACTGGCACCTTAGTTATCCCAGGCAAGTCAACCAACGTAATGTTTAGAACATTTGGTGAGTAGATCTTCAGTCGTATCTGCTTATCTGACACACCTTTGTTACCACCCGCCTCTCTGTCTGTTTCGGCCTGCATTGATTGGGGGAATGATTAATAGTGCTCTATGCCCTATGGTACAGTTTGTTCAACACTTGCAGGCATTGGCATAACTAAACAAACCAGCATAACTGAATCAATAAAAGCATAACACAACAAATGGTACAATTTTTCTAGCATATACTGAAAAAAAAATTAAATCAAAGGTACTATTGTGCACACTTCTCCAATAACAGATTTTACATAACCACTAAACTCAGCGACCAGTTCATTCCGGACAAATAAAAGCAATGGTAATTAATCAGAATAGGATAAGCGTCACCAAATACACAGGCATATACAATCTCCACATTCAAGCAAATCACTAAGTTTAAACTACTGACAATATACCAAAGGCTGAAAGTACAAACATCTCAAAGGCAATGAACAAATCAAAGAGATTTTAGATAAGGCAATACACCCACACCTTTGAAGAAACACAAATGGACATCAGCACAAGTCACCATAAAAGCAACTATGAGAAAATATCGCCACCCCTAAATCTGAAGATGGAATATAACCCAAAAGGGTTATCCCCCAATCCAACCTGGTAGTGTTAGAATGTACCCAATTGCACTAAACCTATAGAGCCTAACCGGCATCACATACATCATAAAACCGAACAAATTACTAATGATCCATCCAAACCTGGTAGAACTACTCGAATCCCTAGCAAGCTGCCATTACACAACAACATTAGTACATTACCAGTAGACTCACGAGCAGTACAATACTAATTATTCATCCAAATCACCACAAACTATTCGAAACCCTAGCAAGCAGTCATAACACAACATTACCAGTGAACTCTCGAGCAGTAGAATACGCTAAGAGCACAAGCGAAGGTTCCAAACTAGTACCTCTATCAGTTAATCAACCATCAGAACGCCTAAATCAACATCGATAGAAGATAGAGAATGCGAGGGGGGAGGGGAACCTGGATCTCGCGGCGGATTTCGCGGAAGTCATAGAAGCGGCGGCCGGGGAGGTGGAGGAACTCGCCCCACTCATCCGCCTCGGCGTCGGCGGGGCGGCGGGGCTGGTGCACGAGCTGCAGCACGAGGGGTCGCCGCGTGCATATGTCGGAGCCCCGGGGCAGGAAGTCGCGGCCGACGAGCGCCTCGAGGACGCTGGACTTGCCGCTGCTCTGGCTCCCCACGACGGCGACCTGCGGCAGGTCGATCGTGGAGCTGCTCCCCAGCTGCGAGAAGATGTCCTGCAGCTTGTTCACGATCGGGATCACCGACGACCCCACCGCCGCCGCCGCCGCGGCCGCCGTCGCCGTCGACGGCGGCGCGGAGGACGAGTAGATGCCGTCCTCCATGGGAGCGAAGGGGTGGAGGAGGGGGCTCCGCCGCTAGACCTAGGGTTTTGTGCGGCGGAGGCGGCGACTCTGCGGCAACACGAGGGATCCCTAGATCGAGAGCTCTCGCGTGAATTTTTTTTTTTTTTTGGGTATCGATTTGAATCGGGAGGTGTCGAGGGGAAGGAGAGGAGGATTCAGAGGTGGGAGAGAGAGGAGGACTTGTCCTTTATACCCCCCCCCCCCCCCCCCCAACCTTCTTGGCCTAGGGAACAAGAAGAACGTGCTGCTTGATGCTTCTTTCTTTCTTTCTTTTCGGGCATGAAAACAACAGAATCGATGCCCGATTGTGCCTCTACTGTTTTATACCAGAGTGTTTCTTTCTTTCTTTCTTGATCGACAAGAAGTCACTGTAAATTCATCATCAGTAGTAAAAGTTCATTGGTTTATTCCGTTAGGACTAGGCCCAATTCTTTTTCTTGACTCTAAATTTTAAATTTCTTATTTTCATCAAACCGTTAAATGGTGTGATAGATGTTGTTTAAATAAATAAATAAAGTTATTTTTAAATTTTATAATAGTCAATAATTAATTAATCATGTGTAAAGAAGTTTTCTCGTTTAGTGCATTATAATTCATCTTTATCATATCAACCGCATTTGATTTCAAGGATGTAGGAAATAATCGGATATGTGCTGTAAAAATAGCTTGAGCAATAATAAAACTGTAGTTTGGATCGGGTAAAACGGGGTCTCGTAGGCAACCCGTCCGGCGACGACGACTTTCTTACTCGTGCCGCGCGGGGATTTGACTATTTGCGTCGAAAGGCGAAATCCTGACCGTCCGATCATGAGCGGTGACGATCTGAGCCGTCCGCTTTGGAGTCGAGTTCGTCTCAGTCCCCGCGGACCAGTGAAACCATTGACTTGGCGTGGCCCCACCAGAAGGGCCATGGCTGACGTGGACAGCTGGGCTGGCCCACCTGCATTGAGGGAGGCGACAACGATAATTTGGAGATTAGTGGCCTCGGAAACAGCGTGACGGCGACGTCCGTCACGGCGGCAACCCCGTTTGGAGTTGGAATGACTGTGCTCAACGCGCTAATGTTGCACTACTGTACTTCGTCTCATGGTTCTGGGCCAAGATAGCCCAGCTGATGCAAAATCTTATACTGGGCCGTGATGAGCACGTGTTGGGCCTAAACTGCTCGAGTTTCAGGAAAGTTTTTGACGGGCCAGGGCCTTAGTTGGGCACCTCTGTTTTGTTGTTCAAAAGTTCATGGCTCTTTTCTCCATTCAGAGCGTTTGATGAATCAAGGCCAAAATTTCCATTTTGAGTTTTGAGTAGTCACCTCAATATAACTGTGGAGTGGCATTTCGTTTTCTTGCTTTTCTTTTTTTCTACTGGCACTTGTCTCACTTCCCTGTCAGATTACTGACCTATGAGGGGAAAAAACACTTGTGGATTACGGACGGGACAAGTAATCTACTAACTTCGTCAAAACATGGACAGGTGGCAGCTATGATTGTCATCTGAATTGAAAATCAATTTGGAAAAATACTGGATCCATCTCGCCCATTGGAAGACGAATTATTTTGAAATATTTTGTGCGCTTTCATGAGCAAGGCCCACGTGATATCATTTTGAGAGTTGTTGGCGAAAGCAACTGGCAATGGTTCAACGATGGCATGTAGCCATGTACTGTCATGACAACAAGTTTTCTCCTGTTAAGCATTCAAAAAAACAGTTGCATCGGCCACACTGTATACTTGTACAGGACAATTGATCATTGATGTGTCCATCTGTGAAAAAAAATGGAAAAAAAATCAGAGAATCATACACAGATGATTACCATAAGAAGGAATGTACTTGCACAGAACATGTTTACAGTCAGAGAATCTGAAGAAAATTATCAATGCTGACCATGTAAACTGTGTACAATAAGCACACAATAAGAAGATTCTCTGATATACACATGGCCCCAACAGTTTACAAATGCATGCAACCCTGCTTCTGAAGAGCACATTCCCATTTCCATATCAAAAACCCCAAGAGGGATTGACTTTGTACAAGAGAAGTAGCTAGAGACGCACATGCCGAGAGGGAGAGGAGAAACTGCGGTCATATCATGCACCAATGCTCTAGCAACGTGTGACCAAGTAGAATTGGTCTCATTGGCTACTGGCGACTTATTTTGAAGAGATCAACGTCCAAAAAACCGAAGTGTTAAGTAACACGCCGAGCAGTTTCCCTCGCACGCTTCTTCTCCCTCTTCTCCTTGAATCCTTTAATTTGCTCCGTTTCTTGGCAGTGGCCAGCCAATGATGATGGGTGGCCAGCAGAGCGCGCTCAACCAGCTGGTGTCGTTTCTCCTCGGGGTTTCGGCGGCGGCCGTGTTGATCTTCTTCTTCTCGTCGGCCGGCGGCGGCTGGTCGACGACGACGGACTTGTCGAGCTGGGCGAATGGGACTGTAGCGGCGACGGCCAAGGAGACCAACCTGACGAGCACCGCTGCTCATGTCGAGGAGAAGGCTAACCTGACGAACAGCCAGGTCTGGAATTCAGATTAGTATACAAAACTGTAGTTTTCTGTGTGTTTAATTTGTCTGAAATTTTCTTGGCTTGGCAAAAGTTGACTTGAAAATTTTGACCGTGCAGGCGGCGGCGGCGGAGGCGGCGAAGGAGGAGGAGGAGAAGGAGCTGGAGAAGCTGCTGGCGGCGGTGGCCGACGAGCACAAGAACATCATCATGACGTCGGTGAACGAGGCGTGGGCGGCGCCGGGGTCGCTGCTGGACCTGTTCCTGGAGGGGTTCCGCGCCGGCGAGGGGATCGCGCGCTTCGTCGACCACCTCCTCATCGTGGCGCTCGACGACGGCGCCTTCCGGCGGTGCCGGGACGTGCACCCGCACTGCTACCGCCTCGCCGTCGCCGGCCGCAACTTCACCGACGAGAAGGTGTTCATGAGCGAGGACTACCTTGACCTGGTCTGGAGCAAGGTCAAGCTGCAGCAGCGGATCCTCGAGCTCGGATACAACTTCCTCTTCACGGTACGTTACAACACGCTACGTAGCAGTTGGAACAGTACTACTACATCTTATAAATTCACAAAAGGACAAAACAAAAATTCGTACTACTAATTTCATTTCACAAAAAGGTCCTCCACGTACATAAGCACATTTTCTAAAAGCATCCTTCTAAAGCATATTCTAGATGCATACTCCCTCCACGCCAAAATATTACAACGGACAATGAATCTAGATAGAACATCTATCTAGATTCATTGTACTGAAAGACTCATATTAGATTGTAACATTTTGGAACAGATGGAGTAATAGATTATGTAATATTACGAATTATCACCATATACGTGCTTAATTACTAAGCTTCTAAACGTTGCAAAAATTTCTTTGAAATTTAAAGTACTAATTTGTAGTAGTATGTATTTCAAATAGTGCCTTTTTAATTCAACTCACTAAATATATAATGGTTAAACATTGGGTAATTTATCGATAACGCACCCCTTAAATATGCAAATATCGCAATATACACGCAGGACGTGGACATCCTGTGGTTCCGTGACCCGTTCGAGCAGATGTCGATGGCGGCGCACATGGTGACCTCGTCGGACTTCTTCGTCGGCGGCGCCTACAACCCGGCCAACTTCCCCAACACGGGGTTCCTGTACGTGCGGTCGAGCCGCCGCGCGGTGGGGGTGATGGAGGCGTGGCGCGCCGCGCGGGCGTCGTACCCGGGGAGGCACGAGCAGCAGGTGCTGAACGAGATCAAGCGGGAGCTGGTGGAGCGGCGCGGCGTGCGGATCCAGTTCCTGGACACGGCGCACGTCGCCGGGTTCTGCAGCAACACGCGCGACTTCGCCACGCTCTACACCATGCACGCCAACTGCTGCGTCGGCCTCGGCGCCAAGCTGCACGACCTCCGCAACCTTCTCGAGGAGTGGCGCGCGTACCGGCGGATGCCCGACGAGCAGCGCCGCCAGGGGCCCGTGCGCTGGAAGGTCCCCGGCATCTGCATTCACTGAAGAAAAAAACAAAAGGCGGTTAGCTTGTTAGTGTAGATGGGTGTTTTTCACGAACACGTAAAAAGATTGTACGTGTATATTCACTGCCACGCGTGCTGTGAGGAAGACGGATGGAAAAGAGGAGGGGCGGGGGGTCTATACGTGTTCTTAAATTAGTTCGGTGTTGCATTATCAATTGTTTGCCTGGCCAGGTGTATAACTGAGCTGAGATATATATTCCAATTGTTTTTTCGGGTACCCATAATTAAAATCCATGTTGAGAGATTGAAACTGTTTGTCGGGAAAAGCCAGCATTTCTCCTTCCATCCAAATGTCTCGGACGTATTTTCTTTTATCACCAAAAAAAAGAAGCAATCAACTCATCCCGCGTACAACAAAAATTAAGGAACTATACACATGTATGTAACCAGTAAGTATTAAGATGGATGCTCAAGTTCTGATCAACGATTCAATCTAGCACCACAGATAAGAAGTCTTGGGTGCATAGAGGCTACCAATATACCCATCTCATTTAGAAAGACCAGAAAACCAAATATGCATAAGACTTTTGGTGAAGGAGTAGATAGCTGTGCACATTTTGTCCGCTACTGAACAAAGCAACAAATATAGTATGTATTAAATGGCCCGCCAGAAAAGAAAAGGTAAGTATTGAAGTGCGAAAATTCTTATTTTTAGAAGTTTCTTATTGAAGACTCTTTATGAGCTTGCACTGTAACCGTTTGGTATATATAGCCTTTTTCCTTTTTAACAGCTATTTTTTTATTTCATACTGTTGCCTCTATTTTCTACCTCTAATTATTCTCTCTCATCTTTTAGAACTCCATAATTCAACTTAGGGTTCATGTCACACGAAAGAATGGTTGTGGCCCCTTAGCGCAAGCTAGAGAATTTAAGATCAACCTTAAAAAGTTACATCGCCACTTTAGCTCAATCATTCATATAACATATGAAAACTTATGAGACTCGGTGGCTTTGTATATATTAGGAAAAGAAAAGGCCATAAAAACCCTTCTTGATGAGGGCTTAAATTTGGGTGTTTTAGGTGTATATCCATACCCAATCAAGTGAGCTAGCCTCAATTCATGAGTCCAAATAACGAATGATATATCTTTTCAGACATTTTTGTGATGACCACGGGCATGACTCATATCTTGTAGCGATCTTTTAGAGGCGTCCTTGTAATTTACTTCCTTTTTTAAGACATACCTGTGGACGGGTGCTAGTGTGTAGCGCCCGTTCCGTCGTGGCGCCTAGCGGGAAAATTATCTCTTAAAAACCCTAATTGCGAAATTTGTTTCTTTGCTTGTTGTCTAGTGTCCGTGTCATCTCAAGATCTCAATCCCTGATCTATCGTCGGGTCCAATTCCGAATCCAATCCTTCCAAATCAATTCCTCCGCAAAAGTCTATTTTGCCTCCCCCGGGGGTCGATGGGCCGATTTCCTCCCGGCCCATCTCCCCCTCTCCCCCTCTCCCCTCTCCCCTGGCGCGCTCCCGCTCTCTCTCCCTCTCTCTCGCTCTCTCTCGCCCCCTCCCCTTCCCGGCGCGCTCCCTCTCCCCTCTCCCTCAGCCCCGCTCAGCTCCGCTCCGCCTCGCCCGCGCGCCGCGCGTGCGTGCGCGAGAGCCGCGCCGAGTGCTCCTCCTCCTCCGCTCCGCCCGCGCGCGTGCGCGTGAGCCGCCGCGCCGAGCGCCCCCTTCCCTTCTCCTCGCTCTGCCGCGCCTGCGTAAGCCGCCCGCGCCGAGCCAAGTCCTCCCTCTCCGCTCCCTCGCTGCCGCTTCCCGCACGCCGTGTTCGCGTGCGCGCGCCCGCGCGGACGCCGCCCGTTGCAAGCCGCGCGCGCGTGCCGAGTGGCCGACCGCCCGGTCGCCGCCGCCGTCAGCCTCTGCACGCGTCTGTCGCCCGTGTCGTCGCGCCGCTCCAAACCGCCCGTCGTCATCGCCGTCATCACCGCCCGGCCCCCGCCACTCCGCGCGCAAGCCGCCAAGGGACGGAGGCAGCGCCCCTCCTCCCTCTGCCGCGTCGCCCCCGCTCCCCTCCTCCTTTTTCCCGAATCGGCAAAAGGGCAAGCCCCTTTCTCCCCCTCCTTTTTCCCCTTTTTCCCCCGCCGGCGTCATCCTCCCTGTCGCCGCTTTGGTCGCGACCGCCGAGCGCCAGCTCGCGCCTTGACCGCCCTAAGTTGGTTCCCAAACCGACATTGCCGCCCCCTTTAAACCCCAGCTCCTTCCCCTCCAATCTCCCTCGTTTTCGCCTCCTCGCCATAGCTGCCGCCCCCGTGCTCTGTTCGCCGTCGCCGTTCGTTGTTGCGCGTGTCGAAGGAGTCGGCACGAGCAAGGACGCGGAAGGGGACTTCGGCCGCGCCCTCTCCTTCCTCTTCCCCAGCCCGAGGCCGGAGAGATTACTCCCGCGCCGTCGGCCTCTCGTCACAGCGCCCCTCCTCATCTCGGTGATGCCTCCCTCCATTCTTCCTCCTCGCTCCATCTCCTCCCCCTAGCTTTCGGTAGTAGCTCGAGTAGACTCCCCGTAGTTAGCCGGCGCCGCCCCGACCGTTGCCGTCGCTCGCCGTGTGCTCGCCGCCGTCGCCGCTCGAGCTCCGTAGCACCCACACGTCGCCAGCCTCGCTCGGCGTAGCTCCGTCCAATCCGACGCTAGCATCGAGTTCCCGAAACCGCGTAGATGCTCTCACCGCCGGGAATCGACCCCTCGTGGCCTCGCCGCCGTTTCCCTCTTCCCTCCCCACCGGTTGTCGCCGCCGCGATTCGCCGCCGTCAAGCTTCCTCCGGCAAATCCGAGCCGTTGGCTCGTCTCCCCTCATCACGAACAACCGCCCGGTGTGCTAGCTTTTGCCCGTATCGCCGTGGTTCGCTCCACCGCTCGCCGCCGCCGCCCACCGTCCATTCGCGGCCGGGTCGTCGTCTACCTCCCGCCGGCCCGCGTGGCAGCCACGTAGGCGCCACGTCGGAGCCAGCTTAGCCTAGACCGGGTCGAGCCGACCCCGGTCAGTCCCTCCCCGTGCGCGCGTTCCACCGCGAGCCGTGAGGCTGCGCGTGGGCCCGCCGCATCCGCGTCCACCGCGAACCGTGCGCGTGCACCGCGTCCCTCCCCCGCCCGTGCGCATGAGCCGCGTACTCCCTCCGCACGGTGAGCCGAGCCGCTGACAAGCGGGTCCCACCCGGGACCGCGCATGGTGAGCCCGGTCCACCGGCTCTCTCTCTCCTCCCTCCCGCGCGCGCGCGTCTTGGGCCGCCTTGGGCCACCTTCTTGGGCCGGCCGGCCCGTTAAGCTCGGCCGAGCCGCCCTTTCTCTCGGGCCGCGCCCTAGCTGCCCTTTCTATCGGGCCGCGCCCTAGCCGCCCGAGGGAAGTCTATATTCCCTCCCTCTCCCTTTTTCTTTTCTTTTCTTTTCCAACCTTTAGACCAAAAATCCAATAATCTTAGAAATTCAATATCTTCCCAACCGTAAATCCGTTTGACTCCGTTCAAATTCCAAAATTTCTCAAATCTCGAGATCTATCTAATGGCACGCTTAGAGGTCATTAATAGGGCTTTATTTTCGCCGTTTGTTCAGTTGTCCCGTTTTGCGTATAGTTTCGGAGCCCGAAGACCCGCAGTGCGAGGATTTCGAGGATCAAGCTCCAGATCTCGAGCAAGGCAAGCCACCTTTGAACATCTTGAGCCTATATTTGAAATCTAATTATATTGCTTGCAAAATATTATGCATTGATAGGATTGCACTTAATCTGTTGTTCCGTCTGCAAGGCAGATTGGCAGACCTACCTAACTTGTTGCATTTGATCCTTCCATTGTTAATTGCTATACCATGTCCCCTTGTAACCATCCAGTTGCGCCTCGATATTCGTGCACCCTGTGCCAGTATCGACGGTCGCCTTCAAACTTAAAATCTGAGTAACAACTTGGGTAAAACTGGAGTTTTACAAAAGACTTGGAAAACCCGACACCTGGGTCGGTGCTTGCGAACTAAATGAATTTCCAAAACCGCGGACCGGGAAACGTACCGGGTGTACGGTTTCCCGCTCTCGCACTTAAGGACCGATTCCTTGTAATTTCATCCAAACATAAGACAAGTACGACCACATGGGTGGAATGGGACACCCCTGGCTGAGTAACTAACTTATCAGGGGAGCCTTGATGCCGAGAGACATGTGGATTCGCCGGGGTGGTGTCGGGGAGGACCCCTGGGCTTCCTGGCACAATATGGTCTGGGACCTAACCTGTTGTTGGTCTGGGACCCCTCTCGTCGGCATATGGTAAACCTGTGTCGGCTTTGGAAATGCCTTGTCATGAAAGCTTGGAGGTCTCCCGACGTGGCTGATCCCCACGGGCTGGGTGATCCGGGTTAGTAATGTCGTGTGGGTAAAGTGTACCCCCTCTACAGAGGTTAACAAACTGTTCGAACAGCCGTGCCCACGGTCATGGGCGGATGTGAGGTGATTCCTAGCGTAGTTTGGTTTGACTACTGCTTGTGAAATTGCTGTGTGAAAAGGGGTTCGGTGTTTGAAAAATCTGCAGCTGATGGGATCAGCTAGGCCCGGGTGGCCGTTTGAAAAGTTGTTGGCCCGGGTGGCCGTTTGAAAAGTTGTTGGCCCGGGTGGCCGTTGAAAAAGCTGTTGGCCGGGTGCCAACCTTGTTTAAATTCTAAAGACTGATACATTGCACATACTCCGACCGGACGAGACGCACTGTCTCACCCGTGTCGTTTGAGAAGCACTCACTTAGTTGTTTTTAGAAAAGAGCTCAAATAAAATCAATTGCAAAAACAACAGCCTTTCTTTGAAGCCTGCATTAAACACTTACTTCCCTTGGCTTACTGAGTACTCCCATACTCACCCTTGCTCTATATAAATAATCCCCCCCAGTTGCTGAAGAAGATGAAGCGGATCCTGCTGATGAGGAGTTCTTCCAGGAGCAAGCCGGCTACGATGAGTTTTAGGGTTTCGGCCTAGTTCCCAAGTCGCGCCTGTGTTGATTGGTCCAAGTCCTGGCTTCCGCTTTCCTTTTGTAATGCAGTTGTGAGCTCGGGATCTGTCCGCAGCCCAACATGACTGTACATCTACTCTATAATAAAGAGACCTCTGTTGCTGTGATATTCTGTCTCCCTGTGATACCAGCACTGTTTCCTGGGACTGGTATCGATTAACAGGTTAATTTGGAGCGTCACGGGCTAGTTTCGGTCGGGACTAGTTCGGGGCGTGACATAGTGCATGCAACCCTAATCGATGGCAATAAACGACCGCAATAGCTAAGCCAATGAGATTTATTTTTTGGTTATCCCAAAAATCGAAGGGGGTTGAAGGGAGGAGGCGAAGGGGGTTGGGCTTAGAGGGATGGTAGGGGAGGCGGTAGAGCCAAAGCCATAGCATCGGAGAAGGCAGGGAGAGGGAGGGCAAGGTCGGCGGTTGTGACATGAGATCAAAAGTGGTTAGAACTTATGAGTGGAGGTGGATGTGGAGGTAAAGGTGGTCGCGGCGGCATGAGCCACCAAAGATGAGGAAGAAGGCGGGGGCACCTCACCACCACTTTGGCTTCGGGAATAGTGGGGAAGGAGGAAGAGTGGGTCATCTAGCGGGCCTCATCGGCCCTGGCGTAGGGCGAGGCACATGGAAGAGGCACTGCAAGGTAGGGAGGTGGCCTCATGCGCGAGCTCAAGATCTAGTGGTCGGAGACGTGCGCTGCGACCATGGAAAAAGGAAAAGAAGAATATTAGGTTAATATACTTTAGTCGTGATCTATATTGTCAAAAAGCTTTAAATTTGTAAATATTTTTAGGTGTCTGAAAACTAGATAACCTTTTTTCTATAGTTTGTTCATGCCGTTATAATATAGGGGCATCAGAATAATCAGAGTAGTCGTCTTAGATTTTTCTTGGACTAATGATAGGTATCACACAGTAATTTTCCTAAAAGAATGATAGGTGTCACGCACTTGATAATTAGCAGAAAATAATGTTATAGAGAACAACGGTTTTCAACTTTTCATCGAGGAAAGGTGTAAATATACAATGCATTGAAGAAAAAAAATCCTGATCGATAAGCATTTAAAAGCCAGCTTGATTCACAATATGGGACATACGTTACTACAAACCATAGAAGATAGTTGTAAGTTTCTATCCCATATATATAATTAACCTGTATCATCATTAGCTGTATTCTGCCAAGTTCATAAAAACGCCCTATAAAAAAAATCCCAGGCTTTGCGCGTCTATTCTGCCCTTTCTCCAACTCTTTTTTGCTGAAGAGTTTTGCTCTCCGCGGCGCGTCGCCATGGAGATCAAGGGCAATCTCCGCCGCTTCTTCGTCTTCCTCTTCGAGCTGTGGCTCGCGGCCACCCTTGTCCTGGTCCTGCTATGCGTGCTCGCCAACACGGGGGGATCGCCGGAGATGCCGGCGGCGGCGGAAGTCTGCAACTGCAGTCAGATTGGAATCGCTTCTTCTCGCATATCAGAAGAAGTTACTGGTACCAGCGGTAATTCCAACGAGGTAATAATGCTTTTGTACTCGATCTCGATATGTATGGTGATGTTTTTTTTCTTTTTCTTTGTTCTGTTTAATTTTGTGCTCTGTTGTATGGTTCTGTACTTCTGTGTTAGTTCATGACAGTAGCAATCTGCAATCTTCAGTTTCATATACCATGTTTCTTACAGCCCCAAATGATTAAATCTTATATCTTGTCTTTGCTTAAGCAGAAAAAATGTTTATTTATGAAGAGGAACCATAAGTACAATTTTTCGAACCATTAGATTTGCGCGGCAAAAGAAAGGCTTTCTTTAAGAAGGGAAACACGAATCTTTGATCACATCTAACGGTTAGAAAATTGTATTATATCTTCAAAAGTAACGGAAAAGCCCGCGCAATCGTACGGCTATATTATAGAGCGTAGCTGTATTGTTTATGTCTCATGATCGGTATGATTATAATCATGGTCTATTGATCATATTTCTGATACGACTATAGTTAACACATATTATTATAATCTAGGCCTGTTAAAACAAGAGGCGCATCATCGTTTTTTCTCGAGATAGGTATTGCGTATTTGATAATTAGCAGAAAAATAGAAAAACAAATGGCATATGTGACAATTGTTGAGTAGGAGAAAGGAGTAATGCAACATTTATGTGCATTGACAAAAAGGGAAAACAATGATGTTATTCCGATTACCATTAAAGATCCAGATTTTATTCCACAGACAACATTCACATGTGACAAAATCACAGAAAAAGAAAAGATCAACGTACATATTTAGTCCTTACCTTCTTTTAGAGCTTATATAATACTGTATAAATAAGTATAAAGTGAGGTTGATTTCAGTTCAGTTTTGCAGGAACGTACGGAAACCACTTCAAATAGTCATTTTTTTGTGCTTAATAAGAATAATGATGCTTTCATCATATATATGTGAATATGCCACCTCTCAAATAGTGCTGAAAAGATTCAGTACAGTACTTCCCTTCACAAAACACAGTTAGCTAGCTCATTAAAACAGTCATGATCCTACTTCCTAGAAATGAACTGTTAGCCGTGTACATTCATTTAGGATGAAGAGGTGGGGTTATATAATCCATTATCAAGAAAACAAATAGAGATTTACTCCGATCCAGCAAAACAGTATCTTGCTCCACGTAGACATGATGCCTATATAATCTGAACACACAAGTACTGTTCTGAAGAAACTCTGAACACTCAAATATTGATTCAAAAATTGTACTGCAGTTCTCATTTAGGAAGTGAATAGCTACACTTCAAAAGAATTTATCCTTTTTTACATCTCCAATCGACACCCTTAATTTGGATTTCAATATTCCAGTCAAGTTTTGCAGATTTAGCTGAGCTTCTGCCCAAGGTGGCAACCGACGACAGGACGGTGATCATCACGTCGGTGAACGAGGCGTTCGCGCGGCCAAACTCCCTCCTCGTCCTCTTCCGCGAGAGCTTCGCCGCCGGCGAGAAGATCGCCCACCTCCTCGACCACGTCCTCGTCGTCGCCGTCGACCCCGCCGCGTTCCACCACTGCCGCGCTGTGCACCCTCACTGCTACCACCTCAAGGTGGACACCATGAACCTCAGCTCGGCCAACAACTTCATGAGCGAGGCCTACGTCGAGCTCGTCTGGACCAAGCTCTCCCTCCAGCAACGCGTCCTCGAGCTCGGCTACAACTTCCTCTTCACGGTAATGATCAAATCAACCTCGCTAAGATGTATCGTTTTCTAAGCTTCAACTTTTTATTTTACTTTTTCTCCTTTCCCCTGGCATAAGCCGGTTTGGCTAATTGCGTTGTATAATTATAACTCTTTTCTTCTAATATATTGACATGCAATCATTTTACGTGTTCGTGAAAAATTAGCAAGATGTATCAGTTTCCTCTTCTAATCAGGAACTCAAAGATCGATCGATTCAGCTAATGGTGCGATGATGATTTCGTGTTGTAGGACGTGGATATCTTGTGGTTCAGGGACCCGTTCCGGCACATCGGGGTGTACGCCGACATGACGACGTCGTGCGACGTGTTCAACGGCGATGGCGACGACCTGAGCAACTGGCCCAACACCGGGTTCTACCACGTGAAGTCGACGAACCGGACAGTGGAGATGCTGCGGCGGTGGCGGGCGGCGCGGGCGAGGTACCCGCCGAACCACGAGCAGAACATCTTCAACTACATCAAGCACGAGCTCGCCGCCGGCCTCGGCGTGCGCGTCCGCTTCCTCGACACCGCCGTGTTCGGCGGCTTCTGCCAGCTCTTCCGCAACGACATGGCGAGGGCGTGCACCATGCACGCCAACTGCTGCGTCGGCCTCGGCAACAAGCTCCATGACCTGAGGAGCGCGCTCGACCAGTGGGCGAACTACACGAGCCCTGCGCCGCCGGAGGGGAGGAAGAAGAAGAGCGGCGGCGGTGGCGGCGACCGCCGCGCCGGGTGGAGCGTCCCGGCCAAGTGCGGGACGCCGGACAAGAGGGGATGAGTCCGGGCCGGCGGCCGGTGTGGCGCGCCGCCGCGGCGGCGCCTGTAATTCAGGGAGACTAGCAAACGAGAAGGAATTGATAGCTGTTGCGCTGTTTGTAGTATTGAAAAGATGACATATGATGCAGCTAATTTGCTGATAAATTGATTTGTCATTTGATAGATCTTTCAAATATGAAAGGTAAGTCCGCCCATGCCCTCCTCCATTTTAAATTACTCAATCAGTTCATATTATAATTCATTTGATTTTTTTTCTTAATTAAGCTTTTTTAAGTTCCATCAAGTTTATAAAAAAAATATACTAATATTTTTAATAAAAACAAAACAACTTTTTTTAAGTAGACCCATGCCCTCCTCTGTTTTTAAATAACTTACGCCGAACATTGATTATTTCTAAAATTCTATCACTCTTTTTCCGCAAAAAAATAAAACTACAAAATTATACTAGTGTATTGTTAAAGTTTATTCCATCCTATATGGAACTTTTGTTCGTCTTAGTTTGATCATTTAGGAGTTACTACTAACATTTATTTGAAAATGGAGGATAATATATTGACGTGCGCGTTCCGGATAATACTACAGTCTACATGTACATACTTGGGCACTATTTTTTTTTCTTAAGGAGATCTTACGCTTCAAGCGCTAGGCTCCAGAACTACGCCCGTGATCCGGGAGATCGACGCTGTATATACATGTAAACTACTCATTTTTTTTCTTTCACGCTTAGCTTCGAAGCGTTTGTTGGCGAATCCAGGGCCACGTGTCAGATAATTGTATAACCGGTTTCAGAGTAAGTCGAGACCACCATTGAAAAATACCGAGCCGTGTTACGGGATCAGCACTCAAAGATACTGTTCATTCTGGAGAAAACAGATTGACACTTCACTCAAAGGCAAAATTTCCAAGTCAAATGTGCACTCGAGAAATTAAGTCCCCGATCTGGTCGTCGTTTGGAAGGAACCCTGCTCTGTTTTTAATTATACAGCGATATTGACCTTTGGACGTTATATTTGACAATTCATCCGTTTTATAGAAAAGTAATGTATAAATATGAAAGAAATTCTGAATGTACAGATATGAAAGAAATTCTAAGTCATGTTTAAAGTATCTTTAATAATAAAATAAATCATAACAAGATAAATAATACTTCATTTAATAAATTTAATTAAAACAAATGATCAAACGCCATACTTTAAAATTAATATTGATGTACTTGTATATCTAATAAGTACTACACTCTGTCTTCGAATATAAGAGGCTTTTTATTTAAAAAATATAGGAAAACATAAGAGATTTTTTAAAAAAAAACATAGGAGATTTTGACCCTGTAACTAGATGATCAAAATTCTCTAAAATTTTAGAACAGAGATATCAGATGAATAATAGCATTTGCTTCCGTATATATTGGAGCTCTGTTCCCCATGTACTTCCCTCCTGGGTTGTTGGCGCTTGGCAACATGAGTGGCCATTATTACCATCACCTGACCTCCTTCCTCCTAGGAGCTGTTCTGCCCACCGTGCTGCTCTTCTTCCTCGCCTCCGACCGGGTGAGCGAGCGGCTGCCCACCATATCGAGCTTGGGCAATGGAGCTCTCGTGATCGGTGGCCGTGCTACTGCTCGAGAAGGTGGTGACCTCACAGGCGTCGATGGCTCAGCACCTGCCCCAGCAGAAAAGGTTTGATCGATTTTATCTCTGCTGTTACAGTGGGGAAAAAAGCTCTGTGCAGATTAGTATTGTTGCTGGAATTTTGTGATTTCATTCTTTTTAACATTATTGATGTTAACATGTTACACTTACGGAGTTACGGCCTTACGGGCAATATAATCATCCTTTGCTACACCGTTTGCACTTTACACCCGTGTTGTATAAAAGCATTTCATACTTCGCGCTTTATTTCCTGCAAGATATGTGAATGAATGTGTGTCCTGCAAAATAGAACGTATATATTTCATGAAAACAATGTAGAGATGATGATTTGACATAGCTTTGGTTATGGGCTAAACTAGGAATGTGTGATGAGAACATTAAACTAATAAAAACTACACGTGTGAGCGATTATTAGCTCGTGTTTCCTTAAGCTTTTGCTGGTGGGTTTTTTAAGACTTGTTTATGTGCGCTAGTTTGCGTGAATTTGGTTGTACCTCGTTGAGCAAAGACCGGGATTTTATTCTATTACATAATGTTGAGTTCTAAAAATACAAGAAAATTATAAATAATATGTCATATTTATATGAGATTTAAAATACAATAGATAATAATTATTAGTGGGTGATAATATGCCATACCTGTATATTGAGCTTAGAGTTAGTGGGTACCAAATACCAACTATAAATATGGTTATTTGTAAAATCCAATTCTTTTCAACCCAAGTAGAAAATGTTTATTCCCCTCGCAAAAAAAATGTTTATTCCTACTTGTCAAAAAAAAAGGGGGGAAACCGATCTTTTTTGTGTTGTAATTGAACAAGCAGAGAGTTTGTGCGGGCCTTGCATTTAGTCCAGGTTTCTTCGGCAGTGTAGGCTCTAGGTTTATAGGGCCACAACTGGGCCGCTACTCGGGATTTCGGTTATTTTCTAAAGGAAAAAAATTCTCCATATTGCGTTGACCCAACTTGACCATCCGTGCGCTACGTGTCGTCGTGGCAAATCTGCGACATGCGCAGGAGAAATTCCCCGGCCTGGCGGAGCTGCTGCCGGAGGTGGCCATGGAGGACAAGACGGTGATCATCACGTCGGTGAACGACGCGTGGGCGGCGCCGGGCTCCCTCCTCGACCTCTTCCGTGACAGCTTCCACAACGGCGACGGCATCGCCCACCTCCTCGACCACGTCCTCGTCGTCGCCGTCGACGCCGGCGGCTTCCGCCGCTGCAAGGCCGTCCACCCCCACTGCTACCTCCTCGACGTTCCTGGACACGGCGGTCTTCGCCGGCTTCTGCGAGTACCGCCCCGACGCCGGCAGGGTGTGCACGGTGCACGCCAACTGCTGCGTCGGGCTGGAGAACAAGGTGCTCGACCTCAAGAACGTGCTCGCCGACTGGAAGAACTACACGGCCGGCCTGACGTCGCCGGAGAAGAAGGGTGCCAACAAGTTCAGGTGGACGTTCCCGGCCAAGTGCAAGGCGTCGTTGAAACGGCACTGACCATGAAGTCCGGGAATGGTCAAAGATTAATTATTCTATACATAGGTTAATAATTAGCCGTGGATTATCAAGGGTTTTGCTCCAATCTGTCAATGTGGTTGAATGTGTCACAGTTGCAGGTTTTGACTCTTTATGTACGCGTACTTTCCCAACATTTATATTTTTTTTGTCAAAATAATATTTAGCACAAGTCTGAACCGGAAGCTACTTGTTTCTTCTTCTCAGTGGCGGAGCCAGGATAAAGTTATAGTGGGGGCTCCTCAGCCTTTTGGGCCTTATAACAATCTCAGATAAAGTCTATTTTAACCCCCCTACAATAGATATATGGATTTAAATTTTAGGATGTCTTAAAGGGGATTCTAATAGTTTATTGGGAGGGGGGGCCTCCGCCACTGTTCTTCTGATGGTATAAACAGACCAAAATACACGTGCAGAAAATAGTACTCCAACTCATATATATATTGTTTACTCTAAAAGGAACTACTATAATTTTTTCTTTTGCTTCCAGGATAAATTTAGAAACTTATATAGTTTAACGTCATAAAATTTATATTCTTAGGTTCACGTGTAAGAAATACTTTCACAATATGTAGTTTATAATTAAGCTGGTAAACTATGTGCATTTTTAGAAAATAAGGGAGTGATGTTACAAATCTTGGACAGTTCGAATAAATAGAACTCCAGCATTTTAGAAAAAAAAAGGGATAGGAAATGTGTGCGGCCTTGCTTGGGTTAATGACGGGTATATATATTGTAATGAAGAAATACATGCACACGCTGACGCAGTTGCGTAACGTGCCGCCTAGCTAGCGAAACGGCATGCAGGATGATGGAGTCGCCTTGTTGATCAATCACAAAAATCTTTTGACAAAGTAATCCATGGCCTGGTCAATCAACCCAGCTACCATGCACGAAACAGAGACGAAACATATTTGCAGGGAGACAATTGCCAAGCTTCTTATTGCGCCCTCTCTCTCTCTCTCTCTCTCTCTCTCTCTCTCTCTCTCTCTCTCTCTCTCTCTCTCTCTCTCTCTCTCTCTCTCTCTCTCTCTCTCTCTCTTATCTGTTCATCACGATCGATCAGCCAGCCACATTTGGTTAGAGTTTCAAAGAGAGATCGAGATATATATGGGGTTGAGATTGGGAGGCAGCATCATGACGATCAACCGGAGCCACGTCGTGTCGTTCCTCGCCGGCGCCGCTCTGCCGGCGTTGCTGCTCTTCTTCCTCGCCTCCGACAGGGTGGGCGAGCAGCTGGCGATCGTGTCCAGATGGGGGGTACAACGACGGTGCTGCCCTTACTGATCACGAACTGCAACAGGTAACAACAAGAACAAAAAAAAAAAAACGTATTCTTGCTGATGGATGCATATATATGCACGTGCATGATGCGTGGACATATCGATCGCCTTTAATTTTACTTGATGGCTCGCAAGCTCTTCATTATGCGTTGCCAAGGTTGGTATATAGTCCACGTTGTGTATGGCTGCACGTACGATTATAAGTACGGATGGATTGTGTTGGGGAAAATAAACAGAAGAAACGAACGATCAGCTAGCTAGATTTAGTTGGCAAAATGGAGGTTGAATGATCGACCAGCTATTTTAGCTCTCATTCGCTCGGAATCGCTCCGAGAATGGAAACTTCTCTTTTCATATCACCTTCTCTCGAGACGACACCACCTTCTCTTTTCATATCACTTAAATAGTTATAATATTTTATAACAAAATAGATTAATATACCATATATCACTTCATAAATATAACTCACATTCAATATCTACAAATTATGACAAGACGAATAAATTAAATTTCAACTAATAGCATGTGTATATTCGTAGTAATTTTTTTACAATGTGTGGAGGTGAAATTTAAACTTACTTATTTATGAAAAGAGTGATGCTCCGCTGCTTTCTACCAGTATTATTATGGGTAAATTAGTAATTTACTAATACAATGATTAGCAATTACTTTATCATTTTTGTTTGTTCTTTGACTAAATCGATCTAACGTTTTAATCGAATCTTATTCTAAACATTAATGTTTAAATATTTAGGCCTCTTTGATTGAAAGGAAATTCATAGGAATTTTAAAGGATTTTATTCCTATAGGTATTTTTCCTATATATCCCTTTGAATCAAATGAATGAATCCTATGTAATCCCATAAAATTCCTATGGAATACCTATTCCCATGCAAGTTTTGGAGGAAATTTAACATGAGGTTCTACCTCATGTTAAGAATCCTTTTAGGGCCCCTTTGAATCAAAGGAATTATACGGAAACAACCTGCGGATATAGGAGGAGTTCCGGATAAGAAAAGACAACTAGAGTTCTACATGGAAACGATAAGGACTACTTAGATTGTATCCATATTTGTTTCTCTAGTTCTACTTGTACAAGGGAACACCTATGGGTATAAATACAAGGCCCTATACGATGAGATGGGGGACAATCAACACCCACCATAACATACACGGAACAACATAAGCCACAACATACAAGCCAACATACGCCAAGACAAGTCGCCGGATATCGACATCAGAGATATGCCTAGATCGACCCTATCTGGTACCTTCAGAGGCCGGCCGTAGGGATCTAGCGATGTCTCTGATCTCGCCGGGCACGGATTCGAGAAGGAAGACTACCCTGTTGTCGACCACGAGTCAGACCTTCAGACCGCCATGCCGACAACAGTTAGATAGGCTACCCCAAATATTGTACTGGTGTGATTATGGTGAATAAGAGCAATACCGGCTTCGGCCAACGGGATGTAGGGTTATTACCTGACAATTCAGGGGCCCGAACATTGTATAAAAATCCATGTCTCCATCTCTTTTATCTCAGTCTCACGTATATCCTAGTACCAACGATCCCCATACTATGCAAATACCGGAATTGTGACATCAAACGTCGACAATCTTGATAAATTTTTAATTTTTTTTGAATAATTTTTAAATGTTATACACAAAACGACGGGTGCCTCCGGGAGAGACAAAAATCCACTTCCGTGATATCTCTACTCTTACTGCATCTGTAATTCTGCATGAATTCCGGCAACTAGCTTAGCTAACAAACTGGTTAATTGGTTAAATATAATACTACTGAGTCAATGGTTGTAATTAACAGACTGATTAATTTTCACCGGAGGTCAATTGTTGTTTTTTCACTCCAACCCAATCTTTAGTCTTGTTGCTACTACCTCCGTCCCAAAATACTTGTCGCTTTAAGTTTTTAGTTTGTAACTTTTGATCATTTGTCTTATTAAAAAATCATGAAATTATTATTTATTTTTTTGACTTGCTTTATTATCAAAAGCACTTTAAGTATGACTTATCTTTTTTACATTTGTACTAATTTATCAATAAAACGAATGGTCAAACGTTAAAAAAAATCAAAGCGACACTAATTTAGGACGAATGCATTATACTGCTTCTCATAAAATAAAAAATATTCATCCAAATAGTTCAGTTTTTAAAATTTTGAGAAATTGTCATTGAACAATCAAAAAATGAACTACGGAGTAGAAATTAATCTTTATGCTTTCTCTTGATTCTCACAAGCTGGGTTTTCACCGGCAGCTTAATTAGAATCTAAAGATCTCCAAACATTCCCTTTGTCATTTTTGTTCATCTATGCGTGATTGTACTCGTCGCCCTCGTGCATCCAGTTGAATCTCTATATAGCGCAGGTGATCTGCGCAAATACAAGTCCAAACCGGAGGCTGCATTGGTGTATACTCTTCGTCGTGTACGACTTAAACGGATTAAGAGAAGTCTTCACATTGATCACCTACACCATTGACTCTTGACAGAGGTGAAAACAAATTCCACATGACCTAATCAACACTCAAAAGGCAGAGCGCGCTGAGTCGTTTAATTACCGCGGGCGGGCACGAGGAGGAAGAAAGTGAGAAAATACACGCAAATCCAGACATCGTAGCCATGATGATTTTGACGTCAAAGCCATCGAGTTAATTAGTTAGTGTTACCGCCTTATCTTTTCGTTTATACTTTGAATTTTAAATTTAAAGTTGATTTTTGACTTTTTTTTATCGTAGTTTATTTTTTAATATTTTTTTGATAGTTAAGAATATGTATATAAAATTTGTATTTACAAATTATTTTTTATTTGTAAACATATCGTTTTGTTTTTTCCTCCGATGGGCTCTCTTGATCGTCCTAGCTATTGGCCAATCCCACTGTCGATCCTTTTGACAAAATAGATTCTCATATATCCATCGTTGAATCGAGAACCGTACGTAGTTTAAGTAGTAGGAGTACGTGGCAATGAAACAGTAGTTAGCTTAGCTAGCTAAGTACAGCTCTGCTGCTAAGCTCTTCATAATTCCTCTCTTAGCCTTTCACAAGTACTCTAGAGAGCAGCAGGGAGAGCGAGATGGGGTTGGGGTTGGGAGGCGGCGGCGGCATGGCGATGATCAACCGGAACCACGTCGTGTCGTTCCTCGCCGGCGCCGCGCTGCCGACGTTGCTGCTCTTCTTCCTCGCGTCCGACAGGGTGAGCGAGAAGCTGGCGATCGTGTCGAGCTGGGGGAGTGGTGGATCATCGTCGGCGGCGGCGGCGGATCATGATCTCAGAGGCGCCGGTGGCGACGCTGCTCCTCCTCCTGCTCAACAGGTAAGAAACTAACAAATTAAATTGATGGATTAGTCCAGCTTCATTAGTTACATGCATGCGCGATCACCTTTTCCTTTTGTGTATTTTCACCCGAATCTATCTTCGCCCTTGTGCCCGGGCAAAACCCCTTAATTTGGTGATTTATGGCTTGGCTAATTCTGGAGAGAGTTTATACGTTGTTCTTTTGCTACAACAAGTTTCATATCGTATGAAATTGTTAGTTCTCATATGAATTTTTTTCAGATGAAAGTCTTTCGGATATGTACGTTGTTATAACGTGACGTTGTTGAGCACGTACGTAGTACGTAGGATATGTCGGCAGATTGCACCGTGCAGTAACGGGCCAATTTATCCCGACCTCAAACTGCTGGTTCTAGTGGGCTTTTTTTGTCTAGCTGTTGAGCCCATCATCCAGAGGCAGATTTTGTTCAGCCCATGTAGATTGAACGAGCCCATGGGCCATGGCACCCTGTGCAGGAGAAATTCCCGGGCTTGCCGGAGTTGCTGCCGAAGGTGGCGATGGAGGACAGGACGGTGATCATCACGTCGGTGAACGAGGCGTGGGCGGCGCCGGGGTCCCTCCTCGACCTCTACCGCGACAGCTTCAAGAACGGCGAGGGGATCGCCCACCTCCTCGACCATGTCCTCGTCGTCGCCGTCGACCCCGCCGGCTTCCGCCGCTGCAAGGCCGTCCACCCCCACTGCTACCTCCTCCACGTCAAGTCCATCAACCTCACCTCCGCCACCCGCTTCATGTCCAGGGAGTACCTCGAGCTCGTCTGGACCAAGCTCTCCCTCCAGCAGCGCGTCCTCGAGCTCGGCTACAACTTCCTCTTCACGGTAATGTACAAATCTAATGGAAAAAACTATTCATCCTCTAAGGGGTATCCCTCGTTTTTGCATGTCACTTATAAAGTCATCAAAAAATTAAAAAAAATAGTATGATAGATCAATATATGATATGCCACTTCACAAACATACATATTCAAATTCAACTTATACCAATAAAAATAAAATTAACAAATTTGACTATGAAAAGAACACGCAATTTTAACACGGTCAAACTTCTTGTTTTTTGTTTTGAATTGTATAAGTCGAATTTTAACTTGTATGTTTGCAAAAAGATATATCATATATTGATATATCTTGATAATTTTTTTCAGTTTTTTTAATAACTTTTTGAACGCAATGTACAAAATGAGAGGATGTTTCTTCGATGGACAAAAATCCACTTCCAAATCTAGCAAATCATTGAGCTCTGGAGATCATCAATGGCGATCGATTTGCTGAATTGATTCTGTACCATGTTAATTAGGACTGTGACATGGTGTTGTTCCGTGACCCGTTCCGGCACATCGCGGTGTACGCCGACATGAGCACGTCGTCGGACGACTACTCCGCGGCGCGGGCGCCGCTGGACAACCCGCTCAACACGGGGCTCTACTACGTGAAGGCGACGAGCCAGAGCGTGGAGATGCTCCGCTACTGGCAGGCGGCGCGGCCGCGGTTCCCCGGCGCGCACGACCAGGCGGTGTTCGGCCACATCAAGCACGAGCTCGTCGCCAAGCTGCGGGCCAGGATCGAGCCGCTCGACACGCTCTACTTCGGCGGCTTCTGCGAGTACCACGACGACCTCGCCCGCGCCGTCACCATGCACGCCGACTGCTGCGTCGGCCTCGACACCAAGGTGCACGACCTCACCGACATCGCCGCCGACTGGAAGAACTACACGGGCATGTCGCCGGAGGAGAGGAAGAAGGGGGGTTTCAAGTGGACGTACCCCACCCGGTGCCGGAATTCGATTGGATGGCGTAAACCTGTTCATCCCTAAATTGTCAAGAGAATTAATGGTTGAAGCTAATTTGATGTCACTGAAATTGCAGCATTCTGTTGTTGTATGAACTATATGTCAATCGACAATGAACCTTAATTATCAATTGAATTAACACTAGGACAATGTAAGAACTGAGCTATTCTGGAATAAATCTGAATAAATGAGAGGTTGTTCAGATGAAGGGAAACTATGATGCCTCTGATGTACTTGTGCTAGTATTGAACTATACTCCCTCCATTTCAAAAAAAACCTCAACCTACGAGGAATGTAATCCCTCCTAATACTACGAATGAGGTTTATCCGAATTCATTGTATTAGAAGAGGCGTAGGTTAAGTTTTTTTTTGGAGAGAGAAGATGCATGTGTATTTTATGTTTGGATTGAAGTCTGTGAAGGCATGTACTACTATCTTTTTTCCAAAAGAAACAGATTCTGAATTCTGATAGTGGTGCTGGCTACTTTAATCATTTTATGGAGGCAAAAAAGGTACAGTTTTGAATAATGGGTCATCTTCCGATTCTTCCAGTTCCAGGGACCTGTTGCCAATTAAATGGATGCCAGGAAATCAAATAGGCTGGTAATCAAGCTTCTGTCAACTCTGTCTCTTGTGTTGCTTTCTTCTCCGGATCGATGATTGTGACGTGAAGAAACGTACAATAATACAAAAGGCCCAACTCAACCTCATTTTACTTCCTCTGAACTGATGAATGTGACGTGAAGAAACAAAATGAATAGAAAATGCTCGACTAAATTATTTTGCGTTATCTCCAGAATCTCGAGTGTGATGTGAGGCTGGAAAAATAATAAGAAATGGCTCGATCAATTTCTCAACCCAGCTGTATTTTCTTACGCTTCAATTCCAGTGACTTTCAGAGGGACCATCTGACAGTTCAGTTGGCCTTCTAATATGTGCACTGAAATGATTTGTTCTTCCATGATTCGCCTGCTCTTCAATTACACAGGTCAATTCGGTTTTCTTAGTGACCAACTTGCCCTTTTGCCTTATCCCACCATGTGCAGAACTGCAGCCTGTTACTCTATGTGGTTTGAGCAGTGTCGTCTGTTCATATACAGAGAAAAGTTCAGTTGTGAGGTCACCCAAAATTCACACTGCCTATCAATGGTCAATGGGGATAGAGGATCTGTCCCTTGCTGTGTCGGTTGTGTTACTTGTGTCCACACAAATAAAAAGACGTGAATATTAGGGAATAAACTTATATCAAATAATTACAAAAATGAGGCTTTGAACCCAAGGCGTCTAGCCCATCATCTTATAGAGCTAGCCGGAAGATCTCTATGCATTTTTCACTTGTGTCCACACAAATACTTATGTGCATTCCTCTTGCAACAATCAATAGTAGTAGGATGGTGCAACGGCTATCAAGACATAAACATCTCTTTGATCTCTGTTCTTTATGAGTTCTTGGCATACAAAAATGCCCAACAACCATGCGTGCATGTCGATGTCTGAATATTTTCGGGTGGCATATCCTCTGAAGCTTCTGCAGCTACAAATTAAAAGAGGATCTCTAGGCCTCAATGATGAGAATAATTTGATCACGCACATCAGCTCATGATCTCAATCCTCGTCTGTTTTTTCTCACGAAATCTGAACGGTCCATCGCTTGATCGACGGCTAGGAGACGGCGGTGATGGTGCAGGAGACATGGGAGTTGGAGGGCGTCCACGAACTGGCAGCTGTCAGTTTCCATGAAAAGTCAAGCTCTTGCAACAGAGCAGTGTACAAATACAGATTGCGACCTCCCGGATTACAGAGTTTTTGCTCATGCGAGGAAGTGCAGGCATGGCGAGCTCCAAGAATGGCCTATCTCCGGTGGTCGTCTTCCTCCTCGGCGCGGCGTCGGCCACCGCGCTGATCGTCTTCGTCTTCACCTCGACCGCGAGTCCCGCGTGGCCGACGCCGGAGGCAACTCCGGCGACAAGGCAGGAGAAGAAGGCTGCCGCCGTGGCTTGCGCTCCACGGGCGAAAGGGATAGATTCAGAGACGCGCAGAGCAGCAAGAACTAATCAGGTAAGCTGTTCTTGATATGCGCCATTGTTAACCAGCCGAGTCCAAGAACTGATGAACTAATTTGTGAATTGTGATGATTTCGCACGCAGACCGGCGGTGGGGACGACGACGACGAGTTCGCGAGGATGGTGCGGCGGGCGGCGATGGAGGACAGGACGGTGATCATGACGTCGGTGAACGAGGCGTGGGCGGCGCCGGGGTCGCTGATGGACTCGTTCCTGGAGAGCTTCAGGGTGGGGGAGAACATCTCGCATTTCGTCGAGCACATCGTGGTGGTGGCCATGGACGAGGGCGCGCTCCGGCGGTGCCGCGCCATCCACCCGCACTGCTACCTGCTGCTCCCGGAGGTCGCCGGCCTCGACCTCTCCGGCGCCAAGAGCTACATGACCAAGGACTACCTCGACCTCGTCTGGAGCAAGCTCAAGCTGCAGCAGCGCGTCCTCGAGCTCGGCTACAACCTCCTCTTCACGGCAAGCTCCACCCATACATAAATCTTTTCGTCAATTCTAGTAGGCGTCCATGATTGTGGGAGAAACACGAGGCGTTGACGACGAGGAACACGACGCGCGTTGGCATTGGCAGGACGTTGACCTGGCGTGGTTCAGGAACCCGATGGTGCACATCACGGCGGCGGCGGACATCACGACGTCGAGCGACTTCTACTTCGGCGACCCGGACGACCTGGGGAACTACCCGAACACCGGGTTCATCTACTTCAAGGCCACGCCGCGCAACGCGCGCGCCATGGCGTACTGGCACGCGGCGCGGCGCCGGTTCCCCGGGGAGCACGACCAGTTCGTCTTCAACGAGATCAAGCGGGAGCTCGCCGCCGGCGCAGGCGAGGGCGGCGGCGTCGGCGTGAGGATCAGGTTCATCGACACGGCGGCGGTGAGCGGGTTCTGCCAGCTGGGGCGGGACCTGAACCGCATCGCGACCGTGCACATGACGTGCTGCATCGGGCTGGAGAACAAGCTGCACGACCTGAGGAACGTGATCCGGGACTGGAGGAGGTACGTGGCGCGGCCGCGGTGGGAGCGGCAGATGGGCAAGATCGGCTGGACGTTCGAGGGCGGCAAGTGCATACACTGATTCGTGCTGACAAAGCTAAGCTAAATAATCGCTCCGTTTCAGGTTATAAGATGGGTTAAACCTTCGTTAAAGTCAAACTGCTACAGGCTTAACTAAATATATAGATAAATATAGAAATATTTCATTATCAAATTAGTTTCATTAAATTAATAATTAAATATATTTTTATAATAAATTTATCTTGGATCGAAAATATTACTATTTTTTTTATAAACTCGGTTAATTTGAAGTCTTATAATCTGAAATAGAGGTCGTAGATTTTAATATTGCTCGGGGTTATACTTGAATCGTGCTCGAGGTTTGATTGCCCTGGAGAATTGGGATGGCATGTGGGACGGACGGTGGAGGATCGATGGATGGAAGGAAGAAGCCTCTCCCCATGTTGTTCGTTCAATTTCATCTCTGTTTGTTCATATCTCAGGGAGTAGTATTAGTTCTGAACACATTAAATTGATGTACTATAGTTTGCACATGGGGGTGATTTCGCCAATAATCAATATGACACTCTCTGGAGACTGGAGCCATTCATACAGAGTGTGTGATACAGTGATACTCCTTCTGTCCTATAAAATAAATGATTTATAGAATGAGTATACGCGTTTGTATATGAGCGTTTACTTTTATTTCGTGTTTTGAAAAAAAATCATTATACTACGCATACACATTATTAGTCTGATGATTTATTTCCTATGTTTTAATTAGCTTTGGCGTTGTGTGGATTAGGATAATCTCATTTTGTGTTTGCTTTTGTCATGGGTGCTCGATTACCTGAACTTTTAACCAAGTTAGCAAACGAAATATTGCATTGCAGAACATGTACTTCCTCCGTTTCACAGTGTAAGTCATTCTAACATTTCCCACATTCATATCTATTATATACTTAAAAGTCCATTAAACTTCCTACAAACACTCCTAAACCGCCACATGACGTCTCTACAAACGCTCCTAAGCCACCAAGTGGCACTTTAATAAATTATAAAGTTTTGAAAAAACATCTAGCCATTGATTTTCATTTAATTCGGTGGGTCCATATTTTTAACGGTTAGATCTAAAATACCAAATAGATTTATCTTTAAAAAGCTGCACGTCCATAACAATCCCTCCCGAACCTGTACGTGCACGTACGTACATACCTCATACGTGCCCACCCCCTTCCCTTATTTTTTTATTTTCTTTTTTTTCTCTCTCATGAGATAAAAACCAAATTAATAATTTCAACTAATAGTTGTAAAAATATATGCTATTTTGAGTTAAATTCTACAATACGCACGTCATCAAAACATCCATAAAAATCTAAATAAATGAATAATATGCATTATATAATTGTATGTTGTATAGTGAAATTAGACTTACATTTTTAAAAATAAAACAACTTCAGTTGTGAGTAACATTTCCCAAAATTACTCTTTCCCAAAATTACTCACTCCCTACTATAAAAATAATTGATATATCAAAATAATATTACTAAATTTATCATTAATATATTTTCACGTATTGTGAGTTATCTTTTTTTATATATCATTAGAAATTAAGGATCAAATATATTCTTTTCAAATCGTGTCGATGTCTTTTATCTCCTACTTAGGTTTAAATCGATTTAGCTCATTAGGTGGTTTAAATCGATTTAGCTCATTAGGTGTGCTTATCCAGGACGTGCAAGATGATACATGTCATTAGCATAGGATTAATTGGGTATTAAATATTAAAAAATACAAATGAATCTATTTGATTTATTAAAAAACTTTTATATAAAAAGTTTGTAAAACACGTACTGTGTAATACACCGTATAGTAGTTTGACAAACGTACTCGCTATAAATAGGGAGTAGTTAATCCTATAAGCACTTTACAACACTGCCTTAAATTTATTACTTAGGTATTAAAAACTTAATATGTAGTACGCAATATAATTGGTCAATATCCTAGCCTAAAATATCAATCGCATGTCATCACTTATCCCCATATATGTAAGTTTTATATATAGGTCACTCTTTACTAATCACTAAGTCATATCACTTACAAGATATTCGTATACAATGCACCTAACAGTTAACTGATATCTAATGAGCATGTATGTCGTCAAGCACCGAAGATAAAGGACAATACTAAGTGTGCAACGATCAACAAATGATAGGCAAGTAGAGGTTGCATAATCCACCATAAACAATAGTTGACTACAAGTAGATTGTGACTATGGGTAATAGAATTTCTATACTCCTTCAAACGCTTCTAAGATGTTATGTGACGCTCTAATTAGAGAGTATCTAGGAAAACTATAAAATAAAAGAAAAACAACTATTCATCTATTTACACCTCAAAATTAGCGATTCCATTATTTTCAACCATTAAATTAGATCTATGACAATAATCTCTCTATCTAAAAACCGTCTAATCTCTCCTTACGTACATACACAACTTCTATGTACATACATACGCTAGATATATATAAAAATAATAAAAAAAGAAGAGTGCGTATATGGCTGTCCCATATGGTAGTTTTCTCATTCGTTCTGACTATAAGGTTTATTTTCTAAATTGAGCATAGATGTTGTGACCACTTCTAGCAAGGTGGTAAAATAAGCCACACCATGACACCACCTCATGCCACCCGTTGCTCCACCCTCTTCCTGTCAAACTTTTTAAAGTATTATTTACTAACAATGTAAAAGGCGATCACATGAGCTCATATAAATCCATGCAGATGCACACTATGAATAGAAAAATGTACATCATATTCCTATGATTGACAAATAATCATCCAAAAAGAAAAAAAAAAGGAAAAATAAACATCCACACGAGAGACTACTGTTCTCTAGAAAAAAAAACATAGATGTAACTACATTATATCTCTTTTTATGTCTTTCTCTACAAATAGTGTTAACAATTAGCACAAATAATTTTAACAAATTTCATTGAATGTTAGTCCCATGAATATGCATAGGTAAATTAGATGTATAATAGAAGAAAAAAAATCAAAACCTATATTAACTTGTATGTTAGCAAAAGATCACAATTTGACCAAATATTTTTTTAGTGGTCATCACCACTGAAACTATTGGATTTTTCAAAGTAGAGTCCAATGATCAACTCTGCTAATCTTTAAAAGAGAAAATTATATATGTACCACTAAAATTTAAAATTTAGTAGTATCGATTAACACCATAAATAAATTATGTATACTCTATAAAATAAATTGATTCAAAACATTTAAAAAATATTTTCATCACCTGTATTTTCTCTTACTCATACCCTAAAGGGCGCCAAGCATGGACCTCAACTGGCTACATTATAGTAACTACGGCAAGAGTACGCATTATTGAGCAGAAGTGGTCCGAGTAAGAGGTCACCATTGATAATAGAGCTCAACTAGCCTACTTACCGATGCAATCCTTTATAAAATAGTGCTCCAAGCTTGTCTTGAGGAGCACAACTATATCAATAAGGGACACATGAATCAAGGCATTGGAGAAAAAAGGCTTAGCGGCTATAGTCGGCTTCACTGGTTATTAAAGGGATATTCATATATAAGTTAATGATTTTATCATATTAATTAATTATTAGATGTGGTATTTTTAAATATTTACATATAGATTCGGATACCTGTAAGGTATGAGTACTTGCGTATGAAGTACATATGAATTTTATATGGTATTAATTATGTATTGGGTTTATTTGTGGATAGAGATGCAGTTCTAACTATTAAAAAATATCTATATTTCAAGACAACGATAATAAGTAGTGGTGATAGATGAGGGCAAAAAGATTTTTGTTTGGATATGATGGACATTATTATAATTTAGTATGTCAAAATTTATGGTTTATTTCTTATAGTGAATATGGTGAGATAATGCTTTTTTAGGTTTTTTTTAAACAATAAATAAATTGCCCGCGCAACTGCGCGGGCTTTCTTCCTAGTAGATGTTAATGGATGTAGATATATATATCTATCTAGATTTATTAACATCAATATAAATGTGGAAAATGCTAGAATTACTTACATTGTGAAACGGAAGAAGTAGGATGAAACATGATGGATGCACATTGATAACAAGCATTGAGAATCTTCATTTTAACAGCGATTCATTTTTTCTAAAAAAAATCATCGAATATAGTGAACAGAAACTAGTACTCAGCAGTCAGCACCCCGCAAAAAAAAAAAAGAAACTAGTAGTACTCAGCAGTGAAGGCCTCGCTTAGATAAGACCATTAAGGCCTATCCACGTGGTGCCCCAAGAAGGATTGAGGCCACATGTGGATGGGCCGAGATACTGAGGCCCATTAAAACGAGGCCCGAACGGCTGAACATGGTCAATTTTCCCTCACCCGATGCGTGGAAGGCGTAATCCCAAATTACATTTCAAGCTGGAACTACTCGTATCCATCACCGGAAGGCGTATTTTGATAGTTACGCCTATCGAACGGAAAGACGGGACTAGTGTAGAAACAACCCAAACCCCTCGTCTCAGTCTCCCCAAGTGGCGGCGAGTCCTCGGACCAAACCAACCAGAGACGCGGAGATCGCCGGGATTTTTCTCCGATGAGCGGCGGCGGCGGCAGCAGCAGTGTCCGGCGACCCGTAGCCGCCGCCAGGAGCCGCTCAGGTCCAGAGCCGGACGCGCGCCGGGCGGCCGCCGCCGCCGCCGCCGCCGCCGCAGCAGCAGCGCGGCGCCGTGGCCGCGGCGACCATGGCCCCCTGCGGCTCATGGAGGTGAGCCCACGGAACCTCCTCCTTGTAGGGACTGCTTCCGTCGCCCTCCTCGCCGTCGCCTTCGTGGTGTATACCGGCGTGTGGCAGGGTAAGGCGGATGGGGAGGTCGAGACGCCTCTGCGCAGGGCCGTGCGCTCCGTCACGCCGCTTGACGCGCCCAGGATGATGGATCTGCCTCAGGTGATGACCATTAAGTTCGTCGCATTGTTTCTTCAAGCCTCCAATGCTCTGTGAAATAGCTTTAGATTACAATCTCGCGCGGTTGTAGTCTATTAGTGCGCTTCTGCTTAATCTGCTGCAACAGTAGTAGTTAAGAACTTAATTGAATTGTGTAAAAATGCTAGGAGAATAACGGAATCGACCACTGCTTGTTTGGATTTTACAAGGGCTGCTTTATGTTTGAACCACATAGTGGATACGACTGGTTTGTCATAGGTAAAATGAATATGAATTGTGCATAGCCGCAAATGTCATCTGAGCTAGGACAGACGACCTAAAATGTACCAGTTTCTGTTAAATATCCTCCTGTAAGCTAGTTCTGATTGATTTATACGTAACATCATGTTATTCCATACTGTTGAGTTTGGATGGTAATTATGGTTAGCTTTCTGATGGCTCATAGTTGACTGTTTACAGTTCCAAGGAGATCACAAGGAAAGCTTGTATTGGGGTACCTACAGGCCGAATGTATATCTTGGAATTCGTGCAAGGTGCTTAACTTTGATCTTCCCCTTGATTCTTATAGCGTGCTAATTTAAGCAATTCAGTTCTCTTAGTCCACCATGGCATGCTAGAAATATGCAGGGAAGTTCATATTGCTAGCATCATATGTTTTTTATGCTTTAAACACTTCTATGGAGTTTTGTTCCCATTTGCTTAGTCCATATGTGTCGAGAACAAAGATGTTGTTATATTTCCTGCTTGATTCCTTGAATGCGTATTGTTTTTGTTTCTGGTTTAGAATGTTGCCACCTTACCACCTCATAGTTGGAATTCTATTGCTGTATGATGATGATATGGTGGCACTCTCAACTTCTTGCTAATAGTATTTCTATTTCAGAACCCCGTTGTCTCTAATTGCTGGGATAATGTGGATTGGTGCAAAGAATGGGCAATACTTTCTTCGTCATGTTTGCCAAGATTCTGATGAGCTTAGCACATATGGGTGGACAGATCACAATGGGAGGGATTATGGACATCAAGTGTTGGTTGATCATGGCTTGTTGTTGACCACGAGTTTCCTGAAAGAGAAAGGAGAGGGTAGCGGTTATGGTGGAGATTGGGCAGTTCGATTGAATGCGAAGACTGATGGGTAAGTGTATATTTGTCAGTTACAAAACTGAAAAGTTTTTTTTACTGAAGAGATGTAAACAATTTTCCAGTTTTAAGTACAAGGTGAAAAGACCAATAAATTTTACTGGATTGACTTTTTCATTCCCTATTCACAAACCAGGATGATATTAACAATCATTTATTTGCTACCTATATAAAGTTACCAAAGGAACCAAAAGAAATTTATTCCATGTAGTTATACTTAATTTAGGCCAAGTTTAAGTGAAGACCAAGAAAGCACCACACACCTGTTTTTCTACATCGCGGATGAAGCAGGGAACTCAATCACTATGGATTCGCATATACCTTCGTCAAGAGGTCATGTTCTTTTGGCATCTGGATCCCGTGAGGAGATTGGTGATTGGAAAGTCTATTTGAGATCTGAGGTAGCATATTTCAGTATGCTCGTCACATTGTTGCTACTATTTTTTTATTTTTCTATTTTACTCGCTACTGGTATATAGCATTACAATTCCATATAAACTGATGTTAATATTGACATGTACAGAACTGTGTTTTTCTCGCAGGAAAATTTGGAAATTCACAGAGCTGGATTCAAATCAATTAGTATGCACAATCTAAGTGACCTAGTACAGCAAGCCCTTGCGACTAATGTATGTCTTAGCTCCTTACATTTACCTTTTTTTTTGGGGGGGGGGTCAAAAACAAGTCTCAGTTTTTTTTTATGAACTCAAGTTGCCATTTAGCTGCTCCTGTGTACCTTTCTAGGCAATGCAAAGTGGGAACCTTAACCTTCCAGACATGGCAGAAGATTCTTCAAATGTAATAGTATATCAGGTGCGTCAAAGATGAAAAAGAAAGTTATTCTGTCAATATGAGAATCCAATGAGTCAACGTACACCCAGATTTAAATAGTGTTCTCTTCCGGCATTGTGATCTATGCTCTCTCTCATCTTCACAGGTTTCCATGAAACGTTCTGCCGAAGTCGACATAGTCTTCTTGTCAGGGGCCGCCTCAGAAAACCCAATGATTGAAGAGCGCATTAACAGGCTAACAGGTGACTCTACTGCATAGCTCATACTGCATGGAGATAGGATATGTGATTTTCCTTTTGTTCTATTCATTTTGGGATGGCAATCATGCCATAGATACCATGTCCTCCATAATTTGGTATGCATAGGCTCTTGACCTTTTCTTTTGCTGCCTTGCATTTGGTATCCATTCCTTTTTTTTCCTTGCCTGCATCTTTTCCTTCTGTTGAACCTGAAATTCAGAGATGTTGAAAGCAATATTTCATCTTGCTTGTTGATTTTATATCACTAATGTTGCCAGGTCCTGTTCTGAGCACTCGTCTTGAATCAAAACAGAAGGATTTTGAAAAGAGATATGACCAAATTTTCAATGCAAATAATAAGGTGTGATCTCTTGGATGAGCTTTGTAGTTTTGACAATCTTCTTTTAGCAGTCTATACAGTTGTTTTCTTCTCATTATGCTCCTGTTCCTATGATTATATAAAATTGCTATTGCGTATAAATGATAGTGTCCTTGCCATTTTGTTCAAGTCTGTACACTTTTCATAGTTGAAAGAACCTTTAAAAGCTATTTTTCCCCTGGAAGATAAGTAGTGTGACTGGCTGCATAATCAGAAGAAAGTTTGTGATGGAGCAGTTGATATTATTGTTTCACTGATGCAGATTAATCCCAAAGAATTATCTGTTGGTGTTGCTGCTTTATCAAATCTTCTTGGTGGAATTGGCTATTTCTATGGGCAGTCAAAAATTGCACTTCCAAAAGGTTTTACAGTAAGTTTTAGAGTGTTACCTGATAATTAGATCCTTTTCCTAATAGCTATTGCAGCTGAACTTTATGCTATCTGATTTAGTCCCCCCCCCCCTTCTTATTACTGTGCTATCTTTTGTAGATCTGATATAAATCCTAGGCGATTACACATCACACTCAAACAAAATCTAATGCTTCAAGAGTTTCCTTGCAGCAAAAAAATGGGGATAAATATATCCCATATTGGCCAGCTGCACTATATACAGCTGTGCCTAGTCGCTCATTCTTCCCAAGGGGATTTCTATGGGATGAGGGCTTCCATCAGTTAGTCATTTGGTAAGCATTTCATCGATCTTGATGTGTAGCGCAGGGCTTCTGCCACTATATCATCACTCGCTTTTTTTTTGAATCTGTGCTGGTATTATTGCTGCTTGTTTAACACATCCTTGATGGTGATGTATAGGCGCTGGGATGTGCATATATCGATGGATATAATTGGTCACTGGTTAGATCTAATAAATGCGGATGGATGGATTCCTCGGGAGCAAATATTAGGAGCTGAAGCTTTAAGGTGGTTCCCCTGGCGAGCAATGAACCATTGTCATATCTAGCTATGAGTTTAGAGTGTCAGTTCTTATATAATCTGTTTTTACATTTCTGCAGTAAAGTTCCTGAGGAATTTGTTCTGCAGTACCCTTCCAATGGAAATCCCCCAACCTTATTTCTTGCACTGCGTGGTGAGACAATGCTTTCTTCCTTGCTCTTCACTGTCATGACACATTAAATGCAGTATAGCAGTACTGTTGAGAATCAAAGTATCTAAATTATCTGACTTGAGTATATCTCAGAAAATCAAGTTACCACAAAAACATTATTTTGCACTGTTTTCAGTGCGTTTGTCTCAAATTTATAATATTGAGAATTTTCACGCTGTCTGCGATTTTGGTTTAGCACAACAAGGTTGCTACTGTATGGAAGTGCATAAACTGTGATCGAACATCCTATTGAGTTTAACTTGCCACTTTTTGGTACAGATTTGGCAAGTGGAATACATGCAAACCAGTTTTCAGATGAGGAATCTGAAAAGATATCCACTTTCCTTAAAAGGGCTTATGTAAGGCTGAACTCTTGGTTTCAGTGGTTCAATAGCACACAAACAGGTGAGTTAAGTTATGACATTTTATGGTCCATACTATTTATTAGGAACTTGGTAACCAATGATGCTTGATTGCTTGTGAATAACTGCAGACAGAATAACCTGCCCTCTTTCTGGCAAGTATGGAATTTGTATGGATTGGATCTTCACTTTAATTTAGGCCTATTATTATGTTAATTAATGTTCAGAAAATACATGCCTGAACACATGAACATGATGAGCCATTAATATCTTACTTTTCAGTAAAAAAAAGGGTGATATTTTGGGGATGCATGCAGTCAGTGTATCTATTTATAGCTTTATAAATATTTTGATTGGATATACAAATATGACATGTTCACATTTTATGAATGGTTTGATTGGATAAAAGAGTACTATCATAAATTATAGTTTTATCATTTTTTAAGTGTACTATCATATTTGTGATTTGTGAATAGGATTGTGACCAGCAAAATTTTCTGGCCGTTTTGTCTTGCAGAAGCTACTAGTTTTTGCATCAGTTTTGGATGATGTTAGTCTTCAGATATCCCTGGCACTCTATATTTTACATACACTCAAGGCAGTGCATGCTATATGAAATAATAATTTTGATCGTCAACTTATTCAGTAGTCGTTGTTTCACTCATTTACTGTTCCTGGACGAGAGAGTTATGAACCCAAATTCCTGACTCTTTAGAAAGTAACTTTAATTCACTGCCACCCAAGAGGAACCATGCAATTGAGATGTTCAAACTTACTTAGCGAAGGGAATAACCTTCTGCTCCTGTGCTAAGCAAAATTTAGCTTAGTGTCATTGCAAACTATAGCCACCATTCCACATAGCTAGAAATTATGCAATTACTGTTATCTTTACCTTTTCCATCACCTTGTTGATTGTTTTTTTCCTTTTTGGCGGACATTGTTGATTGTTATGTCAATGAACATTGGCTGTACTTTCCATGTGTGGAATAACCAATATTTTTGTTTGTCATGCCAACTTTTTTCACCTTCGACTTATCTATCCTATATAGCTTCTTTGACTTTCAAACTTGTTTTTTTTAGGGAAATACGAAGGCACCTTTTATTGGCATGGAAGAGACAGCATGGCCACCAGGGAGTTGAATCCGAAGGTTTTGGAACACTTCATAGTTGCTTTCTTCCACAGACTAATTGGTCCCAAATAATAGCAAAAGAAATTTGTTTTTGAGCTTTTGTCATGCCTACATTACAGTTTATGTTTTTGAGCTTTTGTCATGCCTACGCTACAGTTTCTTGCCTTGTCTTTCTATGTCATTTCTACTAACCGTTCACTCCTGATGTTGCTGACTACTCTACAGACTTTGACATCTGGTTTGGATGACTATCCACGGGCATCTCATCCTAATGATGAAGAGCGCCATGTTGACCTCCGGTGTTGGATGCTTTTAGCTACGAATTGTATGTGCTCAATTGCAGAGTTTCTTAAAACAGACAGCTCTCTTGAGAAGGTACTGCAGAGTGAATGGACTGTGCCTTATGCTTTGTCTCAGCCTTTGGTTCTCTTGAAAAAAATCTGTCTTGAACTTCTACAGGATTACTACAAGATGTCAAATCAACTTTCAGATTTTGGGATACTTAACAAGGTATTGCTCTGAGAGTTCTGACTGTTTCTTCTTGTTCTGAGCTTTTGTCCTTTTTAGGTCAGATAGATACTTAATCTGCATATCAATCCACCAATGGCTGCTACATTTTGGATATAATTAATGGCTTGATACTCCAACACTAACACTTGCGCCTATAACAATAATGGTTTCTTATATTAACATTTTACATACTAGACGAAGCTAATAGTTTTTGTTTTGTGCTTGGTTTTCTGTTCGTGATCATTGCAATATTATGGTTACATACTTATATATGCCATAAAGATAATAAACTTTGCATAAACGCCTGCTGTGTCAGGAAGTCTTACTTTTGATCAAACGTTCAAAGATCATATAGCAACTAAAATGGTTTTTATCAATTGCCGCCAATCATTTTGTGTCACAGGAAGGGTTTTGATGGTCACATTTATCCTATAGTAATTTGAAAGTATTGGCATTTTTACAGATGCACTTGGATGATAAAACCGGTGCCTATTTCGACTATGGTAACCACACAGAAAAGGTCTCTCTTGCAGTTCCTCTATCTTGCCATCTTGCCTTTCGGACATGATTCATAACTTTCAAACTCTGATGACAATATTATTCTTACAGGTTCGATTGAGATGGTATGAAGTTAGAGAGAATGATGTTATGAGACGAGAGCTTTTGCGTGAAACATTACAACCCCCTCAGCTGCAATTAGTACCTCATGTCGGTTATGTCAGCATGTTCCCTTTCATGATGGGGGCCATTCCACCTGTATGCTCTTTACCTACATATACTTGTTCTCACTTTTACCAATCCAGTGATGCTCATCCCCTAAAGTATTAACTACCATTCAACTCTGTTCAGGAATCATGGGTTCTTGAGAAGCAGCTTGATCTTATATCAAATAGCTCTATCCTGTGGACAAATTACGGACTTCGGTCACTTTCTCGAACAAGGTATATATAAAGATAATAACTCATTTAACCTGAATCATGGGCAAAATTTCCTACTTGATCTCCAGCAACCTAAACTTGCATCAAGACGATTAGTTATGAAGCTGATACTTCTGGAATAAATGAGATATTTCATTTCATTTATTTATTTGAAAAGTGTAATTTCTTTAGAGGATCCAATACTCAATTGGTAAGACTTGTCCCGGGGGATGAAGTGGGTATAAGTCTGCATTGCCCCCAACACCTAAATGTTTATCGTTTGAGCTTGTTAATGAATTAAAATCAACATAACAATGTATACATAGCATTATTGTTTGGTCTTTTGGTTACTCTGATCTGAATTATCTGTTGTCCATGGTCCAGTTCAATATATATGAAGCGCAACACTGAGCATGATCCCCCATATTGGAGAGGTGCCATTTGGATAAACATGAACTACATGATTCTTTCAGGACTACACCACTATGCACATGGTAAACTCTATAACAGATGCTGCTAAACAACTATTCAGCTTTTACCCTTCTGTAAATTTTACTGTTTGCACGATGATCTAATAACATTGTTCTGCTCTGAAGAGGATGGTCCATACAAGGACAGGGCAAAGGAACTGTATGATGAGCTAAGATCAAACCTGATCAGGTATATCCCTCTCTCTTCCCTAAGCTGAATAAAATAGTTAAATTGCAGCCTCTTTAATAGATTGCTGTTGCTACTTTTGTGCTTCTTACAGGAACATCGTGAAGAATTACCATGAAACTGGGTTCTTCTGGGAAAACTATGACCAGAAGAACAAAGGAAAGGGTAAGGGTGCGAGGTCCTTTACTGGATGGACTTCGCTTGTTGTTCTTATCATGGGCGAGTCCTACCCGACCCTACATAGGTAAGCGAATATTCCAACAGAGAAACAACACAACAAATCCCAATTGGAAATTTGGAATGGAAGACCTGAACATGATTTAGCTCGATTTTGACCCCAAAGAAAAACCCTCGGAAAAACTTTGATCGTGGGGGTTTTGAACAATAACCGGTGATTACTCCGTGCTGCATATATGGTTTGTGCCTTCTTGAGACAGTAGTTACGTAGCTAATGATAACATTTATCCTAGATTCTGTAACTAGTGTCTCGATAAACATTTTTTTTGGGGCTTTGAGATCCCTTTGGAGGAGCAAAGTATGCACTAGAATCGAGAGGTAATGAAATTCTAACGTAATCTGCCCATGTCTACGCGTTGTTGGCTTCTTGCTGCAGTCTGTAGCGTTGGCCTTGTGTTAAACAATTTTTATGTTAAGAAAAGAAACTTGATCACGGGGATTCAGGGAGCTGTAACCTGTAAGGTCCATCTACGGCTAATGGAGTAATAGCTCGGCACTAATACAGTTCTTACCGTTTCTGCCATGAAGAAGAGATGACTACCCAAATCTGTCATGGTTCTCGTGGATCAATATTTGCCTGAGCCTTCGAGTGAACTTTGCTTGCTACTTCTGCAAGCATATGATCTCACTCTCTAATGCAAGCAAAGTACCGGAAGATTATCGTGATCGTACTGCAGCAGTAACAGCACGATCTTCTGTCATGAAAACGGATACTGCTAATACGACAAACTCAATCCCTACCATCTGTCCCGATAAAAACTAAACTAGGTGGAGTCTACCTGAACAATATAGTTGTCTAGATTCATTATGCTAGATGGACTCGAGTAAGAACAGATGACCTAAGAACAGATGAGACATTTGTCCAGATTTGAATCTGCATAGTCTGTACATATTCGTAGTATTAGAAAATGTCTCACTCGATCCTAGGTTCTTATATTTTTGGTATAGTATGTTCAAATTCGTAATACTAAAAAATATCTCAGATTATAAGGTCCTGTTTAGTTTACAGCAAACTTTCTCCAAACTCCTAACTTTCCATCACATCACATCACATACAAAACTTTCCTACTCACATAAACTCCCTACTTTTTTTTTCCAAACTACCAACTTTCCCCCAAACATCTCCCTAATTTTAGAAACTAAACACAACAATTCTTATATCTTGGGACCGGATGGGGCATTTGCATTTGTCTAGGGCCTGGTTTAGTTCCTAACTTTTTTTTTCAAACTTCCAACTTTTCCATCACATCAAAATTTTCCTACACACATAAACTTCCAACTTTTCCGTCACATCGTTTCAATTTCAACCAAACTTCCAATTTTAGCGTGAACTAAACATACTCTAGATTCAAATCTAGACATTCTGTACTAAGTTCTTATATTTTGGGACGATCGATTTTATTTTTAAAGAGAAAAAACAAGGAGAGAGAGGGAGGCGGAGACCCGTCACCATCGCACCACACATGGCGGACGGCGTCGCAACCACCGGAGCACAAGCTGCTGTTGCGACGCTACCAAATTCCCATCTCCACTAATAATAGCTGCGGCCACCGCCGCCGCCGCCGCCGCCTTGGTCACCAAATCCGCCTACGGCGGCGCCGGCGGTGGGGGGCATCGTCATGGCGTCGCCGAGCAGCCGCGCGGTGGCCGTCGGCGGCGCGCTCCTCCTGCTCCTCGTCTTCGCCGTCCCAACCACCTTCCTCTACCTCACCTCCGCCCCCGCCGCCTCCTCCCCGAGCCTCCTCCTCAACCTCAAGCCGTTCGGCGCCCGGTGCGCGCCCGCCGCCGCCGCCGCCCCGCCGCTCAGGGTCTTCATGTACGACCTGCCACGGCGGTTCCACGTCGGCATGATGGACGCCTCCGCCTCGGGGTTCCCCGCGTGGCCGCCGTCGGCGGGCGGGATCAGGCGGCAGCACAGCGTGGAGTACTGGATGATGGCGTCGCTGCAGGGCGGGGGAGGTGGGGGGAACGGGTCGTCGTCGGAGGAGGGGAGGGAGGCGGTGCGGGTGACGGATCCCGACGCGGCGGAGGCCTTCTTCGTGCCCTTCTTCTCGTCGCTCAGCTTCAACGTCCACGGCCGCAACATGACCGATCCAGAGACCGAGGCCGACCGCCTCCTCCAGGTGCAGTAAATCTCACACTTTTTCCTTTCAATTCAGCTGGTAATCCTGTTTGCAATGGCATGGCCTATGTTCTTGTGGAAATGCAGAGTCATGCCTACGAAATTTTGTGTTGTTCTGTCATGTCTTAATTTTTTGGAGTCATTTTGGTATGCACTGTGGATTGAGAGACTGCTGAAAGCAGCCAAATTTATCTGCTTCTCATAAAACTATGCTACATCATTCAATAGAACAGGCGAATTGTACTGGGGGAAAAAAATCAAGTAATCATTAAACAAAGAAGACGAGCACACCAAAGATGACATGTGGATGCGATAAACTGTATAGCTTTGGAAAAATGCTCTCATTTAGTTGGTGTTACATCACCATCAACCTCGCTATTAGCAATAATGGTTTCTCCAAATTCTGATAAACCATAGAAAAATGCCGTCTACTCTTCTTTGCTCAGTAATCTGTTGTGTGGTGCGGCATTTCCTTTTCTGTCATGACAATATATCGATTTATTTCTATGATGTTTGACAATTAGCTACCCTGAGTTATGGTGAGTATCAGGAATTTGGTTGTTTTATATATGATGATCATTTATGACGAATTGGTATGCTTTGATCACCTCCTTAGACTTTTTCATGTTGCTGGTGTGCAGTATGCTGCCATATAATAGTGTCAATGTGCCCTAGTTCTACATAATATAAACTAACTTCATGGCATTATAATTACACTGATTTGTTTTAGTTTATTTTCTTGTAGGTTGAGCTTATGGAGATTTTATGGAAATCTAAATATTGGCAACGATCTGCAGGCCGTGATCATGTGATTCCCATGCATCACCCAAATGCTTTTAGGTTTTTGCGTGATATGGTGAATGCATCTATTCTTATAGTTGCAGACTTTGGAAGATACACAAAAGAATTGGCTTCCTTGAGGAAAGATGTTGTAGCTCCATATGTGCATGTTGTAGATTCCTTCCTTAACGATGATCCACCTGATCCATTTGATGATCGTCCTACACTGCTTTTCTTTCGAGGGCGTACAGTCAGGAAAGATGTATGCAACTTAATTATTCCCTTCTCTGTGATCTATCATAATCTGCCTATTTAGCTCAGTGCTATTTTTGTTGGAACTGCTCTCGACATAAATAAATACCTAACTTTTGTGTTTCAAGAACATGACCTTTTTTGGGGCTCCTTTTTTTTTTCAGGAAGGGAAGATCCGTGCTAAACTTGCCAAGATTCTAAAAGGGAAGGATGGTGTGCGCTTTGAGGATAGCCTTGCAACAGGTGAAGGCATTAAAACAGTAAGGCCTTTGTCATTTGCACCTTACTTTTCTAATGTCATCTAAACGTATAGTGCCTTCTGCTATGGTTTGAACGTGCTAAGGTGATCTAAAGTCTTTCCTGTTGAGGTTTTCATAAGAGGGCATGACATTTAAAAATGGTTTACTCCTAACAGTCTACGGAAGGCATGCGATCATCAAAGTTTTGTCTCCATCCTGCTGGGGATACTCCTTCCTCGTGCCGACTGTTTGATGCAATTGTCAGTCATTGTGTTCCTGTGATTGTCAGCAGTCGGATTGAGCTCCCTTTCGAAGATGAGATTGATTACAGTGAGTTCTCCCTTTTCTTCTCAGTGGAAGAAGCTCTAAGACCTGATTATTTGCTCAACCAGCTCAGACAGATCCAGAAAACGAAGTGGGTTGAGATCTGGTCAAAGCTAAAAAATGTCTCTCATCACTATGAATTCCAGAATCCACCCAGGAAGGGTGATGCTGTGAACATGATATGGAGGCAGGTGAAGCACAAAGTCCCTGCAGTTAATCTTGCGATTCACAGGAATAGGAGATTAAAAATTCCAGACTGGTGGGGATGAACCTTGGTGAATTGTGTATATATTATCATATCGATGGGGCGACGGCTGAAGTGACATTTTTTGGGATGTATATGATGAAGTCATGCTGGTCATTCCTTGTGCACCATCAAAATCAAAATGGGTCCGAGTCTCATTCCACGCAGGTTTACTGACGCACTAACATTTTTGTCCCCTTTTTTGTTCCTTCTATGACATCCTAACTATTTTTTTCCTCTGATTTTTACGATATAGTGGAAGCAAATAAGTTGTATTAATGTTGTAGAGCAGATTTTCATCTGACAATACAAAGACACAAAGCACCTATGTTACATATCGGTCTATCGGATGTTGCAATGTATTCCCATTAGATACCACTCCTCTCTGTGATTGATACTTTTGTGTACCTTTTAGTTCTAGGAAGTTTCGTTATGTGTAAATATTTCGTCTCATAGCTTAATCATTTTGCTGGTTTTCGACTTCTGATGAGAACTCCTGCGGAAAGTTCTGATGAAACTTTTGTCAGGTTGTCGGGGTCATACACAGGTACACTTGTGTTTAAACAAACTTAAGTATCAAATCTAATCTGATGTTCTGGTTTAGTTTACTTTAGAAGGTGGGTAAAGGTTGTTGAAAAAATGGGGTGAAAGGAACGTTCCTCCGAGTCAGACCATCCTTGTTTAGTTGTTTATCTGCTTATCACATGGATCGACTTGCTGGAACATACCTAATATATATTTTTAGCTTGCACTGTAATTCCATTAATCTACTGCAAAATTGATCTATGTACTAAGCATGCGCAAAACTTAAAGGGGAAGATCTTAGATCATTTTTAGTACCAGTAGAGACCAAGATATCGATAATCGTTCTGCTGATTATACCAAAATCTTTTATTATAATACTGGTCTTTTTTGTCCCAGTTTCTTGCGGTTTTGAGCAAAGAAAGAACTATGATATGGAAATGCATGGGAGGTCGTGACCTAAAAGATAATCCCAACAAACCACTGACTTTTGCTGCTCTGTCTATGTGCATTTCTTGGTTGACCATCAAGAAGAACATCAGATACCATTTGCCACATCACAGAGATGAACAAAATATCTCAAAAAAAAAAAAAGAATGTCTAACCCTGGCACTGGCAGAGTCCAACTTTCCACTTCTCCAGCTATGCTGATGAGCAGCAAGCAGTACACCAGCTCATGCAAATCCAAGCATTTACAACTATAATAATGCAAGATCAACACAAAGGCACAAACCTGACATGAGCGTGACATTGCCTGGATGGCCGGATTAGAGCTGATGCATACAATCACCAGTTCACTACTGGAATCCATGCAGAACAAGACAGCACAGCAAAGTACTCCTTTTCTGTCAATTTCTTTCAAGCGACCGGTGGTTGGCTCTTGAGTCTTGATCCGTTTTTAGGGAATAATGTAAGTGATTAGTCCATCCAAAGGACAAACGAACAATACGATCACGAGGCCATGTGCTCGCCTTCCAAACTTTGGCTGGTTTTAGTGCAATGAACATAATGACATCAACATAATTTCAAACCAAGTGTCCACCTGACCTGTTTTAGTTTAATTTCAATTCTTTGACATGAAAGAACACACCCTGACCAGAACAAAATGTAAGCACCAACAAGACAATAGGAGAGGAGACCAAGGTCAACAAATACAACCTTAACCGCTTCAGTTATCGCAGTTATCAGACTTCTTGAGCCTCTATGAATCGAGAAACCGCTTGACAGATGAGTCTAAGTTCTTTAAAACTATTCAATTTTTCTCACATAATTTACTCAAATTCCACCTTTTTTCATCCGTAACTGATTTGTTATCACAGATATTGACAAAATTTTGTAACACATTGACAAGAGAATCCATACAGGAGATCATGATCATCCATCTCCTTTGTACTCAAGGCCCTGCTTAGTTCAGGGGTGAAAAGTTGTTATGTGTCACATCGAATATATGGACACATATTTGAAGTATTAAACGTATTATGATAATAAAACAAATTATATATTCCACATGTAAATTGCGAGACGAATTTATTAAGTCTAATTAATCCGTTATTAGCAAATATTTACTGTAGCACCATATTATCAAATCATGGTGCAATTAGACTTAAAAGATTCGTCTCGCAATTTACACACAATCTGTGTAATTAGTTTTTTTTTCTATATTTAATACTCATGTGTCCAAATATTCGATGTAAAAGATGAAAATTTTTTTGTTTGGGAAATAAACCTTAGAGAGTGGAGATGGAGTGCCGGCCGAGCAAATCCGGACCGTACGATAAAGCGAGGATTAGTGGGAGCATTAAGGCATCATCAAAACCACCCAGCGACTCATTCAAAACCACCCCCTCCAGCTCAGCGGATTAGCGACTCTAACACTAAGTCCATTTCGCCTCCTCCTCTCCCCTTCCCCTTCTCCTTCCCCTTCGCTTCCTCTTCTTCGCAGCGGTAGCAGCAACCTCCTCGACGTCGCGCTCGGGCTCGATCCCAACCGGAGAGGAGGATGGCGGCGGCGCCGCCGGGAGGGCAGGAGAAGGTGATCGCGGCGGCGCAGCACATCGTCAAGTCGCTCGCCAACTCCAAGAACGCCGCCGACGACATGATCCGGATACTCTCCGGGTTCGACGACCGCCTCACCTTCATGTCCGACCTCTTCCCGCCTCCCCCTCCCGCCGCCGCCGCCGTGAGGGAGCCCTCCGTCGTGGAGGAGGAGGAGGCCGGCCCCGATGACGCGCGGGAGGACGAGGTGGAGGAGGCGGCGGAGTTGGTGGAGCGGTGGGATTCTCCGGAGGAGGGGGATAGGCTGGTGTTCGATTCGGCGAAGGACGCGGGGGATTACCTGGGCGCGGCCGCCGTCCTCGTGGGGGCGCGCGGCGCGCGCGCGGAGGCGGCGCTGCAGGCGGCGATGGCGCGGCTGGAGGACGAGTTCCGCCACCTGCTGGCCCGCGGGATGTCGCCGCTCGCCGGGGAGGACCTGCACGCCTCCCTCCTCCGCCGCCTCTCGCTCACGGTGCCGTCCTTCGCCTCCTCCGCCTCTGACCTCGATTGCCCCTCCTTCGCCAGCCACACCGGCGACGGGGACGAGTCCGGCGGCGCGGGCGGCAGGGCCTCCGTCTCCGACGAAGAGATCTCCCCGTACCTCATCTCCCCGGACACCGTCGGCGCCCTCAGGGGCATCGCGGACGTCATGCTGCGCGCAGGCTACGGGCCGGAGCTGTGCCAGGTCTACGGCGAGATGCGCCGCGACACGCTCATGGAGTGCCTCGCCGTGCTTGGCGTCGACAAGATGAGCCTGGAGGAGGTGCAGCGCGTGGAATGGGGCGTCCTCGACGGCAAGATGAAGAAGTGGATCCAGGCGCTCAAGGTCGTCGTCAGGGGGCTTGTTGCTGAGGAGCGCCGCATCTGCAACCAGATCTTTGCCGCCGATGCCGAAGCCGAGGAGGATTGCTTCACTGAGGCAGCCAAGGGGTGTGTCCTGCAGCTGCTCAACTTTGGTGACGCAATTGCAATCGGGAAGAGATCGTCCGAGAAGCTGTTCCGCATTCTTGGCATGTATGAGGCGCTGGATGAGGTGTTGCCGGAGCTCGAGGGCTTGTTCTCAGGTGATGCAAGGGATTTCATCAAGGAAGAGGCTGTGGGGATACTCATGAGGCTTGGGGATGCGGTGCGTGGCACCGTTGCAGAGTTTGCAAATGCAATACAGGGGGAGACATCTCGGAGAGCGTTGCCCGGTGGGGAGATTCACCCACTCACGCGGTATGTCATGAACTATGTCCGACTGCTTGCAGACTATAGCCGCTCACTGAACCAACTTCTCAAGGACTGGGATACTGAGCTAGAAAATGGAGGTGACAACGTGAATATGACTCCACTGGGGCAGTGTGTGCTCATACTGATCACACATCTACAGGCCAAGATCGAGGAGAAATCAAAGCTGTATGAGGATGAGGCACTTCAGAACATATTTTTGATGAACAATCTGCTGTACATTGTACAGAAGGTGAAGGATTCAGAGCTGAAGACCTTGCTTGGCGATAATTGGATCCGCCAGCGTCGTGGTCAGATAAGACGGTACTCTACAGGGTACCTTAGGTCCTCATGGACGAGGGTATTAGCTTGTCTGAGAGATGATGGATTGCCACAGACAATGGGTTCATCAAGTGCACTCAAGGCTTCACTCAAGGAAAGGTTCAAGAACTTTAACTTGGCATTCGAGGAGTTATACAAGACACAGACAACATGGAAGGTTGTGGACCCTCAATTAAGAGAGGAGTTGAAGATTTCAATCTCAGAGAAAGTCCTTCCAGCATATCGTTCTTTTGTTGGAAGGTTCCGAGGTCAGCTAGAGGGTGGAAGGAATTCCGCAAGGTATATAAAGTACAACCCTGAAGATTTGGAGAATCAGGTCTCAGATTTTTTTGAAGGCAGAAGACCAAATGCTTGATCGATTAGTCATGTTTGATGGTTAAGGTGAGTACTAAACCCCTGATTGCACTTCCATAGAGTTTTATAGATTACTATAAGGTGTTGCAGTCAAGATCTTTTTGCTTGTATGTTGTTAAAGTTAATCTGGGAGTTAGTTTTGCAAGAACATAGTGATGCACTGCACATCAAATTAGCCTTTGGGATGTATGCTGCTACAACTTGAAATGTTCGATGAGATCTTGTCCTCATATTGTTAACGATTGAATTACTGCAGGCATATGTGTTATCTTTTTAGTTAATTTAATCAAGCAATGATCTATTGATCTGAGGAACTCTTGAACTACCAATCTGAATGATGGGCTTTTTAATGTCTCATGTGAACCATGGTTGGTTATGCTTCTTAATCTGCAACCTTGATTTATATAACTGTATATCATCATAAACATATTTAAAATGGCTCTTAAACAACAACCTTTTTTGAACCAGAAGTATAGATTCCATATACAGTTTTTTTGGAGAATATGATTTTAACTGAAAACCAGAGTTTAAGATATCTAACACCGTGGGTTGGCTTTAACATGCTATGTTGTCCTTTATAGGCAAATTGTTGACATGTTAATAGTAGCAGAAAAAAAATATTCCAATTTTGTTAGTTTTTGCTTGCCAATTTGTAGGAGAAACTTTTATAGGCATGTTTTTTTTTCCTTGAAAAATATGCTCACCAACCTGATCACTTTTCTGTTTAGGGATGTTTATATCAATGATTTTAGTTACAACTCCCTCATGAATTTCATTGGTGGCGCTATATTGGTAGCTTGATCTGCAAAGACCTTTGATAATCCGAAGATGGAAAGAAAAATCAGTTTTGCCTGTAGAAGAAGCAGTGTGAACTGCAAGCAAACAGAATTTTTTGGTATTGCGAAGCAATCGGAATTGGATACCTAGCTTTTGATCTATCAAGGTGCTGACTATATCAAGGTTCGACATGAAATTTAGGACACTGGACACTACCATGAGCTGTGTAATTCTTACATTTTTTTTTCTCATCTTTTGTTGATTGTAACATCTCGTGACTTGTTTGACATCGAAAGAATGGTTGGTGCTTGGCATTTTTTATGTACAATTCATACCAGTAGTTATATCAATACAGCCATTTGTTATGTGCAGTATAGTTTGTTGCTGATAAAAAAGGAGACCATAGTAAATTACTACATTGCTCCTATCATCATGTACTTGTCAATCTCTGATCATGAAGTGGTGTTGCAATTTCATTATACCTTCTGCTACGACTCCTAATCCATCAATTCATGAACTGATGTAATCGGGTGCAGTTTTCATCAATTATTATTGGTATCTTGTCTTCTGTTGCCTTCATGATACAAATGAGCAGGAATTTTGCTGGCATTGTCAGAGTCTCATTCCAGATTTCCAGGTGCGTCTTTTTAAAACATGAATAGAACCTTGGTGTTCCACATGTGGAAGCATTATGATAAGCTAGCTATGCATTAGTCACATTGTAACACAAACAAACTAAGGTGATCTTTCTAGAGGGTAAAAGGAGGAAATTGCAAAGAAAGAAACATCACATACTACACAAAAGGACCGGATCGAAAGAATGAAGTGATAAAAAAGAAACCTGATTTAATTTGGACTAATGAAAATGTTTTGGTTTTCAGACCCTGCTGTTCTGAGGTAGAGGGAAAACGCCATTGAAGAAGTCCCCAAAGTAGCCAGGCGGCTCGTACACCAGCTTGGCGATTATGTCTCTGAGAGTGATGAGCCCATCCAGGTTGCCTTGCTCGTCCACGACGTAGATCCTCTGCCTCTTCTCTGCATCCAGCTTGAAGATGATCTCCTTTATGCTCTCCTCCTTCTTGCAGGTCACGATGTTCATCTGCTTCTCGCCTGAACTCTGCCTCGCATTCGCGATGAACTCTTGCGCCGTCAGCGTCCTGCAAATTTGCAATTCGATTGATTCTGTCAACATTTTTTTCCCCAAGAAGACCGAAGGAGACCATCCAAATGTATAAGATAGATAAAAGTAAAAAAAAAAAACACGACAAAAAGCACATCCAAGAACCATGCGTTAACCACACAAGCAAAAATCACTGAGAGTGAAGTCTAGCACCAAAACGGCTTCTGCTATGCGTGACCGGTCGCCGCCGAGCCTACGACAACACCATAAAGACGAGACTCCGAAAACGAGGAGATGCAGATGTTTTTGAGGGGGGGTTTGGTTTTTGACCTGTAGTCCCTGTTGGCGTCAGAGGAGGCGAGGAGATGCTTGACGTCCTTGATCATGATGCTGCCGGTGGGCTTGCCGGCGTGGTCGACGACGGGGATGCCGCCGACGCCGCGCTTGCGCATGAGGCGGAATGCCTTGAGCGCCGGCTCGTCGTGGCGGACCTTGACGAGGCGGCTGGGGCGTATCATGGGGAGGCCGAGCTCGGTGAGCGACTTGGCGCCCCAGTCCTCGAACCAGTGGAGCCCCGCGCACTCGGCGAGCATGTGCACCACGGCGGCCTGCGTGATGACGTTGCTGATGGTGCCCTCGCCGATGTCCACCACGGGGAGGCTCTTCATCCGGTACTTGGACAGCAGCAGCAGCATCGTCAGGAACGTGTCCGAGCTCTGCAGCGCCAGGAATGGCGCCCACCGGAACGACCCGGAGATGTCCTTCACCTTCGTCTTGTTGAACAGGTCCGACGACGGCAGCGCGCCGAACGCCTCCGCGACCGCCCCCTCCGCCGACTGCTGCTGGTCGGGCGCCCTCGCGGCGGCGGCGCCCTCAAGCGCGACGGTGCCGAGCTTGGCCGCCAGCTCGTCGGCGCCGAGGTCGTCGGCCCTGGCGGCGGCGGCCTCGGACTGGTGGAGCAGCCAGACGGCGATGCCGGCGAACTCGACGACGCCGATGTAGCGGTCGATCCAGCTGGCGTCGTCGGGGGCGTCGACGTTGCGGACGGGGGCGGTGATGATCCGGTGGCGCGACAGGATGTCGACGGCCTCGGCGAGCGTGGCGTCGGAGGGGATCTCGACCACCTGCGCGCCGTCGAACGTGTGCGGGAACGACGCCACCGGGATGGCGTCGAAGCAGCTGTTGAGCCGGTCCCGGTCGCTCAGCTGCGGCTGGTCCAGGCTGTCCCAGATGTCCTCCACCCTCATCCCGATCTCCGCCTCCGGGCTCCACCGTGCGCTCCCCAGCGGGCTCTCCACCACCCTCTCCTCCCCCCGCCATTGCTCCTCCTTCGTCCTCACCTCCCTCCTCGCCTGCATCCCTGATACCTCCTCCTCCTCCACACACGCGCAATGCTTCCTTCTTCTTCCGAGGCGCCACCGCGATCTCAGCTATGTCCTTCCTCTCCAATGGCTTCGCGCGCGACAAGTGTTTCGCGCGCCGGGACTCTCGCTCTCGCACTCGCCGGAGACGACGATTGCTTTCCAGATGGGCTCAATTCCACCGGTGGGCTGGGCCGGGAGATATTTTCCTCCTGGACCCTTTCGCAAGTAACACGCGTCGGGTTTACACTTCACTGACAGGTGGGGCCGGATCGACCCGGGCCCACGTGTCAGCGTCTCCGGTAGAGCGGTGCGATCCCCCCCCCCCCCACAACTACCAATCTCCACGCCCACCTCCTCCTCCTCCTCCGTCCTCCTCTCTCTCCCCAAATCGAACATCGAGAGAGAGAGAGAGAGAGGTCTAAAACCCTAACCCCCGAATCGAATCTCGTCGGAAGCCGCCGCCGCCGCCGCCGCCGACGACGACGCCCGCGACGCCATGGACATGGGAGCGATGAGCGATCCTGAGAGGATGTTCTTCTTCGACCTGGCATGCCAGAACGCCAAGGTCACCTACGAACAGAACCCGCACGACGCCGACGTAAGCCCCTTCCTCGCCTCGAGCCTTTTTGAGACTCTGCTTGATTGCTTGCTTGCTTTTCCTGATGGTTTGGGTTGCTTCTGATTGGATGCGACGCGACGCGATCCGATCTGATGGTGGGTTTGTCTTTGTTGTTCTTCGTCGCAGAATCTCACGCGGTGGGGAGGCGCGCTGCTCGAGCTCTCGCAGATGCGGAACGGCCCCGAGAGCCTCAAGTGCCTAGAAGGTATACCGTGAGATCTCGAAACTTGGTTGTGCGGATTATTCGGTGATTTGGACTGTTTACTTGTAGAGATGTTGGAGTTGATGCTTCCTAGGGGCTATTGTAACCAATGGGATTGAGATTTCTGTGTGTGTTATTCAGCATTAATGGATTCGGTTGGTCTGGAAGGGCCAAATCTTTGCAAATCGTGTTCTACAAGTCAAGCTAATCCTTAGCAATTAGATTGACTTTTGTTCTCATGATAATTGAAAAGCTCAAACCTAATATATTGTTTGCTTAAAGTAAAAGGTACAATGTTCTTAAAGGAAAATTTGTCATGCTGTTTTATTAACAATAAGAAAAGGATAAAATCCTGCTGGTATGACATGGGAAGGTAATCACAACTTGTTCTGCCTAGTTTAGTGACTGGATAACTGTTCTACCCACGGTTATGTGGTTTTTCATTTCAGTACCTCAAACATTTAGGGCACTCGTAGGTGGTGCATTCAATTTCATTATATGCAGTTTAGGAACCGCTACTGTTTTCTGATGGTGCTTGTCTATCCATTCATGAGTTTAGACAACTTTGCATGTTTGATGTTTTCCTTTTTAAGGTATTATTTGGGATGAAAAAAAGAAGATGATGACGGGATTCATCAAAATCATTCAATAATCCAGCAGTGCACTACACATCAGATGATTAATGAGAAGAATGCTATTCTTCACCCAATTGTTCAGACTGAATAGTTTTTCCTGGGCCTACTGACATAATTTTATCAAGTTATATGTAAATGCTGGGAGCTGTTCGTTTGCTTGATGTATTTTGTTGATTCTTTGTTAAAGTTAAGAGTATGATCACATTTTAGCTAGGAAGTAGGATAATATGGTGGGTGCATAATCAAGTATTGGAATGGAAAGCAATTGATTGTTCTTGTGCCGTCTGGGCTGTTCAATTGAAGTAACAGTACTTTGTTGGTGGCTTAACATGCACATGTGTTATGAGTTTTGTTGCACATTAATTTGTGTATTTTGATGTCAGTAGAAGTTACTCAATTTGTTCAAATTGAAGTATACTGATCCAGTTAATTTTATTTATAGATGCGGAATCCAAGCTGGAGGAAGCACTGAAAATTGATCCCATGAAGGCGGATGCGCTTTGGTGCTTGGGAAATGCACAGACCTCTCATGGATTCTTCACTTCAGACACTGTCAAGGCCAATGAATTCTTTGAAAAGGCAACCCAGTGTTTCCAGAAGGCTGTTGATGTGGTATGTGTAGTTTGCTAGTATGCTTCCGCAAACACATTTCCTTGTTCCATGGTGGAGGCTGACCTGCAGTCCTGAAGTTGTGTGGCCTAAAACCGTCACAGGAGCCTCCTGATGTTCTTTTGCTGTAAAATAAGTGCCTTTTTTTATCTGGAAACTAATGTACAGTCCTGTTTCTTGTAGGAACCTGCGAATGATCTTTACAGGAAGTCATTGGATTTGTCATCCAAGGTGCTGACAACACTTTATGTTTAGCACTATTTGTGCGATCTTTGTTACAATAATGCTACCATTGGTTTATACGCTGCAAATAGAACATTTGAGGTCTCTAGTTAACAACTCTGATTACAGCAAGTTCTGACTACACCTTTCAAAGGATTTCATAATCCTAACTGCTTCACATCTTAACCTTGTACTCCCTCCAGTCATGACAGATTGACGCCCTATAATACATGCAGATGTTATGTTAAGAAGTGCTTGTATCATACTGTACTTACACTATTTGTTTCAAATCTCAGGCGCCAGAACTGCACATGGAGATTCATAGGCAAATGGCATCTCAGGCTTCACAAGCTGCATCCTCAACCTCGAATACAAGGGTATTCTGTCTTAACATTGCAGGACTTTACTCTCTTACCTGTCAGAAATAAGAATTGCACAGCTACTCTTTTTTCTTCCAAAATTTATATGGCTATCAATTTTTGTTATGTTTGCTGCCTATTTTCGAATCTTGCATGCATCTTCTTATTAAGCATTTTTCAGTAGGCAAATTAGTAAATTATTATTTTTACTTCCTAATGTACCTGTTTTGGGTTGGCTACACTTACATTGGTATGTGCTCTTTAGAGATGAATGTAAGTTGGAGATTTTCTTCCTGAGCATATATTGGCTTTGTTACTATTTCTCAAATAACAAAGATGATAATCTGTATTGTGGAAAATAGAGCAGCCCACCCCACATACAATTGTGAACTGGATATACTATGGTTATTATTAACTAGTAGAATAAGGTAACAGTAGTAGGGAGGCAGTACAAATTGATTTGGCGCGTCATTACTGTTCTGAGCAATTGAGCCAATCTATCTGCAAGGATCTCAGTAACTCTTTGTGTTGGATATATCTGTGTTGGTACTTACTACCTTGTTGAGTTGTTGGCCTATACACATCTCATTGTAGTCATTTGCTAGAAAGTTGAAAATTAGTCCCTGGGCTCTATTCTGACAACCTGCATAATCAATTGTGTACTCGGAGCATAAAGCTTTGACTCTAAGCGTTTTCAGTTTTAGCCATAAGTTGATATAGTAGTTTGGTTCAATATACTCCCAAGTAATATTATCTTACTTACATTGATTTGATTGTATTGATCTGATCCCAGAAGATTTGGCATAATTTTCACATGGTAGATTTTAAAATATATGTAGACAATGATCCTACATTTTCCATCCCTGCAAAGAACCCATACCCAAGTCAGGCTCGTGATTCTGAAATCCTTTGGGTATATGAGTATATTTTCTGATGAAAACTGCTAGCTGACTTTGATTTTTAACGTTATTCTGTAGCATGTATAACTGTTGCCTGATCCCCTTATCTTTCCCTTATCCAAACTGATAACGTGGTGGTTTGCAGCAATCAAGGAAGAAGAAGAAGGATAGCGACTTCTGGTATGATGTCTTCGGGTGGGTGGTTCTTGGGGTTGGCATGGTTGTCTGGGTGGGTCTTGCCAAATCTAATGCCCCGCCCCAAGCTCCTAGGTGAGGTGGGTCGTCTTCCAACACTACCTGCAGAAGGCAGCGTGCCTATGTTAGGTGCCTCAGACTTCAAATCTTGCTAGTGGCTAGTTAATCATGGAGAGGAACTGGTGTTTCCATGTTACAGTTTGGTCAGATTTTCAATGCCTGATATCCTTTTCCAGCTTTGATGAGGTTTAGATGAGTCATAAATCAACACTTATTGATACTTGTTTATCCCGGTATTGTTTTGAGGCAAAAACTATTATTACTATGTTTTGATCGTTTTATCAATGCTATCTGCATTATATATACTGCCACACTGGGTGCTATTGTATGGTGAACGGCATCCTTTCTTTTATTAAGCACATAATGCTCAGCTGTTGTCTGAATCCCAGAATTGAACCTGTGTAATCAGCACACTGTCTGGTTGTGGTTTTGTTGGGAACATCGTTTTCCTTGAATCATTACCCCTGATTGTTTTACGCCAAAAATATGTGCGATCTATTATCATGTCATCTCTTTTCGGAGTTTGTCGGAATCCTGTTGGCAGGCACGATGTAGGGCTGCCATCTTACCTGCACTCCAAAAGAATTGCCAGGATCTACTCTGGTAGACCTGGCGTGCCTCACAGCTGCACCCTATGCCGCTCCATGAGCGCACTGGTTTAACTTGGGCCCTGCTTATAACAATTCTCCCAGTCTTGATGGAACATGTAAAATCATCAGCCTTAGCTTACAAGCAAAATTCCGATCGGACTAACGGAGCCTTATTTTGATTACTTGAATTAAGCTGCTTCTTGACTGGTAATTAAGCTATAAATAGGATATATATGGAATAATCATTCGTAATATGTTTCGGTAGTACTGCATTTGGATACCTGTCAAAAACGGCTTATATTCAAGGACAGATGAACTTAATCCATCTTCTCGTAGTATTGTATTTCTGGACAGATGGAGTACGATAATCCAGCATGAATTTTGCAGGGAGGAAGAGGAACACATCAGTGTGCCAGTGGGGTGTGGGGTAGACGTAACTTCAGGGTCTTTGACTCTTTGCTCTCTTCGGTCTCAGTGGTCCTAGAGTCCATCTTTTCGGAGGGCCGGCTGTGGTCGTTAGCGGCCGTCGCTTTCTTTAGGGAATTGTTGGGAGTGTAGAGTGGCTCTGCCTCCTCCCGCTGTTTGGAGTAGAGCTGCCGTCGTATCGAGTTTTTTTTCCTTTTCTTGTTTTTTTTGTCTGTTTTTCTTCCTTCCTTAGCGTAAACTGGTCTGGCTAAGTGCGTCATGTAAAAAACTCTATTTTTCTAATACATTGACGTGCAATTTTTTTGCGCGTTCGCGAAAAAAGTGTGGGGAAACATCGGCAGCAGTTACTGTTGGAGGTCTCCTTTGTTGTGCAAGTGATTGGCAACGGTTGCTTGCATCTGAAAACCCGTCCACCACCACCACCACCACGACCACGACCACGTTGTAGAAGGCAGGCAGCAGTAATAGCAGCGGTACGATGTGTCTTGTGTGCGCGTGTGCGGGCGGCGTTTCCTGCGAGATGAAGAAAAGCTAACAACAGTCCATCCGTTTCGGCCCCATCCATCCGATCCATCCATCATGGATCCCCGTCTCAGCCTCCGGGCCCGTGTTTGTGATGGCCCGGCCGTACCTATGTCAGAACTAGTGAGGTAGTGAGGGGTAGTAGTCCTAAAGTATGTATATAACATTTAACATCCAAATTCTCTTTTTCCTGTCAAAAAAAACATTTAACATCCAAATTTGTTATAAAATATAACAACTTATTCGATCTTTTTTTTCCTCAACCAAATATAACTTTCTATACACACTTTCTCGACGTATCATCTACTCTCAACCAATCATATTTCGGAGGTAGTAGATATTATGAGAAACAGCCGATTAGAATATAGAGAAACAAAAAATATCCGATTTCTACATACCAGCACTAGTTTGTTTTATAAGAGTGTGTTCGTTAATAGAGAGGATTAGTTCCTTATTTTCCTTCCATGCATCCTAAATTGTTAAATGATATATTTTAAAAAAAATTCTATAGAACATTGCTTTGAAAAGTCATATTAATATATTTTAAGTTTAATATAATTAATACTCAACTAATTTACGTATCTTCTCAATATTCTTATTTTCCTTCCTCAAAAACTCCCTAAATTATGTAACTACATATTCTTATAATCAATCTAAACTCTGTCAGAAACTCATCCACACAAACCCATAATTCATTTTTCTAGAATTTGCAGTGATGTGGTAATAGGATTATTGGTGTATGACTTTAACCACCAAATCTAATTTAAATCCTAGTGCCCACGAATATTTCTCACGTGTATGTAAAATTTTAATATGAGCTTGGTGAGATCGTGAATGTACCGTTGGTTTCTGTTATTTTAACGTGTATTACGAATGTATTCGTGGATGGATAAGTACGGTGTTACGTGTGTAATAGTGTGTGTGTCTGCCATGTAATCGAAAAAAAAAAAGTTAGAACCAACCTTAAACTCTTCGTAAAGCTCCTCCAATCGAAAAAGAAAAAGTTAGAACCAACCTTAAACTCTTCGTAAAGCTCCTCCAAACAAAGCCGTAGTAACTGCCGGTACCGGCCGGTCTCCTCCATCCATGATTCACTCGATCCCATTGCACGCAAACGCAACGAAACGGCGAGCTTAGATTAGCTGCTGGGGTGTTGAGGACAAAACAGCCTTAAAGTGGGGGAGGTGTAGCAGCTGACGCCGGTGTGGGGAACACGGAGACGAACGCCTTCCTTCCTTCCTCCTCACGCCTCTGCATGCATGCGTGTGAGAGTGATGAGCAGCTAAGCTACAGTAGCCGCCGCCCCCGGCCGGCCGGCCGGACCCGCCGCGACATGCATGCTGCTTGCTACTAGACTCGTGGATGGATGCCTCTTGTATCACTCATCACTTCATCAGTCATCACCCCGAATCGCCGTCCCATGTCCGTGTCGCCCTCATTCTTGAGTAACCTGGAAGCCTTCTCACTCGTACTTCCTCCCTCCCACACAAAAACCAATTTCTCAATATGTATTTATACATAGTCCATGTTCAGATATATGGCTAGATGTTTTTTTTTTCTAAGATGGAGGGTGTGTAATGTAACATGGCAATCTGTTCAATTCCCGTGAAATTTAGGAGAAAAAAACTCACTTGATCATCTAGTGTAAGTATGTAACATAAGAATCAGTTCAATTCTCGTGAAACTTCACAGAAAAACCTCAATCACTCGTCTAAAGTAACACGGGAATCAATTCAATTAATTCCTGTAAGATTTTAAAAATATTAATTCCCATAAAACTATAAAAAAATACTGTTCTGGATTAAAACGGAGCTTAATGTGTACTCATGAAAATGATACAAACAACTCCGTGTGTTCGCATGCATTGCACTTGCACCGATTACATTTGATCCGATCGATTTTCAATTTGCTTGGTGCAACGCACCATGTGTTGACCCAACAGTCAACAACCAAACAGCCAGCATGGACATTTGGAATAACACACAGGACTCACTCTATCAGTAGAGAGTAGTAGAGACCTTAATTAGCTACAAGACGTGCAGGTCGATGGATGGATCGACAGCAACGCCGCCTCTCTCTCTGTACCTGCATGAACCCTAATTCAAACAATGATAGTGGCAGCCAGCCACAGCTAAGCCATAGTGCACTGCACCCACAACCAACAACCTCTGTAGCCATACTTCTCATACTTGCATACATGAGCTAGCATGTGTCTATGTGTCAGTCAGCCAGTGACCCCAGTGTGTTGTGATGATCTGTGTTCATGCATCAAACTGAACTGGTGCATTGTTGTTTAGTGGCAGCAGATGTGAGATGTCCTGCAGTACCAATCAAATAAATCCAGATGAACAGCAATCTCAGCTTGTGATCATCAGATCAGCAAGACAGCAACCCAATGCATGGCATGCATCATGCATGCATAGTAGTATTTTATATTGCATTTAGCCCATCCCTGAATATCAGATGACTCACCAGCCATTCTGTCAGCCAAGAGTTGAAATTGGAACACACAACTACTGTTTTGATCCTATCACCGAATAATTAACCTATATATCTTATATATTTTAGGACGGATGATGTATATGTATCACTATCGATCATCTGTCTTTTTAGTAGCTAGCTAGCTTGGGTGTGAGACTGATGAACTTTTGTGGGTAATCATTTGGGAGCTGGTTAGCTTAGCTGCATGCATGTCCTTTAATTAGTACAATCTGTGTGCATTTTTGCACTTGTAAGTAAGCAGTTATGGCATGTTGGTGGCCTGGCCAGCATGGGTTGCCCTGCTCCCTTTCTTTGCGCGCGCGCGCGCGCACACACACACCCATTGCATTTGCATTTCATGAATTAATGCATGCACTTTGGCTGAGATAGCAAGGAAGCTGATTAATTGGACTCACAGCAAACAGGTACAACATGTTCTTGACTTGATCAGTTTGCTTGGGCCCTCATCCATCATAGGACTGAAAAAAAAAATTTCTCAAAATTATTAAGGTGGTACAAAAGCTCAACCAACCCCCCTCTTCTCACCACTTTTGGACTTGATGCATGTCTGCTGCCTCACATGCATGCAGGCAGGGCATTTTAATTTGGTTACCTACGTACATCTTTCTGAAGTTTTCGATTAGCTTTTGGATTAATTTGATCGCTACTTGAGATGATGAAGTCAAATTCGGCTTGGTTGTTACCAATCTGTCCTTAATTAGCGAGACAGAGAATCAATAAAAGAACATTTAACCTTTTGGTTTAATTTGATCACTATTTGAGCATGTATGTTTTTGCTCCTTAAGTGGCATTAATTAGGCTAAACAGGTGAGGCCCGAGAAAACAAAAAACTTATTTGCAGAGATCGATCAGGACCATCATCATCAATCAGCTCAATCGCTCGCTAAAACGTCGTCCAATTTAACACCAAACAGTAGTACCCTTAAAACAGGCCTGCCAGCCAGCTCGCTCGTGATGGCGAAATGGCCGGTTTCGTGCGTTCTAATCCAACCCTAGCTTTGGAGTTTTTCATGCGACGCATACATTGCAGTGGCCCCAACCTCATGTGGTCAGTCAGATTCAGATACAAGTTCAGAGAAACAGCAGCAGCAGCAGCATGAACCCTGAAGCTGTGCAATGCTAACAAAACAAGCAGATGGATCCATGGATTGAGATTGCATTTGCATGTGTTGATAGATGTGTGGTTGCTTGATGATTTGCTAACTCATCAACTAGTGCATATTATGCAGATGCAGCAGAAGCTGGTGTGTGTTGGTGTGGTGTGGTTAAAAGGAGTTTGCAGCCTTTTGGTACACAAGCACACACACGCCATTGATAGCTAGCAAGCAGGCAGAGCACTAGGGTTTTCTTTCTCGCTGTTTCAGTACTGCTACTTTTTACTAGTAGTAGTACTCTCTCCCATTGTTTAATCCCATCACAAGCATAGCCTGCAAAATGCACATGAGAATTTGGTGATTGTTGTTAGCATTAGTTGCCAATTGTATCCGATCCATGCATGATTAATTTCTGTGGAACAGTGGTCAGCTTGTTTGGTTGGTTCATTCACCTCTGAAGAAAACTAGCCCTGCATTCCATGTGCTCCTCTGAAGAACATGAGCACAGCTACTCTGCAGAAATCTTTCATTTCTGCATATGATCAGTCTCGACATCTGCTGGTTAATCACTGGCCGGTCTCACTCTCCTGCTACAGTGCTTATCAGCAGATTAAGCAAGCTGCTGGGACCATTTCCAGTCTCTTGCTGCAGTACTAACTCAGCAGCAGATTAAGCAAGCTGCTGTCAGGACCATTTTCCCCCAGTCTCTTGCTATACTATTCAGCAACAGATTAAGTAACCTGCCAGGACCATTTCATACTAGCAGCTCTTTCTTTGGTGGTAATAAATGGTAAGAGATTAGGTCATTCAAAAGAAAAAAAATCGGATGTACCAGCATTCTGTACATGCAAACATAAAAATCTAGGGCAGTAGCATTCAAGTGCTGAGGTACTACACAATTACAAACCTATTAGCATCCTACTCTGAATCTCTGAACCCATATAGTATGTTGCCATTAACAAGAGCAGCATTACTTTGGCTGGCCGGGTAGCTAGCTAGCTCCCTAATTGAAGGCAGAGAGAGAGAAAGAGAGATTAGAGCATTAATCACGTCATGTTACTCTCCTGCTGGTACTCCAAAATCTCAAGCTCGTTGCAGCAATCAACCGAAGGCTGCTGATGGCGACGCCTCCTTAAATTAGCTCGCTCCAAAGTTTCAAATGCTTCTTGTGGATGGCTTAATTAATCTCCTTTTCACTGTTAGGTCTAGCAGGTCAGTGGTAAGTGGTCCTACTAATCAGCTTGCATTGCATTGCTGCTGTGCTGCCTCTCCATCATCCAAACCTGAGTAAACGCCCACTTACAAACCTTTTTAGAGCATTGTGGCTTTCACAACACGCTTGTTGGTACATCAGAGGGTGGTGTCATCTCTTTCCATTGCAACAGATCTCATCATCTGCAGCAGCAATTGCAACCAAGACAAGCTAAGCTACAAGCCATTATGTGTATAATTCAGCATGTTCCTTTTCTTGTTCTTTCTTTGGTGACAAATTACAATCCATTTTACTTGGATAAATCAACATCACCACATGTTGTACTAGTATATATCTAGTTGGTTGGTTGGTTGGTTAAGAGGCAGTAGCTGATCATGCTTTTGCAACTGTGAAAATTCAGCATGTTCAGTTCCATTTGCAATTCTGACTACCTTATTTTCTTCTCTTATTCAATGACATAAAGATCTTCTATCTGAAATAGAAAAAAAGATACTTCCAAAACCAAACTTAAGTGGTGAATTGATATAGTTTTATTACATAACAAATTAAAGAAACTTTCTCCTTAGATGAGATCAATAGCTTGTGGATTGTGAAAGCAGCTTAGGCTTAAGCCACACACTCTTGCACGTGCAATGACAAGAGGAGCAAGTAATGTTACCAGTAACACCACCATTGCAATCGTCACAACTCCACTAATGTGACTCCACTAATTTGAGCAGATGATGCTCTCTGAGAACTAGTGGGATGGAAATCCAGATAAAGAGAAGAAGAAAAAAGAAGGGGAGATATGTGGTGCAATGGCCTTTTCTTCTCCTTTTCTTTCTTTCTTTCTCACCCCCATTGCCTTATCTCTTTGCTGAATCCAAGAATTTTTTTTTTTGCTGTCTTTCTACTACTACTCCTGCCTTTTCTTTTGGCCTTTTGCTCTACCCATTGTGTCATGTTGGAATCGAATCTGAAATGTCTTTCTCTTTTTATTTTTACCAAATTGATCCTTTCATCACTCTCTCAAACTTCTTTAATTTCTTTCTACCCGTTTCCTTTCTGACAAGCTTTTTTTCCTGCTTGGTTTCAAAGGGGAAGTGTGCAGAAGATAGTGTGAGCTGAAATATAGCTAGCATTTTATGATGCTTTTCTTGGCCTCTTTTCAGCCTTGGATTCCTTGTACTCCTCCCACTAGTATTTCTGATTCTTTTTCTTCTTCTTTTTTTAAAAAAAGAAAAAAACTAGCACTACTTTTTTCTTTGATATGCAATGGCTTGACAGTAGATGATTTTGCAAGACCTGTCAGCCACTGCAAATCTTGTGCAGATTCATCATTGCCAAGAGATTGAACCATGAGTATGTACACTGCAACAGGAGTCATTTTTGTCAAAGGGTGCACTAGATGATAACTGACTCCTGTTGTTCGTTGTTGTTACTGTCAGATTGGTGCTCATTTTCGCCTTGTCCCTTTTTGACCGGGCCCTTTTTTTTTTTTTTTTTTTGCAAATCTCAGTGCTCGACTTAACCGCGACGCAAAGGTAATTCCATTAATTTCTTCGTTTTATTCATCAAGAGAAGAAATCGAGTGCACTTGTTGCCAAAAGATATCAAAAGCTAAGCTAAGCTAGCTAGCACTCACGCTCATTACCCTCATGGTCATAGCTGAGCTAATTAATTACTACCTGAAACAGTGAAAAGGCCACACTAATCTATAGAGTATAGTATATTTATTTAATCAGTGCCCAAATTAAAGCGTATCACGCCTCTCGTGCAGCTTCGTGCGAGCTCTGACGGAAACAATATTCAGAGAAAATTATTCAGAGAGCATGTGCAAGAAGCCTCCTGTGTTTTTTCCCTCGTCTTTTCGTGCGTAATCGTGCTCTTTTCGTGAGGTTTTCTTTGAGAGATTATGTAGCAGATGGAGTATTAAAAGTGGCCGTTGATTTTGTGCATTGCCCGCGCGTCTGTGTCACGCTTGGTTGTCGTCGTAGTCGTCGCCGCTGTTCTGATCTGACTAGAGGTTAGATTCTGCAAAATCTACGGTTTCTGGCCCTTTCGAAAAACCCGTCATTTCCAAAGTTAAATGCCTCTGCCACACGACACACGACACCACCACCCTTCTTGAATCTCAGTATGCCCACTGTTTCAAACCTTTTTCCATCGTCATGGATTATTAACACATCTAAACCACGAGAAAAACATGTTATTATTATTATAAACTTCAATAGATTCCATAAAATATATAGTAGTCACCTAGCTAGAAGTAATAACAGTGTCATGCCTGATGCTGTCAGTGGTGATCGGGGGTTGAGAATCCTCTATCATATTATCACTATTGTTACAGTCACTAATACGTGGATTATATTATCTTAGTATTATTTTGCGTGAGTGTTGTTACCGTAGAGGATATGAACCCGTGATCAGGTATAGTAACTGTGCATCGATCGCTGTCATAAATACTACCACTGGGGTAGTTGAACGAACTCCTCTTGCTGCCTGCACTCCAACGTCTACTTCATCAACCGTCTTCTGCACTTCTGCCATGGCGATCCATCTGTTCGTACAGCAAATAAACTCGGCAATAATGTTACATGTCGGCCGGCCAGGGCATGGCAAGTTGGCTGACGGGGGTGAAAATGTTCCGGAACGAATTGATCAATTTTTACCAATTTAACAATTTTATAGCGATTGTACAGGTACGACACTGAAAGAAATTAAAAATACAAATTCTATATATGAAAAAAATTGAGAACGGTTCGACTTTTACCTACCGAAACGATGCTCGGTCCATCCGAAATTTCCGTGAACCGTTTTCAACCCTAAGCATCTATCACAAATTCAAATGACTGTATCTAGCTACTCCTATACTGAGCTACTAACCCCGTCCCAACTCATAAAATATAAAAACCTAATATTAAATGCTATGAATTTAGATAAAAAAAAGTTTATTAAGAATTTAGATAAACCTAATTTGATATGTTTTATTAGGTATTACTAGGTTTTTACATTTTGCGACGGATAGAGTACATACCGACACCGCCGTCTGGATTGGATTCCCGGGCTTTAGCATCGTTGATCAGCACAAAAACAGTCAGCCACGCACACGCTGCGGACGCGAGCTTTTGCCTGCAACAAACCTGCAAATGCACAGGAATCAGGGGGGAAGAAAAAGAAGAGAGAGAGAGAGAGAGAGAGAGAGAGAGAGAGAGAGAGAGAGAGAGAGAGAGAGAGAGAGGTAGAAATCAGAGCTTGAAAAGGAGAGAAAGAAAGGCGAGAGGAGTAGCAGTAGTAGGAGCATGAGCATATAGCCTCTTTCTTTTCAGCTTTATTCCAGTGTATGCAGCTGCTTCTTGTTCTTTCTTTGCATCCCCATCTCTCTTTTCTCTTTTCCCAGCTTCATCGCACGAACTAATGATGATCATATCGCATTAATTTACCCTACGGATCTCAAAGTATTTTTCTCAACTCACTAGGTTGAAGATTTTACAGCTTGTAATTAAGCCATTAGGGTATAACTCTAACATGAAATTAATGGAAGTATTCTTGATCCTTGATGGGTGATGAGGGAACTAACTGCTACTAATAACATGCAAGTGTGTCATCAAAAAGTACAGAGGCCGGTGAGGGAAGAGAGAAGCCAAAGCTGCAGCTGAGCAATGATAAGCCATGGAGTATATATGTATGGATCATGGTCATGGAGAAGGTGACCCTACATGAGTGGTGTTGGTCAAACCCCTCAACATGCTCCAATTTGCATCCACTTCTTGCTCATCATCTCTCACAAAAATGATACGATACTATCAACCACACCACCTCATGTGATATGAATATATGATTCTCCTGTTTTTCTCCAAACCATTGACATTTTGGAAGCTAATACTGCAAGAAAACAGTGGGTTTCCTGTTCCATGTGTCCCATTCTGAATTTTCTGAATTTCTGATAAGTACTACTCCAAGTTGGTTAATTAGGACTAATGAGACACTGTTGGGGGAGGAAATTCAGTAAGCATTTTGTGCAGGTACCAACCGTAGCTGCTGTACGGCCCAACCATTGCAAATACACATACGCAGATGCGCTCCATTTCTCTGAAGATTCCCTCGTAGAAACCCTGTCCATGTAGATACAAAATCTTCAGTTTGGTAGGCACAATTAATGTGCAGCTCCTGCAAAATCTAAACTACATGTTTGGTTGCTTCCGGTCGCATTTCATCAGATTTGTTTTGGGGAGAGGTTAATTTGCAGCTGCAAGAACTAGACAGACGGCAACCGGCACACACACTTCTCAAGAGATGCTGTCCCTTGGTAGCCATTGACCATTAGTGCAAACAAAATAGTAATTATCGGATGCTGATAGTATCAAAGATGTTAATTAATCTGTCCCTTTGGGGGCTCTTGACTCGAAGCTAGCAGTGATGAGCGCATCATGCATGGGAGAAAAGGAAGAAAAATTGAGCAGAGGCAGTGTCAAGTGTCAACTATAGACACAATGTACTACCGGTCAGTCTCAGCTTCTGCCCCAGTTGGAAATTTCAAGGGTTTGCCCCATGCAGGGACATCACCAACTTTTCTTTTGTTTTTTTCCTGTGAATAATGCAGCTGGGATTGCGATCAATTTGTGATCAAAATAATAGAGTTCAGCTTGCTTCTCCTGCACAATATCCACTAATAAATTCAGCCGGGCAAACTAACCTCTGAATTCAGCATGGGACCATGTACATGTAGTTGTACTACACATGAACACATCCGATTAGCCAAGAGCCCCCATATGATTCATGCACACACCTTGTCTTGCTAATTGGAACACGCTACAACTTAATAAAAACGGCGCCACCATCGTCGCACGATGCCCCCACGAAAACAAACTCCATCCAAAAAGCTCCATCAATGATAGAATCCAGTAATTCAAGATTCTTTCATCTTGGGTTATCTCGTTTAGTTTGTGTTTTCTTTATATCATGTCAGTGTGTGCTGAATTTCTTTATATATAGACTTTGTAATAATCACTGTAGCTCGTTGAGTAAAGGGCAAAATGTTATTTTATTATCTTAAAAATAATAGTAGCACGGCTAAGCGGCTCGAAAAAATATAGAAATAGGAAAAATACGGTATCCATCCCTGCTTTAGCGAGTCTTCGAGCATGAATATGAAAAACGTACGATTTAGAACACAGAGGACAGAAAAATACGTAGAAATTGACGATATCAGCATTCAAAGTGTATAAAAGCACACAGGAGAAGCAAGCATTGATCATGAGGCGATGCAAGATTTGCCATGTTTAAATTCAGTTGAGCTGCTGGCGAGTCGGCGACGAGTACTCTACTCCGAGCCACTCCGCGTGGTAGCTTAGATCGGATCTAGTGTTGGACCCCAGCCGTCGGATCAGGCCGGCCTTGACTACAACCAAACACCATCTACTACAATTATCCTCATATTATTAGTTAAATTAATTAATCCATGGATAATCACATACTACTCTCTTCAGCTTTGACTCCAACTCTGCACAAGAAGGCTCATCTTCAAGGCACCGTAGAAGTAAACCATCTACTTATTATTTATAGTTGTATTTTGTATAACCATCTATTTTGATCGTTCGAACGAACGACCAGGTAGGAAGTAGTTACAACGTATATATCTGTCCTTAGTATATACTACGTAATATACAAATATACGTGGTAATTATGTCGATAAAAAAGAGGACACCTCCATCTTGTATTCTTTCCATGACCTAGGAAACAAAATTAAATTAGAAATAAAAACAAAAGCTTGATGTCACTTTAGCGGTAGCCTAGATGGCTACCACCTGGCTACCACCACCTTCCGATCCTCTCTCCAAGTCCAACTACACAACCAGCCATGGAGAAAACTCCAACCTGTCTCAACCCTCGAGAAAGAAAATTTTAAATTTTAAATTAAAATTAAAAACGGCTGCAGCAGCATCAGCCTGCACGGCTTCCCATCCATGGCTGCCGCTAATCTAAAAATCTAATCAAGATTGGTTAATCACCCTCATTAAGAGTTAATGAACAGCATCAGCCCGAACTGCCTTTGTCCGTACCCTCCACACAGCAGCATAAATCCAAACCACAAGACGACAAAAAAATTAAGTTCTTTGATTTAGTTTTAAACCCCCTGTGTCTTTTAAAGGGGTTGGAATTATAATTATAATTATAATTTAATTTAATTTAGAGTTTAGTTTACTCGGAATGAGAAAAAAAAAAGGAATAATGCGAGTAAAAAGCATCCGTAGCATCTCTACCCTCTTCTTCCCTAGTGGAATACGTACATCTGACAAGACGACATCGATGGAAACGGTAAAAAAGAAAAAAAAAGAAAAAAAAAGCTTCCTCAATTTTTTCTCTCTGCCACTTGCCTTGGCTACACCCGGTCCAGCGTTAAACCGGTGGACCGATTGGTCTAAGGGAGTAGTTGGCGGCGGCGGCGAGTCACTGGGCCTCGCCGGCGGCGAGGAGCCACCGGTCCATGGGCACGCACTGCGCCTTGTGCGCGCGCTTCCAGTCCAGCGCCTGGCACGCGCGGGAGCAGTAGTTGGCCGCGCCGCAGACGGAGCACCGCCGGAACTCGTGGCGGCGGGTCTCCCTCCGGCCGCACCGCACGTGGGAGCAGAGGCGGAGCTCGCCGCCGCCGTCGCTGTCGCCGGTGGCGGCAGCGGGAGCCTCGAGGCCGGGTTTCTTGGCCGTCGCCTGCACGCCGCGGGACGCCCACCAGTCGGCCATGAAGAGGTTGGCCGGGTGGGGCTCCGCCTCCGGGAGGCTCCACCCGAAGTCGGAGAGGAGCGGGCAGCCGATGGCGCCGGCGGCGGCGCCGCCGGCGAGGGGGAGGGCGGCGAAGGGGCGGTGCGACGCCGCGGCGGCGAGCGCGAGCGTGAGCTCCCGCGCGTTGGCGGCGACGAGGAAGCGGCGGCCCTCGGCGGGGTCGCGGCGCACGCCGTAGCCGTCCTGGAGGCAGTGCCCGAGCTCGCGGAGCGCGTCGACGTGCCCCAGCGCGGCGGCGCGCGCGCACAGCGCCGCCCCGGCGCGGAGGTCGCGGTCCGACTTGGCGCCGCCGCTCCCGTTGAACTGGATAACCGCCAGCGAGTAGAGCGCCGCCGCGTGCCCGCCGACCGCCGCCCTCGCCAGCAGCGCCGCGCCGCCGCTCCGGTTGCCAAGACAGTAGAACCGAATCTGCAACCACAGCCACAAAACACCCATCAGCACCTCGATCGAACATCTCATCGGCACAGCTCAACCACACGTCTAATCTAGGGTTCTCGGCGCCGTACCATGCCGAGAATGTAGCAGGCCTCGAGGTTGCCGGCGTCGGCGCAGAGCTTGAGGAATCGCTGCACGGGCTCCGACCACGACGCCGCCTTGACGGCGAGCGACGCCGGCGAGGCCTTTGCGAAGACCATGTCATGGCGCCCCAGCCCATTCAGCCTCTTGCACCTGCAAGCCGTCGTCAAAAAGATAGGGAGACGAGACGCCTCGGTTAGTGGCCATCATCATTCATTCATTCATTCGCCTTATCCCCCATTCACCCCCCACAACTTCCCACAAATTGCAAATCGGTCCCTCTTTCCACAGCATTGAGAGGAGCGGAAGGACTCGTTTGTAATTCGAAGGAAGACGAAGGTGTTTTCCGGGCAAAGGCAAAATCGATCGAGACAAGGAGGCGGCGAGCGTACGTGAGGTGAACGGAGAGGAGGTCGGAAGGGGAGGAGGCGGAGGCGGCGAGCTTGGAGAGCACGGCGAGGACGAGGTCGTCGGGGAGCTCGTCGAGGTAATCCGGGCCACCACCGGCCAGCCTCTTCCGGCGGCCTCCTCCGCCGCAGCAGTCACCGGCGGTGGCGTACTGCGGCGGCAACGACGACCTCTTCCTCTTCTGCCCAACCATGGCCGTCTCCCCGCCGCCGCCGCCGCTGCGGTAGAGAGATCCACTCCTCGTCCTCATCTCAGTCCAAGCTCCCGCTGCTGCCGCCGACGCCGCCGCCGCCGCCGTCGGGCTGGTCTCCGGTGAGGCGTGCGCGGCGAGCGGTGGAGAGCGAGCGGAGCGCGGGTTTGGGTAATGGCTTTGTGTTAAAGAGATAGCTAAGCGGAGACTCTTTTATATAGGAGGTTGGGCGCGTAGTATAACCGATGCGGAGAGAGTCAGAGTGTGGGCCCACGATGTCAGTGACCCAGAATGGAATACTGTTCTTTTTTTTATATCGTGTTTTTATCTAGTCGGTTTTGTTATTGTCTTTCTCCTGGTCTCCTGCCGAATAATGCAAATAGTAAATATTCCATTCGTTTCAGTTTATAAGATGTTTTTAAATTTGATCAAAGTCAAACTGCTTTAACTTTAATTAAGTTTATAGTCAAATATAGTAATATTTACATCACAAAATCAATTTATTAAATTAATAATTAAATATATTTTTACAATAAATTTATCTCGGATTAAAAAAAATTTAAAAAAAACTTTGATTTTAACCAAAGTTAAAACATCGTATAACCTGAAATAGAGGGAGTAAGAGTAATAACCTAGTTTTGAGGGGGAAACACCGGGTGCTGGGCTTTTGAAAGGCAGCTTTTTTTTGGAAGAAAAAAAAATACTACTAGAAAATATAAGGACAGGTTCACTTTCGTATTGATCGTGTAGTACGGCTTTTACGTTGTTCAGTAACGATATTGTGGATGGATGGTAGTACTTGGTACATATCGCATCGTTATTGATTGTTCTAAACTGTACTAAAAGGTCGGAGGGAACTGTTAAACGGATATGGCGGTAAACCGACGTGGATTAGGCGATGTTAAACTGATTTTGGAGATGGAAAGGTTAGTGGTAATACTAGCTGTTTTTATGCAATGCGTTTATTTCCAAGTATAATTAACACTTCCAGCTACTGGGTAGTCTCAATATTGGTAGGACCAGAAATATATTTGCATAAATATCCAGGTCATATAAAAAATTGGCACCAGGCCTCACGTGACATAATTTTGGATGAAAATGGTTGACACTCGAATCTTTTGCGTGTTGGGAGTACAGATTTATTGTATATATAACAGAATGGCATAATGTTACATGAAGAAATATTCTTGTCCAGGCATATGTTAAAAAAATTGATAATTAACACTAGAATAGTTTGATTGTACCTAGCAACATATCTATTTGAGAGCAACTGTATCACAATTTATAGTTAACACAAACATACCAGTGATGTTTTATTGTGTATTCCAACAAAAAAAAATCTCCGGATATATAGGGGGTTCCTTCACCACCTCTCTACCTTTATATAGGAGCAGTAGCTTCAGCTTCAATTTTACATTTTTTTTTCTTCACCCCCGCATTCATTTTCCTTGTAACCCAGCAGTGGTCGGTTCTGTCATGTTGCTTTGTGTAACTAAACCTTTTTTTTTCTAATATATTGACGTGTGATCTTTTTGCATGTTCGCGAAAAAAAGCGTTTAAGACAGATTTAAGTGAACTGTTAAAAATTCTGACAAAAGATATCTAATAAAAAGGGCTAAAGGGGGTATTGGAGTTTTATGGGACACAATTCTTATTTCAGTGGGGAGCTTCTAATTCTGGAAGAAGTTGCAGCAGCTAGAAGCTCCCCAAACAGGCCCTAAGATTTTGATAAAGCGGCTAGTGAGTAGCTAGATGGTGAAAATATGAAAAAAGATGGGATTATTAGCTTTTGGCTTCTAATTTATTTTTTAAATTCTTAATAACGTATTCTTAGAATCCGATAATAATCTGGACTGTTTAGAAAGCTAGAGAAGTTGTAATTGACAAAAGCTCCCCTCGACAGAGCTTACATCAGGTAATCAAAGAAGCAATAAGTCTGATTACAATTTACAAATATGAAGATATGAGGAACTAGGTGGTTAATTAGAGCAGGGAACTACGAGGCTGGCTGGTTATTTCTCTAAGCAACATAAAGACAAATAGACCGTATTTGTGAATTTGGCAAAATTTGGTGCAAGTTGAATTTGTTACGACCTTGGAGTAGTCAATGAATCCAAGAAAAATACTTGAAGTGGTTTGACTCAAGTTCATCGTCCAACCTGATCAACAAACAAACAAACGATGCACCCATGATGTGTGGGCATGTGTTTGTCTACCTACCTTGGGGCCGATCGATCTTAATTAGCTACATTAGTCACTCCCTCTGAAACCATACCCGATCGAACGATGATATATAGTCTTTGAGATGAAGAAATCGCCTTGAACGTGAACAAGTCTCCAGTTTCTGGTGACGCGCGGCACGTGATAGTAAGCGCGCAAGTCGTAGATTCGGCGCTCGACTCCCACCCGTACGTACCCCACATGCACCACCAACCCAACCCAGCGGCGGCGACGACGACAAGCGAAAGAAAAACTTAGCGGCGAGGCAGGTCAGCCGCTGCCGCATCCACCACGACGCGCCTACGACGCATAGCGCGGCGCATTGGGTGAACTCACCTCCACCTCGGCCGGCGGTTGATAGATGATGCGGGGCGGCGTTGGCGTTGGCGGTGGCGTTGGTGTTGGCGTTGGGAGAGTGGTTGCCGCCTGGTTTGTGGTTGGGTTTGGGGTTCGCGGTCGCGGTCTCTCGCGTACGTCGCGCCTCTCGCGGCTCGCGGCGTGCGCGGGTGGGGGAGAACGATTGATCGATACGACTGATTTCCATGTGTCGCGCCTCGGGTTCTTCTCACCCCGTTTGCGTGCGGGGATTCTGACCGCGCCTTCTTTATTCCGTCCGCCCGACTGACTCGCCGGCTCGCCCCATATTTATTTTTCGCAGCTCGCATTCATTCGATTTATTACTACTACTGGATGGGCGCCACGGCCTGCACTGCCATGCTATGGAGCAGTAGTGTCCCGGCGAAAGGAGATCGAATTGATTCCGATGCGCTGCACTGCACTGCACGACGAGGCCGAGTTACTGTTACTATGCCCCGGCTGACCAGATGACCTCCTCTCTCTCTCTCTCGTTACTCTTTTCTCTGTCTGTAGACGACTAATCAAGCATGGACCATGTACGTACTACTACTGCACTCGTACTCCCTCTATCCACAAAAGTTAGATATATTTCACATTTGAGTTGTTCCAAATAAGTTGTTCTTATTTATAGTCTTTATGCATTCAAGACTTACATGAAGAGATAAATTAAATGTTTGATTACAACTCAAGGAGTCATCTAAATATTTTATTGGTTGCATGTTTGTATTCACTTCTTGATTTTTGTAACAGAAGATGATTTAATTTCTCCTTGATCTTGGTGACACAAGTAATATGTGTAACTTTTGTAGATGGATGGAGTAGTATTTTCCAAAGCTGTTTTTCTTTCTCTGTCTATCGAAAAAATGTCTGCGGAAAAAAAAACTGCACAAAACTACAGCAATAACTGCGAGTTGCTATCACATGCCCAATTGCAGGCCAAGGAACAAAACAAAAAACCATTGCTGTTCCTGTTCCCCTCGCACCATCCGCACGTACGCACACGCATACGCAAAAAAACGCACGTACGCGGCCGATGTGGAACGGAGAAGCGAGTGACCACCGTGGGAAAGAAAAAAAAAGGAGCGGCCGTGGCGGCCAAAACGTGGAGCCCAACCCGTCCATCGTGCTCGTGTGTGGATCGCGCGACGGATTACGGAGAAAATTGTCGATAAGCCGCGGCCGCGCGCCTCATCGCGTCGCGTGGGCGAAAAAAAAAAACCCAATCTGCAACGAGATCTCGCCCGCCAATCGACTCCGCCGCGGGGGCGCGCCATCTCGGCCTCTCGTCTCTCATCTCCTCCAACGACCGACGACTCGACTCCTCTCGCTTTGCCTGGCCGAGCCGGGGGCCCGTGTGTAGGGCACACACGCAGCACCACTTGTCAACCCTTTTCCCACATGTCCATCCTGCGAAAATCCACGTGTCGTTTGTAATAAACTTTAAAAGCTGATAGTGAAAAATAGACTGCGATAAAAAAACCTTTAAAATTAATGCTCGAACTAAATTAAGTTTTGAATTTTAAGTTTTAGTTGTCGCCAATAATAAGCTAATAAGCAGACGATGAAATTATGTTACCGGTGTCAAACCGGTATACGTTACACGTCCATCTATATCTGAATTGTACCTTTTCACGTAAAATCACATACAGTATAAGAGCAAGTTTAATAGTGTAGCCCACTACTAACTTCAAATCATTTATAGGCAATTCATACAATAGCTGCTTATTATAATATTAATATCTGGTCCCACATATCATACACACATTACGTCTTGTGAGTCCGTGCTACAACTAGCTACAGTTATGTAGCCCGCTGCTCTTCTCTCTCTTCTTTTATCTTTTTAAAATATATTTATAGCTAGCGTATAGCCTGCTATTGTACTTGCTCTAACTGCATAAGCATCGATTGATCTGTCACAGATCTGGGGTACGAAAAACGACGACGATATGTATGTTTTTATTCATCATTTTGGCCGGTTGGCACGCGGGCAGGCATCAGTCAGTCCGCTGTTCATCAGCTGGGGTCTCCTCCTCCTCCATTCTCCTCCATCCCTTGCACCAATCAAGCTAGAATCCAGCCCTATCCATCCAAGAACCACAAGACGGTCTCTTTTCTGCAACAAAGAAAAGTGCTCAAAAATTGCTGGTGTTGCAAGCTCGCAACGCGCGCGATCGACGTCGTACGCCACTAGCGAAGAATCGATCGATCGGCCATAGGGAGGAGGTTTGTGAATTGTGATCGATGCCGTGATGGTTTGCACTGCACTGCACTGGGTCGCGACCTACTTACTGCTGCTAAGTGCTAAGCACTAGGCAGTTGTGTGCATGTTAGGCCTCTTTTGCATCGGTTCGATCTTCTTTGCCCTAGTGGATGGAGCATTTGTGTGACCTGTTGCCCACTGAGAGGAGGGAAGCTTTTCTAGCTGCTGACTTGTAACCAATCCTGCACAACAGTAGTATATCCTCTCTCTCCCTCTTCGGTTTTTAATGTATGATATTGTTAACTTTAAAGATACGTTTTGATTGTTTGCTTTATTTAAAGATGTTGTACAAATATATAAAAATATAACTCATGCTTAAAGTACATACAATAAAAAAAATAAATCACAACAAAATAAATAATAATTACGTAATCTTTTAATAAGACAAATTATCAAACATAAGTTCGATAGTCAATAACATCATACATTAAAATGCAACGGTACATTGCAACACTGACATGCAAGATGCAGGGCAGTGTTTCTTTGAGGGGAAGAAATTGTAAAGTGTCATCAACTATTTCAAATGTTACAACAAGAAAAGTGTGATTCTTATACCATGCTTACATCAAAGAAAACTACACTCTGCTTCAGCCTTCAGGCAGGAGAAGATAAGATCTCAGGACTGATTCACTTCTCTGATTTTTTTTGTGTGTGTTTTGTTTTTTGGGGAAAGAAGATTCTACCTCAAGGTTTGAATATGCAGTTAATCTCAATGAGATAGGGTGAAACAAAAGCATTGCCCATCCACTGATTGCTACCCGACCAAATGTAGTGATAATGTATTTGAAAATGAGAAGACCGTTTAAAAAGCTTAACAACACGTTTCCCAGGGTCAAGAAAATTAAAGAACTTGCCAGAGTCAAAAAAGGAAAAAGGATCCTAGAGTTTTAAAACTACCTAGTGATGTTTACTGTTCATGTAGTACAAAAAGCAAACTTATGTGCCAGAGTGTGAAATGTTCTACTAGCTTGCTTGCAAAGAAAAGTGAAAAGAGTTGCAAATTTAATTGCTCATGATATGGTGCCAGATGAACAAAACAAGCTAGGTCGGTGCATGATCCTGATTAATTGGTTGCACCGACTTAGTACTCCAAATCCTCTCTGCTCCTGCCAAACACCAAAAGTAAATTTCACAGTACAGCTTCAGAACAGTGGTACCATCAAATAAAATCTTTGTTTTTGTGGAGAGCAAAATAAAGAAAGTAATTTAACACACACACATGCTTGCTGCCTTCAGTACTACTGCAAATTTTAATTCCAGCCACAAATCTGCAGATGATACTACGTTATCAGGAACTAATTGGCCCACATAAACCCTCAGGTTATCCAATCTTCTCTGGTTAAGCTACCTTGCAAAATGAGTGGTGTTCAGAGCTGCATCACCCAACAGATGAAGAAACTTCATTTTCATTGGGTGTGCCCCATTACCACTAATCAAATAAGATCAAACATGCGAATGGCACATCTCAAACTAACAAACTAATGTCATTTAATTAAGAAGACTTCTTTTCTTTTTCCATGTATGTAGTAGTATTTAATTAGAGGACTATGAGTGCAAGCAAAACTGTTCAAGTGTAGCCAGACATGATGACGGCAGTGTCATCTCTCCAAACATAAAAAGAATTGCCGTCCAAACAACTGCTACCATCTACTACAAAACGCACGGCCGTTGGTTCGTGCAGGAGTGATCTGTTATTTTTTTTTCGTTTGACCAACAGTAACTACGTAGTACTAACTGGTCCATGATTGTTATTAAGGCTAATACTAACTAATGATGTCTACATCACGGCTGTTCCATCCATGTCGCATTACAAACTTAATTTTGAATGAATTGCGCGCTGATCTGAATTCGATGTGAAGCGACATCTGAATCATACCGCGGTTTGTTCGCCTGGTTTTCACTGTCAACTCCTGAGTTTTCAGACATACATTAACAAAGCTTCAGACAGAATTTTTCAAGTCTTCAGACAGAATTGTTCCAAGTCTTAGTTGTGACAAAGAAAAGGTTCAATCTTACATATACTCTCCATCATGCGGCTTTCTTTATGCTTCAACTTAGATAGCATAATAATACCCAGTTTCATTCGGCAGATCTGAAGAAACCAGCAACAACCTTACCAATTGCATCTATAGTGAGAAAAAGTTTGAGATGAAGTGCATACGTTTCCTTGTATAATTCCAGTTCAGAAGATATTACCATGGACTAGGAGTTAAGACAATATCATGCTTCTTCTGTAATTCTGAACTTACCAGTGGCTTTGAAAATCAGAGGGTCGATAAAAGTTGATACGTTTCTTTACCTGAACAGTTTGGCACTTCAGTTTCAGGCCTAGAGTGGTACCTGTCACTGTTCCTGTGCAATGTTTTTAGCCACGGTTTTATGGGAGATTTTAGGGTTTGGTCGCCTAAGACGTTACTGTCGGAAAGATATACACAGGCTATGCACATTCACATCTCTCCGTGTCTAATGCTGTCAAGATTCTAGGTGTAGTGCTGGGCACATTTTCTTCTCAATGGAATCGGAGCATGACAGAGAAAAGCAACCTTTTTTCGTCTCTCTTTTATCTCCTCTTGGATCAGTCATTCTCACCGAAAAACGGCAGCTGAAATTTGAGCTGTAAAGTTCAAAAATGCAGTTAGCAGACGAATTGAACCCGTCACCAAGAGAATGAATTTATTCCAGTCAAGATGTTCTGTTTCTTTTTTCCAACTTCCTATGGCAAATAAGAACAGCTTCAGTTGTTAATAAAAATTACTATTCTTTTCATAAAAAAATGGGGTTTGGTTGCCAATCCATTAGTCAAATAAATTAGAAGAGCTCACGAGTTCGTGGATCCGAGTGCTTATGACATTAAAATCATGCCTTCTCAGGTCCATTTTGTTAAATTGTTTAGAGACCTCCAAAAATGTAGTATTGCAAATCAACTTGCAGTAGACAAATGGTGACATACATATCTTCAAAAAATTGAGTTATATAGGGGAAATACCTCTAGGTGGGGTGGGGTGGTGGAGAGGAGACACCAGGTTCAACAGTTCAAATCATATTGTCCACAATAGGCCTAATTAAAAAATCACTTCATTTGTCAAATAAAAGGGAAATGATGGAAAATTTATGATTATTACGGAGTAGATTGAGTAGATATGATTAGAGTGATATTACAACCATATACGAATAAAATTGCGTTTTTCAGAATAAAACCTTTCTGAGATAACTTGCAGTAGTGGAGACAGTGGACATGCTGAAAAATGTTCCTTTCATGTCCTGCCGAAAAAGCCTAAAAACCGTGCCAACCTTGGGTTTGTTAGAGGGGGCCACAAACGAAAAAGCAAGAGGTTGCATATATAGGAGCAACCTAACACAATCTACAAATGCCAAAATCTTCAAACTAAACCTAATTACGATCCAAATTAGGTTTTGGCCGGTCATTATAGCTAGCCGAGGTTAGGAAGATGCATACCTAAAACAAGTGTCTGATAGGGAAGAACCAACCTAACATACAATATACCACTAGTTGCAGGTTTCATGCAAAATTATTACAAATCAAGTAGAGACCCCAATCCCTCCCAAAAACTTAGGAGACAAGCCATTTCTGCTGTTAAATTCAGAAAGATACCTTCAGATATTCAGATGTAGAAGAAAAGAAAAAAAATGTAGACCAAGTTATGTAGGATACTTGCAAAGATGGTTAATGTGGGGTTCATGTTACAATGGCTTTGAGAGTGAGAGCTCATGGTAGTGAGCAATTTGGAGGCGCCGGCATAGTGTCACTGTGCTTTATAAATCAATTGCCATGGTGATCAGGCAGGACATCTAATCAGATTAGACGTGACGTCCATATGGTAGGAAAGGGAGAGGAGGAAGTTTAATTATTGGGCGACAAGAGGATGTCTTTGAGCTTAATTAGTATAATTAAGGTATACTTCATAAGAGATGCATCGTCAATACGATCACTGGATGTGTTATTGTCCCTAGTGCAGCAGCTGTAATCCTCTTGAAGCCGCAACCCTAGATTATAATGCATCTTGTTGATCAGTTAGCAACAGGTTGTGATTACTAAACTAATTGTAATTTGAAAGGTTTCAAAGGCTCCAAAAAGGCATCTTTTAATGGGGGAGAGGAATTTGAAGGATCTATTTTGTTCTGGCATTAAGCAACGAGTAGTAGTTTAGTGGTTGCACGAGTTAGCTGGATCAACTGTGCAAGTGTGCATAGATTAATCAGATCGATCTGGCACTTTTGCAGTTTTGCTCCATGCATGCTGATTCATTCACATGTCACATGTAGATACAAATGAATAGTACTCTATAGCAGATACAAAATGAATAGTTAGTCTATTGCAGATGCAGCTGGTGCTTCAAGAAAGAATCTAAAGATAGGAGAAGAACAGAATTAACTACTAGTAATGCTATTGCTTTGCTTATGGCTTACCTAATTCTCATTACTGGTTCAGAAACTGTGGGAAAGGCCAACAGAAATGCCTCTGCATCTGCTCCACCATGCTTATACTTATCTTCCTGCAGTGGCATGTACTTCTGTTAGTATTAACTATTACCGATTACTAACCACTGCATTCAGAATGGTCTCAAGCTTATACTAATTAGTATTCAGTATAACAGGTCAGTTCTAACAGTTACTGCAGCTTATAATATACGGAGTACATGGACAAGATGATGGACGAGGATGCCTTTTTGTACTTGGACCATGCCAAATGACTTGTCAAGATAATGCCAGCAAATCAGAGTACAACAATGATATGCTACAAAAATGCAAGAAATATGGGTTAACACAACTGAGAAGACACAATCGCTGTTGCTGTCAGGATCATAACTCACTGACGAAGGGTAGTACAAAGTTGCCGTTCCAGTACAAATATGATCAACGACTCAAAAAGAGATGGATGCAAACTATAATATAATGTTCAGGCACTTGATATATATTAAAACCTAATCATGATAAGGACTAGCTTACAGACACAAGCAACTAAACCTACAATTTAGAAGTATAAATCACCTGGAGGTAAGATCATAACTTCTGACTAATACTTACGATGTGCTGACACCACCTCAGCTCCTTAAAGTCATTCATGTAAACTAGTCGTCCAAGTTCCAATTTTCAACTTCTGTAAAAATTAGTTCCAGGTAAGAGCACAAGTCATGTTAAACAGTTAAAACATAGCTCCAAATTCCAAAAATATGAAAGCAGCAGTCACGCTGAATGTACCACTACAATTTGTAGTATGATTAGAAACATTCAAGGACATGTACGTCTCTTGTCTAACAGAAAATTCGAACAAGTCGCATACGTACGACGCAGATATATAAACCAAACCTACTCCAAAAATTTTGGACAAATAAATTCTGACAGCAACAGATACACCATCACCAGCTACTCTGATGCATGTATATGTACTCATAGCAGTATAGGCTTATATCATGGCTAGACCGAAAAGATAACAATCTTTAACTTCTTAACATCGCATTAGGACAAATGACTGAAGCTTAATTAGCATGCGATGCATGTACTAGTGCCCATTAAATCGGTTGAGGAGAAACGCCATCAGCAACACCTACTTCATGGAAGAAAGAAGCTAAACTCACTTTTCTCTGCATCACCGGGGTTAACTGTGTTCTGCATGTCACCTGATGTGGATGCATGCACATCTGACGGTGAGGCGACGCCGCAGAGCAGCGAACACCGGCACCGCCAATGCTGTCACGTCCCCTGTAAAATAATGAAGCGGATGGATGCATCAGGGGAAGACGTGACGACCATGATTAGACGAGTAAGAGCCCCTTTGTTAATAGCAGTTGCTGCAGTTGAGTTGATCTTAATTGCGTGTTTCAGCTGCAACACAAGAGATGCACACTGTCAGCCACAAAATGGTGCTGGATCAAAATGAGCTGGATTAAGGAGAGGAATTACGACAAGAAACTCAAGAAAAAGTTTTTGTCTGATAAAGAACGGAGATGCATGATCATGCTTAGGTTTATTTCATTATCCAAGAAAAAGTTCAGGCTTAGGTTGTCTAGATTTATGGAGAAGCACGAACAAGAAGATGCTTGGCAGAAGGAATAAGCAAGAGGATTTGCAATGAAGTCAAATGCACGCGCTGTTGAGGATACCCAGCACTCGAGAACTCAGGAACTCTCGAAAAGAAAAACTGTCAGCTGGTGTGATTTGAGTGGAAGGACCTTTTGACCAGCAAGCAAATGGATGTTTCAAAAAGTTTCAGGATCAGAGCCTGACATTGTCGAGAAACTGAGCTGTAAAACTGTAGCCAATACTGTATGCACGACCATATGATTGTTCATGAACAATGCCCTGAAATGTTAAAGAACAGTAATATGATTTTAATGCTTCTGGCAAGGCAAAGAGAGAGACATGTTTAAATGGAGATGGATAAGCTGAAAATTGAGTTATTGTGCATAATTTCATTCTCCTCGGAGGTCAAAAAGGAAGATGAGTACTCCAAGCTGAAAACTATGATGAGAACTGCTTCAGCTCAGGCTTTTCTCCTGAAAGAATAAAAAGAAAGGGAGGAACAACTCATGATAACAGACATGTCAGCGAGTACTGATAACATTTTTCAGAAATGCAGAGGAGAGTTATTCCTACTGCGGATAAATGATTATGCAACTTTTCTCCCCTGACATTTGTACGTGCCTGGAAGGGGACTAAGCACTGACACAGTGATATGCTCACATGAACAACTCGTAAGAACCAAGCTATTGAAATCCATGCTCCTGAATTGCGTTGATAAAAGATCAGCTTACATCAACCTCAGGAGCTGTCAGATTTGGAGTTGTCAACACACAAGGAGATGGCAAATGGCGCCTGAAGCATGCAGTTAGTACACAGTTAACAGTCCTGATAAGTTAATTAACAAGGGAACAGCAACTGCTGTAGGACCAAGCAATCTACTGTTGCAGAAATCTGTCATCTATTAACTAACCTCGTTTTCGGTCGGTGATGTCAAAAGCGCACTATTAATCTAGAAATGGCTAATCACTTTTTTGTACGAACTGGGATTAGGTTCCAGACAATGCACCTATCTTAAGGCTTCACAAATCACCAATGCAAAAGAAACATATTGGGAAAACCAAATACATTTGAACCAATGTTATGACCAGTCTTGACAAAGCTCTGACATCAGGAAGGGTTGTTAAATTTGACTATATAACCAACACTTTGGTAGAAATATATATTTCAATTAGTACAACAGGTTGTCCATATCATAGTATAATTGATCAATATAAAAGCCATTTAGTCACACAAGTGAGAGAATAACCAGCTAAGTTTCTCAGTTTTTTCAGGTCCATTTGTCAGCTGTCTACTAGTAATTGCAAATATGCTCATGTTGAACAAACATGGAAAAGGAGGGCACGCTACCTATGTGGCCATGTATAGACCCCAGACCTAACACAACACCCACTCTTTAATCTTAGTACATCCTATACTACTTCCTACCATGCTTGAACCCTCTACCATCCGAATCCAATGCTTCATCTCGTTTCAAAGTGCCTTGATTCTTCAAACAGTGTTAGTTTAATATTTTAATCAGAGTTAGCTCATACTAATGTACATATCAAATCTCATTGCCTGAAACGTACCATTTCAGGTGGGAGGCCCCAGTAGCATAAGCAAAAATTCAGCTATCAACCTGATGGCGACTGTTAGAAGCAGAGGCATAATGCAAATGCATAGTATCTCTGAAAGAGCGAAAGACTAACTTGCAGAAATGGTTAGCATAATAAGAACAAAAAAAACCTCCTAAGAAAACAATACTCCAAGAACTCCTAGAAAGAGAGCGATGAGATTACTAGAAGCTCTTACGACATGATGACTGTACAGAACATGCGCATGCTCAACTCCTCTGCAGTTTTCAGACAGCAAAATTGTTTTTCTAGTGCTAGTCAACAGCAGCAGTGCAGCGAAGTGGAGGCTTTTTTGGCAGGCACCGCCATGGTGTCACGTCCTCGTAAAATAAACCAAAATCAAGGACGTGACCTGCATGATTAGGACGCAGCAATCCGGGACTGTTACCAGCTGGGGTTAGCGTGAGAGAACAGGAAAGAACCCAAAACAAAAGCCAGCATTAACCCGGCAATTAGCCTGACATGTTCCAGTGATTCTTTGATGCATTCTTCTTCTGCAGCTCATTCATTCTCCGGGTACCGTTAGTTTTGTATGGGGCCGTGTGCAGTTTGCTTGTGGACTTGGGAAAGCATATAAATCATTGAACCTCTTAAATTAATCAGAGAGGCGCCAAGAGGGATTTTGGGGGCAAAATATCTGTTGAATTTGCATTTGGTGTATTGCATTATACTATGGCTCAATCGAAACTGAAGACCTACTGAATAAAATATGGCATAATTTATCGAGCGACTTTTTTTCGCGTCAATGCTGATAAATTAATAGCAGCACACAAAATCATTGGAAGTTGTGGATCACACGAAATTCAAACCTTTTTGAAAGACAAAAAAGGCAGCAATCTGCACTGGTATTTTCCTAGGTTAATGATTCTTATTGCATCGGTATTCTATTAACAGATGCCAAATTTCGATCAATCAATTCAACTATTCTAGAGCCATGGACCGCAGAAACCGATCAAAAAAAATGGATGCATTCGATGTGGATGGGTAAAAAGAAGAGGATCTATAACAAAACCGACCGTTCGGTACAAAAGTAGATCTGCTGACCCATGTAGGACAATCAACTTCTCATTGCTCTCATACACAAAATCTTACCCCCCAAAAAAAAGTTGGTAATGAGACTTTTCTTGTAAAAATAAGGTTATAAAAGACTATCAGTTCGATTACCTTCTGCAAGTGGAATGCAATTGCAATGGTGTAGAAAATATTTGAAATGACAATGTACCTACGTCACAAAAGTTCCCGTATCGATGGGACAAGGAACGAGATCGAGGAACGCGGGACGCTACATTTTTTATGTTTTAACGTGGGGTGGGGGAACGAGATTGTTCCCACGTTCTCGAAACGGGAACGGCGTTCCTAGGACCAAGGAACGTGGCATAGTTCCATGTTCCGGTGACTTGGTGATGAACTATACTAAGGCGGTGTTTAGATTTAGGGGTAAAATTTTTTGCCGTGTCACATCGGATATATGGACACATATTTGAAGTATTAAACGTATTCTAATAACAAAATAAATTACAGAATCCGTCTGTAAATTGCGAGACGAATTTATTAAGCCTAATTAATCCATCATTAGTAAATGTTTACTGTAGCATCACATTATCAAATCATGGAGCAATTAGACTTAAAAGTTTCGTATCTCAAATTAGTTGTGATCTGTGTAATTAGTTATTTTTGTAGCCTATATTTAATACTTCATGTATGTGTTCAAATGTTCGATGTGATAGGGAGAAAAAACTTAATAGGGATCTAAACATGCCCTAAACATGCAAGCAGCTAAGAGAGAGAGACAAGGATGTATAGGAGCAGTACCAGATGAGCAGGCCTTGCTGCCCAGAGCCCAAGGAAGGCTCGCCGTGTCATGGGCCTTCGTGCAGCGAGCGATCCATGGTGATCTCAATGATCTGAGGCAACTGCAAATTCAATCAGAAAAAGTGGAGATCTCAGGCTCAGGGTTTACGATTCCAACGAAAATCGGTTGAATTCCGTGAAATTTTGATGTTTCGACGGGGCTCGAAAGTAGAAGTTGTCTAAGATTTCGATGAGTTTCATCCAAATTCAAATTTGAATTGATAAAAAAAGGAAAAAAACAAATAAAATCTTATAAATAGTATGATATTCATAGAATCTATTGGGATATAAATTTTCAAAAAAATTGATGTATTCCGTGTATTTACTGAAATTTGAAGTAGGAAAGAAAAGAATAACGAATTAAAAAAAGGAAAACAATTTCAGTTTATCTCTTTTTCTAGTTACTGATTGAAATTTCGATGATTTCGCTCAGAATTTCGTCAAAGCCGGCCGATTTTCGCGAGCTTATTGGTAAACTCAAGGAATTTGTATTTAAATTTTGGTTTATGAAATTTGTTCGGAATCTACTGGCTTTCCACCGGATTTCGCGAAAACTGTCATTCTGCCAGAGAGCCTGAAACGGAAGGCCATCTCGGAATCGTAAACCCTGTCAGGCTCAGCTGCTCCTCCTGGGTGTACGCCTAATTGCAGATAGGAGATGTTCCTGCGAATTCAGAAAGTTCAGAATTATTTTCGAGGCATCGCGTGATCACTGCAGAGTAGGATAGCACTTAGCCGAGTGAATATCCGGTGCAATTTTTTAAAAAATAAATCAGAGAAGTGATCAGAGAATACACACGAATTGCACATCGCGGAATGGAATCAACATGGTGGATGTGGTGCCTTCCGATTTTCCACCATCTGAAGAACAGAAGACCTAACCGCCAAGCGAAGCGAGGGGACGGAAACGAGATCGCCTCGGATGCCTTGAGGAGTAAGGTTCTCGTGGATCGACTCGCCGGCGTGGACGATCGCCGGGCGGAAGTTCTCCGTCGCGAATCGATGCGGCGGCGGCGCCCATGGCCATGGCCGGCGGTTTGTTTCGGATTCCGTGGTGAAAATGGTATATCCATACAAGTAAAGGGCTCTATTTGTAAAATGGAAAAGAGAAGATTGATAAGATATGTAAAACGAGGTGAGCTATTAGCGCATAATTAATTAAGTATGAACTATTTTAAACTTTAAAAATGAATTAATATGATTTTTTAAAGCAACTTTCGTATATAAATTTTTTATAAAAAAAACACATCGTTTAGTAATTCGGAAAGCGTGTACGTGGAAAACGAAACAAACTCTCTCAAAATCCCTTGCTGCCGAACATGCATTGCAGCTGATGATGAGGAAGAAACCCCCTTCTTTTTCTTCCACATACGAAATCTCCAGCAGCTTTCATGGCTCTCACATCGTACTAATAATTCTCTTGTGCACAAAGAAATATATCATCAATCCGTTCCATATTAATTTTCTACATTACTTCAACTTTGTGCTTAAGTCATCTTGTACAACAGCCTGACAAATGCTGTATCCATTTCACTCTCTGTGTACTCCTTGAGTCCTTCCATTGAGGATAAATTCAGAAAGCTTCATCACCTCGTGCAGTGCAGTGGTACTACACATCTGAGCTCACTTCACTCCCACTTCACATTGATCATCTGAGCTCAATCCACAAGCCAATGGCTTGGAGACTTGCAAGCAAACTCATCAAGTTGCTATCTGCTTGCTGGTATAAATATATATATATATATATATATAAACTGATGAACAATGCATCCCACAGGACAGGGAGCCACACTTCCATAGTTCAATGTGATCTTGTTCAAGGTTCAGGCAATGGCGACCGGGTTATGCGATGCAGGTGCAGCCAAGCCGCGACGATATGACCTCACCATGTCCCGGAGGACGAGAAGGCCTGCAACGGCAAGTGTGGTTACTATTACTGATTGCAACCAAGACCAAGGCATGGAGACCCAGTCTCAGATGATCCTGATGATACAAGAGCAGCAGCAGCAAGATCAAGTTACTGAGCTGAAGGATCTGTTCCAGTGTCCATGTGCTACAACACAGCCTGAAGCTGAAGACACTACGGAGCAGGAGGCATTGCAGCAGCCTGAAGATGCCCAGGAGCAGCAGAAACCCAGGCAAAGCCTAGGAGAAGAGGAGGCACAGCATGAGCAGCAGCAAGAATGTCTGCAGTGTGAAGACAACTCGCGGCGTCTCTCGCTGCAGGAGCTGATAGACGTCGAGCCCATCAATGGCGCCAAGGATGCCGCCACTGGAAGCCAAGAGGTGAGCTCTGCTGCTGCAGAAGCTGCTGCTGCTGGTGCTGCTGTTCAGGGAGTTGCAGAAGCAGCAGCTGCAGAGAAGCAGCCTGAACATGTGACCGGGAAGAAGAAGATGATCGGAATGATGCGAAGGTACGTGAGAGTTCGCTCCATCAAGCACAAGCCTGCACCGGAGAGGAATGTTGCACCTCCTATATGCTGATGAGGTAGAAAGAACAATGGATGAACTGACAGTTGGGGATAAATTAAGCAAGATTTTAAACTAAACCGAGTTTTTCGTTGGTTTAACCTGTGCAAATTCTGTGTCTATATTGTTTTTACTGTTGGTTTGCACTGTTAAGTTGTTGGTGTATGTGTCTCTCCCAAAAAATAAGCATGTAAATGTTGACTTGTAACACTTAGGACTGTACAATGCTGTCAAACACGCTCAAGAAATAAACTGGTAGATTCAGGGAAGAAAGGGTGTTTACCTGTAGTTGCAATGTCTTATCCTCCAAACAATCAAAGATACAACAATTCGTGGAAAAATACAGCAAAGACAGATAGATAGCAAAACGACTCACGCGTTCTGACAAGGGCTTTCGCTTTCAGTTATGTCATTTTGTCAAACACAATTTTGGGCCAGCTAGCAGGGAGACCACAATATGGTGTTGTATAATCTGTTCCAATTTGTGGTCTCAGTAAGCTGTCTTAGTTTCCACACGGAGAACACTCCCTTCATCAACTAAATAACTCTGACTTTTCTTCCACGCGGAGTCATTACCATAATGTAGTGTCAACTCTATAACCACTGAATAGGCCTTTGATCTCCGTACAACAATGTGCAAATCACATGAACAGAAACTGCAGATACGAAATAGTGTTAGTAGCTCCAGAAATTCAGACCATGGCAGCCTCCCCAATCTCTAGCGGTGAGTCGTTCATGTTCCCCACCAGTGCCGTGGAGTCATCGACATCTGCCTCTGGCTCCAGCAATGTCGGCTCTGAAGAAATTGATCCCAACACCTGCAAAAACATCACCGAAATGATCATCAACATCAGAGGAGGTCACCACATGGCTGCAGCGTCACAGTGGCACATGGCGCAGAGAGAGATTGATGCGATGGTGAAGGAGATCCACAGCAAGGCAGGAAGGCAGCATGCACTCGTATGGTCATACAAGCTTCGACTTCTCGCCTTTGCAGATGAGATCACCAAGCTACAATTGTCCCCTGACAAGCTCTTCGTGGTGCTGAGGCTGCTCAAGGTACTCAACCCAGACTTCTTCCTTGTATCGCAATGTCGTCCAGAAGAGTTCAGCGTGGCAAAGTATGATGACACGCTGCAGAAGCTAAGGATGGCCGTGTACCACATGCTTCGTGAGCTTAAAATTTTGATCCAAACCCGTGCTTCTAGGCGTGTACCACCAGGTGGGGGAATCCATGAAGTGACTCGCTATGTCATGAATTACATCAGGTTGTTGTTGCATCATAAGACCACACTTGGTCTCATCCTCGGAAACGATGATCGCAACAAGGACAATGAGCGGATGGACTCCCTGGATCATATTGTGCAAGATCTGATTATCTGCTTGGAATCCATGCTCAACAAGGCACCTGAGGCCTATGAATCTCAAGGTTTACAATGCTTCTTTCTTATGAACAACCTGCATTTTGTTGTCAAGCAAGTGGAGGGTTCAGAGCTGATCTCACTCCTAGGGCAGTCATGGGTTCAAGTGCACAGAGAATTCATCGAGCAGTATTTGAAGACTTATGTGGACTTGTCATGGGGGCCTGCAATATCATGCCTCAGTGCCAGGACAGGCATGCTTGGTGGCTGCTTCAGTCAGCCTTCCAGTACCGTAAGGTTTAGCCTCCAGTTCGATTCAACTTATTATAACCAAGAGTGCTGGAAGGTGGAAGATCCTCAGCTTCGGGAGAAAGTGCGGCGAGCTGTCTGTGACAAGGTAATCTTGGCTTACCAAGCACACCTTGACAAGTATATGAAGGCTAAGAGAAAGCATGAGTGGTATACCCCTGAGCTGCTGAAGGCACAATTGATGAAGCTATTTGAAGGAAGAACAGAATAGCATCAGTTACATGGTACGCCAATTGTATGTTTCCAGGTCCTGTGGGATGTTTGGGTCTTGGGGACACTGTTGTTCTCCGCCTATTTTCCTTTTTTCTCTAAGATTTATTTTGCATGTAATCAACGATGCAGTATATAACAGTTCTAGATGAAAGATAATAATTTCATTCTACTTGTGAACATTATCAGATAAAACCTGAGAAATAGAACCTGAAAGATAAACAAATATATCTTCACAAGTTGCATCTGTGCCCTGCATATACAAATCTAAGTTAGTTCAAAATCCAAAGAATTTTTCGACTCGGTGCTTGAACATTCGTTGTCTTCCATTTGCTGCCAGTATATTCAGCAATTGACTAAGAAATCAAATGGCACTCCCTAAGCATTGAGCATCTTATGCTGTATGACCATAACTGATCTAATCACATAATCGTTTTTCATCAACTATTGATGCCAATAACACAATTGTGCTTCACCCCTTGTGACTATCCATATGAAATGTTGGATAATGCTCAGGCATGTGGTCTATCATCTGTCATCTCAAATCTAATTCACGGATAATTTCTCGTCGCTGTAAAATCTTAAGCCACAGATGCACAGAAAATTCAGTACGAAAAATATCGTGCTTCTCAACTCGAATTTTCCCTTGTTAAAACCACAAAATGTTACCTCAGCAGCCAGGATTGCAGTCTGGTACTCTGCTGCCGCCCGGGATACCGCCAGATGGTGGTCGCGACCGGCGGCGTTCTTGCCACGGAGAGCCCAACGCCTTCGCCTAGGGCAGCAGCCGCGCCGTACTTTCTTCGAATCCCCATCCTTCAATTCCTCCTCCCCCTTCACCAGCTGATGTGCTGCCGCCGCCGCCGCCGGGTAAACTTCGGTGCATCATCTCCGCTACCTTGTCCCGGCCCGCCGCCGTGGGTTGGCCGGAGCTCCGCCGCCGACGAGTCGTCTCGGGTGGGGGAGCGGCGGAAGGAGAGAAGGGGAGAGATATATGAAATGCGAATAGTGGGAGGGGCTATTGGACAAATGAATCCGCCATCTTAATCCTGGACGCACGCGCAGCCTGATCCAACGGCTATTGGTACGCCACGAAATTGACGGGCTCAACAAGTGGTGTTGAGCCCGGGACGGGATTAGCGTTGACGCGTCACGTGTTGGGCTGCAATGCGTCGGCTTGGTACGGTAGTCCAGAGACCAGAGGCCCATATGGAAAATGTCGTTTCTTCCGGGGATAAGTCTATTTTCCGTCACTCATCTCTTGCTTACGATTGAATTACCACCCTCAACGATAAAATCGGGCATAACGTCTCCCCAATCTTTTAAAATCGGTGCAAATCGACTTCTTCGATGTTTTGAAAATGATTTCTGCTGACATGGCATGTTGATTGTGGTTGACTCGCAAAGTCAGAATGTAAGACTCACATATATAACCACTCAAAGAAAAAAAAAGGACTCATGTGTCATCCTCTCTCTACTTTCTTCCCCATCCCCTTTCTCTCTACTCTTTTTTTTCTCCATCTCTATTAATTACAAGGCGACGGAAAGAGAGCCAAACGGAGAGAAGGCTCGACTTCACCGTCAACCGTGGTTTTAATAGCTGAGAGAGTCATTATACTCAGTTTTGTGATTGAGATATATAAATCAGATTTAACTTATATTTCGGGAGAGTTAGATTGGATTTTTTTTTCCTTTTCTCTGCAGCAATTTGGAGGCCCATTTAGGTAAGCGTACAGATTCTCTGCCGAAACTGAATTCGAGCGCGACAGCACTACATCAGTGGGGCGAAACAGAAATTGGCAGGTTTTTCTGCGCACAGATGTACAGTTTTCTTAGAGATTTCGCTGTTCCGAACTTGCATCAACAAGCAAGATGGTGATTAGTAGCATGGACGCAAGAAATCAACCGAAACAGTAGCACAAGATACGGGGGGCAGGGTACGAAAGAAATTAAGAAGCTATCAAGGCAGAAATGAGCGGGATAGGCCAGATAGTACAGACAGCCACTGCCCCCCGTCTGAACGCTAGCTGCAGCTCTCTCGTCACTCTCATCAGAGGGCCTTTGCCTGCAGCAGCATCGGCAGCAAATGAAAGCAATCTCATATAGGAGTACTAATCCGTCACAGAAAAAAACTAATCTTAATTTCTAGCTATAAATCTAGACACGTATATATTCAGATTCGTAACTATGATTAGTTTTTTTTATTGACATGGAGTGGGTATATGGTTACAGCAGCAGCGATAGTAGTAGCATACGGAATGAAAGGCAGAATGGAAGGAGAGGCCGGCCGGTGGCGTACGACAAAACCGGTGAAATCGGTGGAGCGAGCGAGTCACGGGGACCTGTGATGCGCGGCTGTCTGTTCCCGCATCGGCCGGCAAGTTCCGTTCTGCCACGGCGCTTTGCAGCACTAACGTACCCATCCATGCCCAGCCACATAGATCGAACACATACTCCCTCCATCCTTAAAAAAAAAAAAAAAAAGACAAACTCTGGTTTCCGTGTCTAACATTTGAATGTCCGTCTTATTTAAAAAAATTATGAAAAAAATTAAAAGGATAAGTCACGCATAAAGTATTAATCTTGTTTTATCATCTAACAACAATGAAAATACTAATTACAAAAAAAAAATTCATATAAGGCTGTGTTTAGATCCAAAATTTGGATCCAAACTTCAGTCATTTTCCATCACATCAACTTGTCATATACACACAACTTTTCAGTCACATCATCTCCAATTTCAACCAAAATCTAAACTTTAAATCCAACTAAACACAGCGTAAGACGGACAGTCAAACATTGGCATGGAAACCCAGGGTTTGCCTTTTTTTAGAACGGAGGGAGTAGGTCGGACTAGCAGCTAGCTGTACAACGACTCCTACTTCTAGTGATAGTACTGGTGTGTTTAGTTCACGTCAAAATTAAAAGTTTGATTGAAATTGGAAAGATGTGATGGAAAAGTTGAAAGTTTGTGTGTGTAGAAAAGTTTTGATGTGATGGAAAAGTTGGAAGTTTGAAGAAAAAAGTTGAGAACTAAGACCCTGTTTAGATGGGACTAAAACTTTTTTTTAGAACAAGGACTAAAACTTTTAAGTCCCATTTACATCGAATGTTTGGATACTAATTATAAATATTAAATGTAGACTATTAATAAAACCCATCCATAATCTTGGACTAATTCGCGAGACGAATCTATTGAGCCTAATTAATCTATGATTAGCCTATGTGATGCTACAGTAAACATTCTCTAATTATAGATTAATTAGGCTTAAAAAATTTGTCTCGCAAATTAGCTTTCATTTATGTAATTAGTTTTGTAAATAGTTTATATTTAATACTTTAAATTAGTGTATAAATACAGGGACTAAAGTTAAGTCCCTGGATCCAAACACCACCTAAACCAAGCCTTAGGGCCTAGGGGGTGTTCAGATCCAGCGGTGCAAAGTTTTGTTGTGTCACATCGAATATTATATATGAAATTTACTCCCTCCATCCCATATTATTTATTGTTCTAGGTTATTTAGCATATATTTAGGTTTAGGAAAAAAAGATTTTACTACCCATATATTAAATATTGTATGGTTGGATATAGGAGGGTGGTTGAGGGTAGAAAAGGGATAAATTTGAATTATAAGTGATTGATGAGACAAGTGATATTCTATCGTGATAAATATTTTGAGACAAAATTTAAATTTTAAAGAGACAAGTAATTTGAGACGGAGGGAGTAACTTTTTTTAAGTTCTGTGAGTGTCGTAGTGAAGTTACTACCTTTGCTTTAAAATGCTGCTACTTAGCATGAAATTTAACTCATTCTAAAATGCAATAATATGAGATGAAGGTGATAACCACTAAGTAAATTAAAATATAAATATATAAAATTTTCAACTGATGGAGAATTGTTCCCGTAGAAAAATAGTACGACAGTCGCCAGACTACTTCACTACTCTCACCGTCCCTTAAAAAAAACAACATAGTATTAAGATTTGATATATTATAGTACAACGAATGAGGATATACTCTATGTACGGATTTGTTGTATTAGGTTATCCTACCTTAGTAAGATTGTTTTTTTTATGGAGGGAGTAGCTAGCTGTACTTGGAGGAGTGTCAACAACGGCCTGTCATGTCGACTAAAGCCTTGGGCTATCACGTCACCCGAGATTCCAAAGAGGATTAGGAAAACCTCAAGCATGCGGTGGCGTTGCGTCCATGGTGCGTCACGTCTCGATCTCTGGGTTTTATGCTGTTCGATCGATCGATCCGCCCGTACGTGCTGGCTTTGCCCGTCTCGCGCCGTCGTGCCCCGCGCGCGGTTTCGTTTGACCGGACAAAATTCGGATCCCCAACTTGGGTTGTTCTTTCTGTAGCAGCAACAACAACAACACGCGGCCGCATATGATTTTCGCATGCCAATCATGGAACAACAGACACTTGTAGGGGCTGTGTTGTTGCTCTGTTTTCGCCGAGAAACCCATGGCAACAGATCCAACCACATCATGGAGGGTTTTTAGTTTTTTACAGAGTTTACTGTGTGTCTGTGGTGTCGCCATTATCGAATTTCGAATCCGTGCATGTGTAAGTGAAAATGATATTTGTCGGCAGCTGTTTTACCTCTGCAGTTGTCTGTGGGTGGTAACTGTTGATTGGTACGAGCAGGAAGGGAGGCTGAGGCTGCAGCTGCCTGATTGGATGGGAGCAAAGCGAGCGATCAGGCACCAGCTGCATGCATTCTCGCTGAGGGCGCGCACATGGAGGTTAGTACGTTGCAAGATTATACTCCGTTTCATCCTTTGCCTACCTGTATCTTTCTCTTCTCCGGTTAATAATGCTTTGCTTTGCTTCTTATCGCCGCCCATGGCCGATTAGTCACGCTAACAAAGCTGCAATCTCTCGGCTATGGCTAATTGCATTTGCTATGCATGCATGGGGCGATGTCATGTGTCCAAGCAAATTAAAACTGATTTGCCGGGCAAGGGGGGTGCTTGCGTTCGCCGAGGAAATGACTGTTACTGCTGGCGCCATGCATGCGAGGTCGGCCCACATGTTGAAGGCAAACGCGTTTCCCGATGCCAGAATCTGTATCATCCACTCTTTTTCTTGACGCCAAATCTTTATCAGCTCTACTCCTACCGCACTATACAGCGATGATATACTAATCAGTCCACCCTTGCGAACAACTAAACACGGAAAAGAGAAGCGACATACATGTTCTGATTAACCAATTTTGCAACATATTCGTTTCGAATTAAAGCACCTTCCTGTAGCGGCGATGTTCCGCTAAAGCACAGGTATATATTCTTTAGCAACATTGACTAATCCGTCGAACTCCAAACTTTCAGCAGCAGTACGCGCTCTCATCGCAGGCAGCTCTCCTCTCTACCATAACAGTCAGTTAACTGCTGCGCGCCACTGTTTTTTCACCGCCCCGCACGCAACACACACACACACACAAAACGCAGGAGCAGCAGCGAGTGGTGACAGCATGCAGTAGTACCACCACATTTGGTGTGTTCCCAGTGGGGGCCTCTGGCCCTTAGCTGTAGATGTAGCTGCTCCTCCTCCTCCTCCTCTTCACCACCCGCATCCAACCGAGCAAACGCCCGGCGATATACAGTAGTACGTGTGGTGGATTCCCCGTTGCCGTTGCCGTTGCCGATCGATCGACATGGCATGTGCTGCTCTGCTGCCCATGCCCTGCAGCCACCACCACCACCACCACCACCTCTGCAACCAACCACCAACAAGTGTAGTACTACTACCGCGCGTTGCCGATGCAGCCGGCTAGCTCGGGATGGGCGCCTGGGTCACTCGCTCGATCGATCACTGGATGGATGGAAAGCCCCAAATCTCAAGGCACATGAGACGTCAAAGCTGATAGGAGCGTCTCATCGGGTTGATTCCCCCTTCCATCCTCCCTCTGCTGCCCCCCCCCCCCCCCCCCCCCTGCATCGCCTGTACTTTTTGTCCAAACTACAAAGAAAAGAGAGAGGGGGAAAAAAGAAAAAGGGGATAATAAAAAGCAAAAGTTCGAACGAAAAACGAATGCGTCGTGAGCATTGCACAGCACGGCAACCTCGAAGCCGCGAAAAAAGAAAAATCAACTCGCCATCCAGGCGCCGGGGTCAGCCGCTGCCGGCCCACTTGCATCAAACGTCTGCACTGCACTGCACGCATCAGATTAGATTAGATTAGTACGAGTAGCTTCAGATTAGATACCCCCGGTTAGATGCTGCACGTACGCTTTCTATCCCTAACCAAATCGATCGGCAATCGCTCATCTTCCCTCTCTCACTTCAACTAGTAACCCCGGACTTGTTAAATTAACTTGAAGCATGCATGCATGCTCTGATCGTTTGTTTATACTATCTACTACTAGAGTACTAGAGCACATACAACAGCAGACTATAAGTCAGCTATAAACATATTTTAAAGAGATAAATGAGCTACAGATCTGTAGCCAGCTGCAGCACGGACTTTAAGACATAACGTGTGTCTGATAGGTGGGACCAGGTATTAATAGTATAGTAAGTAACTATTGTATGAATTAGATATTATATTGACTTTAGATAATTTGCAGCTAGTACTTGGCTATACTATTAAACTTGCTCTAATTATTATTACTATCTGCAGTGAATAGTGATATAGTGTGTGATACTGTGTCCACCAGTACTATATTAGTGCGTAAAGACCGGGGCCGTGGGTGCGCAGGGTGACCACTATTGCTAGCTGCTTCAACATATTTATTTATTTTTACTGGAATGAAGTAATACTGGTAGTACTTTGTTAGTTGGACAGCTTAGAGAGAGAGATTTTAGGTTTAGATGGGCTCACTGGACCGATGATCCTTAAACACCGCCACTGTACATGCTCCTTTCACTTTTTCCCACCGCAGGGATGTACTGTGCCACCACTAACTACTGCCATTATTTACAGCTTAATCCGCTCCTCTGGTCCCAAAATCATAACACTTCTAGGCCCTTTAAATCATAGAGTTGAAAAAACAGAGGAATAGAAAAAACATAGGATTCTGATAGGAATACAAGTGTAAAATAGAGGATTACAAGACACAGAAATAACCGTTTGATTAGACCGCAGAAAAAATACAGCAATCAGATGAGAGAGATAAACTCAAGGAAAGTTTTCCAAGAGTTTAGAGTGGATATTAACTTTCCTACGTTTTTGCTCTTGAATCGTAGGAATAGGAAAGTTTCCTACATTTTTCCTTTTCTTATTCCTACAAATCAAAGACATAAATAGTGTAGGATTTTAATTCCTTTGTTTTTCTTCTGTTATTCCTTCAATTCAAAGGGGGCCTTAGGCTGTGTTTAGATCCAAAGTTTGGATCTAAACTTCAGTCCTTTTCTATCACATCAAACTGTCATACACACAACTTTTCAGTCACATCATCTCCAATGTCAATAAAAATCTAAACTTTAAGCTGAACTAAACATAGCCTTATTTTATTAGCTGGATCGAAGATGGATATGCAGGGAGGGAGGCATGGGCAACAGTGGGAAGCGTACAAAAGTTTGATGGATGATACGTACATGCTCGGCTAGCTCTACAGTGTCCACAGCTTGCGACTGGCGAGCGATCGATCAATCAATGGATCGGTGTGGCTAGCTCGGCGCGCTCAAGCTCAAGTACTATTGGGCATTTGCTTGTTGCGTAGCCACTGGGCGCATCTTGCACGATGTATGGATCGGTGGATCTGCTTGTGCGATGGGACAAACGCTGCAGGAGGGCAGTGTGGCCTCTGCTTACCCCCTCCCTCTCCTAGCTGACTTTTCCCAGCCTTTTTGCGCACCCATCATTCTCCATCTCATGTCATGCCATCTCGTACGCTCCATCTCGTACGCTCCCTCGTCCCAAAATAAATGTAGTTTTACACTATTTATATCTAATGTTTAATCATTTATCTTATTTTAAAAAATTTGTATGATTATTATTTTTATTGTTATTAGATGATAAAACATGAATAGTACTTTATGGATGACTTTTTAGTTTTTTCATAAATTTACGTTAGACACGGATACTCACGACTGTACTTATTTTGGGTCGTAGGTAGTACTCCACTACACTCGCCAACAACCAAACCCCATGAGCTAACGTTTCACCTCACAGATTCACATGCCAGTGAGCAACAGCTCTGAGCTGAGCTCAAAACGGTTTCAATCTCCATCGGTGCGTGTATGGACGTTACGCTGTTAAGGAACACCGTTTTAATTACGCGGGTAAATGCACTTGAGCTTAGCGGTTGCATTTTTGCATGTAGTAGAAGGAGCAGTAGATTAGTAGAAGTACAATGGAGAAGAAGAAAGAAAAGCTAAAAGCTACTCTTGCTGAATCGAAGTGAAAGGGGAGGAGGAGGAGATGTGAATTGAATGAGCCAGCAGCTATGGAGTAAGCTATAGCTCGAATGCTATGTACAAAAATAAACGTGGACGAATCGCAATCAGTACACCTTCTTGGAGAAGAAGGTCCGGAGGCCGAACAGCCCCTGCGGCGGGTTGCTTTCCTCGCCGCCGGCTTCCGAGCACGACGCGTTGTTCCGGCAACCGGCGGTTGCCGCCGCCGCCGCTGGCGTGGTCGCGCTCGCCGCGGCCTTGTCCTCGCCGTCGACGTCTTGGGTGGTGGGGGTTGCTGCTGTGGTTGTGGTGGCAGTGGCCTTCTTCTTGGTGGCGGCGGTGGTGGGGGTGGGGGTGTCGCTGCTCTGCTTCTGCTCGGCCGCGGCGCCTTGCTGCTGCAGCTTGTTGCGCCTGAGCTGCCAGACGGGGCTGGCGCGGCCGAGGCGGATGCCGGTGACGGTGAGGGCGCCTGTTCGTCCATGACCGGGCACCAGCCTCCTCAGCATGGAGGTGGCGGGTGCTGGCGCCGGGGCGGTTGCTGCGGCGGCGGCGGCTGCACATGCGGCGGTGGCAATAGACGGCGGCGGCGCGGCGGCGGAGGTCTCTCCGCGGGAGTTGCTCCGGGAGCACGGCGCGCTGCTCACCTTGCGCGCGGGCGCGGGCCCTGGCGCCGTCGCGGCGGCCGGTGCGGTGGCTGCGGCTGCGGCTGCGGCGGCGGCGTTATTGCTGGCGTTGGCGTTGACATTGGCATTGGGATTTGACTTGTTGCGGCTCAAGGCCGCTCCCGCCGCCGCGGTGCCGGCGCCGGCGGCGGAGTGGCCGGCCGAGCGGCTCCGGGAGAAGGGCCATATGTTGATGTTGATGAGCTCGCCGTTGCCGCCGACGCTGCTGACGCGGCGCTCCACCTTCTTCCGGTCCTTGGACTCCCCGCCGCCGGTCGCCTTGAAGATGTCCTTCCACTTGAACGTCACCGCCGGGAGGTCCGGCGTCGGCGCGGGGCCCCCGGACTCCGCGACCCGCTGCGCCGCCGCCTCCGGCAAATCAGAGGACTCCACGGCGGCGGCATCGCCCTCGCCCTCGCCCTCCTCACCTTCGCCGTCGCCTTCACCGGAGGGCACCTGCTGGAGGGTGCGGAGCGGGAGCACAATGCCGTCGGAGAAGAGCTCGTCGGCGGTGAGCAGAGCGGGGGACTGGAACGAGGAGGGGTTCTTCCCCACCATCCAGAACTCGAACTCCGGCGACGCGGCCGGGGACGGCGAGGACCACCCGGGCTCGCCGCCCACCACCGCCGCCGCCGCCCCGCATTCCGGCTGCGGAGGAGGCGGCGCAGCCACCACCACCGCCGCCTCGTCGAACACTTCCATCTCAAAAGAACGCAAGCAAATCTACTCAGAGACAGCGCAGTGAGGACCGAGCAGGAGCAGGAGCAGGTAGCTCTGACGAACTCAGCACGACGACGCCATGGACGCCATGGGAATGGAGAGGAGGGGGGAGAGGAAAGGGAGGCGTAGGAAGTGAGTTGAGGCGTATTTAATGAAGGAGAAAGGGATGCATATGCGCTCTGAAATCTTTGTCTGGGTGATGCCGCCCGAGATGGCCGAGATCGAGATGCGCTTCTTTATTCCGGGACGTAAGCTTTGCTTCTCCATAGTCCATACAATGCCACCCGCCACGTTTTACCGCGAATCAAAACGTACCATCTACCTATCTATCTCCCCGCGCGCGCATCGAGCACCCACATACAGTAAATTAGTACCATCAGTATGTTATTAGTAGTAGTAAATCTTGTGTTTTCACGTCACTTGAAAAGTTTTTAGGTAGTGTTTAGTTACAAGAATAGGATGAGGTGAGATGGAACGAATCTAATTTTAGAGGTGTTTGGATAAGGGGTGAGTGGAATAGGTTGGTCCTTGGATAGAAATATTCCTCTCAGATCCAGGACCAACCGATCCGGAAAAATGTGGCGGATGATCTCGTCCCAACTGGGACGAGCGAACGGCGTGACGACGCCTTGCTCGCGCGCTCGCCCTGCTCGAGCTCGAGAGCACCTACGCGCTCGCCCTGCTCGCCCTCGGGAGCAGCGGCAGACAGCTCGGGCGACGGCGACCACGGCGGGCTCGGCGGCGGCGGGGCTTGGCGGCGGCGACCGTGGCGGCGGGGCTTGGTGACGGCAGATCCAGTGGTGGGGAGGGCGGGGCGGAGGATCCGACGATGGGGAGGACTGCGGTGGCGGATTCGGCGATGGGGAGGAGCAGCGGCGGCGTGCGAGGAGGAGGTCGAGGGGCGGCGGCGGATTCGGCGATTGGGAGGAGCGGCGGCGGCGGCGTGCGAGGAGGAGCGGTGGCGGCGTGCGATGAGGAGGTTGAGGGGCGGCGGCGGATTCGGCGATGGGAAGGAGTGGTGGCAGCGTGCGAGGTGGAGATCGAGGGGCGGCGGCGGATCCGGTGATGGGGAGGTGAGCAAGCCATGGTTCTCTTCCTCTTGCTCTTGCTCGCCGCCGGCTCTTCCTCTTGCTCTTCCTCCGGCGATGGGGAGGACTGTGGTGGCAGATCCAGCGATCGTTGACGGTGGTTACAAATGGCGTCCATCCCATCTCTCCCTCGTCCCTCCAACAAAACAAAAAATTGGGATCGTCCCATCCTACAAATCAAACATGTGAGTGGAATCACCACAACCCAAAAATCAGGGATGGTTCCATCCTATCCCACTTAGTCCTGAAACCAAACACTACCTTAATAGATGAAACACATTCTATTACTACAAATTTAAATATCTTCTTTTTTTTCAAATTTGTAGTAATAAGATATGTGTCATTCATATAAAATCTCTTATATGTTAGGATGGATGTAGTAGTACAAATGCATAGTATTACTAGGAGGCGTGGGGATGGTGTTAAATACTCTTTCTGTTTTATAATATATGATATCATTGGCCTTTTGAGATACATTTGATCATTTGTCTTATTGAAAAAATTTAAGTAATTATCATTAGTTTTATTATGACATGATCTATCATCAAATGTTCTTTAAGTATAACTTATTATATATATATATATATATATATATATATATATATATATATATATATATATATATATATATATATATATATATATATTTGTTTAGATAAAACAAATGGTCAAACGTTTATATAAAGTTGACGGCGTTATATATTAAAGTGCTAGGCGACGTAACCATCGACAGCGAGGCGTCTGTGGTGACTTTGTCAATCTTAAAGATTGGCTGGCTCAGTATTCAAAGATGCTCATAGAGGTAGGGTTTGCGTGCGTGTGTTTACAGGGGTGAGTGTGTGCATTATAAGGTAAAATCTAAACCGAGAAGCCTCTCGGTTTAGTGTTAACCAACGACGAATCAATTGTGAGAAGAATTAATGCTACACGTGCTGATGTGCGTGCTATTTTTCCTATTAGACATGTGTGTCTTTTTCTTCTTCTTATAAAGTTTTCTCTCAAATTACTTATCAGATTTACAATCCAATTACATCATTGTGTTCGTTACAATTAAATCTTCACAACAAGATCTTACATGATTATATTACGATGAAAAAATATTTATATTTGTAAATTACTTTTATTATATACTAAGTTACTTTTATAATATATATAAGTTACTTTTAGATTTGACTAAATTACTTCTATACATTCATAATGCTCTAAGTTGATTATTTTTATTATTGTTTTTAGTTAATTCTATATTTTGTGGACTTTATAAATCTTCTCTATACTTTACTTGCGAATTTACTCTACATAGTTTCTTATTTCAGCTCACTCACAATATAGTTATTTCTACTATAGAGAGTTAATCACCCCGTTTCATAATGTAAGTCATTTTAGTATTGCCCACATTTATATAGATGTTAATGAATTTAGATATAGTTCTAAATTAAAGTTACTTTCTTTTTGTTATAAGTTACTTCTATAAAATATTTAAATTACTTTTAAGCTTTACTTAATTTACTTTTATATGTATAAGAAGTAACTTAGTGAAATCTAGAAGTAATTTAGACATATCATAAAAATAATTTGTGATTTTTCATCAAAATATAATCATGTGAGATCTTATTGTAAAGATTTAATTGTTACGAACACAACGGTGTAATCGGATTTTAAATCGGATGAGTAATTTAAGAGAAACTTCTCTAAGAAGAAAAAAATACATAGATTTTGAGTGTACTAGTAGTTTTTTCTTGGAAAGAATGATGTTTCTCTTAAGCACTATACAGCTAGTACTCTCGGTATAGTTGTGTCCGCATTATAGGTATCTGCGTTGTATAGTGTAATTCTAAAAGAAAATAGAGATAGTAGTATGAAAAGAATCAAGGAATATATCATATAATATACAGGTTATATTATTTAGGTCTAAAACAATCTAAAATGTTGGTTAATATGATAGAATATTATGATCATTCTATACTACACAAATACAATGCGATCGATACTGTCCACAATACAATCATATCCATTTACAGATTTACTTTTACTTTAATGGAGTTGAGTGGGAGCCAGCGCACGTACTAGTGTACTACCCGATCGATGGACACACCTTCCAGGCAACACACACAAGCCGTGGGTGGCTAACGGCATTACACGACGGGTATATACGTACACCCGATCGCTGGAGGGAGGGCATACAGGATAGGTTACCCCGTTTAGCTGGCAAATAATGTAGTACGTACCTGACCGATGGATGATCAGTTTAGCTGATTCTCTCCGCTGCTTACTGCCAAGACGCAATGCATATATGCGTATTTTTAAGTGGGGTTGGTTACGTTACGCTTGTCGATCTCTTATTAGGAGTACTGTTAATCAGTTTAGGACCAGCTAATTAAGCTGCTGCTGCGGTTAGAGCAGGTAAAATAGTAGGCTATAAGCCAATTATAAACATATTTTAAAGATATAAAAGAAGAAAGAAAAGAGCAGCTAGCCAGCTGCAGCACGGACTTTAAGACGTAATGTGTGTATGACAGGTGAGACCAAGTATTAATAGTATAGGAAGCAACTATTGTATGAATTGACTATTACATTAGTTATAGATGATTTAAAGTTAGTAGTAGGCTATACTATTAAACTTGCTCTTAGCCAGGTAGGTGGAATTTTTGTATTAATTCTGCCCGAACGAGATGGCAACCGGTTGCAAGCCAGCGAGCGGCGGCGGCGTTGTTCGATAGGTGAACGAATAACTTGCGTGCGTGCGACGGTGACAGCAGTAGCCGGTGCGTCGGGCGATGCCTAGGCCAACGCCAACCCCAATCACCCGATTAATCATTCCGGATATTGCCCATTGGATTTTGAGCTCCAACTCCATCGCCCATTTGCCGTACTACTCCATGCGCGGCACCGCGACGACACTCGGCGGCCGGCGTCGCATGACGCGTGGGCTGGTTCTCATCACTCTCACACAATGAGACTCAGGATTATAACAAGGAGTCTCGTTGAACAATGAACTTGTTACGGAGCAATTATATCTTAGTAAATAGTACTTCCTCCGTAGCTACCGTTACTACTTAGGTTGGGATGTGACGTAGCTCTGTTCAGATTTATATTCATTGTTCTATAGTAGATCACATATCTCATTCTATATACCCCCTTCGTCCTAAAATATAATAAATTTTAGCCATCAGGAGTTGTCCCAAAATATAACAACCTCTCCATCAATATTGTCTTCCCAAGCAATTACAACCCTCCACCATTCACTATTTTTATTTACCTCTACTACTCATCCAATGATAAATCTTTCACCGTTCACTTTTATTTACTTTCTTAATAAATATATCCAACTTTAAAACTTCTTATATTGCAGGACGGAGGGAGTAGTTAGTAGTAGGACTTCTAGTACTCCATCCATCCCACAATATAAGGGATTTTAAGTTTTTATTTGCAACGTTCGATCACTCGTCTTATTCATTTTTTTTGCAAATATAAAAAATGAAAAGTTATGTTTAAAGTACTGTGGATAATAAAGTAAATCACAAATAAAATAAATAATAATTTCAAAAAAATTGAGTAAGACGAGTGGTCAAACGTTGCAAGCAAAACTCAAAATCTCTTATATCATGCGACGGAGGAAGTATATTTTTGGACAGAGATAGTAGTGCACATTATACTCACACGTCTGTTGTTTGTCATGTCAGGGGTGATCACATGCCGGCGGCGAAGCTTTAGGCAGGGCAGCCGTACGGCCAGGCTGCTGCGTCTGCCATCTTCTTCATCACGGCCAGTTCGTCTCCATGTTTGGCGAATGGCATGCATGCGGCGCGAGCAGGTAGCGCAGCGCAGAGACGCGGCAGCATCGGGCACCTCGCCGTTGTTGGGCAGGCAGGCGGCGGCAGAGCAGCGAGCCGTCGCTTTCCGGCGCCACCCACGGCCCCGGCCCACAAGTCGCCCTGCCAGCCTTTGCGGCCCCCGCGTGTACAGGCCACACCCCCTTTTACCGGCCCATATACCTGGGCCGTGTGGGTGGGCCTCTTTTAGTGCTGTTACAATCTTGGGCCGTGTGGTTGGGCTCACATTTGTACGCCCCAGCAGGCCGTGTGTTTTGGCGCGATCCAGCCTTTTGTGCCTTCTGCTCCAGACTGGGCTCTGGTTGCGAGGGCCTTCTCTGCCAAACTGGGCTTCATCTTGACAAAGGCCCAAGCAGAACTTCAAATGGTGATAAATTTTTTTTACATATAAATAAGACATTGATATTGCTTGCGCATCTTTTCACCTTGTGAACAATGAGATTTATAAACCCTGGTAGGTAAAATCATACTCCCTACATATTTTAATATATGACGCCGTTAATTTTTTTTGCAACGTTTGACCATTCGTCTTATTAAAAAATTATGTAATTATCATTTATTTAATTGTGATTTTATTTATCCTCAAATGTTCTTTAAGCATGACATAACTATTTTTATTTTGCACAAAAATTTTGAATAAGACGAATAGTAAAATGTTGGCAAAAAGATCAACGGCATCATACATTAAAATACAGAGGAAGTATATCCATAACTTTACCGTCACTTCATCGTGTGCTTTCTCTGCTCGAGCAATCTTAACTACTACTCCCTCCGTCCTATTTTAAGCGCAGTCATGAGTTTTCGTGTCAAATTTTGATTGTCTGTCTTATTTGAATTTCTTTTTGTTAGTATTTTTATTGTTATTAGATGATAGAACATGAATAATGACTTATGTTTTTTTTTAATTTTATTTTTTAAAATAAGATGAACGATTAAAGTTGGACATAAAAACTTATGGCTGCGCTTAAAATAGGGCGGAGCAAATATCGCGTTGATTAGTTCGTACTAGTAGAATATATAGAAGTATGTAGTGTAGGCATAGGATCCAACAAATTCCATCGCGTTCATTAATAAGCCTCTAATCATCTTCTCTCGCTGTCACGAAGTGTAAGTGGTTCACCAGCCTACAATGTGGGTAAGCAATTCGGTATAAAAAACAAAAATATTAGGGAAATATCTAATATCAAATAAATAGAAAGAGTGAGTATTCGAATCCAGATCGGCTAACCCACCACCATATGAAACTAACCAAATCACTGGATGTTTCTCAGCAATTCGGCATCGCTGTGTTCCTAAATACAATATACTCTATCCCCCTAAATGAAAATCAATCAACTCGCCTATTATTTATACTTGTAATACTCCTTTTGTCCTATAATATAAGAGATTTTGAAGGGATGTGACATATTCTAATACTACGAATTCGGATAGATTTATAATATTAGGATATGTCACATCTTTTTAAAATTCTTTATATTTTGAAACGGAGGGAGTATATGATTAGATATATGATTGGAAAAACAAAATGTCCTAAAGACGGCGCACAAATTTCAGAGAAGAATGTAATGCACGTGGCGTCCGAACTCTGAACTCTGAACTCTGAAATAATTACAGCTGTTCCTTTTTTTTCTTCAAGAAACCGGCCACATAATCATGGCCCGTTTAATTTCGGTGTCACCGTATTCAGAAACTAACCAGGAGAATTTTGGGCAGCTCAGGTCCAGATTAAAATGATGAATCTTGTTGGAATATCCTGAACTTCTTTCATTAATTAAGCTCGTCATCATCATCACCACCATCATGAAAGATTGACTATATTGGAGTACACAACAAGATTTGTTCCAACTAACCACAATTTTCAAGAAAACTTAGAACTACTCCACATCTAGCAAGCTAGCAACCAAACCGCTCCCCTGGACCGAGGCAAGCAAGATTCAAGAATGGAGCTACCGAATCCTACTGCCGTGACCTGAGTACGTCTGAGTTTACAGCGACAGTTGAATTAATCTAACCCATCTTAATTAATTAATTTAAGGAAAAGTCTAAATACCCGCTAACTTTAGATAGAAGTCCATCCAGCACCCTAAACTTTAAAACTGGACATCCAACCTAAGTCCGTCCAGCACACTGGACTTTAAAACCGGACATCTATCCCCCTACACTTTACATAATTGTTCATGTTATCCCTTAGGTGGCGTTGTATATTTGTTTTTTTAAATCTAATTTATCTATAAATTGGATGTTTTTGATCATGTGACATACTGACATACACACGAGACATATATCTTAAATCTCCACTTAAATACTTCTCTTTACTACTTGTTAGCTTTCACTTACAAACAAGTATCAATATAATAATAGTATGGTATTATTGTATACGTATAAATTGATAACTTACAAATGATAATATGTACATAAGTTATATTAGTTATTTAAAGTTCTTTGTTTAAGTTATAAAAATATGCAAAACTACGATTCAAAACCACCTTAAAGGATGGTTTTACAAAGTTTATGGGGTTAGATATCTAGTTTTAAAATTCAGGGTGTTAGATGGATCTTCATCCAAAATTTAGGAGAGTGTTTGAACTTTTTCCTTAATTTAACCACGAATAAAGTCACCCAAATTTAAGTACTGTTTTTGCTAGCTATTTGTGCAAGTGTAACACACGTGTGTTTGATGTTTCTTTCAGGTTGCATCCATCAACAAACATATAATTCATACATGGGATTAGGAACGGGTCTAATTGAACAGAGACCATCCATCCAAAACAAACGTCAAAGTTTCACTCTCTCCAGATACAGAAATATCGGCGGCTGCCATGTTAACATTCAGCACTGACCAATGGCAGATCGTTTTTCTGAATCCTGATAAGCATGTTTCAGCTGTCACTAAGTGCCTATCAACACCTAACACAGTGCATTCTGGTTTTAAACACTGCTGCTCTTTTGACTACAATCATCCATGGATCTTGACAGGGAAGGAGGAATTAAACCTGAAGATTGATTAATTAAGCACACGAGGTCAATCTGAAGAAAGCCAGAAAGTTACAGTTGCTTCTGACACCGACGCATTCTCATACTTGCATGATTGATTATTGGCAGCCTCAGCAGCAGTCACCACGAAGATTTCTAACAACATTAGAAATTGATCTGATGCAACAACTCTGCATGCAGGTTTGATTCAGAACTCCCTTACCTGAAGAACCGGCCTGTTCTTTTGTAATGAATAGCCGAATGATTTGTGATAATTATTTAATAATACGAACGAACTAATTAAATACTACGAAATTGAAAAGATGGATTTAAAATAGTATTATAATAAATTCATATACACCAAGTTTTTGAAAAAATCCCACTGTTTAGAAGATATATGGACTGTAACTGACGAGAAAATTCGCAAAATCAACCAAGAAAGATATCTGCACGCGTACGTGGATCTTGTGGTGTGCCTGCTAGCTTGCTCCAAAAAGCGAAAGCAAAAGGTTGGGCCGCCGCACGCTCGGCGGCGACGGCGTCGACGGCGACCCGGTCGGCCTAGCTTGTTACTGGTTAACTTTCTGAACTTTCTGATCGCTCACACCTCGTTCCCATTGCCTCCATCAAGTCACCAAGCTACTGATTAACTAGTTAGTGGTAGCTAATTAAGGAGTAATTTCCATGTGTTGGAGTAATGTTCATCGACATGATAACTCACTTGACCTGTAGTACTTGTCTTCGATCTTCTTCTCGTTCGGTATGCTGCAGCAGCAGCAGTAGCTGCAGCCTGCAGCTGGGCCCGTTTCAGACAATTTTTTTTGACCAAACACGTGCACCGGCATTAACATTAAACATGTACTTTCGTTTCTGAAACGCAGGTAATTAAGCTCGCCAACCGTGATTGCTGGAAATCCAGTTATTCTTAGCCATGGAATTGGTTTTGTTTTTCTTTTTGTGGTAAACTGATTTCAGGTCGGAAATTCAGAGCGCATGAGTGGCTATGTGTACTGAAATGCAACGAGCTACTGCGTATGTGATAATTAATCAGTGAGCTAACCAGTGTGAAATCGATACAAATGATGTTGTCAGTATACCCTGCAAGTTTAGTTTCCACCGGCCATGCATTTCAATTTCAAAGTCAGAAAAATACTACTGCCTGAAACTTCTGCTAGATCTGATGAAGTACATGAACTGGGTAGCATATAAAGCCTACATGATTTTCAGTGTGTCAACGGTGGCATCATATCAGGTATGGACAGATGCATCCATATCCTAGTACATAGTACATATATACCAACGCACACAGGTTTGATTGAATTTTCAGAGGACAGCGAATCCATGTAATGCAGTTGGGACTTGGCAGAGCACTGAAAGATACATGAAACTGCATGAGTCGAAGACAGAATTAAAAACCCTGTCATATATCTGAGTGTTCATTGGTCAGAGGCGTGTATAGTTGTTTATGTTGGTTGGCCTGATTAGTTGGTTGATGTTTGCACTGATGTCATGGGTGTGTAGCTAACTGCAAGATCTCTGCATCCTCTCCAGTGTGTTAATCAGTGTCCATGATGCCAAACTTTCCATGTTCCTGCGTGTGATTCTGATTCCAATCTCTGCATGTTTGCAACTTTGCATACATATATATATAGATACATATGTATATGTATATACATATACATATACATATATATGTATATGCATATACATATACATATATATGTATATGTATATACATATACATGTACATGTATACGTATATGTATATACATATACATGTATATGTATACGTATATGTATATACATATACATGTATATGTATACGTATATGTATATACATATATGTATATGTATACGTATATGTATATACATATATGTATATGTATATACATATATGTATATGTATATACATATATATACATGTATACATATACATATATATACATATATATATATATATATATATACATATATATATATATATATATATATACATATATATATATATATATATATACATATATATATATATATATATATATATATATATATATATACATATATATATATATATATATATACATACTAGCAAAAATACCCGTGCGTTGCAACGGGTAAAAAAATTCTAATAATAATATACTTTTTTCATGCATAATCATGTCAATGACAATGTTTCTATTTTAACAAGCGGCTTGTTTTTTTATAAACAGTGTTTTTTTTTCTTGCGTGATTTTTTCAAACCATTTTTCAGAAAAGGCGCATTTCTTTCTAATAGTTTTTTCCTACCATGTTTTTTTTTGCTTTTTTACTTACGAAGAAAACCATATTTTTCTCCCTTTTTTTTGCTTTTCTTTTCTCGTGTGTTTTTTCTTGTTTTCTCGCACGTTTTTTTGCTTGTTTTTTTCGAAGGTTCTTTTTTCCTTTTTTCTAATACAGGAGAATATATGACAAAATAAAGCCACATAGTAGATGGCAAAAAATCGATGAATCCTATCCGACTCAAGCGTCCATCAGTTTAGCTTTTTCCTGACAGTTTTTTAAGAGCGATTTTTTTTAATAGACGGTGTTTTTTTCTTGCACGGTTTTTTAAAACAATTTTTTAGAAATGGCGTGTTTTTTCGACAGTTTTTTCCTTGCATGTTTTTTTTAAAATATTTTACCGATAATGGAAATAATTTTTCTCGCGCATCTTTTTATTTTTTTTATTGATGATGGAGAACCTTTTTAGCGTGTTTTTTGCGCTTTTTTTCTGACTTTTGCCTCACGTTATTTTAACCGTTTTATTTTCTCATGCATTTTCTCTTTTTAAATAGTTAGATTAGAGATAGAGAAGAGATATATACTGGTTAGCAATCAGATTTTGTTTCGTCCTTTCCATTTTTTCTCTCTTGCATTTTTTATTTTATACGAACCAGCTTTTTATTTTTTACGAACCATTTTTTCACCATTTTCTTAGGAAATCGAACGAACTTTTTTAGATGTTTTTTTTGCCTTTATAGGAATCAGACTTTTTTTCCATTTTTAAAGGATTCGGATCTAGTTTTTTTGTTGTCACCAC